>NC_089850.1:41285713-41941547 GCF_036373705.1 Amia ocellicauda | reverse complement strand
CCAATATTCTTCCTTTCTACCAAAGAACATAATGATAAGACTAAAATCTCCCGGTTTCAAATAATAATGCCTGACATTTTAATTCTTCAAAACAAACAGGACTGTAACAAACAGCTTTAGAGAATGGCAGATTGCAAAAGATAAGGTCTGTTTAACAGACAAACAATAATAATCAACTAATTGGACATTTAGCAAATACGATTAAAAAAAAAAGAGGATGACTGAGCATGAGACAAAAACACTATACAGAACACAATATTTATTCAAAAGCAAAACAACTACTGGCAGTTTCGATTTAATACCAGCCCTTGTGTATCCTTGGAAAGGGGCGCGGCCAACTGTTCTTTGTAAATAATTAAATAGCTAAATTCAAATTAAAGAACAGTGTCAGATGGTGTCTGAGATAAAAGCAAGGAGAGAGAAGCACAATCTGTACTTCAAAGTATGGTATTGATCTAAGGTGTCAGTAAGGACAGCGGTACACTTCGAGAGTCAACCACTAACTAGTTAACTAATCAGATTAACCTGAACATAAAAGTTGTTTCCTTTAACGAGTTTACACTTGCCATCTGGCACTCTGATCCATCCCACAGACTGACCACTTCAGGTGAGGGTTCAGAGCTAGGTCAAAGTGGCCCTGGTTTCAGTGGAAGTGCAAGTCATCCCTAGGTGGGCTCAGGCAGGAAAGAGCACAGATAAATGGTAATTTGCCCATTTTTCATCTTCGCATTGGACAAAGCCAGACTGATATTTGGCAGATATGTCTCTAGTTTAGTCTATTGATGCAATTCACATATTTGATCTGGTTATGTGAGCAATTCATTATGAGCATATTATTTTATCAAAACACTTAACAGGCTTGAGGCTTGTAGATAAACTATATGGTTAGGTTTGTCATCAAAGCCTGCCATCTAAGCACAGGCTTAAGAGAAGACCAAAGCCCTCTAGTTCTGATTGAGTTGTTACTTATTCATGTACTTATTGATCGATTATGTTTCTTTTAGCGGGCAGAAATCCTTATGTACAACAGTGTCCTGACCACAGAACAGGCCAGCAGTAAATAATATACTGAAACATTACATTATACTGAAACAGCAATCAACAAGTGTCTACAAGGCATACCAGTGATGCACATAAAACAACCCAACAAACACATTCATAAATTCTTCAGTAAGGAGATACAGTATCACGGTATTTTTCGAATTTCTGACGGTATGACGGTATTTTGTAATGGACAATTTATACTGTTCGTAAAGCAAAAACTGACATTGAATTACGTTTCCCTGTTCGGTGTCAGTTGCCTTGAAACAAAATCATGTCCACACTATCAATGACGCACCTTTCACCCACACCTACTCTCCTCCATCTCATCTTTATTCATTGTGCATTGATCATGTTTGTTTATGTCAACACGCAATACACATGGAATTTATTTTCGATATTTGGCTGAAGCAGCATTCACTCCAAAACAGCGCGTTCTTGCAGTATTTCTGCTTGACGTCACTAAGCCCCGCCCACAGCAATCTGCGCAGAATCGCGCAGCCCAGCACAGCTCTGAGAGGCTGCTGCGGGAGGCGAGCTGCGGCTGTGAGACAAAAGACTATACAGAAATCAAGAGGGATGTGTTAAACTGAATGAAAACTACTACTGCCCCCCTTGTTAGGTGAATGTCGACTTTCATTACACAATGAAGCTGTGAACAGCATTGTCAAAAGTTTAGCATACAAAACTTTAAAATAACGATATGAAGGTATAGTAAAAGTCCAAACTGGTCTGTAAATGAATACCGGTATGTAGTTTTTACGGTATACCGCCCAGCCCTAGGAGATCTATGCTTTAAAATGTGACTTTCACCGTTCTGCTATGTATGCACGTTGTCTGTCAATCAGCAATCAAATCAGACAATCCCCATGCAAATATGCACTATTGCCACAGGCTGATTAACCAACACAAGACTTGGCTTGATCTTTAATTATGCTAGGCAATATTTGCCTGTAGCATCAGGTCTAAATACCCTGATGACAAAACCATTACAGTTTTATTTATTCAATAGTATCCAGTGAATCTGTAATTCTGTAATTTATTGAAATCCATTTTAAGATGAATGGAGCTTTTGAAACTAACAACCATTTGTTTACAGGTTACTAACAATTACAGGTAACCAAATCACTTCAAGCAGTGTTCAAAACAAATTGCAAGATTTGTTTAAAGCCAAGTTCAAATACATAAATAAATTGATTTAAGATTTCATCACTAAGGAAACTGGTAAATCAACAAGTCTGTTCTTCTGCAATCACAACAAAAATGACAAATCACAAACTTGACAAAAAGGGTAACTAAAACCTTGAGTAATCTGGCACAGTAAAAGAAATTACCAAAAATTGTATAATCTAAGAAGATTGAAAAACTTTAGAAAAGTTACTGAAAGGACTCACTCAACATGAATCATGAAACTGCTAACAATATCCCATCAACATTACTTACGTGCATCTGCATCGACCACTTTTTCTTGCATACAGTGGTTTCCAATTTTGTTCCTGTTTTTGTTTCCACTACTACTGTAGCATGAAGATAGGGGCAGATCTGAGCTCTTTAAATCGGCAGAGGCTACACATGCTATAACAAGTTAACCTATAAAAAAGTATTGCAATATCACTGCCTCTGAACAGAATACATTGGTTCGCAAGCGCACCCAGTCACACGTTTTATTAAATACTTGCCTGCAAGCGAAGGAAAAAGTGTTTCACGATTTCCCATTGCCATTTCTACACCACGTCCTTGTCATGTACTGTAACAAATATTGCACAGCGACACGAAAGATTGCTGTTGTTTTCCCCCCTTTGTGCATCCCTTTCTTTTAGTAATATTTAGGTTACAACGGTAAAGCAATACATTTAAATCCTACTACTCTCACGTAGATTAATTTAGAAAAAATATGAACTGTAGGAATAACTTAAACCGAACAAAACAGCCCACAAATATTTTCCTAGGTACAATTTCTCAATGCAGGAAAAGGTATTGGTAATCCAGAAAAAATAAAAGGCAAATCATGCAAGGCAAACCTGATTGACTTAAATCAGTAAAACATAGTAACCCTAACCTAAGCGGCAGCCTTCGTTTACTGTAGAGTCCAACCCTGATCCCAGCTCAGACCACACTTTAACCCCAATTAAATCAGTAAACAGCATTTGAGTGCAAAATTAAAGGAAAACAACTAAATCAAAAGGAGAAATAAGTAAATATATGCTGTGTAGGGAGCCCTGCCTAGCAAGTTCAAACAAAGGAAAGTCTGAACAGATAGTAGTGCCCAGCCTCAGCTGCAGGAAGTGCTTGTGTTTTGGATTGTTTCCATGGCCCATATGCACAATTGCCTTTACCTGAGGAATTAAAGGTCAGAATCTACTTGAATGTAGGTGGGGCTTTAAAGACCACAACACTTACACATTCTTCATACAACTGTGTTCCAAATAACTGTCAAACCACAAATGACGTCGGCAAAGTATGCAAAATGTATAAGCATTACATGCCTATCCATATGTGGTCTACCTTGAAAACTGTTTCTTAAAACTCGACATTTTTATTGTCAAGTGCCTAAACTGAACACTGAGAGGTTCTGTCCCGTTACAGCAATTTGCACTAATGTGCTTAATGTGCACTTAATGTCTTGTCTTGCCAGTGTGATCCCCCCACCGCATACAACATAACAAAAGCACTGTAAAATACTATACTATAAACAAGAGTTGGAAGGTCAAACATTGGTTCAACACCCATAATCCAACAATACATTTATAATACTTTACGTAGTACTTACAATACACTCACTTAATTAATAAGTAAGTAAAGTTCTCTACAGATGCCTAAAACTTTATTAAGTCTGTATTCTGGGCTAACAAACACAACAAGTTCACCTAATAAGAGTTTTTTTTCCCCAGTGGAAAAAGTTCTTGAATAAAACATGTATATTGCATACACACAACAAAAATAGCTTAATCAATCCTTAGAAATAGGACAGTGTTCTTACTGCAGGCAAACAAGAACATTTGAACTTTTTTTTTTTTTTTTTTTTTTTTTTTTTAACAACTATGTGGGCAATCTGCTCATAACAACCCCAAGTACACGTCAAGTCATTTTTATTGCAGTCTGCAAACTATTGTGGTTTGTATAGCAAGCAAAACTAAATCAACTGGATACCACAGCTCGGGGTGCAAAAGGGCTTCTTTTCCCAGGTGCTGAAGATGTTTATTAAATTGAGCGGTTAGGAATAGTGTTAGACAAAACTGAATGTGTGTTGATATCATCCCGGTATGCCAAATCATACTAGAGCATTTACGGAAATTAAAGAAAATGAGGATTTGCTAATTATCAACATGATAACGGGATATAAATCATTGGACTGCAGATTAACTTTGTGAATGCAGAAACCACACACCCACAGGCCTGCTCCATTACAGGGTGCTTCAGTACAGAAAGCATGTGTTGCTTAATTAGACTCTCTTCTTCCCCCCAAAATGACTGTAGCTGCTAAGTGCAAACAATTTATTTAACTGTAGAATATGCACTCTCACTTTAGCCAGCATTGTTCCCCCATCTCAAACTGGAAATATGCATCTGTAAAATTATTTCTGCTATAGTATAAAATAAATACAAGTAAAAAAGACCATAAGATCAGGAAGAAAAAAATTCTACTCCTTATAGAAGACTGTGACCCCAGCAATCCAGCAATCCAACACACAGCATCACAAGCCCACATTTAAAGAGTACAGCCACATAAACTTTTTGTTCCAGAAATTAAAACCTCAATATAACACTTAAAATATGTAAATATTAATTACCAACAGCAACCCATGTAATGTATTTAAATATATTCACAATTCAGAATCACTAAGGCATTTGCAGCCAAATTGCCAGCACAGAAAGAATGTACAATAGGTCAAAATATCAGAATGCATTTGCTAAAGAAACGCTGCTCAAACAATTTCACAGTACATTAACAAATAAGGCTTACTGATTGCACTAGTTGGAAAACAAAAACAAAATAGGGATAAAACAGTCGTGTCTCCCTCAGGCTAAAGCTAATGTGACTAGGAGTTCGCTTTAGCACAAAGAGGCCGTCTGAGTTTTTGCCTTATATGGGCAGAGAAAGTGGGAAGGCCCCAGCCTCCACTACAATGGTGTGCATTGCTTCCTCTGCCCAGCCCTCGCTGCTGCAGTCACTCTGCTGCATTAACACCTCACCCTTCCCTCAAGCTCCAAAGAGGTCACATATAGTGAAATCTGTTCATTAAAAATTAAGGAACTAACTGAAGCGCTAATGCGTTGCATCTGAGTACCGCTCTTTTTTGTTTTTCTAGTAACTGTTCTTTCCTGTTATTGTTTTGGCCTCAGAGGAGTGAAAAGCTCCTCTCCTCATATCGTATACTGACGAGGGACACGTTAAAATTACTTTCACCACTTCATCGCAATGCTTTATTATGCATAGCGTCGCTGGTATTTACTGGAAAGCCTATATATTTTACATCGTATGCCCCATCGAGGCATTGAGTTCCTCCCACACACCAGCGCAGCTTGAATGGCACTTCTGTTCAGAGATCCGTGCATCTCAAAAGACACTGTGGCACAAAAGAGCCATGTCATAGTTCAAAAGTGGAGTGGAGGTCATCTTTGCTTAGTAATTCTCACTGAGATTGTTCAACTCTGTGCTCTATAAAATCAAATTCCTTTCATCTTTACCTAAATGAAACAGTTTAAGTATTTCAGTGCTCTCTGAAATACAAAATGTTTCTTACAAATACAGAGACACACACAATGCACATACAGAGCAGACTCTACTTTTCATGTACTGTACAATTTGTTACTTCCCCATCGTGTATACAGTAGCTTTTTTGTCTCCAGCAAAATGCATTATGAAGGAGCTTGAGTCCTCTAAACTGAATGGATATAATTGGCTGTTGTGTTCCTTTAAATATACAGTGGGAAGTTGGAAAATCCAAACAGTTTCAGAACCCCTTTTCTTGTCTTTTAGGTTAAAAAATGATCTTATCTCTACGCTTACTAGAAATTCCATCCCCAACTACAGCTGACCAAACTGCTTATTCGTTCCCTTTTTCAGACTATGACACACTACAGATACGCCTTCGCCCCCAACCCCCCAGTTTGTATCGTAAAATAAATCAATCTTTTAGCAGCTGCTGGAAGCAATGGGAAAAGGTGTGGATAAATGATCAGCGAGTAGCTCAGGGGCCAAGTCTGAGACATGATCATACAATGATCAGAAAACAAGAACAGAGGTTTAAAACTGGAACTCCTTTGTGCATCATATCATCAGCTACTTGGGAATGTCTCATTTTGGCTGGATTGTTCAAAAGACAGATTGTAAAACAGTACTGCAAAAAGTGCAGGGTGACTACAATTAATTATTCAAAACCCTGGAACTGTTAGCTGGATCATTGTAACTATTAACAATTATATAGATTAAATTTGAGATCAATTATTCTTAATTGTAACGGGTGTACATGTAACTAGGACACTAAAATGATCCGACACACTGAGTAGAACAACGATTTCTATACAGTATGTTCTAAATTATAAAATTAGATGCATAGCCACACACATTTGTAATTAACCTCAAAATAACACATTATAATTTCCTCTGCAACCTTACAGTGACCTTTGATTGCATGAAGCATATTCTTATCCACTTACCCCAGATAATGTAATTTCTGTATATTGATGTAGATTAACAAATTTGAATGGACAAGGATCTGTGCATCAACCAAGACAAAAATACTTGTCATTCATGCCAGGTGAAATGTACTCTCTGGTCTGTACATGATAGGAAGTATGATCCAATGTAACAGTAACCTAGTTCTGCCAGGATCAGACGGATTCACCGGTTGACGTGCATACGGCCTCACTTGCAGAGTTTCATGAAAACAAAGACCGTTCAAGATGAAAGGCTCCATGTCTAAAGCGCTTGAAGAAGATGAACCCCACAAAAAGTTGTTTTTGAAAGGATGTTTTCACAGCAACATCTATCTTTCAAATTCTGATGTTATTAAAGGCAAACTCATGAAAATGCAATTTATTAACTCAATTTGCAAG
The DNA here is from genome assembly GCF_036373705.1 of Amia ocellicauda. NCBI lineage: Eukaryota > Metazoa > Chordata > Actinopteri > Amiiformes > Amiidae > Amia > Amia ocellicauda. The sequence continues at coordinate 41,934,446 of NC_089850.1, read as the reverse complement.
CTGACCATTAACCACTAGTCTTTAACACTATTTCCAATAATCAAAATTTAAAGAAAGCCTGAAAGGTTTTCAATACTAAATTTAAATCTCAAATCAAATTTTCATTCAGTCCACTTCACCTTACAAAACAAATACTGCTTCACCTTAAAACAAGTACAGTTCAACAGAAAAGCATTGTTTTCCACACCAGTAAATGTACTTCCTTCCTTCCAGGTGAGCTTATTTTTTTATACAAATTCTGCCAGACAAAAAAACAGCAGCACTCTCATCACAACAGGAAGCGTTCTGTGGTGAAGAAAGAGACACCTTAGAGATTGAGTGCTTTCCTGAGCAAATACTTACACTATCAACTGAATAAAGAGTAATTTACCAGAGACCTTCAACCAGCAATGCACACTGAATTGGTGTTTGATAAACAATACAATATGGTATTAAGAATGACCATCATTTTATACTGTAATAGGTTTGTATAATGCCCAGTATATATATTTGCATGCATTTGAATTCTGATGAGACTTATAACGTAAGAATGCTCAGTAATGTATTTGCAATAGAAGAGACATCTGAGCTACTGCTATTTGGAAAACCATATTTTATGGCTTTTAAAATACTTCAAGAAATCCCCCCCTCTCTTTCCCTCCTTCTCTCAGGCACCTTAAGTTGTTTGATCAAGTGACATCCGCAGCTGTGCACATTGCCTTGAAAATACATCTCACTTGTCAATGTATTGATATTTTAAAATACTATTTGTTAAGGATGCGAATAGAATACTAATCTATAGATCAATGTTACAGAGAGGGTATTCCCAATACCACCAAACCTCTGTGCATCTGCTATTGCTTCAAAATACAAGGACAATATTCTACTCAAGAAATCTGTAGTAAAAGAACATACACTGACAGATTATATGAAACACTATCAACTGTAACATACGCCAGCAGCTAATCCACTAAATGCACTGCAATACAATCACCAGGTTGTGCAGAGTATCTTGATACAGTCAGATTTTAATTAATTTGCTGAAAGACTGAAAATGAAGCTGTTATCTGTTGCTACTTGTCTTCTAGTCAGGGAGTAGTGAATGATCCCACAAAAGTCAAGTAAATGATCGCTTAAATGTAGTCGAGGAATTCTGTGACATAATTAATTATGGCTCTGATTACATTGGTTTATCTCACGTTCTCAACTAATTGAACAGTTATATACAACACTTCAAAAAACGTACATAGTATCTCCCGAAATCTTAAAATGACAACTGTGACATTCTTATTTGGGATTAGGGTTTGAGCACAGCTAAGACCTTTGTGTGTTAAATGAATGAATGAATGAATGAATGAATGAATGAATGCTTCGGTGGCTTGGTGAACACTTTCCAAAACAAGACAACACACTTTATCTCATACGTGAAGGTAAGCTTTGAAATCAATGTGCTGTGGACACTCAGAAGGCACAGGCTGTTTTATCAGCCCAACAGCACCCTTTCCATTAAGAGTTTCAGCTTCTCCCATCAGGACACAGGTTTAGCTTTCCTCAGTGTGGAACAAATAGGTTCAGGAAATCATTTGCCCCGTCAGCTATTAAACTCAGCTGAATTACACATATTTTGTGTCTCTGGTTACATGTATCAATCGATTGCGGATTACGGCACTGTTTATCTGATTTTATTTATATTAATGATTTATGATGGTCATGCCGATTGTGATGTTATCTGTTATTTATTGATTGATTGTTGTATTGTCCAGTCATCTTTTTATGTGTTTGAATATGCATGGTGTTCTAATGTTTTTAAAGCTTTATTTTTTATTATTTCTGTTTGCAAAAGAAATTACCCTTTTGGGGCATTCAAGAATTTTGGATTGGATGTCCACAGTACATTGATTCCAAAGCTTATACCTTAACATATGGTCTAAAGTGAGGTTTTCCCTTCAAATAGATAAAGTTAAGACATTTTACACAATGTCAAACCATATCTAAGGAGTTCATTGTAAACTCTTCTGCAACTGTGGTACTGCAATTGATCAATTAGTAGCATCATTCCTTCCATAATGACTGAAAGTGGTACATACTACTGCTGCATATAACAGAACTGTGGTGAAGGATTACAAGTCATTATCAGTAGCACTGAATGCCACAAATAAACAAGTAATACGTTTAGTGTAATAAATTGCCCTTAACTGGAATGCCATTGTTCAAACAAACATATATTAGTTGGATACCTATGCAAAACATTTTCTCTTCTGTGTGTAGGCCTACATCACAAAGTCTTTGCACCTTTAACTGAACCCAAAGTGTTTTTTAAACAACTTTTCAGGCAGACATCTAAATTATTCTACGGTGCATCCTGTTTTGTATTGCAGATGTATGAAATTGCACAGGAGGCCTCACAGGATTAACAAAAGATTTTATACACTTACACCCTGCCAGCTGGATGACCAGCTCAACCTCTTGGACAGCACACAATATATTTACAGACTGCCAACAGCTTCCCAGTCATTACAGCTTCTCGCACCCTTTCTGCCTTTTCACATCGTCTGTAATGACATTTGCAACACTGCAGGATTTCTGGAGTCATGGAATGTCAGACAAAACTGAGACCACGAATTACTACCGTCATTGATTGAGGTAATTATTTGTCATTGTTAACATGGTGAAAGGCAGGGACAAAAGTACAGCAGCAGTGTTGGAAAGCCATTCTGTATTAAGATCCTCACCCTCCAATACTATAAACAAACATTTTAGTTTCCGATGAGTATTAAGAGAGGAGTACTTGAGTAAACATACTAAACACAAACACATAGCCTACATGAATAACACAGAAGTTTTGCTTTAAGTTTGTTCATTTCAGAATTCAGGAATTAAGCCTCTTAACAACTTTACAAATGTATATTAGAAAAATAAATACTGTAAACAGGGTTTTCCTGATCTATTTTGTTAAGACAAATACCACTGTAGGGTTAGATATTCCTGGAAATATAGTATTGACACAAGAGTGCTTTGAGAAGGCTGATGTCATACAAGGCTTTTGAATGGAAGAAATAAAATTAAAGGGAACTAAAAATAACAGGAAGTAATGGAAAAACTCTGATAAGGTATAACATTCTCACTTCAGCAAAAGGTGAGTAATGACTTTAATATAAGAAAAACAGATACAAAGTTCACACTCGCATCAAAGGTCAAAACTGCACAAAAACTAGGCTGGTGTGATTTTTGTTAACTGCAATGGAATAAAGAGATCTCTCCTATACCAAATATTAAGTGATAAATATGAAAAGCATAAAAAGAATGCTGAAACCATTTTAAAATATAGACAAATGTCAAACTTTCATAACATTTAGCACATCTTGGCACACTAGTATTATATTGCTCTTTGAAGCAATGCACAATATATAATGCGTGCTATGCAAGTTACTGTACTCTAACCTTTTGGACTTGTGGAAAAAGGTTTGCACATTGCTAGACAATATGCAATACAAATGAACATGACAGCAGTTTGCACGGCCAATAACAATTCAAACAGAAGCCTTTTCTGAACCAAATTAAAATCTAAACACAATTTATTATCTGCTCAGATCACTACGATTTCAAAAAACAGAAATGCCTGTTCAATAAAACTGTTGAGCAGCAGTTGCCCTTAGACATCTGCTGACAGACCAAAGATAATTTCACAACATTTCACTGCTGGGATAGGTTGCACGGGTGCAGAAGTGTCTGAAAAGCAACAGGTTCTGCAAACCAACAACACAGGACACACTATACAGTGAAGTCTCTAAGTCTGTTCACTCATTGTTCTTGGGATTGAAACTCCAGGATAAAAATCAGGCACGCAGAGATGTCCCAATCCCTTTCCCAGGACTGGTGCAGCCATTCCTTGGCACTTGATGTCATGAACAACAGCTGCTCAAGCAGTAACACTACTTCACCAAATTCCTGAGCAAATGCATTCACAGGATGAAAGCACCAAAACATGAAACTTCACTGTCCCTATATGGCACTTTATTGTCTTTAAAACCATAATTTAGTTTATGTGGGTATACAAACAAAACTAATGCATCTTTATTGATCACACTGACAATATTAACAATAAAACCACTGATGAAAGACAAATCAGCTCATGTTGTCTGGTTCGTCACAGGAAGAGGGCAGAACTTTCTACAAATGCATGCACATCTTACACTGTGCTTGTCTGGATGGCTTAAAACAACATGCAAAGATCACTCCCGTTATTGCAATAAAATAAAATGAGATCAACAGAAACAAGGCGCATCTCCATGTGCATGTGTAAATGGTGTTTAAAAGTTATCACATCGATAATTTTAGTTCATAAAGCAGTACATTTTAGCAAAGCTTTCCCTTGTTCGTGCATTCAGTTAAACCATGAAATATGCAATGCCTACCTAAGTCATATGCAAATAGAGAAGAGTGAGCCGATAATTAAATGTGCAAACTGGCGCAGTGAGGAGCTGAGGCTGCACAATTCACAACTGTATGAATCAAAACAAACCCAAATCACCTGATCGGTTCACCGTGCAGCACAGGGCGACCAGTTCCAGCGATTTCCCCGATCGATTAGCACTTTGCTGTCGTGTGCAAATGTGATTTTCGCTTGGATAGGTGGTGCACCCTGCGCAGACACTGGAAAGCATTGCGGGTAACGAGAGACCCCGCGTCAAGTTTGGCGCTACATAAACCCCTTACTGAAACCCAAACCCAGACGTGCAATGCCCACTGAGAGGAAACGCGCCGATGTTTTCCCAAAGCATGGTCTAGGACACAGAAAGACACAAACAAGGTGTAGCCGACACACTCCGGGCTCACTCATTGTTGGCGTGCACAAGCATCTCACTTCCTGCAGCATCCATGTGAAATAAACAGCGTGTCACTGCACCGCCACACGCCGCGATGTGCATGTAACTACTGGCTTGTTTATGAGACTATTTACTGTTGGGGAAAAAAAGTGGACCTTACCGAAATGCTCTTGAAAATGGAAATGTTCCTTCTACGGACTGAACAATCCTCAAAGTTTCCTCGCAGCAGATCCTTTTTCTGCACCCCTCCCAGCAGCGCACCGTACCACAGCAAGCAGCAAGAGCGCAGTCTAAGCCCCGCCCTAAGGCTACGATCATTGGATACCACCGAGGGCAATTAGGAAAGCTCCACCAATCACAGTCGGCAATATTTCCTCAACAGATTTTTATTTTGTCCAATAGCGAGAGGGGCCTGTGTGCTTCTCCTGTGATGGATAGGTTCCTTGGCCATGCTTATAAAATATGGTGGTTAACCTGGTTTCCCAAACATGAGTACAATTAAGCTCAAGGGATTAAAAAAATCAAACCATGGCTTAAAAACATGTTGAGAAATGTTATGAGGTTATGTCAGCTTTGTCTACTTAGAAAGAGGTTCAATTCCCACACACAAAGGGTGATGGATTATTATAAGGGGAATAAAAAGTAAATTGAATCTTTGAGGATATATGGAGTAACAATATGCATGTGCTAACAGATGGAAAAAAAGATAAGAATAATGATAATGCATGACTAAATGTATAAGGATTGCCTTAGCAGGGAGATATTTTGGCAGACGTTTATTCCCTTGGAGGACTATAGCTCAGAATATGTTGATGCATCAGCATGGACAGGTCATACACCAGATGTGGAGACAAATTAATGTGTGGATCACATGCTCATTAGACTAATGGGAGAAAGAAGAAGTCTGGTCAAAGACAGTAAATCTGTGAAACAAGTCTTGTGGCACGAGTGAAAGCCGATAACACACTGACATTGCAGAGTTTACTCAAACTGCATGTGGGTACGTTAAACCAGTACACAGTGTACATAAAACATATTCTAACCATATACCTTCTGACTGTTAATGAACATGTTTTTTTTCTTTTTAGATACATAGGCCTATACACTCACCTAAAGGATTATTAGGAACACCTGTTCAATTTCTCATTAATGCAATTATCTAACCAACCAATCACATGGCAGTTGCTTCAATGCATTTAGGGGTGTGGTCCTGGTCAAGACAATCTCCTGAACTCCAAACTGAATGTCCGAATGGGAAAGAAAGGTGATTTAAGCAATTTTGAGCGTGGCATGGTTGTTGGTGCCAGACGGGCCGGTCTGAGTATTTCACAATCTGCTCAGTTACTGGGATTTTCACGCACAACCATTTCTAGGGTTTACAAAGAATGGTGTGAAAAAGGAAAAACATCCAGTATGCGGCAGTCCTGTGGGCGAAAATGCCTTGTTGATGCTAGAGGTCAGAGGAGAATGGGCCAACTGATTCAAGCTGATAGAAGAGCAACTTTGACTGAAATAACCACTCGTTACAACCGAGGTATGCAGCAAAGCGTTTGCGAAGCCACAACACGTACAACCTTGAGGCGGATGGGCTACAACAGCAGAAGACCCCACCGGGTATCACTCATGTCCACTACAAATAGGAAAAAGAGGCTACAATTTGCACAAGCTCAGCAACATTGGACAGTTGAAGACTGGAAAAATGTTGCCTGGTCTGATGAGTCTCGATTTCTGTTGAGACATTCAGATGGTAGAGTCCGAATTTGGCGTAAACAGAATGAGAACATGGATCCATCATGCCTTGTTACCACTGTGCAGGCTGCTGGTGGTGGTGTAATGGTGTGGGGGATGTTTTCTTGGCACACTTTAGGCCCCTTAGTGCCAATTTGGCATCGTTTAAATGCCACAGCCTACCTGAGCATTGTTTCTGACCATGTCCATCCCTTTATGACCACCATGTACCCATCCTCTGATGGCTACTTCCAGCAGGATAATGCACCATGTCACAAAGGTCGAATCATTTCAAATTGGTTTCTTGAACATGACAATGAGTTCACTGTACTAAACTGGCCCCCACAGTCACCAGATCTCAACCCAATAGAGCATCTTTGGGATGTGGTGGAACGGGAGCTTCGTGCCCTGGATGTGCATCCCACAAATCTCCATCAACTGCAAGATGCTATCCTATCAATATGGGTCAACATTTCTAAAGAATGCTTTCAGCACCTTGTTGAATCAATGCCACGTAGAATTAAGGCAATTCTGAAGGCAAAAGGGGGTCAAACACAGTATTAGTATGGTGTTCCTAATAATCCTTTAGGTGAGTGTATATTCATCAGCAACAATAAGATCACATCTTGGAGGCAAAGCACAGCTGGGTCTAGTATCTCAAATACTCAGAGGCCTGAAATGGTTGCTGGTGGAAGGGGTATTGGTGTACCAGTAGGGGCCACTCTCCACTGAGAGAGTCTTTTGAATGTAACTTTAAACTCAGGATCTGTACACACTAGACCCACAGAAGTTTCCACAAGAGCTAAAATGTTGACCACAACATCACTCTGAAAACAGTTTCTAAGGAGTACTGTTTAGGGCTCTGAACTCTGAAGCAGAAGGTTGTGGGCAGGCAAGGGACACTGCTGTTGTACCCTTGAGCGTGGTACTGTACCTAGATAGTTCCAGCAAAAACACTTTTGTATGAGTAGGTAATTGTATGTAAAAATAACAATTGTAAGTTACACAATAGTGTACTTGTTTGTACATTGTGATTCACAGCTAGGTCAAAGTTTTATATTTGTCTTGCCTCTAGTCACACACTTAAGGTATCTAAAGAAAAAATTATAGCAATGGGAATTTGAAGCTGAATGTAAGTTCAATTTAAATAATCACATTTGTGTTCCTATAAAGTAAATTAATTGTTGGAAAATCTGTGTACTTATATGACAGAAATATATGTATATCTATGTAATTGAACAAATTCAGTAGTTGATTATTGTGGAGAAAGAGTCAGTGCAAAAGGGTCATATCAAAAGGGATATCAGGAAGGCCACAGTATTGTAACTGACTGGTGTATCTTTAGGATCTGCACTATTTTCTTGTCAATTTAGTGTCAGTTATAAGGAGAAAGATAATCTATGCATGATTCAGCACAAAATATTTTGTGAGATTGAAACACCCCTGGGGACTGTATATGTTATGTTATTCTTTTCACATCAGCAAGACTGACCCCATGTGGTAATATACAAAAGAGCACACATACTATAATTCGTATTGCATCCATTTTAAGCACAAAGGTTGCAGTGGTGAGTGGAGGTGATTAATAACGTTTATTGATTCCAAAATTGTCAGGGTATAAAAGTGTGATTCCCATTTATTTTATTTTTAATAAAAGGAATATGCAAGATGCATGATGATTCTGTGTTGGCCAAATATCAATTACAGTGTTTTGGGTGAAACACTAGTAAGGAAATTCTCTTTCCTCCAGAGAAAATGTTTCATTTTAAAACAGATAAAATAGCTAATGAAAAGGCAAGGGCAATACAACAATAATTATGGATTATAATGAAGGCTCTTGAAAAATTGTATGATTTGTATTAATGTGTTTATTTATCAAGCATGGCTTTGCATCAAGTTTGTCAGTAAGACACCTGTACATTTCTGAAAGTGACACAAATGTCATTAAAGATCCCAGTGTGTTCAGTATTCCCAGAGAAACAAGATGTGCTGATGTGTGATATTCATATTTCTGCAATTGCCTATATATCCAGACATCCACTGGTCAACATTGTGATTGCTGTCTAAGGCACTTGTTCTTCACCAAGACCAGGTTTTATAATAGGGGACTGGAAGAACAGTTGGAGACTGGAAGCATGAATGAGTTACAGCTAGTATAGAAGCTCTTCATTATTTTCTCATTTTCAACACTAATATTATATATATAGTACTGTGCAAAGGTTTTAGGCAGGTATGAAAGAATGCTTTCAAAACTATGTTAATAGATTATATTTGTCAATTAGCAAAATGCAAAGTGAGTGTACAGAAGAAAAATCTACATCAAATCAATATTTGGTGTGACCACCCTTTGCCTTCAAAACAGCATCAATTCTTCTAGGTACACTTGCACACAGTTTTTGAAGGGACTTGGCAGGTAGGTCGGTCCAAACATCTTGCAGAACTAACCACAGTTCTGTGAATTTAGGCAGCCTCAGTTGCTTCTCTCTCTTCATGTAATCCGATATAATCTATTAACATGTATATTTTTGCAAGCAGTCTTACTTTACAGCATTTTTTCACACCTGCCTAAATCTTTTGCACAGTACATATATATATATATATATATATATATATATATATATATATATATATATATATATATATATATATGTGTGTGTGTGTGTGTGTGTGTTATTGGAGTATTACATAATGGGAGCAAATTACAGACTTGTGGATGAATATTGGTAATTTGCGATTCACTAGGGATCAGAAAGTTGTTCCTGTATTCAAAGCATATATATATGTCTGGATATATGTATAACCTATATTCATATGTGCATGAACCACATATACCAAGTGTGTATAGTGTCTTTTTTTTAAATGTACTGTTCTGATAACACAGACAATATATTTATATGTATGTATGTATGTATGTATGTATGTATATTTATATGGATCAAAGCAAATTATTATCAATATCAAGGAACCTCATCATCTTGGCTGACTCTGACAGTGGATTTACACAGTGATTATGACTCCTAACGAGCCCCCCATTGATCAAATGTCTCAGCACAGTATATTAGCCAATGGAGATTCAGAGCCACACTAACAACTAACATAAGGCACTGTCGCCATGGCAACAGGCTGGGAAGAGGACAAATTCCTGTCAACTTCAGTGCAACAGCAGGAAGGATATCGTGTGAGTCTCTTACACATATTAAGGAGGCACAGACTCCAAAGTGATCAGTTTACAGAATAGGCACAAAAATGTGACAATGGAAAAAATGTCTCTTACATGTTCAGTGAAATATTTAATTGTATCAATCAGCCCTTTTTTAGTAGGCATATTCTCAAAAGCACTTCCAGTTATGTTACACATAAAGGATATTAGAAGAGCTATGTTATAATCAAAGGAACAATATAGCAGTAAACCCATTTCAAAATAACTCTCATGAGGCAAAATATAAACCACTTAAAAGCACAAGCATTTCTACAGGAAACTGATACGATTACGCTAAAATGTGTAAACAGCGCTACAGTACAAAAACCACAATGACAGCTCTATTCAGAAATGGTGTAATATGTGAAAAAATGTATATCACGATATTTACGAGAAAATGAAAAGGCATATTTAGTTTAGATTTGAAAACAGTAACTGGGAGCAACTGAACACTTATATTGCTGTTCACTGCTGAGTACCATTATACAATCATGCATACAGGACAAGCACAAACAAGAACAGAGAAAATAAAAATAAAATGCTAAAAAGGTGAAACCATCTGAAGGCATCTAGATCATGGGTGTCAGAATAGATTGTAGTTCAGGGTAAAGTATTAAAGAAGTGCATGTATACAAGGTTGTGTTTAAATCCTTCTATCAATAATGTTTACCGATCATGGTTCTTATAAAAATGTGTATTGGAATTATAAAGTAATCTTCTGTATAAATCTGTTAAACAAAAAAATTCGTGTAAAGCAGAATTGCTTGGGTAACTCCCAATACTTTGTTTAACAATTTGACAATTTTCTCTTGATCCACCTTGGTATTCAGTAAGAGTGTCATTATGTTATGTGACTCCAACAGTATCAAGTTACAAAAAAAGTGCTCCATAAAGGATTTCTTCTGTTTTGTACTGCACAATGTCTATTCAATATAGGTAGTCTTTGATAATACAATTCAACAGTCCTGCACAGATATTGAAGTGACTGGGACTAGCAGTACATGACAAGAGAGCTAATACAAAAGGACTGTCTGTTGTACTGGTATTGAATGATGTCTCACTTCTGCACACAGCAGGTTCAGAACATAATGTAAAATTTGGCTTTTAAATTACTGACATTTAAAAAAAAAAACGAATAAGTGTCCCAAAATGAGGACTCACAGCACTGTATGCATTGTTGGTAATTTTTGTATGAACAATGTAAACAGAAAGGGGTTTCAGAATAAGAATGTGTTGTAACACATCTGTCCAGCTGAGGGAGCACTTTTCACATAAAGACAACCCCATTCCTTAATGAGTTCTGGAAAATCAAACCTGAACATTTGTAAGGTTACCATTTTGAATTAAATGATCTAATTTAACAATAATACAGCAAGACATAATGGCTTAAGACTACCTCATCTTTATTTATTAATTGACATATGTATTGTTTTTTGTATAATACAATAACAACTGAACATAAAAATGTGCATAATTAAAACAACACAAATACACACTCCACTTGTTTGCTAATATTTGCATATAATTCTTTCAGTGCTGAACCATTGTGTTTTCACTGACAACAACTAAAATTATAGTACTTTTTTGAAAAAATATAAATCTAAAAGGCTTAAAAAGGTGTTTACAAAACTGATATATAGGATTTATTACTGAAAACAAATATAATATTAATGTCCTATGTACCTCTTTTGTTAAGTTTGGACTGCCACGGAAACAGCATGATGAAATCATGTACTAAACTCATTACAGACTGTTTCGTTTGCCTTCTTGTTCTGTTAGTTATGTCACTAACATAATAAGCACACTGTTAAATTAAATTATAAAGTAAATGATAAAGTAAAAATAATGTATCATCAGAAATGCAGTTGTCCTATCTGTACTGCATTATATGCATTTTGTGGCTGTTGTGTTGTTAGCTTCCATGGCAACCATTGTAATACCTTACTTCAAGGTAGTGGGGATGTATTGTGTTGTGCCATGAATGACAGCTAGATATTATTTGAAGGGGAACACAAAAGGAAATGACTGAATTAAGAATATGTTACTCAATGAAATGCATTTGAAAAATAAAATAATACCTATAGTCTAATCTATACATTTTTGTCTGGTATGGAGCTTTCTGGTTTGGAGCATTTGACCTATGTTAAAATAGACCTCTTTTGTTTTTAAGTGTATATACTTTATGTTTTGATTAGACTATTCTATTTTGATGAGAATTAGCTGAATAATACGTGAAGCTTTATTCAGTCTGGGCAGTTGATTTCAAGCCATTTCACAGCCTGTTGAGAGAAGGCTTCCTTATTGCTATTCTTAATGCAGCAGATGCTGAGAGCCAGCCCCTGCTATGACCCTCATGTTGCCCTCTGTCTCGCTCTGTAGGTTATTTTCACCAGCATGAACTCCCCTATTCTCCAGTGCCATCAGTTTCTTATGGAGTATCTGCCCTAACACGACAACATCAGACCCCAGCCTGCTTATTTGCACTCCAATGTAAAAGAGTGAAAGCCCAAGTGCACCCATTGTGTTATGGGGCCATTAATACATAACATCACTTAGTATGTTTGGGTTGCCTTGAAAACTGTAGACAAGGAGGGCTATTCTGACATGCTATCAATATCATTCATACAACTTTTAATATTATTGGTAAGCCACTTCACATTTGTTTTCTGTTCTCCAGAATTTATTTATTTCTCTCTCTCTCTAAAATGCTGCAATAAAATGATGTGTTTTTACAGGTCGCTTTAAAAAATATATATTCAGCCATATAGGAAGGATATCATATACATTAATAGACCTCCTGCCTTAGGACATATTCAGATGATGATGTTTATATTACCTCTTGCATTAATGTTGCTTTAAAGTCACATATTAATTTTCTCAACATTTGTACAAATCACATTTATTTTAATGGCTGTAATTTACTGTTTAAAGCAAATATCATTTAGAGGTCCATTTTGGAGTGTGCAGTGAATAAACTACCTGCCACACATAATGTTGAATCCTGTGGATTAGAACAATTTAATAGAGCTGGAGAGAATGATAAGTCATGCTATTTACAAAATGTATTTCCAGATATATGAACATAACCTTAAAAAAGGGGGAATTAACTTCACACTTAACATACTTAATACATATTATTATATTTTCAGTCAGCAAGGCCTGGAAATCTCTGATGTATCTTCACATTATTATGGGTTTCTGCACACAGTTTTGTATGCTGTTTCATCTAACAACTACAGCTGAAGAAATTAAAGCAATATATATTGATTTCAGGCACAAATGATTTAATTCCCTACCTCACTTCTGGGTAAAGTATTCAGCACTAAGTTATATGTAGTAATCTTTTTATTTTTTTACATGATCCAAACAATCAATATATATTTAACGGTAAAAACTATAAAAAATAAAAACACATCAATACGAAAATCGAATAACCTGTGAAGCAATATGGTGACAGAATTACAGTATTACAGGGGGGAGGGAGGGATAAAATGTAAATGAAAGCATTGAGAGTAAAGAATGATAGCAAACATTTTGCTATAATAGGATAATCAAATCATTGAAGATTTGAAGAATTTAATAACAGGAACCCACAGCTCTTTGGCTCCTTTTTCTTCCTGTTTTTTGGTATTATTTTCCATTTCTGTACAAGGGGAAAGGCTATTCCTACTCAAAACACTCACTTTCCTGTTTTCCTGTTTCAGCGCAATTCTGTGGACACCCCATATTCACATTTCCCTTTTGGCTCTGTGTGAATTAATTGATTCATGAGCATTCGTCATGTCATTGTCATGTTAAATTGATTTTCTATGCATTATAACTTATACAACATATAATCACATTTCTTAAGAGATTTACCAAATTTCCAAATATAATGCACTTAAACTGACTGTTTTTTTTCAGTCTTTCTATTTTTAAAGTCTTCACTGCTATATAGAGGAAGACAGCATGCTTTACAGTTTAGTAATGGACAAAGAGACTTGTTCTGTGGCTCCCCTATCCTCATAACAGGTGACAGAATAAAAATAAATGATTGCGTTTCCTGAATTTGTGAACATCTAAAAATTGTGTTTGATGCCCATGGTAGGAAATGCTTTCAGGCATATTGACAGCAATGTGATCTCCCTTGGCGACCTGATTGATTTGGTCTGCAGAGTGAAATTATTGACAATTGCATACTGGAGGGGGAGAGACAAGCTGGAGCTATGGGACTCTCCTATTTCCATTAGAAAGGAATTTAGAGTCACCTTTTAGCACGCCAAGCTGTAAAAGTTTACATTTTAAGGAACAGATGGGATTATAAGTATTATTTATATATTATTTATTTAATTTCTGCAAATATATTGAGTCCAGATTGGAGTTTTGTTAGTGCTGTTGCTGGATGCAAAGTTAAGCAACCAGAAGGTGGCACTGTTCCCTCTGGACTAAATAACTCAAACAAAATCCCTCTTGTGGTCACTGCTATTCACATTAGACTGTGGCCCTGACTTCTTGAGGTCTAGGCTATATGGAAGAATTCAATATTAAACTCTCTGTTTAACCTAGAGAAATCCCCCCTTAATTGTTCCCCCCACCATAATTGTTTTAATTTGTATATTTTTAAATTGTATTTGCTTTGCTATGGTTTATTTATTTACTTCAGAAATTCCCAGATTTCCCTGTTGAGTTTGTAACACAGCTACTTCAGAAAAACTGGAACAGTTGGTAACCCCCATTCACATTTCCATCCGAATGGATATAGCTACACTATCTGCAGTTAGTAATTAAAAGTATAGGTGCATTTGTATGTGCTATTATTACATTGCTTTATGAGGAGTTTAGCTAGTGGATTCAAATAATAAAATGTAGTGTAAATTAGTCCAATGTAATCCATCCTGATGGAGAAATATAATAAATAACAACGTGCCAAGAGAAATACAATACCTATAATTAGATGATTTAAGATTTATTAATGTAAGTTCTCTGCTTTTGACCCCCATATGGAAACAAAATTGACTGCTACAGAAAGTGTCCATTCTTGAGACTAGAGGATAGATTTACTTTCTGTATTTTCTTCATCATTGATACAAAGCATTTTAATTTGCAGTTAATAACACTAAGTGATCCCATTATAAGTATTTCAAATTGACTGCACTTAAGCCTGCAGGAAGGGTATCAGTCAGTGTAATAAACCATTTCTCCTCACATAAGCAACCAAATATTCTTTTAGAAGGCTGTAAAAAAAGCATCAAGTCACATGTACGAGCAAACAAAATTAAACTATTCACAGTAAACAAACACAATGATTTCCCAAGTATCCCATGGTGCTTTGCAGCAAGTTAAAACATATGGGTGTTTTTTTGTCTGCCAGCTCAGCCAAAGAGCAGTGTTGATCTGCCCACCAGGCAGCACTGCAGTGAGAACGCTATCTGACTCGTTATAATATACTTATCAGTGTGACAAAATTCCAGGTCATGCTTAAGCCCTTTTACACATCCTTCAACATTAATTTCATTTCTATGCCATAAATCCTCAGTGTGGTACTGTTTAGTGAAGTGTTACTTAACCTCCGTCATTGTAATTAACTCTCCGCTGTCTGACTGTGCTGAGCAGTCCAAAGACAATTCTATCCCCTGTGGTAATGGAACTTGTCTAATTTACGATTTTAGTGTGTAAGTTATTATTATTTGTTTGAATATATTTACAGTAAAACTTAATTATGTATTCTTAAATATATACATGTATTTACAAAACAAAAATCTACAGTTAAATTGTTAAATCCATATCCTACATCTGATCATTTGAAATATTCCTTGAATGGTCAAATGTAGCCAGACAAACTAAGGTATTTTATTACTAACAGTGGCCTTCATAGTCACAGATACTGTATTTGTTCTATATTGTACATCAGTATTATAGTATAAGTGCTGCTCCAGTTTAATCTTACACAGATAACCATGTAGACATAGCCTGAGGATGTGGGTTGATATGGAACATGGCCACTAACACAAACAATGGCATTAAAGCCTCTCTGACATTTTGATTTGGCCCTTTTGAAAATAATGCAGAAAAAAAGTGTTTTCTTCCTGTATGTGCCATGCCTTAATATTCTGGACTGGAGCATACAGTGATACATATGAAGTGAAAGCACATGTTTGTTTGCCACTAACTGCAGACACACAGTTCATGGTTCTGTAATGCGGTTATGAAACAGTTAAAATCTCTTCAGCTAAACTGATGAAGCTGAAAGGTGTCTAAGTGGGATGAGGGCTGGAATGTCAGGGCTACATTTGTCTGGTTTGCAGCCCACTGATCATGACCGAGCACACAGTGACGCATATCCTGACGCAAGCAGGGTAAACATTCATGCATGGACCAAAAAGCTGTTTGGTGCCTGTAACTTTCTCTGGATGGCACCATTAAGCCATGCTGCTCAATTTCGCATGTCTGGCAGCAAAGGCTATTGTCAAAGCCATGACATACTGCAGCCTGGCAAATTTAAGTGATGCCCCTGTGTGATCTGCACAGCTCTTATCCAACGTGCAGCTTCAAGCTCCCTGACAGGCTTTCAAAACATCACAATTGATATACTCATAATGATTGTGCATATTGTTCACAGCAGAGCTTCTTTTTAATTGTCCCCAGATGTAAAGGCTTTCAGAACTCAATGTCACAGTGGGATCAATAGGTATTGATGAATATATAGCACAAATAGTACGCTGTTTTCACCTTGAAGCAAGCACAGTTTGAATTACCGCTCTTTAAATACAGAAAGTAGCGGAATTATTTTCAATGCATTCTACTCATTTCTACACAGAGGTACATTGTGACTATTAATTTATTCTGTTTTAATTAATGCTGGAAAATGTGTTTCAGTTACTCTATCAAATTATATTTTGTACATAAAGTAGTGTACATAGGTGTGTTGTAGAACAACAGCAGAACCTTTCTCTATAAATTTGTTTTTCAAAGGACAATACTGAGGTCAGGGTAAAGTGGAAATCTGTCCAGTCTGAAATGGAAACCTAAACATGTGTCACATTGCAAGGCAGGTGGTGTGAAAATCCCACACTGAGGCTGAAAGAAAATTCTCACCACAAAATCTGAAAATATTTCTCTTGGCAATAATTTCCTGATGAGTATTCACTTATTCAGTCTGTCATGATCTAAACATGATGCTCTACTATTAAACCAAATGGTGAATTATATTTTCAGAGTAAAATATTTGAATGAAACGTGCTAAAATGTGTGTTGTAATTTTGTTTCTGCATTAAGAATACTGGGTTCTTGAAAATTGCATGCTTCAGATTTATGTGAATGTATGTATCTATGTATGTTTGTGTTTGTGTATGTATGTACATATATACATAGGTTCTTAATCTTTCCCATTTAGATGATGAATTCCATTAAAAAAAAGCCTATAAGGTGATAAGGTGAAGGAATAAGGAAATCAATAAAAAATGGAGAGGAAAACAAGGCAGAAATCAATCTGGATTACAGAAATACTGAATTATTTTGGTTCAACAAACTGCATTCAGTCCTGTTATGTGTGCCTAAATCCACTGCAAATGTAGGTTTGCCATTGAGAGCTTAGTGTCAAGAATTCATCCAAAAAACCACTTATACAAGTAGAAAAGTTGAAAAAAATATATACTAGAAAATGCCTATTAGTCAATCACATAAATTGGAAAACAAGGATAATTGTTTAGTCTATAGGCTGACAGAAGACAGACAGTTGTCCCTGAACTATAGATAAAATATGTGAGGAAAGCAGCAGGAAACTGCACACCTGCCAATCAAATCACACTTATTTGTTTAACATTGGAAAGTGTCTTTAATGTGAAATATCACCACCACCCCCACCCCCCTCCCCCCAAAAAAAACAAACAACAACCTAAAATAACTATATCAGTGGCTTAATAAAATGTAGTGCATCACTTAACTTAATTGTACTATAAAGTGTAGAACAATAACTAAAAATAATGTTTTCTGAATAACCTAAATGAAATTTGTACACTGTTCCTTCTTTCATCTGTATCCCTAATCAAAACTCCACTCTGAAAACATTCTAATTTGAGATTTTTACTGCCCCATTATAAGCCCCAACCACGGCCTGGTCCCCAACTCTCGCCAACACCAGTATTGAAAGGTAGGCCCATAACTTGTATAATCGATACAATTAAGACAGCAGGAAAACAGCCCTAAACATAAAGATAGTCTAGGTTTACTGGGGACTCTAGCCCTACACCTGGACTGGGCCAATCTGTAAACCTAAATTCATTACGTAAATTACTCAAGCATGCCTTGGAACATGCTACAGGTAACATTATTATAGTTAACACCTACATAATATTCAGAATCTTTTCTCTGAACTGTGATACTCTATTGAAGTGCAGTAAATGGGAGACTTCTCACTATAACCCATTGAGTTACATCATGAGGTTACCTGCTCCATTTTAAGGGCAAACAACATCTGGATCCCCAATCCTGAGCATAAACAATTTTTCAAGCTTGGTCCATACAAATATAAACCCAACTGAGTCAAGTTTAGAGAAGGATGCCGAACTTGAATAAAGGCTTAAGCACACTGGAGACTCTAAGCCTAACCCAGGTCCAAAGCTCCAGCTTCATATTGAGGCAAACATTAGGTACATTTCTCAAAGTAAAGCTCTCATAACAAGCTAAAGCCATTGTTACCTTCATGTGTATCCCGAATTAGTACTTAGCCCATGCTGGCATCTCTCTCGCAGTCGGACAGGCCGGATTGCAGACTTGCCTGCTGCTGCCTGTATGAGTGTTGCATGGCCTCCAGGTGGAGGCTTAAACCACTGCGCCACTGGAGATCCCCTTGCACTGCTGTGTTTAATGAGAAAGAAGCTTATCCCAATCTTTGTAGTATTCCCATCTCTATACACCCAGATGACAGGATTTATCCTTCATTATTTTCTGTTTATAGCAGACATGAAATCTCTGGTAGCAAGTTAATTACACTCACTTTCATCTGAATAGGGATGAGAATACCATAAGCACTCAGTGGGTGTTGCACAAAGTTACATAATTGTCTGCAAAGGAAATTTAAATATGAAAACTCTTTTTCAAATTAGTGTTTTTTTTTAAACAGAACAGACTCATTCTGCAATTGCCTTCAAAACAGGAGTCACAGAGAGAAAGAGTATTACTCTCAAATGAATAATAGCAGACAACACATCTTTACTTATATTAATCCATACAGACATACACAATTTAACAATTACTTTATTGGAGATTTTCTGTCATTTTGATCACTCAGAATAGCCAAAGTTGGCAAACCACCAGTTACCTTTTTGAAGGCAGTAATCTGGGGATATGTGATCCTTGGATTTATTCCAAGGCTGTGCATATTACAATAAAATGGATACAAATATTACAGCCAAAATATTTTAACAGATGTAGCCAACATTGTATTATATATAATCCTGGTATGTCCACTTAACAAATAATAGTCAAATCACTGTTCAGTCCAGAGTCAGACTCTGAAGTGGTATGCTTTACTCTTCTACGTGGCCACATCTTCAGGTCCAAGTCAAATGTAAATTATTAGCTAGATATAAAAAGATAGACAGAAAGCCTTTGTTTGATGGACAGATTAATCGGGTAGGTATATTTATAGTAATGTGGTCAGTACGCTGTTAGTAATCTCTGACATATGTCAGGGTTACTGAAAAAATGAAAAGGGTTAAGCTCAAATAAATGTAATGAATTCAAACCAGGCAATTTAAAGAGTGACATGTTTTTGTAGGCAGTTTCTATTACAGCAGTCACCTGCAGATCTGTTATTTTTTTCAGCACAATCAACACAGGGGAATATGCTTTCCGTCTCACAATAATACGGCAATCACAGTCACAATGGCAGCTTCTCCTGTGCGGCCACACAACACTTGCCCCCTGCCTTTGTGAACCTCTTGGAAATCAGTGTTGGCTTAGATGGATCAAGATCCAGCCCTAAAGTGCTTTTCTTGTTCTCTTCTGTCATGCAGTCACAACAGGCAAGCGAAGTGCAGCAGATGTTTTTTTTGAGGCCATCTCTCACAACACCTTCTGTCCGGCATAATGAGAAACGTCTCCCCTTTTCAGCATCTATTTTTCCAATCTGTTTCCACCCAGCTGAGAAGTAGTTTGAAGCTTATCACGGTAAATTTAAAAGAAGTCACTGACTCTGTTATACAATTAGAACATATCTCCACACAAGTAAGCAGGGCACATCATTTGATTATATGAATGCTTCCTTGCTTAACCCTCTCCCCTTCCACAGTAAATTGCTCATAAGTAATATCTACTGCAGTATTCCTGTGTGCTCAAGCATTAGAAAACCCCAGTCTTCAAGGGCCATGGGGTCTTCTGGTATTTTGTTCCACACAAGCTCCCAATTACTTTGCTGAATTAATTATTTGTTTAATTATATCAAATGTCATCAGCTAGCAAATATTTAAAAATATTTATAATTCTTCAACTACTGATACTGACTTACACTGTGTTTTCCAATGTGTTTTCAAATTATACTTCACTTTGACCCAGCTTACACATGATCATACAAACATTACTGTAACAGGACACCAATCAGTCAAATAAACCAACAGATGAATGAAACATCTGACTGAAAATGCATTGATATTCTGTAGTCCTGAAGAAGAAAAACAACACCTTGGTATTTGAATGCTGTTACATAAATTGAAATAAAAAAAGTGAAGTGGATTGTATATTATATAATGGTGACGACTCACAAGTCAAATAATAGAACAGGGCTTACTATTTCTTCCAGATCTGACTGCAAATAAATATGCAGAATGATCCGTGAAGGTACATCTTTGTACAAATAACCGGAGCAGGCAAAAGAGCTTGGTCTCTGCTCTTGCAAAAGCAGTGTTAATTCACCTAAGAGAAAGCAGCTGATAAGGGTACTTAGATCATTTAACATACCATTTGTCACACCATTGTGCACCGTGACTCGTTTTCTATCCCCCCCGAGAACAGACCTAGGTGTTTCGGGTAGGGCTTTGTGCCGTATTCACAGTCATGGTGTAATCCCTAAAGTAAATGTCTTTGCCTTTGCAATAACCTGTTCATCACTGCTGACTGCAACATGCCAGCATGGGCTCCCATCTCCAGAAAATGTGCCTGTATTGGTATGCAGCACCAGACAGCACCACTCTGCAGTGCAGCTTTATGAATACTGGTGCATGTCAAAGGCTGCAGGGAGAGCCTGATTCACTTTACCCAGAGCTTGGTGTTATGTATTGTAATGCTCTGGGACTGCAGTGTGTGTGTGTGTGTGTGTGTGTGTGTGTGTGTGTGTGTGTGTGTGTGTGTGTGTGTGTGTGCGTGCGCGCGTGCATGCATGTGTGTGTGTGTGTGTGACGGGGCATTGGAGTACTGTGAAATCTGTTAATTTCCTTTGTTTGTCCACAAAATGTTTTCAGCTCCCAGGAACGAGCAACATGTCTATCACCAAGCTTGTTGTTTTTAATTCTTACACTATATACATTTTAAGAGATCATAGAGCAATGATTTTTGTTATGAAGTATAGGGATAATAAATCATTATTTGCTAATCAATGTCTTTTTCAATAATGTTACCTATTATTATAATTAAAAAGAGTGTGGTATTTCATGGGTAGCGGCCACAACAGTTGACTCGAATCCCATTCTGCGCCACAGTGCAGTGATCTTGCTGCATCACTAGAAGGCCCAGGCCTCTTAGTGAGGCTCAAGATCAATACACTACCCTCTGGCACACTGTAATATGTATAATATCTACTAATAACATATCAGAAGGCTTTTTCCACCATTTTTGTGTCTAAAGCGATTAAATGAAAACAAAGGTCAATCGAACAGTATTTCATGAAAACAATTATCAACTAGAAACATTCGATTTCCTCACTCATAATGAGATGCTGTAGAGTGAGTTAGTTATAGTGCATTCAGGAGCTCTAATCGTATTTATTTATTCATGCAGCATTTTTAATTGAATTTCAAAAATAAATCCTTGCTGTCTTGCCTCTGTTGCTGGAAAGGGGGAGGGGTTGTGTGTGTATGAGATGTAATCTGTCAATCTTAGGTTAACAACTTAATGGTAGAACAGAAATGTCAATATAAAAAAAACATTAAAATACGAACAAGTACATTTTAAAAAAGCACATTAAATATGATTAATATAATATAAGGGGACACTGGCCGCTATTGATCTGGTCTTCCTTTGCCTCTGTAATGTATTAATATAACAGGTCACATTCTATGTGTACACTGATACTTGTACTTATATATATATATATATATATATATATATATATATATATATATATATATATATGAAGTATTTTGCAGAAATGATTATCAATACTTATCAAAAGGGAGATGGAATGCTAAATCCAATCCCCCCGGACCCAGCTGTCATTGGGCATGAGCCTCAATTAAACTGGGCTGCTGGATGGCTGCTGACCCCACTATATGGATAGGGCTGCAAGAAGTATTGATGCAGACCCAGAAGTCAGACGGCTTCTGGAATTATGACTTACTTGCTTAATTAAAATAAAATAAAAACTGAATACATATGATCAAGCTCAGTGCTTAGTCTGTGAAAGGAAGGAAGGAATAAACCTGTTGCATTCACCCTTCCTCTCTCTTATTATTTGTTGATTAATTTGAGCAATTGAATCCAAGTAGCAAGAAACCTAAACCACTACAATATATATACACTCACCTAAAGGATTATTAGGAATACCTGTTCAATTTCTCATTAATGCAATTATCTAACCAACCAATCACATGACAGTTGCTTCAATGCATTTAGGGGTGTGGTCCTGGTCAAGACAATCTCCTGAACTCCAAACTGAATGTCTGAATGGGAAAGAAAGGTGATTTAAGTAATTTTGAGCGTGGCATGGTTGTTGGTGCCAGACGGGCCAGTCTGAGTATTTCACAATCTGCTCAGTTACTGGGATTTTCACGCACAACCATTTCTAGGGTTTACAAAGAATGGTGTGAAAAGGGAAAAACACCCAGTATGCGGCAGTCCTGTGGGCGAAAATGCCTTGTTGATGCTAGAGGTCAGAGGAGAATGGGCCGACTGATTCAAGCTGATAGAAGAGCAACTTTGACTGAAATAACCACTCGTTACAACCGAGGTATGCAGCAAAGCATTTGTGAAGCCACAACACGTACAACCTTGAGGCGGATGGGCTACAACAGCAGAAGACCCCACCGGGTACCACTCATCTCCACTACAAATAGGAAAAAGAGGCTACAATTTGCACAAGCTCACCAAAATTGGACAGTTGAAGACTGGAAAAATGTTGCCTGGTCTGATGAGTCTCGATTTCTGTTGAGACATTCAGATGGTAGAGTCAGAATTTGGCGTAAACAGAATGAGAACATGGATCCATCATGCCTTGTTACCACTGTGCAGGCTGGTGGTGGTGGTGTAATGGTGTGGGGGATGTTTTCTTGGCACACTTTAGGCCCCTTAGTGCCAATTGGGCATCGTTTAAATGCCACGGCCTACCTGAGCATTGTTTCTGACCATGTCCATCCCTTTATGACCACCATGTACCCATCCTCTGATGGCTACTTCCAGCATGTCACAAAGGTCGAATCATTTCAAATTGGTTTCTTGAACATGACAATGAGTTCACTGTACTAAACTGGCCCCCACAGTCACCAGATCTCAACCCAATAGAGCATCTTTGGGATGTGGTGGAACGGGAGCTTCGTGCCCTGGATGTGCATCCCACAAATCTCCATCAACTGCAAGATGCTATCCTATCAATATGGGCCAACATTTCTAAAGAATGCTTTCAGCACCTTGTTGAATCAATGCCACGTAGAATTAAGGCAGTTCTGAAGGCGAAAGGGGGTCAAACACAGTATTAGTATGGTGTTCCTAATAATCCTTTAGGTGAGTGTATATATATATATATATATATATATATATATATATATATATATATATATATATATATATATATAAATGTGTGTTATTTACATGCTGAGTGCAGGTGAGTAGAACTGAGGGCACTAGGGCCATCTTAGTGAAATCTACTTAACAAAGGAAGGAATATATTCTCATAAGAAAATATATTTTATTGCAGACTTTCCTCTTCAACAGCCCCACCACCACCTTTTTTATTGTCTTTTAGCAATCAGTATTTGGGGAATTTTGTCTATTGCCCCTTTCATACAAATCTTCCATCAGAACATACTAATGCTGGTTGCACTCCTTTTAATTCTCCTGTCAAGATTACAGCATAACATTTTGGTTGGATTAAAGTCAATGGAATGCAAGACCAGCAAATCATCTTAATAAAAAATAAAAATAAAAACTCTTGCAACTGAGGTTTGTCTGACTGCATTAACAGTTTTTATAATGTAGAAAAACAAAGCTTAAATGCAAAGTGTCTAGTCACAATTTTCTGTAAGTGAAATGTTTATGAAATCACAATCAGACCATAATGCGACTGTTTGCCGCATGTTAACTACAGAATAACAGCTGAAGGAAATCAATATAAAACACACCTGACATTTCTGAATACATGAATATTAAAATCACACATCTTTACTTGCAAATAAGATGTATGAACATTCTAAACATGAGTTGCTTGAATTCTGTCTCATTTGAGTGAACACACAATAAAGTGCTTCCACAGTCAGAGGCTAACTAAAATTTTAGTGAATATGGCAAATTATTCTACCTGAAAATAACATTCATACAGAATTTGTAAACAGCTCATATGGCATGGCTGGGACAAAATGTTAAGAGTTAACCTAACCATCAGGGAGGGAATTGTTCATCCCTAGGTTAGTGAAAGTGTAATGGTAATAATAGAATATATATATATATATATATATATATATATATATATATATATATATACTGTGAGGGAAAAAAGTATTTGATCCCCTGCTGATTTTGTACGTTTGCCCACTGACAAAGAAATGATCAGTCTATAATTTTAATGGTAGGGGTATTTTAACAGTGAGAGACAGAATAACAACAAAGAAATCCAGAAAAACACATTTCAAAAAAGTTATAAATTGATTTGCATGTTAATGAGGGAAATACGTATTTGATCCCTTATCAATCAGCAAGATTTCTGGCTCCCAGGTGTTTTTTATACAGGTAACGAGCTGAGATTAGGAGCACTCTCTTAAAGGGAGTGCTCCTAATCTCAGCTCGTTACCTGTATAAAAGACACCTGTCCACAGAAGCAATCAATCAATCAGATTCCAAACTCTCCACCATGGCCAAGACCAAAGAGCTGTCCAAGGATGTCAGGGACAAGATTGTAGACCTACACAAGGCTGGAATGAGCTACAAGACCATCGCCAAGCAGCTGGTGAGAAGGTGACAACAGTTGGTGCAATTATTCACAAATGGAAGAAACACAAAATAACTGTCAGTCTCCCTCGGTCTGGGGCTCCATGCAAGATCTCACCTCATGGAGTTTCAATCATCATGAGAACGGTGAGGAATCAGCCCAGAACTACACGGGAGGACCTTGTTAATGATCTCAAGGCAGCTGGGACCATAGTCACCAAGAAAACAACTGGTAACACACTACGCCGTGAATGACTGAAATCCTGCAGAGCCCGCAAGGTCCCCCTGCTCAAGAAAGCACATGTACAGGCCCGTCTGAAGTTTGCCAATGAACATCTGAATGATTCAGAGGAGAACTGGGTGAAAGTGTTGTGGTCAGATGAGACCAAAATCGAGCTCTTTGGCATCAACTCAACTCACCATGTTTGGAGGAGGAGGAATGACCCCAAGAACACCATCCCCACCGTCAAACATGGAGGTGGAAACATTATGCTTTGGGGGTGTTTTTCTGCTAAGGGGACAGGACAACTGCACCGCATCAAAGGGACGATGGACGGGGCCATGTACCGTCAAATCTAGGGTGAGAACCTCCTTCCCTCAGCCAGGGCATTGAAAATGGGTCGTGGATGGGTATTCCAGCATGACAATAACCCAAAACACACAGCCAAAGCAACAAAGGAGTGGCTCAAGAAGAAGCACATTAAGGTCCTGGAGTGGCCTAGCTAGTCTCCAGACCTTAATCCCATAGAAAATCTGTGGAGGGAGCTGAAGGTTCGAGTTGCCAAACGTCAGCATCGAAACCTTAATGACTTGGAGAGGATCTGCAAAGAGGAGTGGGACAAAAACCCTCCTGAGATGTGTGCAAACCTGGTGGCCAACTACAAGAAACGTCTGACCTCTGTGATTGCCAACAAGGGTTTTGCCACCAAGTACTAAGTCGAAGGGGTCAAATACTTATTTCCCTCATTAACATGCAAATCAATGTATAACTTTTTTGAAATGCGTTTTTCTGGATTTTTGTTGTTGTTATTCTGTCTCTCACTGTTAAAATACACCTACCATTAAAATTATAGACTGATCATTTCTTTGTCAGTGGGCAAACGTACAAAATCAGCAGGGGATCAAATACTTTTTTCCCTCACTGTATGTATATATATATATATATATATATATATATATATATATATGCAATCCTTCGTATGGTTAAAAACATTCATTTTATAATCTAAAATTCATTCCATGCATAAATATTTTCTGTTCCCAGGAAATCAGTCTCTTATTTAAAATGAGAAGATTGAAAGAAGTTTGAAGTGCTACCTGGGTAAATCTGTAATTTGAGATTTTGGCAAGTGCAACAAATTCAAGGCAGACTTCAATGCACTGGCTGGACTTGATTGCTCTCAAAGCAATAAATCCTTATCACTGCAATTTCCCTGCCAATCCTGCTGGGCTTCCCTGCAGACATCCCTCTCTCGGGTCATCTCCTCACACTGTGCTGGAGCTTAGCTCAGCCAGTCCTTCCTCTGCTGGCTTGTAATGTCTGCCCTTGCCTCCTGTTCCACCTAGCATCTGACACATGCCCCCCCAGTGAATCTAAAACATTAACCACTTAATTCCATGTGAATTTTCTAAAATCCAAACCTTAAAGATAATCAGGGACAAGTTTATTCTAGAACAAGACCTCATAAAATCTGAGATTCCTGAGATTTAGCATTGTACTGCTGCATGATGGAACCAAGCCCAGTGCTCTGATTTCCTCTTTGTTGTCATTCTCGTCCTAACAGCAGTCACCCTGACTCACCCTGAAGTGATTGTTCAAGCAAAGGAACAAGTATTGCCTTAGCCATACATATTTACACCAGACACAAGGAACCAAATACATATCAGATTAAATTTTAATTTAAGTGTGCTTAAAAACATATCTCTTTGGACGAGTTGTGTAACACTATATACACCAAAAAAAAGGGATAAAGAAAATTGAAAACTTATTCCTTATTAGGTTGGTCAAGGTTGGAAGTGTATTGAACTGCCTGGATGTGTGATCATTCACCTGCCTTCTCAGGACAGTCAATCACTCAGTCAGACACCTTCAAGGAGACTCCAGGTACTCCAGACCATCAATTTGATAAGACCTGCACAGTGTAACAGCAATGACATTACTCAATTGATCTCCACCCCTGGGCCTGTACAGCAACCAGGTATTACAAGTGACTTTAATCTGTGACTAAAGATCACTTGACAATAGTTGTTAAGACAATAGTGTGGCACCATGTGGGGAAGGACACAGTACTGGGCTTGTTATACATGCGGGGTCTAGGACAACAGACACACAAGGCAGGGAAATATGCTGCAAATGATGTGATTTATTAATTACAGTGCTGGTGCAAGAACTCAAAACAAACAAAACACCAAAGTTCCTCTCAAGACTAATCTAAACGTAAAACAGATCCTGCCCTACAGAAACATACTAATAAAAGACAAACACAACAAACACACTCGACAAGATGTCAAAATCCATAATCCACAATCAAGGTCAATTCCATAAGCCAAAATGTAATGACTTGTTTGCATGTCTCAAGACTCACTACACTCACTGCTGGCTCCCTGCCATTAATACAAGAGCCAGGCGAATCAGGGGGGTCAGGTACTGATTCATGCCCCACTGGTTCTGGGGGATGCAATGCCCTTCATGGCAGCCATATTGTGCCCCACCTGGCACTGCACCACAATAGTTAGTTGAATAATGTTGTTGAAAGCTCACAGTCATTTGGATTTGCTATACAGCACGGAGGATTGTATTATTAATTGTGCAATATTAAGCTTTCAGATATGATTAATTCCAAGT
This sequence comes from Amia ocellicauda, assembly GCF_036373705.1. Lineage (NCBI taxonomy): Eukaryota > Metazoa > Chordata > Actinopteri > Amiiformes > Amiidae > Amia > Amia ocellicauda. The sequence continues at coordinate 41,906,542 of NC_089850.1, read as the reverse complement.
GATTTGTACATTAAAAGAAAAAAGTGGAACCGGCTTACACAGGAAAGTACATGAATTTACATTAGTGTTTAGTAATGGTGAGAAATTGACCTCATTCATATTGTAACTGTGATTATAAGGCATCACATAATCCTTTACTGGAATACATTTTGTTTTATAATTTCTCCTGAACTGAAAAAAAGAAAAAAAACTCTGGGAGACGTGGGGAAGTCGAGGGGGAGAGTCGTGACAGCCAAGCAATATCATTTGTTTTTAGTCCCATGACTGCCTTGGCAAACGGAAAATTCAAGGATGGATGCATGACTCACTATAGCTTTTTGCAGCCGTGACAGTCAAAGATGAACTTTCTATCTCGGCTGCAGATATGATAAATATTGAATCGTGTTGTTTAAGCCTTTAAATTAATTATTAGGAGCTGCAGTTATCATGGTTTATGTAAAATGATGTTTTACATAAATAGCATTAAAATATAAAACATTGCATAAGAACCTTCCTTTATTCCCAATTTAATGTATAATTACTGTATGACCAGTGACTAGTCACATTATCCTTCGTATATATCAGTATTAGTGAAAATCTGCTAAATGATCTGGATGCAATTTCAAGTAAAATACATTTAAATTGTGCTCAAGTAATATTAGTGTAGTTTAAAAACACAAACATACCCCAGGTTAAGAATTATTTGTATTAAAGTGCCAAGTTGTTTTTAATTCACTTCTGATTACCTTTAGGGCAAAACTCTAACCAATGTATTAAACTGCTGTTTGCGAAGCTGCATTCAGTGGGGACTAGGTGAACATTTCCAATTTCTGCTATCAGGTTATAACAACATTGTTTTCCACCTGGGCACCACCGAAAATCAAATCTTCAATCTTAAAATATTGTCTTGCAGAATAAATCTTAAAGTTGAATGTTGCTTTTAAAATGTTCTTGGTAACCCATGTAGTGAGCTGCTGCCCAGGTGGTACATGGCTAGGGATCTGTAAATGATTGAACCATTGACACCTACTTGACATTTATTGTTTTACTGGGTGTTTTCGCTACACAAACTTCTGGAATGACCAATGCGTCATCAGCAGCAGAATTCAAAGAAGGATGTGGACTTCCTGAACACCCATGGGATAAGAACATTTAAATTAAAGTAGTTAAAGTGAGAAACATGAATAGAAATGCATAATAAATACATAAACAAACAAACAAACATACATAGATGACTGGATATTATTTCGGTATATGCATGGATGCAAGAACATTACATTTACCATTTACAGATCTGTAGACATTCAATTCTGTGATTAAGCTTCAGTAAAGTCAATGAAGGTAGATTTAATTTAAACTGTGAATTAAGAAATCAAACTACAGCATATAAATGTATGTTTATTAATGATCATGAAAATTGAATGAAGGTCCATGACATTTGTAAAGTCATCTGTGGTGGATTCAAGCCAGGGGGGAAGGGGAACATTAATGAAAAAAGACTGAGACATTGACAAGGGTTTAATAATAATGCAATCAGGACACGTCCAAATACAAAAACACTTACAATTAAAATATTACTTTGAATATTCACCTGTTTAAAAATAATGATTGATAAAATATTCCTTGTTATAGTAATGGCTTCCATGATACCCACATACGCACCCTTAAGTATCCATCCTTATGATCATGTGTTTGATCATTTATTTATTACTCCCAGACTATAATGTTTATTGCTTTGAGTAACATATCTACCAGGCTGTCTTTATCGATGAGTTCTTGTCGACATCAAAGAAAAGGAGGCAGCAACATTTTGACATGTAAATAGAATAATTCTACTGACACCACTTAGTACAAATATGGAATTCAGTGCAACATCTGTGAAGAACAAGCAGGCATTGAAAGAGAATTTTAAATAAGGAAGACAAATCACAAAGACAGCCTTAGACCAATGACAATGATTTCAGTCTTCAAGGACTTCAACCCTCTCAGTTACTTAACCAAACTCATTTTGCCCGTGGTTAGGACAATAGCCACTATGGCATGGATTGTCCTTGCCCAAAGCTACAGGCATCAGCACAAAGAAGTAATACAGCAGGGAAATATATTTACAAGTCTGCCATTTGTTCCTACTCTACTGTATTTTCCATGATATCTGTTATATGACTTACACATAGTTTGTGTGACCATCATGTTCTACATACAGTTTTCATGGAACCTATGACATACAGAACTGCATGGAATATTCTAATCATACAAAACGTGTCCAGATCCTGTCATTTTCATGATTTGTAGAATGTTCCTCTCTTCTAGAATGTTCTATGGCAGCCATAGAAGTCAGTTTGGACTGTGTGGCAAAAATAAATAAATCTAAATCACATTGACAGGTGAACATTGCACTGGACTCAGCAGACTTAGATCAATGTATGATGTTTAAGTGCATTTTGAAATAGTGCATTTTGAAGTCCATCATGGTTTCACTGGTAAGCACTACAAAGGGGCCAAGCCTGAGTTAGGTCATGTTTTTCATAAACATTTGTACTTCCTAAAGATATTCAGTTCCAGAAGACCATCTTTTAAACAGGTATTATTCTAGTCAATTTTATATGAACCATTTCCAGGTATTTTTGGAAGCATATAGCAACAACAAATATTGTATATCCTATAATACAATTGTAAAGTATATTGAGTATTAAATGCAAGCTGAAAAGGTGTAATGACAATGACAAAAGAGAGGTCTTTCATGAACAGGCAGAATTTTAACATCAGAGTACAAAAGTGCATCATTATACCCACAACGTGTCCTTCCAGCATTAAATACTAAGTCATCTCCTGAATATTTAATAAGAACTGTTTAATCCATCTATTTTTATCAGTTTTACTTAATAATTCAGACTACACTTCTCAAAATGATTCAACATACATTTTTATACCATAGAGTAAGACAGAATAAAATATTTGTTTGTTTCACCCCATATGTATCTATAAATATGGTAGCAAACAGGATGATGAATGCATTCCTCAAGTGTGTAAAGAACAAAACAACGTAAGCTTTAATGCAAGAACTCTTGAGGTTTATTTTTGTTTCAGATATTCAGCAGTGAATGAGGATCTGAAAATGCAATAATTAGTGGGCTGAGGACCACTACAGCTACATTATGAAGAGGGTTATTAGACAGGGATCTTGGTATTTCTGTGTGTGTATTTGTGAGAGTGTGAGTGTAAGTGTGAGTCTGTGTCAGCTTCTGCTTTGCAAATTATATTATGTGAATTTTTAAGTGCATATAAATCAATTGTTTTGGATGGTATCAGGTAAAAAAGCACAATCAACCTATTATATATATGAGGTAGACTATACCACATTTTATATGTCTAGTGCAAAAGCTGTGCAAGGAGTTAGTAATTTTCAGAATATAATAATAATAATAATAATAATAATAATAATAATAATAATAATAATAATAATAATAATAACCCTGCACAAAAACAGAACTATGCATGATGCTACATGCAGACTAATACAATTATCTTTGTTGGAAAGATTACTGTGCATATAATTGTTTTCAAACAGAGGAAATACATTTTTGGCAATTAGGTCACACACTTAAATTTATAATTTTGATGAAGAAAGATTTTCATATGTTTTGCTGAAAGTAATACAAGTTAAATTATTTGCAAGTGCTAAATGATAATTGAAAATGTCATTCATAATCTATTTCTTCAGGCACACTTAAAGGCAAGTGAATTGAAGTTCAGGTGCTTGGATTTCAAGATTAATATGTTAAAAGACATTGTATTAAAGTTGTTAGCATGTTATCATCAGATTTCTAATATTTATAATATAATGTGGCAATAAGTTTGTTTGTGCTGGTTTTGGTATGAGAAATTAACAAAAATGGGTTGATCTTACATAAGGGCATTAAAACAGAGCCACTTGGTTCCCAGTTTAACTGTTCCCACAAAGCATCTCAACATGCTCTCTAAAAAATGTAAATGCTGGCCTAGCTTCAAATAACATCTTTCTCCTTGAACTATAGAAGTTCCCATGTCAAAATGCTGCAGGTTTACTAAAAGCTCTACAATCTGAAAGGAATGTATAACTGATATATGCATTCTATGCTGTTTTTTATTTAAATGTTGCAGTAGCTGTCTTATAGCTATATGCTCCAGTATGATTTGTAAAATAGTAAAGAGTAGCTGAGAGATGGTCTGCAGAGCAGAGCTGGAAAGACAACCAGGACTTTATTCCTAGTAAATGGATAGTTAACTGTTGTATGGAAGAGTAACTTAGAGTCGATAACAAAACAACAACAACAACAACAACAACAACAACAACAACAAGATTAAGGATTTAGAGAGTCTTGAGTTGAAGCTGATGTTTTAAGATGTTTTCAAGAAGCTTCTATGACCAGATTCGGCACAGGAAATAAGTCCTTACGCTAATCCTCTCCCTACATAAAGTGAGTGAAGGCAAAGGGTGGTCACACCAAATATGGATTTGATTTAGATTCTTCTTCTGTTCACTCACTTTGCATTTAGTTAATTGATGAATATAATCTATTAACATCTATTTTTGAAAGCATTCTTACTTTACAGCATTTTTTCACACCTGCCTAAAATGTTTGCACAGTACTTTATATAAGGTGACAATAACCCAAGTAAACACAACATTCAGCTTTTAAATTATAATTGTATTTATTTAAGGTATAAAGTTATCCAACACCAACTGGCCCTGTGTGAAAAAGTAATTGACCCTTTAGTTACTCAATCAAACCATTAACCAAATTTAAATGATCATTGGATTCAATTAGAGCAGACACACCCAGGCTTGATTACTGACAGCCCTCTTGAATCTACATGACTTATATGCACCTTACCCTCAATGTGAAGTAGGCTACAAGGTCTCAACTAGCATCACACTATTGCCTCGGTTCCACTGGCTTAAGCGTCGTGTCGCCGGAGTCCCAGAGCCGATTGTAAACCAGGCCGCTGTGATCCGTCCCTCTGATGAGCAGCAGCGACTGTGGGTTTGCTTTGTGTTTCTGTTCAAAACTATGAGCGACACAGCCTGACGAGGAGAGGACTTGTGTGTCTGTTTTATTATTTCTGATTTACATGATTGTAAACAGCGTAATAAATACACGTTTCTGTTAAGAGGTATTAGGAAGAGCTGAATGTGTAGACAACATTATATTCAGACAAGCATGTTCACATATGAATATGTTTCCATGTGCAACAATAATATTAAATAGCGAATATGTATTGTTATTATTATTGTCATCATTTGTGCTAGTATATATGTATTTTAAACGGCACAGCGTGACTCCCTTCACTTATTACTCTTTCTGCAGATTTGTAACTGCAAACAATACTTTTTGCCGTATTATTTATAATGTACTTATCAGACGTCCTTAACCAGGGCAAGTTACAGTTGAAACAAAATACACACGTTTCACGATTAATCATCCAGATACAATATAGCAGGTTTAATTGAACTAAAGTGTGCACGTCTCAGTCATGGCGTTTATGGACGCATTTATTAAACCAGTCCTTAATGTTTTCGAGGGAAACCCAGATCTGCTGTATTTATGTATTCATTAATTTAAATTGTAAATGGACACACGTTAACTGAATCATGTTCATGTCCTGCACACATTCACACACACAGCCTGAACACCAGCCAGCTGTCATACAGTATTAATACCATCGGCTGCTGATGCGATTATTATCCTTCAGTTTATTGTAACTAGTCAGGCGCTGCACCGGTCTGTGAATCACAGTGTTTAATGCACTGATATTAACTGTAACAGTCATTGTCTCTGTACGTGGATTTCACTCCATGCTGCTAATAAAACTAATTTCTTCGTGATCGCACTCGGCACTTGAGACTATATCATCCGACACAATGTGTCTGATCTCCTCCCTGTGTCTCAGTCCAGCGCACTCCTCTCTTCTGAAAGTGAATCATGTCCTCAGTGGGACGGACGCTTACGGACGCGTCCAGCACCAGATATTTAACCTCCACAAAACACGGCGCGTCCGCCAGTGGAAACAGGGCATAAAACATGTTCAAAAGCTGACTAAGAGAAACATTAGTGCTCGTCTCACATTTGCAAAAAAGCACATTGATGACCCCCAACCCTTTTGGGATAATGTTCTGTGGCCAATGTGTCAAAAGTGGAACTTTTTGGAAGACATTGGTCCCGTTATGTCTGGCGTAAAGCAAACACAGCATTTCACAATAAGAACATCATACCAACAGTCAAACATGGTGGTGGCAGTATGATGCTGTGGGGATGCTTTTCTGCCTCAGGGCCTGGAAAACCTGCCACCATAGAAGGAACCATGAATTCTGCTCTCTAACAGAAAATTCTGAAGGAGAATGTTTGGTCATCAGTCCGTGATCTGAAGCTGAAGCAAGAGTAAGTCCACCTCAGAATGGCTCAAAAGCAACAAAATTAGGATTTGGAGTGGCCTATACAAAGTCCTGACTTGAACCCCATCGAGATGCTGTGGCCAGGGCCGGCCCTGAGCAATTTGGTGCCCTAGGCAAGATTTTAGCTGGTGCCCCTTGCATCTCAGCCAATTCCACCACCAACCATTGTGTTCATACACTCACACAGAAACTGCATAACTTCATTTTAGAAACAAAAAACCCCACAAAATAAAAACAGTATTAAAGAAACAAGTGACATAAAACAAATTATAAATACAATATAAATAAGAGTATTGCACGAAACAAACAATATTACAGACACCTTAGTGCAATATGCATAATGTAGCATTGTTCTACAGCCTTACTCACCTTGCCTTTCTTGTAGCAAACAAGTGACATAAAATGAATTATAAATAAGTGGATGGTTTGTGCAGCACACTTGAAAGAAAAAGTGTATTTCTCAAAATTATGTCATAGGTTAGGTTATTCCCCAAACAGCTGAACAGTCTTTCCAACATTCCCTCATGAATTTAAGGTAAAAGTAACTGACATTAACTCTAGCTAGTTAGCTATTTAAATTAGCGAACGTTACTAGTATCGTCCAAAGTAATCTCGCCAGTAGTAACACTGCTCCAGCGCTAACTAGCAATTAGATAAACTGTTCATTCATCACATCACATTACCTCTGTCCTTATCCTGTTTTTCCTCCTCTTCTCTTCTTCTTTTTCTTCCCTGGGCACCAGAGGGCTTTGGTCTTTGTGACATGGTTTGAAGTGGCTACTGATGCTAATTGATTGTGTTTCACGTTCAGTGTCACTCACTGCTTCAGATAACTGAACTCGATTGGCGATTTATGCGCCGGGCCGGGGCGACACAGAAAATATGGCCTAATATGCTCTGTAGTTATGTTGTTGTGGGGGCTTTTGCTTTTTTTGTAATATTTCGAATTAATAGTATTAGTAAAAAAATACTCTGCATGGACGGGGCCGCTAGCATTTGCCTATGCCACGGGCCGGCCTTGGCTGTGGCAGGACCTTAAACAAGCAGTTCATGCTCATAAACTCTCCAATATCACTGAATTACAGCAATTCTGCAAAGAAGAGTGGGCCAAAATTCCTCCACAGCAATGTGAAAGATTGATCTCCAATTATAGGAAGTGTTTGGTTGCAGCTGTTGCAGCTAAAGGTGGTACAAGCCGTTATTAAGTTCAGGGGGGCAATTACTTTTCCACACAGGGCCAGTTGGAGTTGGATAACTTTTTTCCTTAAAAATAATAAAATTATAATTTAAAAACTGATTTTTGTGTTTACTTGGGTTCTCTTAGTTTTATATATATATATATAATATATATATATATATATATATATATATATATATATATATATATATATATGAAACCATTCAGTGTGACAAATATGCAAAACATTAGGAAATCAGGAAGGGGCAAATACTTTATCACGGCACTGTATGTAACTCAATCACTCTGAATCAATGGTTCAAACCAGGGCTTTATATTTGGCTGACTGTGACTGTCCTTATGGGATGGAGTGCAATTAGTCAAGTCCTGCTGGGTTTGGGTGGGCTTTGAAGATGTTCAGGGCTTTCTTGGTTTGTCACACAACATTGCCCTCCTGTTGCTTACCAGTCAGTCCGTAGTGTTATCTGTGAGAGTGGTGCCAGTCCCACCCACAGTGCTGTAGTTCTGCCATTTGCACTGGGGACTCAAACTGTCAAACAAATAAAGAAAAAAGAAACCCCTCTCATTTTCCAAAGTCTGTGAAATGGCATCTGTTCTGTGTTGTCTTGGCTTGAATGACTAGATTTCTCCAGCCCATTTTATGTTTTTTTTTTTTTTTTACAGTTAACTGTAAGAGAAGAGGCAGTTCACTAACTTGCAAAACTTAACAAAGTGATATTGAATGTTTGGTCACTTTTCACAAGCACTCATTTTTGAAGCAGAAGTGATGGTGGATATGCCTGTGAAAGCTAAAATAATTGAGTAACTAATGCTGCATTCAGGTGGTATCAGAAACTGGGAAATAAAAATTAATTGTAAATTGCCCGATCAAGTTGTAATTACAAGTGGGAAACTTGGGATTCTGGATGATACACGATTTCTGATATGTGATGTACTATGCAACCTTTCATCCATTCAGGATATTATGTCTAATTTATTAGGACAATAACAGGGAAAGAGGCAGATGAATATTGTACAGTGACAACACACACAGTTAAGTATTGCCATGGTAAATGTGAATGTAGCCTATAAACATGAAAGAAAAAAACATCTACCAGATGCATTTTCTTTCTTGTTCCCACCTCATTAAAAGGAAAGCAAAATAGGTGTCTAGTGCTTCTTAAAACACATTAGCAGCAACAGAATAATATTTAGTTGGATCTCCATGGTCTCTGATTTCCGTATTTTGCTCCAATTATTCTGCCATCACTAGAATAGACTGATGTCGTATTTTCCACTTGACCTGCTGGTACGGACGACTTTCTGATGAGCACATAATGAATGCAGCATAATTTAGTATTTGGTGAGACACGTTTTTTTTTTTTTTCAGTCATGTGAGATGCAATCAAATCTGGCCATTACTATAACTCACCATGCACTGGGAAACACCTGCTTTTCAGTTCTGTCCAATAACAACATGACCATCACAAGACAATCAAATGTCACCTATGCTCAGTTGACATACATTGCAGTGCTTTTAAATTACAGATTTTAGTATACTCTTCAACTTCAGAGAGTTCAATGGGGATCTATGTCCCAGGTAATATATGGTCAAAGGTCACACAGTTGGTCACTGAGCCCTGTTCATTAACCTCTCTTCTCAGAGCCCCAAACAGATAATTTGCCTTAATGTTTCTGCATCCCAAGGGCTTTTTTAGGGGCCAAATCAGAAACCCTTCTGCTTAGATTTAGAATAATATAAATGAATGGCAGTTATGTTTTGAATTACAGTGTTACCTTCAAAATTATCAATTTTAGCATAAACGATCTTTTCTCTGTCTTGAATTCTATGACAGAAAATCTCTTTAATCAGCCCTGTTCATCAAGTTTTCTCCAACTCTGACTTGGAATAGATGTTTAAAAGTGACAAGATGATGCAAGATTTGACAATTACTGCAAATGAACAAAATGAAAGGTATCTCTTTGACAGTCAGGGAGCATATTGATAAGCCTCCAAACATCTGAATGTCACTTTTAATTTATTGAATCCTAGTCAGATATAATGAATCCATAACTGAGTTTATAAAATGTACAAGAACATATCATTGAACATATGCATTTTTACAATTTTAACTCTGCTGACCATAGAATTATTAATTTCTGTAGCAATGGCAAACACATAACTAATGAAAAGTGCCTCATTTCATTATTGCTATTGACAAACTGAATCCCAAGAGCGGAGATATTGGACAGCTGGATGTGTTTAATGGATTTGTGAGATTTCATTGCTCTCTTTGTAAAATATTTGCAGCCTGTTTGAAAACCTACATATAATGAGCACAACTATCAGACACACATAATATATATATATATATATATATATATATATATATATATATATATATATATATATATATATATATATATATAAAAAAAATCCAGAGCATGTAATTAGTAATGTGTTACTTGTTGCATTTAACATGAGTGCATAGTACATAAAGTACATTTTACTTAAAATGTAAGTGTATTGAAGGACATAGATTCAAGTAGGAAAGTGTTTGAATATGAAAAAAACACCCTGGATATTGCAGTTTTAACAAATACTAAAAGATATAAAGCATTTCATATTGTAACTTTGCAAAGATCTACCCCTTTGTTTGAACATAGAATGAAAACTAAAGTTATCTGATTGAAAAAATATCATGAAAAATCATTTTTGATGAACTTGTCAGACATGATAATAATTAATATTAATAATATTAATACATTAATAACAAATATTAATTTATATCTAAAGTGCAAACGTCTACCAACAAATTTCTCACAAAACACTCAGCATCTTGTTGTTCCAGTGGACAAATTTGAGCATGTCTGTATATGCGAATAACGATTACTAGAGCATTGTTTACAACTCGGGTACATGAACGGCAAACCCTTTACAATGGCTTTCCAAGTCTATCATCATCAACAAAAATGCGGTACATGAATTTTACTTCCACCATACGGTGAGAAGGCCACACTTGTATTGATTATGGACTTGCCTGCATGCAGCAGCACTGGGACAAGCTCTCAGTAACATTGGTTTCTCTAGATTACACTCATTGCATTGTTCCATGTTAGTTATTCTACACTGTAGGCCTATATCCAGGGTTTTGTAAAAGGTTGTTCAAAAAAGTTCTATAAGTCAAGTGTAATGAAAAACTAAAACATGGTACCATTAGATAAAATATAAATGCCAGTAACCTGGAAGCAGTTAGATGTTTTTGTCACGTCTTTTGGAAAGACAAATGAACCATTGGGTCGTGAAAAAAGTTCAAGGAAACTTCTTCAGGAATCTTTTCAGTGCAAGTACGGAAGTTTTGATGACCTTAATACAGCCAAAAATAATCTGTCTTTATCACCATTCCAGTTAACATCATTCAGTCAAAGCCAATGGCATAAATTAAGTGAGTCTGAAAATGTCAGGCTTTTAAGGCTAGGAATGTATTTTTTCAAGCTGGTGATGCCCTGCATGCATTTTATGTGAGATAAATAAGAAAAGAAAACAGCATTGGACATTCTAATAATGAAGTGACCAAATTATACTCCAGATAACATGGAGATCGTTCATTAAAGAAAAATAAGTACATATGAAAAATTAGATTAGCTTGTCAAGCTATGGACATCAATGATTCTGTGCAAAGAATAATGAAGACATGAGGAGAATGGCCATGCATCGTTTCTAACTTTCATGGTTCTCTTTAGATAATTGGGCTTTCATTTTTGTTTTAGATTTGTTATACTTCTAAAACGTCACACGAAAGGCAGCACTTGTGGGTACAGTAGCAATTTACAGTGGAAATGCTTCTCACAGTAATTTGTAGAATAATTATAATATCGATTTTGATACCCTTATCCTTATCACATTATCCTAATTTAAACAGGAGCTTTTTTTTCACCAACACACGTTAAAGCATTCAATATTTTTTACACAAGTTAAAACCGAAGACATATACTGTCATCTGAATTGCAATTCCATTGCTAAGCAACAGCTGTACTCCACTGTTAAACTAAAGAGATGCTGAATTAATATAGATGCATTGTTTTCTGCCACATTGATCATGAATGCACTGCTTTCAATCTGCACATCTTTCTGTAAAGCTTTTAACGTAATATATGCCAACAGTTATGACCAATAATAACTAATAACTTGTGACAACATCCAAATACTGAATATCATTAGACAGGCAAGAATCAGATTACAGGTAAACCTGACTTGTAAAGCACACTGCAAACTGAAATGAACAACAAATAAGCAATTCCACCTACGCACAGTATAAGTATTCTAATATTTGCCTACAAAAGCAATACAAAAGAGAAATTGGTAAACTGCACAGAAGTTCCTCATCATTTCTGGTTATCTTCCCAAACTATTTTGTCCCTGACCACTGGAACTGTGGGAAAGGGTTGAGCTGCATAAACTGTGGGAGGCTTTTGTTGGAACCCTAATTAAGGAAGATAGAAGTGGGAGTAATTTATTAAAAGCCTCAGAAATATCAAGATTAACCCTTTTATGAAAGGCCACAAATTAATATATGGATTGGAAAAGTTTGCATTCCCACTCTGCTGGAGGTGTTGTACAAAGTGTAAATAAACACTGAGGTATGAAAGCAGCTTTTTTCAGCAAAATATATATTTTTTTAAACAATTAAAACACATCTCTTTACAAGGCAAGTCCCATTAGGGGATTAAAATTAATTCAATGAACACACATCTTTGGCATGTGTTACTTGAGATACAGACTTGAAGAACATACAAGTGAAATAAAATAATTGTTTCTTCCTTATAAATACTGCTAACGACACACAAAAATAAATGGCAAATTAACAAAATATGACAGTTTGCTTTGCCAGAATGTGATTGGCAGTGATGCATCAAAAATCAATCTGGTATTCATTATCCACAAAAAGCAAGCATTTTCTTTAAGCACCAGATCACTTCTAGATTTCTTTTCAACCAAAACGACAATAATTGTCCTATTTATCATAATTTATCATCAGTTCTCAATGAACTTTGTGTAACCCACTACATTATACAGTTCCTTTAAACACACATAATATGTACAGTAAACAACACTGTAATACACTGAAATACCAAGAATACTGTGCACTTCTGGCACTCAAGACATACTTAACTTTAATATCCTCTTGACAGTTTTGAAATCTATCTGGATAACATGGGATGCCTTGCAAAACATGTACTAAATCTCTAATTCACTGGTAAACAGCAGTGTCTGTAAAGGGTAGAGGAGCAGGGTGGATATTGGGACAGCTGGGTGCTGAATAAAAGGTAAGTGGGTGTCAGGCTGTGGGAGGATATGGGAAACATGTTCACTGAAGTGGCCAAAAGGAGTCCCAGCTCTGAGAGGGGCCAGGCAAGGGTTGACTCTCAACACCCATTCAAAATGCAAATTCAGAATTCTATACCATTTAAGTGCTGTCAGAATTAATCCTTGGTGTAATAAAGGTTAATTAAGCCTCACCATGTACTACACAAGGACATGTTTAATAGTCTTTGGTGCACCTATAACTTATTGTAAAATTTGATTGTTTCAAAGTGAAGAGTTTTACATAAATATTATATATCTCATAGTTGGCTTCATAGTGTAAAAACTAAAACATGGTTCAAATGAAACCCAATTTGTAAGCTAGAAGGTATACAGAAAAATATGTTATTTTTACATTTTTAATTATGTGATATCTGCAAGTTGGTATTATTATACAATATCATAGTTATTTTAGACCACTTCTACTAAATTACAGGCAGGGATCTTTAATTCTCAATGTCTTATTTGTATTCCTTCTTTTGCAGAAATACTATTTCAATAATATTATTGTTTGTATCTTGATTATTTATCACCAATCTCTTTAGCAATTCTCAAATATGTTATAATTTCTGGGACACTTGGACACACAATTGTATTTGTGCAATGTACTGTATATGGAAAATACTGTCAATTAGCTCCCTGTCATACTAAGAAATATTATGTAACATATCTGTTTCAGGAAAAACATATGGAAAGTGTTAAGACAATCAAGCATGCCATCTCCATTTTAGCTTTTTAAATACTCGTACATTCACTCTACAGTTTCAGTTAATATTCACACCATAGAACACCGAAGTGTAACTGACTACTTGTGTTAAAAATGTTCATAGACTATATTGCACTTATAAAATATTTTAAAAATCTACAAAAAAATCTAAGCAATTCACAAAACAGCACTTTTCACTTCAAGTACCTGCACTAGTGTAAAATTGCAAGCCAAGTTACAAGTGACTTGAAGGTCAAATGAAGAGAATAATTATACTTGAAGAAACTGGAATGTGAAATATTTAGGTCTTGGTTAGGCCTGTGGGTCATTCCAGGGTACCATGCAAGGTATCTGCAGCATGTCAAAAGTCTTTCGAGCGCTGATAGACCGATCGAAACGTCACTCTATCAAAGCTGCCATTGGCCCCTGCACTTGTCACTCAGAGCAGGTCCCTTCCCACTTCCTGTTCTATAAAACGTGATGCCTGCGCAGGTTCGTCCTCTTTTGGCAGGAGCTGGACCCAAGACTGTGAGCTCTCTGTGTCTGTGTTTGCAATAGACATTCAAACTGCGTAATTCAGCTGGCTGGCTTGGGTCCATGACAATTCGCCCCCACGATAATTGGTCCCTGAGACAGTTCGTCCCCGCGTGAATTCACCCCTATAACAATTCATCCCCGACAACAATTTGACCCCATCATTGTACGTGTTCCACTTGAGCATCTGTAACCATGAGTGCATTCACTTATTGCAGAGCCATAGAACACACACACATGTGTATATATAGTAGGCAGGCTATATAAATAAATATATATATATATATATAAATGGGAATGAAAGGTGATTTAAGCAATTTTGAGCGTGGCATGGTTGTTGGTGCCAGACGGGCCGGTCTGAGTATTTCACAATCTGCTCAGTTACTGGGATTTTCACGCACAACCATTTCTAGGGTTTACAAAGAATGGTGTGAAAAGGCGAAAATGGGCGAAAATGCCTTGTTGATGCTAGAGGTCAGAGGAGAATGGGCCGACTGATTCAAGCTGATAGAAGAGCAACTTTGACTGAAATAACCACTCGTTACAACCGAGGTATGCAGCAAAGCATTTGTGAAGCCACAACACGTACAACCTTGAGGCGGATGGGCTACAACAGCAGAAGACCCCACCGGGTACCACTCATCTCCACTACAAATAGGAAAAAGAGGCTACAATTTGCACAAGCTCACCAAAATTGGACAGTTGAAGACTGGAAAAATGTTGCCTGCTCTGATGAGTCTCGATTTCTGTTGAGACATTCAGATGGTAGAGTCAGAATTTGGCGTAAACAGAATGAGAACATGGATCCATCTTGCCTTGTTACCACTGTGCAGGCTGCTGGTGGTGGTGTAATGGTGTGGGGGATGTTTTCTTGGCACACTTTAGGCCCCTTAGTGTCAATTGGGCATCGTTTAAATGCCACGGCCTACCTGAGCATTGTTTCTGACCATGTCCATCCCTTTATGACCACCATGTACCCATCCTCTGATGGCTACTTCCAGCAGGATAATGCACCATGTCACAAAGGTCGAATCATTTCAAATTGGTTTCTTGAACATGACAATGAGTTCACTGTACTAAACTGGCCCCCACAGTCAGCAGATCTCAACCCAATAGAGCATCTTTGGGATGTGGTGGAACGGGAGCTTCGTGGCCTGGATGTGCATCCCGCAAATCTCCATCAACTGCAAGATGCTATCCTATCAATATGGGCCAACATTTCTAAAGAATGCTTTCAGCACCTTGAATCAATGCCACGTAGAATTAAGGCAGTTCTGAAGGCGAAAGGGGGTCAAACACAGTATTAGTATGGTGTTCCTAATAATCCTTTAGGTGAGTGTATATATATATATATATATATATATATATATATATATATATATATATATATATATATATTAGGGTGGCCCTTAAATTTCAACTTTGGAATTTTAAACCTCTCACCCTCTCAATCAAGTCTCCATGTCATATGAAAGAAATGTGCAAAAGTTTATTGAGATCAGTTGACATTTAGGGTGTGCTCAAGCATATAGAAATATTCAATTTTTTCACGAAAACGTGATTTTTAGGTAACAGACTGCAAATTAAAATATAGCCAGTAGCCACTACATGACTGCTCATTTTATAATGTCGCAGATATCCTGCAAATTGTCATAACCATTAGTTGTAAGTTAAACAACAAATTAAATAAATCAGAGTTTTTAGCTAATAACTAACTATACTAGTGCGCTCGACGCTTGCAAACACGATACCAGTCATTCTGCGAATGGTAGACTTGTAGATGCAGAAAGTCCATGAAGTACAGTCATCTTGTTACTGTCTGGAAAAAGCTTTCGATGCTCAGCAACAACTTGTAGAAGAAACTGTGTTTGTTCTTCACTTTTAGTCAGTAGACCACTGTACTCCTGTATCATGGCAACACCTCTCTCTGCAGTGTCATTTGTTACCCGCAGAGCGCGTACAATTTCCTCAGCCTTCAAATAGTCCGGGCTGGTTATCCATTTGTCTGGATCAGTTTGCAGAAATGAATCAGGGATTGACAACAAGTGAAAGAACTTCTTTGAAGTCATCGTCACGAAATCATGCAACTGCATTTCATGGATTTTGGTAATGTCAACTGTTATTCGCTTTGGTGGATCTTCGGATGCTGGCTTTTGAAGTTCTGAAACCATCAACTTTTTCACCTGAGCAGAAACATCTCTGTCAAAGAATGATAATGCAATTAGCTCTTCACTCAAGTACCACAGGTGGCCACAGACCTTCTTTAGTGCACCTTTTGCTGCTTGTGAATCGATCGAAACCGGTGTTTGCAGAAGCCTCAGATCATTAGCTGGAGCGATGGTTGGCAGCCGAGACAAGAACCACGATTTCAGGTAGACCTGAACACCGAATATGCAGATTTCTGCCAAGCCTTTTTGTTCACGGTTGGTCAGCTTGAAGTCAGAATGTCGAAACAAGAATATCTTGTAAGTGTATATCAGCTTGGCCATGAAGCGGGCTCGATGCAGTGCACCAGGTTTGATTATATGAACACCACGTGGAGGCTCAGCACCCAGAAACAGAATGGCTAGCTCAAGTAGTTCTCTGTAGTCATCACGTGGCTGAGTGGTTTCCATTTGAGAAACTAAGAAAAATATAGCTTCTGATTTGATGTCGTGCAATGCGGCTGCTACTTGTGGGTCATCAGTTCCTGCCTTGTAGTCACTGATAATTATGTGAGGCCAAAATGACTTAAACCATTTGAAAAGTCCGATGTCTGGACCACTTGATGGACCCATAGCCCCTGCAAACACTTCTTCTAGCATTATTTCATGTACATGATGACGGCAAGCCAAATATAACAGGTGTGAATTCAGCTTGGTTTCCAATAACACGCAGGCACCATTTTTTCGTCCAGTATTGCTCAACGTGGTGTCAAAACTAACTGCCTTTATCTGATCCTTGATTCCCCATGATTCAACAGCTTCAAGCATGGCACTTGCCATGGCTTCACCGGTTCACTCAGTTTGGGAATGCAGAGAAGCTGATCAACTCCAGACCCTGACACAAGGATTGGAAGACGGTCAACTTTTTCATCACCAGTTAAATCCATCATCAGCTTGCCATCAAAATGAAGGGTTAATGGTTTCTTTGGATCAAACCTTGCCTTCAGATCACTTGCGATGTGTAAATGATGATTCTGGCGTGCACGCTGGATTGAAGAGCGGTTGAAGTCCTCAACTTTCTGCCCAGAAGCATGAACACTAGCAGAAAGTGTGTGCACGGCACTGCGGGAGCTCGTTTTGGTGCGGTCAAGTGATGCCATGACATCACCAGTTTTGTATCCACGCCTGCCATTGCACCTTTCCTACCTTTTTCACGTTGTGCTAGCAGGAACGCTCTGTCTTCTTCAACCATGATTAATACTAATGCATCCTGGTGAGCAATGTCAAATAAATCGGAGAATGTATCGGTTAAGCTTTCTTCGTTTGATATCTGTGTTTTAGGTCGACGTCCTTTGTTTTTCTTAAGCCTTTCCCACCTGGAAATTAACTGTTCCAACTGTTCAATAGCATGATGACGAGGTCTTATTGGTATCCTTGCCTTGTGCCAGAATGGTTCCACTTCATGTATTGTCTGAGATGCAGCCTCATGTTTGGTTTTAGCACTTCTCGTAAGTTTATGCAGATAAAGGCGCATTACATCACCAACTGATGGCAGCTTAGCTCCAACCAGACTGTCCTTCATATGACCCAGAAGATAAATAACATCTTTGCTACGAGTTACTAGAGCCATAATTAACACTAGCAGAAATTTAATCTACAATTCACTTTCATAATTAACGTAGTTTTTGTTTATGTTTATTACAAAATGGCGACAGGAAGTGACCTCATGATGACATAACTAAGGACAGTATACAAAATAGATAATAAATAAGTAAGCTGTGAGAGTGGCAGTGAACAAATACCAAAAATAAGCAATTGCAGTTGCAAACGAGATTTTCGTACAATATAAAAATGAAAATGACTTGAGCACACCCTAAATATTACCCAAATGCAAAAATATTTCGTTGGGACGTTTCTTTTATAGTGTAGCAACAGTATGGAGGGTGAGAGTCAACGTTTTCAAAAGTTTAAATATTTTCCATATTTAAGGGTCACCCTAATATATATATATACACACAGACACACATCTATTTTGTATTATTTATTATAATGTAAGTTTTTAATTGATACATTCATTTGAGACTATAACCCCAATAATTAAGTTTGATACAATTAGTCAGAACAGCTGGCAGTGAGGACTGCAGGGTACTTCAGATAGGTTTCAAGGTAAAGTAGGTGGTATGGTGGTTATAAAACAGCACTGTGAACCTGGTGATTTGGGTTCAATTCCTGATCAGTATATATATAATCGATAATATCCAGTTAGAGTGCACCAGTATACAAATTCAGCCAATCTTAATGAATGAAATCAATAATAATAATAATAATAAGGCATCCACATATGCACTGAATGTAACGCTTAAGTGAAAAAATAACAAATGAATAAATTATATTAGTCAGAAGGATTGACCCACCATACGTAGCACTGTATTTTCAAAAGCCTTCTAAATGTTCATTCTACTCTGATAATAAATTATTTATAATATATATATATATATATATATATATATATGTGTGTGTGTGTGTGTGTGTGTGTGTGTGTACTGATCAGGAATTGAACCCAGACTACCATGTTCACAGTGCTGTTCTCTAACCACTGTACCCCCTCATTTACATTTTCAACCATGCAGCCCTCATTGCCAGCTGTTCTGACTAATTGTATAAAATGATTGGGGTTATAGTCTCAAATGAATGTATCAATTAAAAACATGCATTATAATAAATAATACAAAACAGTTGTGTGTCTGTGTGTATTCATATATATATATATATATATATATATAGCCTGCCTACTATATATACACATATGTGTGTTCTATGGCTCTGTAATAAGTGAATGCATGGAGAAGTGGAGAACGTATAACGTATAATGATGGGGCCGAATTGTCATGGGGACGATTTGTCGTCGGGGACAGATTGTTGCCGGGACCAATTATTGTGGGGACGAATTGTCGCCGGGGCGAATTGACGTGCTCCCGGCTGGCTTCACTTCATAGTGTTGTTCACCATCGTTTTTCGCTACACATCGTCTAGATCTTGTGTGTGTTTAGTGATTATTGATAGCTAATCCCAATTCTGTTCCATATGCGCACGGG
Organism: Amia ocellicauda; assembly: GCF_036373705.1. Classification (NCBI taxonomy): domain Eukaryota; kingdom Metazoa; phylum Chordata; class Actinopteri; order Amiiformes; family Amiidae; genus Amia; species Amia ocellicauda. The sequence continues at coordinate 41,887,109 of NC_089850.1, read as the reverse complement.
GGTCCGGCTGCGCTTTTGGCTTCAGTTTTGGTTCACAAGAAGGGCATATACACCGATCAGCCATAACATTATGACCACTGACAGGTGAAGTGAATAACACTGATAATCTCGTTATCATGGCACCTGTCAGTGGGTGGGATATATTAGGCAGCAAGTGAACATTTTGTCCTCAAAGTTGATGTGTTAGAAGCAGGAAAAATGGGCAAGCGTAAGGATCTGAGTGACTTTGACAAGGGCCAAATTGTGATGGCTGTGTCAGAGCATCTCCAAAACTGCAGCTCTTGTGGGGTGTTCCCGGTCTGCAGTGGACAGTACCTATCAAAAGTGGTCCAAGGAAGGAAAAGCGGTGAACCAGCGACAGGGTCATGTGCGGCCAAGGCTCATTGATGCACGTGGGGAGCGAAGGCTGGCCCGTGTGGTCCGATCCAACAGATGAGCTACTGTAGCTCAAATTGCTGAAAAAGTTAATGCTGGTTCTGATAGAAAAGTGTCAGAACACACAGTGCATTGCAGTTTGTTGCGTATGGAGCTGCGTAGCCACAGACCAGTCAGGGTGTCCATGCTGACCCCTGTCCACTGCCAAAAGCGCCTACAATGGGCATGTGAGCATCAGAACTGGACCACGGAGCAATGGAAGAAGGTGGCCTGGTCTGATGAATCACGAGTTCAGGATGTTGACTTGGCCTCCAAATTCCCCAGATCTCAATCCAATCGAGCATCTGTGGGATGTGCTGGCCAAAGAAGTCCGATCCATGGAGGCCCCACCTCGCAACTTACAGGACTTAAAGGATCTGCTGCTAACGTCTTGGTGCCAGATACCACAGCACACCTTCAGAGGTCTAGTGGAGTCCATGCCTCGACGGGTCAGGGCTGTTGTGGTGGCAAAAGGGGACCTACACAATATTAGGCAGGTGGTCATAATGGCTGATCGGTGTATTTTCCAACTGCTTGCTGAGTTGATTTTTTGTTCATAGAAGGAGAGCTAGCAGTGGCAGTAAAATCCAAGGCTTGGCTGCCCGGCCTAAGCTTCGGTGTGTCTGGTCTGCTCAGACCAATTGTTTGTATCTTATGGAGCGCAGACACAGGGCCGGGCACTTTGAAAGCAGCGCCTCTTGCATTGGATTGTGGACACCATTACCATGCCTACGAGTCCAACGGGACCCCAGTGTCTGAACACCTGGTGGCCCACTTGACTTGAGGCGTTGCCACATCATGGGCCCTTTTTCAAGATGCCCCCTTGGCAGACATTTGTGTGGTTGCAGCTTGGGCTTTGCCGCTTACATTTGTTTGGTTCTACAGGTTGGACATGACGGGACTGGTCCCTTCCATTCGGAACCCAGTGTTGGTTGCAGTTGAGCCCCAGTAGCCTACGGGCTTTGGCTCCTGATTTCCTATCCCAGTCTGCCCCTGTTAAGTGCATCCTGATGGAGATAATTAAACCGTGTCTTCCCTTCCACTGGACTATGCCAACTACGCAAGCTGCTCCTGGATTTGCTGACAGTCTGTCGATGTGTTCCCTGGGTCAGTCATGTGGCCTCCAGGTATGTTGCCTTGTTGACACCCTGTATATAGTTTGTTCATTATTGCATCGTGTGGTGCATGCGTCTGGCCTGTACCCCGCTATGTATACACTCACCTAAAGGATTATTAGGAACACCTGTTCAATTTCTCATTAATGCAATTATCTAACCAACCAATCACATGGCAGTTGCTTCAATGCATTTAGGGGTGTGGTCCTGGTCAAGACAATCTCCTGAACTCCAAACTGAATGTCTGAATGGGAAAGAAAGGTGATTTAAACAATTTTAAGCGTGGCATGGTTGTTGGTGCCAGACGGGCCGGTCTGAGTATTTCACAATCTGCTCAGTTACTGGGATTTTCACGCACAACCATTTCTAGGGTTTACAAAGAATGGTGTGAAAAGGGAAAAACATCCAGTATGCGGCAGTCCTGTGGGCGAAAATGCCTTGTTGATGCTAGAGGTCAGAGGAGAATGGGCCGACTGATTCAAGCTGATAGAAGAGCAACTTTGACTGAAATAACCACTCGTTACAACCGAGGTATGCAGCTAAGCATTTGTGAAGCCACAACACGTACAACCTTGAGGCGGATGGGCTACAACAGCAGAAGACCCCACCGGGTACCACTCATCTCCACTACAAATAGGAAAAAGAGGCTACAATTTGCACAAGCTCACCAAAATTGGACAGTTGAAGACTGGAAAAATGTTGCCTGGTCTGATGAGTCTCGATTTCTGTTGAGACATTCAGATGGTAGAGTCAGAATTTGGCGTAAACAGAATGAGAACATGGATCCATCATGCCTTGTTACCACTGTGCAGGCTGCTGGTGGTGGTGTAATGGTGTGGGGGATGTTTTCTTGGCACACTTTAGGCCCCTTAGTGCCAATTGGGCATCGTTTAAATGCCACGGCCTACCTGAGCATTGTTTCTGACCATGTCCATCCCTTTATGACCACCATGTACCCATCCTCTGATGGCTACTTCCAGCAGGATAATGCACCATGTCACAAAGGTCGAATCATTTCAAATTGGTTTCTTGAACATGACAATGAGTTCACTGTACTAAACTGGCCCCCACAGTCACCAGATCTCAACCCAACTTGGCTGCTCTGTTGACTAGCCGGCTGTGTATTATTGTTGTTTTTCAGTGGGTCTGTGGCCCCGCTCCTGTTGGATCAGGGGTACACTGCCATGATAAGACCACCCCGGTCCTAGCTCCCGGCAAAAGAGGAAGAACCTGCGCAGACATCATGTTTTATAGAACAGGAAGTGGGAAGGGACCTGTTCTGAGTGACGAGTGCAGGGGCCAATGGCAGCTTTGATAGAGTGACGTTTTTGATCGGGTTCCTAGGGAAGTGCGCAGAAACCCCTCCCCCTTGGGCAGTGCTTCCTTTTTTAGATAACCGGGGTTGCATTCGCAAGCTATCCTTTTGGCCTCACAGTAGTTCACCAGGATCTGAAGGGAATTTGGAAAAAGTGTCGTGACTTCAGTTTCATCAGTATCCTCAGCCTTGTTGTGATCAGTTGTTTGGCCCTATCTTAGTGTAGACTGGCACTGAATGGATGGAAGAGAGTGTGGGGGGGTGGGAGAAGCTTCAACCTCAAAAGAGGACAGTACATCACCTGCACTTTCAGGAGATTAACAGCATGATTATAAAAAGAGGGCAACAGAAGTTGGTTGATTTATTTTTTTCTCAAACCTCATTTTGTGTCCATTCATAGACTAAAATATATCTACTTTCTGCTACTTTATAGAAATAAAACAAATAATGCAGCAAAATTTCACTTTCTGATACATGTATGCACCTTTCCATAATACAGGTACAAACTTCTAACTAAAACAATATGCTGAGAAGGATGAAAATGAAAGTTTGTATTTTGTAAATACTCGGTTCCTAAGTATGCCTATTGGGACAATCGTACCGTCTGTCACCAGGTGTAGCCTTGGCATTAAGCAATTAGATACTACAGGTCAAGCAACAGGTGTCCAAAAATAAAACATTAAAAGGCATTTGGAAGTCAGGTTTGCATGTTGGAATGGTAGTGTAAAAACTCTGGAAAAAATTAAGAGATCACTGCAAAATTATCAGTTTCTCTGGTTTTACAATGTATAGGTATGTGTTTTTGTTTTATTCTATAAACTACTGACAACATTTCTCCCAAATTCCAAATAAAAATATTGTCATTTAGAGCATTTATTTGCAGAAAATGACAACTGGTCAAAATAACAAAAAAGATTCAGTGTTGCCAGACCTTGAATAATGCAAAGCAAATAAGTTCATATTCATTTTTAAACAACACAATACTAATGTTTTAACTTAGGAGGAGTTCAGAAATCAATATTATGTGGAATAACCCTGATTTTCAATCACAGCTTTCATGCGTCTTGGCATGCTCTCCCTGGTGGAGTCCAACAGCCTGGCTCTTTGTTTCTCATTGATGAAGGGCTTTTTTCTAGCTTTGCATGACTTCAGCCCTGCCCCTAGGAGGCTGTTTTGCACTGTCCTCACTGTGCACTTCACCCCAGCTTCCGTTTGCCATTCTTTTTGTAGGTCACTTGATACCATTCTACAGTTGTTGAGTGACATTCAAATGAGTTGGCGGTCATCCCGGTCAGTGGAGAGTCGTTTTCGCCCTCTGCCGGTCTGTAGCTTTGTTGTCCCCAATGTCTGCTGCTTGACCTTGTTCTTATGAACCGCCATCTTTGAAATGTTAAGGATGGAAGCAACCCGACGCTCACTGTATCCCCCTGCCAGTAAAGCCAGAATTGAACCCTTCTTTTCCTCACTCAAAACTTTCCTTTTCAACTCTTTTGGCATGGTCAATAGTTATTTTTTGATTCCAGTTACTTCTGAGGTACTACTAGCACTGTTTTTGCCATCCAGCTGGTAATATTGCAAGAGGATAGTGATGACCACAGCAGTGGTTTTTATACTTTTCCTCGTTAAATATGATTTGGTTCAGGTGATCACATAATCAGTACCTCATTCAGTAGAATGAGGTGTGCCTGTGTTAGAATTCAACAGACACTGGAATCTCTCTAAACCAATGTTTAGCCTAATCCATTTTCATACAATCTTACCAGGATTGAATAAACATTGTTAAACTCTTTCAGTGAGTCACCAATGTCTATTCTATGCACATTTATATGTGGTTAAAAGGTGAGTTAAAAAAATAAAGTGTTGTAGTGAAGTACAGTGTTTCAGTAAAATAAAAAACACATCCCATGACTGGATGTGAAGTTCTATCTAAAAACAGTTCCTAATTAATTATTATTATTTTATTATTATGATTATTTCTTGGCAGACGCCCTTATCCAGGGCGACTTACAACATAAGTGCAACACAAAGTGCAAGAATACAGTTAAGTACAAGGCATCAAACATTACAAATTCAAATTTACAGTATACAAAGCAATTCAAAGTATAATACATTTTACAACTTCCAATTTACACAGGTAAGTACAGTAAGTGAGGTCATACATCCTGGAAAGTAAAAGCTAAGTTCTGTCAAGATGTTAGATCACAGTCGAGCACTATGGAAAAGGGAGCAAGGGGGAAATCAATCAATAATACAAGTATTAGTAACGCAAGAAGCATGATAAAATGTTGTGAAGTGCTGTCTTACAGGTGATTAAAAGGACTAATATTACAAGTACTGTCTGAAAAGATGTGTTTTGAGTAAGTGCCGAAAGGAAGTCAAGGACTCTGCTGTTTTGACTTCAGTGGGAAGGTCGTTCCACCACTTAGGGGCCAGGGATGAGAAGGAACAGCTCTGGAGGAAGAGGAGTGGAGAGGAGGCAGAGTTAGTCTTCTGGCACCAGAAGAGCTCAGTGGTCTGGAGGGGATGTATGGGGAGACGAGGGTCTGAAGGTAACTCGGTGCAGTGTGGTTGAGACAGCGGTAGGTGAGGGTCAATGTCTTGAACTGAATGCGTGCCAGTATCGGGAGCCAGTGGAGGGAGCAGAGCAGTGGAGTAGCGTGTGTGAATCGGGGCAGAGAGAATACCAGACGAGCCACACAGTTCTGGATGAGCTGGAGCGGCGGGTAGTAGTTGCAGGCAGGCCGACCAGGAGGGAGTTGCAGAGTCCAGGTGGGAGAGGACCAGTGACTGGACGAGCAGCTGAGTCGAGTAGTTGGTGAGTAAGGGACGGATTTGGCATATGTTGCTCAGGAAGAATCTGCAGGTGCGTGTCAGTGTGGTGATGTGTTGGGTGTAGGAGAGCACAGGATCGAGGGTGACTCCTAGATTTTTAGTGGAAGAAGAGGGAGAGAGTGTGGTGGATTCCAAGGGGATTGAGATGGAGAGATCAGCAGAAGGTGAGGAAGAGTGGGGGAAAAACAGGAGATCCGATTTGGAGAGGTTGAGCTTGAGGTGGTGCGAGTGCATCCAGGCGGAGATAGCAGACAAGCAGGAAGAGATGCGAGAGGGGATGAAAGGGTCAGAAGAGGGAAAAGACAGGAAGATCTGTGCATCATCTGCGTAGAAGTGGTTGAAGAAACCATGGGATTTATGGGATAATTAGTGCTGAAATAATACTATATATATATATATATATATATATATATATATATACACTATAATACTTAAAAGTAACTAGTTGCAGGGCCAGAGTAGCCATTATTTTTGGGGGAGACCGAAAACATTAGTAAATTATAACATATAATTGTCACAATAATTCGGCAACTCTTTAGCTTAAACTTTAGTGACTGCATGCAGGCTGAAGCGGAGTAGCGTTAATGTTGTAACTGCATGCCAGTCCCGGTCCCTAAGTGTGGGGGAGGTGGGCGCCTGGGGAGAAAGTTTGCTGTGCGTTTCTCTCACCCTTGCACCAGCCCTGCTGACACCTGGCTGTGCTGTATGGAGAAAGAGAAAACAGCGGTGCAAAAGGCGCTCAGTGGGAGAAGGGAATGAGGTGAGGGAAGACAAGTAATGATTATTTTCAAAAATACCAGAGGTTCCTGCTCCTGCCTATTGGTGCTCTACCTTGTAATCCCACTGTTATTTTCCCATCCATAATACCTGATTTACATGGAAAACAATGATTTTTGATACCCCAGAACACTACTGAGGTTCAGTATTTTGGAGCTCCATGTAGTTTTGTCCAACTAGCACCGTGGACAAAACACTCAACCCCCCCCCCGTTATCATAGGGGACAAAACACTGTCAGCAACCCTCCCCTTGCTAGCACCACAGAGAAAACCCCGCTGGCACTCCCCCCCACGCTAATATCGCAGAGAAAACACCGTCGGCACCCCCTTCCCCCCTAACATCACAGAAAAAACATTGTCAGCACCCCCCCTTAAAAAAACGGACAATATACCCCCCTACTCCAGCAACGCGGAGAAATTGATGGCCTCCTAATATGACAACTGGCCCCAGACAGGCCCCCACAGTTGAAAGAGTCTAGAACCGCCACTGCTTCAGATATCCATGAATTCTTTGATACTATAGTATCTGTGTCAATCAGTAGATAACGTTATTCTGATTTGTTGTATGCTTTTGATTTGCTAGTGAGTGTCTTGGCAATGAATGATTTCAACTGTGCAGTTGTGCACAAACATGCTATAAAACTTTATCTCCATAGGTACATTCAGTCTCAAGAAATTGTTTCTCACCTGGCTCTAATCTGTATCAACATTTCAACAGAGAATACAGCAGATTTCTTTCTTCCATAACAGGTCAAAACTTTAATTTGAACTGCAAAACTGAAATCAGTTTCCAATTCAAGCTTATTTTATTCAGTACACAAACTATATATTACAAATAAATATAAAATATAAATATATTTTTCATGGATTTTTCATGTGGATATAAATCCTTTCTTGATTTTAAATGTAAAACCTGGGATAACTATTTCCTGCACAAGGACTCTTGGCATTTAATAAAGGCAGTGCTTAGAAAAATGAAAATGTTGAGGTAAAGATTCTGACCCTAGACAGAATTTCCTTAATATGCAATAGGCAGGTTGTCTACAGTGAGCTCTCTATGGGTGGCTAATTTCAGTGGATAACATTTAACTTGGGTATCAGTGTTTTGCGGATCGGTATATGCTCATCTTCTCTGCACTGTTGTGTGCAGGGTTGAAATTTTGACATGACACCAGAGGGGAAAAAAGGACCTCAGGGGAATAAGTAACCTTTTATACTTGTATATATTTCTAAGTGATTAGTTGGCCCTGGCATGGATGATAACATTTTGCTAGAGGCTCTAACCAGAAACATTTTTATTAATTTAATTCAAGCACAGACTTCACAAAAATATTAAAAATGAAACACCCTTTATATAACCAGAAGACATAAAGTAACAAAATCTTACTCTGGAATACAACAGAAATTCTAAAAAGGAAAAGGATACAATTTGTGCATTGGCTATTGTAATCTCTTAGCCCATTTCACAATTCAATTTAGGGGAGGAAGGCAGAAAGACATTCTTTCACTTTGGACAGTTTTGTCTTTAATCTGACTTTGTCAAACACTGAGAAGGGGAAAAAAAGTTTGCCAGCAACCTATTTGTTTTCTGGAAACATCACTCCAGTTTAATTGTGTCATTCATTTTGACTTGAATGGGACAAAATAGTCTCATTTAATTAATCATGCTCACTTGAGAATGATCTCAAGGGTTTTCTTTAATGTCTTCATTTAATTAGTTACCAAGATAATGAGTGCTGCTGAGGTATTATTATAGTGCCTCCTGCTAACCTGCACTAGTCAGAAACATTGAGTGTAATGTTTGCTTGGTCCTAAACAGGTTATCTTTAACACTAATAAATACGGAGAGCAAGAAAATAACAACAGTGAAATAATGGAGACAGTACATCCAGGATGCCCCCTGGCTACCTATAAAACACATTCATTGTGGACCATGAGCCCACATTGGAGTGTCTCTCTGCCATCTCAAGCACAGAAATAATTCTCCAGTTGTTACACCAGTATTATATCCTTGGGCTCAGGGATAAACGTTTTCTATCCATACCTGTAGGTCAGAGCAGTTCCTATAGCAGTACTATTGTACCATAAATAAAACAGGCACTGGAGTAATGCATAATGACAATAATGTGATTATTTATTCGTTTGTTTATGACACTGATATATTAATTCACAGCAGGAGATTGGCACTAGTGCGCTTGATGGATTTCTTTCACATATCAAAAGTTTATTATTTTGGCAGACAAGGATTTTGGGCTTCCTTGTCTTAACTTAAGGCGATGATGGAAGTTAATATTAGCCATATTAAATTGTTGCATAATGAAGTGGATATTGCCTGCAGTGGTTGCAGTTGTGTCCTTTCAATTATCACTGTGATATTCCTAAAATGTCACCATTTTGTTTTTTGAAGATTACTGGCAGAAAATGAGACCTGTCTTATTGCCTTTAAATGCCTTTTTAAACATACATATACTAGAAATAAAATCACACAGGGTTAGGGGTAAAGGGTTTTGTATATTGAGAGTGTATATATGTATTAAACACATTTAAAAAATAATATGTATTCAAATCCTGGTACTATTTTGAGTTTTTTTTTCCCAAGATTTAAAGTAAACATTACAAGCAAAACATTTATTAAGTAGATGAATGCAGACACTACCATCATTACCTCTTTCAGAAAGGGATGTATAGTATATCACTCCAAGATCAAGGTGCCATTCACAGTCACTCACAATGATGGACTTTTCTCCAGATGTGCCTTCATCAAAACTGCTGAGCTGTTCAGTTCTGAAGGCCTAGAGGAGCGCAGGGCCTGACGGTGTTAATTGAAGCGCCACTGCAATACATGCATACATAGTCTTTATCAGAAAAGGAGGCATAACAATTCATTGGTATAACAGAGGTGTACGATGACCTTTAGGGGGCAACTACTGAGATTAGGGGCACTTGGGGGGGAACATGCTTATAGGGCTGCAAATGGATCTGACAGTTAGCATCCTTGGCAATAATGAGGTGCTTCATTTGACTGCTGCTCATGAATATGTATTAAACAAACATAAAATACATAAATATAAAAGATCTGAGTGCCAATTGCACATGTATTTCTACAGTACAGGCCCTCATCACAAGAGACACATCATGTGGCATGCCATGCTGAAAGAGATGTAAGTGCAGTGTCAGTTCTGATTACCAGACCATTCTTCTCTCCTGAAACATTGACTTGTTAATTTTCATTGCCTCAGTTTGTTTTATTTTTTTTATGCATTTTATATTCTGAATAGGCATTACCCCTAACAACCAGTAACTGCTTTACATACCAGGAGAGTCCATTCAGAGTGTACAGTCTTGCCTGCTGTTAGAATAACTTCATCACATTACAGAAACGTACATACATTATAAATCTTAAGAGTCCATAACAAAGAGTTGTTTTATATGAAAAACTCCAGCCAATATTTGATATGCTGTGGCTTTAATAAAGGACATTTAACTGTAAGTAAAATGAGTTTGCGTTAAGTAATATATTTTAAGCTAGACGGCAACAAATGTGAAGAATCCATTAACAAAGTGAATATGGAAACATTGTATTATAGGAATAGGTAATGATATTTATTTGACTGGAATATATTCGGCAGGGTAAAGAAAGAAAAAGTAACCAGTAGGAAGGTAATAGCTGTGTGAGAGACCTTTCAAGTGTTAAATTAAAATCAGAGTCTTTCTCCATAACTCACAGAAACATTTTCTCAGACCATATCTGATCAGTAGCCCAAGGGTTTAAAAGACTATGCATAGAATTAAATGTCAGCAACTATATCATATTATATTAATTCTTGTGAAATGTTTTGTGACGTTTGTGAAATGTCCCTTAATCACAATGAAATAAAATTTTCACATATATGAACATTGCTCTTATAATGTAATTTCATATATGATATAGGTAATATAGAAATGGTTTAACTCCAGGTAATGTATATCAGTTAGAATAATCAAAGAACCTTCACTGCAGTCAAAACATATTTTCCAGAGCAAATGTTTGTAAATATTATCTATTAAGCAGCAAACTCTGTATATAAGTGTAATTACAATACAACTCTCCAATAAAGGTGATATAATTCAGTTTATTTTTATTCCATGTTACTAGGTTGAATATGAGCTTAACATCCTATTGAGCAAAACAATCAAATAAAGCCTGAATTTAATAGGTTTCCTCGTCTGCTTTGAGACAACATGTTTCAAAAGGAGATCACGCAGTATTTCTAATTCAGTAATTTAAATCAAACAAAACCCGGACCAATTTGTCAAGGCTTAATTCAAGGTCTCCAGAAATGAGCTAAGTGTATCTGAATGATAGTTTTCCCTCGTCTGCAATTACTCTTTAAAAATTACTGTGAAACAAGAACAGACATGCAGGCTTTAAAGAAAAAAATCACATTTGATTTTGAATTAAATTATGCAAAATTATGGGGGAAAAAGGTCATGTGTGGTTTATAGCCAAAGGACTATAGTTTGGAAAAAATATATAAATAATGTGCACAAATAACATCTCTTGATGATAGCTCCATAATATAGACAAGTTAAATGGAATTAAGTTTTTCTTGAAGGGTGTCTCGATGTTTCATTATTCTTGTCTAGTTTCAGCCTGTTTTGATAAATCAAGATGTTACCCAAATATGCAGTGCAATTGGTAAACAACACTTTCATTCTCAGGCAGGCATTTAGGCTACTTTCCAAATGAGCTTAAACTTCAAAGGGTTTTGTTTTAAACAAATAACAAATTAATTTTGGGTAACACTTTAAGTGTTCATTATAAACAATCTATTAACACATTATTATGTTATTAATTGTTATATGATTATAAGTTATATTATAAGTATATTATTAGACATTTTTATTTAAACTTTTTTGCTATAATATGTTATATTTAATAACATACTTAATAAAAGGTATTATAACATGACATTTTCACGCCACAATCAATCTATTATCATAATCTGCCATGCCATTTCTTTGCTGCTATTAAACATCTTATAATACTATTTAATTACATATACTATAAGAAGACTGCATTCGATGTTATAGCTCTACCTATAAGGTAAACTTGTAAGTACTATTTATGAATCAATTTTACTGATGTATCTCTGAATTGTGATATGTTTTTGCCCCAAGTCTATTCTATGATATAGTACATCATTGTGTTCTATTTGTATGTTTCTCATTACATTGCCAGGTATTCTGAAGCATTGCTCAATTCACCTCTTTTGTAGCCATCTAATTCATTTTAAGGTCATGTTGGTGGTTACATTCATTTCAATATTTTTTAGAGGCTTCTCTAGTGTCAATTTCCACCAAGACATGTCAATTGCCTGAAAAACAGTACTTCCAACTGGACAAGTCCATTTACATTTCATTCTGGAATTCTGACTGAAAAAGCTATTTCAATTTTAACATACACACACACACACACACACACACACACACACACACACACACACACACACACACACACACACTCTCTCTCAAACACACACACACATGCACTCACACATATACACTCACCTAAAGGATTATTAGGAACACCTGTTCAATTTCTCATTAATGCAATTATCTAACCAACCAATCACATGGCAGTTGCTTCAATGCATTTAGGGGTGTGGTCCTGGTCAAAACAATCTCCTGAACTCCAAACTAAATGTCTGAATGGGAAAGAAAGGTGATTTAAGCAATTTTGAGCGTGGCATGGTTGTTGGTGCCAGACGGGCCGGTCTGAGTATTTCACAATCTGCTCAGTTACTGGGATTTTCACACACAACCATTTCTAGGGTTTACAAAGAATGGTGTGAAAAGGGAAAAACATCCAGTATGCGGCAGTCCTGTGGGCGAAAATGCCTTGTTGATGCTAGAGGTCAGAGGAGAATGGGCCGACTGATTCAAGCTGATAGAAGAGCAACTTTGACTGAAATAAACACTTGTTACAACCGAGGTATGCAGCAAAGCATTGGTGAAGCCACAACACGTACAACCTTGAGGCGGATGGGCTACAACAGCAGAAGACCCCACCGGGTACCACTCATCTCCACTACAAATAGGAAAAAGAGGCTACAATGTGCACAAGCTCACCAAAATTGGACAGTTGAAGACTGGAAAAATGTTGCCTGCTCTGATGAGTCTCGATTTCTGTTGAGACATTCAGATGGTAGAGTCAGAATTTGGCGTAAACAGAATGAGAACATGGATCCATCATGCCTTGTTACCACTGTGCAGGCTGCTGGTGGTGGTGTAATGGTGTGGGGGATGTTTTCTTGGCACACTTTAGGCCCCTTAGTGCCAATTGGGCATCGTTTAAATGCCACGGCCTACCTGAGCATTGTTTCTGACCATGTCCATCCCTTTATGACCACCATGTACCCATCCTCTGATGGCTACTTCCAGCAGGATAATGCACCATGTCACAAAGGTCGAATCATTTCAAATTGGTTTCTTGAACATGACAATGAGTTCACTGTACTAAACTGGCCCCCACAGTCACCAGATCTCAACCCAATAGAGCATCTTTGGGATGTGGTGGAACGGGAGCTTCGTGCCCTGGATGTGCATCCCACAAATCTCCATCAACTGCAAGATGCTATCCTATCAATATGGGCCAACATTTCTAAAGAATGCTTTCAGCACCTTGTTGAATCAATGCCACGTAGAATTAAGGCAGTTCTGAAGGCGAAAGGGGGTCAAACACAGTATTAGTATGGTGTTCCTAATAATCCTTTAGGTGAGTGTATATTAGAGCAGATAGGTAAGATAATAGAATCAGATGCTTCTGGGAAGAAATAATGGGATGTCATTTAAATCCGCACTGGAACATTTTAAATTGCATGACGATAATTTGGATCCCAATCAAACTAGAAACTCAAATTGGTTATTTTACACCCAAATTAAAATTTCCAACAATTTGACAATTGTCTCCACTGAGTTTGAACTATATGGATGTGTAGACAGGTAGAAACTACTGTTATGTTATATACAGTTTTTTGCGATAACTTACACACTTGTTGTGGAATTCGGCTCATTGTGTCAAAAGTCTACACACAAGCCAAATAAGACAACACTTGGAGATGTCAAAAATGTCAAAATGAAACTCTGCAATCAAAACCTAACAATCCTTTTTCAAAATGGCATTTTTGCAACAAAATGATACACACATGCACCATTTGAATCACTCTTTCAAAGAAGCAACAACACACTGATGTACTTTATACAAAACACTGCTGTCTTTAGTACTTTGTATACCTTTTTAATATTGTCATACAGGCTTCTGTGAAAGATTGTTCCAGTGCAGTACATCTACTCACATTTCAATGAACACAAAAATAGAAAGGCTTCAGGAAAAAAAATATACAGCTTATTTTTTTGCCATTGCAGGTTTTTACAACAACAAACACACACACACACAAAAGTAGAATTACAGTACCGTAATCTATAAAGTAAACTTACAGAAACAAAAATTACAGTAAAATTATAGTGCAATGGTAATCAAAAAATAGTATTGTAAGGGATGGGGTGAATGGTTTATGGATCCCGCCTTCTGTTAGGGTCTGGCCACATCACCTCATACACATCACAAGCAATGTCATCCCTGGCTAGGCAACAGGGAAAATATCGCCTTGCGTGCCGTATGCAACCCTGGAGGGACCCCACCTCAGTGTCTCCGCATTCCTCTTCTATCGCTTGCAGAAGAGGCAGGCGGGCATGTGGTTGGTAGTCATACACTTTCCGACGCCAAGCTGAAAATAATTCCTCAATCAGATTGAGAAAGGGGGAGTAAGGGGTCAAGTACACAACTGTGAAGTTATTGTGGTTGGTGAACCAGTCCCTGACCAGAGCAGCCCGGTGGAAACTAACATTATTCCAGATGACAACAAAACTGGGCTGCTCTGGTCCTTCCTGTACAACTGCATTATGTAGTGCATCCAGAAATATGATCATTTGTGCAGTATTGTGCAGAACTAATATTGTAGGACTACATTGTATTGTACTGTGATGCAGAATGATGTGCAACAATTACATAGGTACAGTCTAGTGTAGAAAGTTGAAGACGTATCTGTTCTCTAGTCTAAATGTTCGTATTATGGATGCTACCATGTAGCAACTCAGGTTGGGCTGGACTCTCTGCCCAGCCTCCCTCATCATCAGGTCATGATGTATGACGTGGTCCACCGTCGGAAATATGTCTCTGTCTATTGCCTGGTCCCCTTCTTTTTTCTTGTCCTCGTTCTCCTCCTGTCTTTCTCTTTCTCTCTCTCTTCCTCTTCCTCTTCCTCTCACCCTCACTGTCTCCATGTTTGCAAAGTTCTCACAAAAGAGGTGAGCTTACCTGAGGTCTATTTGTAGTGCTAAGGCTCAGACTAATTGGTGTTCAATTACTGTATAAGTGTTTTCATGTGTGTGTGTGTGGGTGTTGCCAATTTAAGGTTTTGCATTTTGAATAGAAGTGTTTTCCCATTGATTGCAAGAGATTTCATTCTTGAACGAAGTGTCTAATGTAAGAAACAGTGTGTAGTGTTTTGCAAGTGTGTTGCAGAATTGCAAAGTGCAATGCTGAAAATGTGTTTGTACTTTTGGTGCCATTACCAAAAGTGGAGTTGGTTTTGCAGGGGAAACAAACGTAGCAGATTGGATACAACCTCAAAAAGATATAGATTGCCTTATGAAATAATTTTGTATTTGACATGACATTCCATAGAAAATATTTAGAGGGAAATAATTATAAGTATGTTCTTATTGAGTTTAAAATAAAATATGTGTCTAAACAGTAGACAGGGTTGCCTTTCTGTATGATTATTGAAACAAATATTCAGAGATAGTAATATCAATAATTGAAACTGTAAAACAACACTGTCAGATTTATTATTTTATATGTTGAATATAGATCATTTGTGGATTTTGAAAAGACTTTCATATTTGACCACAGACTCCTCGCCACTTCTCAAAGCCCGCCCCCTCCAGGCATGGGCCTGCCTTACAATACATGGAATACAAAAACAGCTCCCCTGCTTTGGTCAGGTCACTACAATATCTTCACATCTGTCTTCCATGTTGTGTAGAATCGATTTATTTCTTTATTTGTGTAACTTCTGACTCAGCTGTATCGGGTCATTTAACGACTGATGCATTTCATATCTGGGCCATGTTGTCAAATTCTGTTTCATTTAAACACACCTAGAAGGCAATGTGACTTTGGGATAATAAACCCAAGGTTGAGTGAAGGGAGAATTAATCTGACAGTCATCTTGTGGTGGAACAAAGTTGTGGAGTCAGGAGTTCTAATCAGAATTTATTTACACCCCCTCTGGGACATACCCTCAAGGGGCCTTAAAATATTATAATCAGTGTCTGAATGGTCATTTCTAATAACTATAGCAGTGATTTCATTGGCATTCTAAACTAAGCCTTCCCATCTCATCAATATTATAATCATTACTCATGAATAATAATCATTAACCTCTGTCAGCTGTGTGCTGTTTTTGCAGGGAAACCCCGGAAGGCTGCGGGACATGCGCGTCCATTGGGAATGAATTGACTCCGAACTACGACCCAGCATCTGCAAGTGACGTGTCTGTGACGTGTCTGTGTTGGGACTGAAATAAAATGTGTTAGTGCATCTGCGGTGCACTGGGATCTCTATTGGGCCTGCCTCTGGAGGGCGAGTCGAGGGGGTGAGATTACTGACATGGGCAGTTGAGGGGTTTCCCGTGGCACCCGGGACCCCCGTCAGACCCCCGAGTGGTTTTCCACGTAACTGATGGAGCAGTGAGCCGTGAATGTCATCTATGCATTTAATAAAGTTAGGATCATAACACGATGTGCCGTACTGTACCGAGCACTACAGACCCACTGCAATATAGAAAGCACAGTGATGATAATAATAACCAGATGTCTAGTCGTAGACATGACTCTAAACATTTTAATCTCATTATACTTTGGGCAGGAGACTCAAATGTTATCAAAACATACAAACAATGGAAACACGCATGCGCTCTCGCTCACGCTCAGTCCGCCAGTTTGGAACGCTGCGGCTCGGCAAGCCTTCGGGTAAATCTGTTATGACGGAGACAATCATCGTCACTGTATCCTGTATTACATGTGAACAGTATAAAACAAGAGGACACGTTTCATTAACTACTCTTGAGTCAGTAAGATTGTATTTTATTTGTGTTGTGTTTGTATGTTCATATCCTCTATCACTGGGTTGTCACGTTGTGTCAGCCATGTGCAGTGAAGACATTCTTTCAATAAAGCAACTCGGCGTTCATTGGTGATACTATTGACAAGTTTACTCTGGAACCTAACATTTGAAATGCACTTGTAACGTCCTCGAAGGCAAGGTGGATAGATCCAAGTGCAGGCTCTTTAGTAGCAAAGCAGAAAGGCAAACAATCCAAGAGGGGAAATCCAGAAGGGTAAACAGGAACAGTTCAGGGGCGATCGATCAGGCAAATGGGTTAAACTGGGAGATCCAAAAGAGGTGGTCAAGGATAGGAAAACAGGAGTCGGAACACGGTAGGTAAACAAGGAATAGCGCTCAGAAATGTTTCAAGGGAGAATACAAGACTTAGCGATTAGACTATGGAACAAAAGGGTTTATATACTGTGTTTAAGGAGAATGGAACGACTGGTTAAAGGGTGAAAGACCAATGGGGAGAGGGGAAAGACATAACAAAGTGCACGTGAAATGGAAGGAATGTAAAGTGACTGATTTATCCGGGAACTGAAAGAGAGAAACACAGGGATTAATACTCGGTAGAGAGAGACCTCTGGTGGTGAGCTGAAGCAATAGCAGGTGAGACCGTGTCAGTACCCCCCTCCCTAGAATTGGCCCAGGCCGGACCAGAGTGACGAAGACGGCGGCGGGGACAGCCACGGGGCCGAGGAGCAGGAGCAGAAGGATGAGTTCTGTGGAAGTCGTCAATCAAGGATGGGTCCAAGATATCAGGAGCAGCAACCCAAGAGCGTTCTTCCAGACCGTAACCCTCCCAATCAACCAAATACTGTAAGTGTCCCCTATGGCGACGGGAATTTATCAGGGACCGGACTGCAAACACAGGACCATCATCAAGATCCAAAGGAGGAAGAGGAGAAGCTACGGCCCTGGATGGATCAGAATCAGAGGCAGGATCTGGATGCACGGGTTTCAATAGGGAGACGTGGAAAGAAGAGGCAATTCTGTAATGACGGGGTAACTGGAGGCGATAAGTAACAGGATTAATCTGGCGGATTATGGGAAAAGGTCCAATGAAACGCGGACTTAACTTTCTAGATGGGAGTTTGAGCTTGATCTCCCGTGTTGTCAACCAAACCATCTGTCCAGGATGATATTGCAGAGTGGGTGACGGTCAGCCAAGATCTTTTGTCGACAAACCGCTCTGTGGAGACGGACATGGGCTGCATTCCAGACAGTAGCACTGCGGCGGAACCAATCGTCGACGGCTGGAACATTGGTGGATTCCTCGTCCCATGGAAACAGGGGTGGCTGGTATCCTAGCACACACTGAAAGGGAATAAGGCCTGAGAAAGAACTGGTTAAGGAGTTTTGTGCGTATTCTGCCCAAGGTAAGAATCGGCTCCATTCAGTTTGGTTGGTACTGCAATATGATCTAAGGAAGCATGTAATTTCTTGATTCAAACATTCAGTTTGTCCATTAGACTGAGAGTGATAACCGGAGGTTAAACTGACATTTACATTTAATGCTGAAAAGAATGCAGACCATACACAGGAGGTGAATTGAGGACCCTGATCTGAAACGATGTCTTCGGGTAAACCATAGATGCGAAAAACATATTGAAATAGAACCTCAGCAGTCTTGAGTGCAGTAGGAAGTCCTTTCAGAGGTATAAGCCGGCAAGATTTGGAAAACCGATCGATTGCCACTAAGACAGTGGTAAAGCCCTGGGAACTGGGAAGATCAGTTACAAAGTCGATGGCGATGTGAGACCAGGGGCGCTGAGGTATAGGCAGGAGTTCCAGGAAACCTGTTGGGAGATGCCGAGAAGATTTGGATTGGGCACAAGTGGAGCAGGATTTAACAAACTGGGTGATGTCATGAACCAAGGAGGGCCACCAAAACTTCTTTCGGACCAAGGCAATGGTACGATGGATTCCAGGATGTCCTGAAGCAGGGGTTGAGTGAAGCCATTGTAGGAGGGAAGGACGTACGGAAGATGGTACATAGATTTTTGTAGATGGGCAATTGATGGGGGCAGGGTCCGAAGTGAGCTCCCTCTGAATTTGGTCCAGGATATTCCATCGTATAGGGGCAACGATGCAGGAAGATGGCAAGATGGGATCTGAAGATGAGGGTTCATGAGTAGAATCAAACTGTTGAGAGAGTGCATCTGCCTTGATGTTTTTTGATCCTGGGCGATAAGTTAAGTTGAACTGGAAATGGGTAAAAAAGAGAGCCCAGCGTGCTTGATGAGGATTGAGTCTTTTAGCTGCCTGGATGTATTCCAAATTTCGATGATCAGTTAGTACCAAAAAGGGGCTTTTAGAACCCTCTAGCCAATGTCTCCCTTCCTCGAATGCCAACTTCACAGCCAAGAGTTCTTGGTTTCCAATGTCATAGTTCCTCTCCGCTGGTGATAGTTTCTTAGAAAAGAAAGCACAAGGATGAAGCTTAGATGGTTGTCCGTGTCATTGTGAAAGTACTGCTCCTACTCCGGTTTCTGAGGCATCCACCTCTACGACAAAAGGAAGGTTAGGATCAGGGTGTTTGAGGACTGGGGCAGTAGTAAACAATGCCTTGAGTTTCTTGAATGCAGCTCCTGCGGCTTCTGACCAAGATAGACTTCGAGCAGATCCTTTTAATAAAGAGGTTAACGGAGAGGCAACCGAACTAAAGTTACAGATGAAACGACGGTAGAAGTTAGCGAAACCCAAGAAACGTTGCAAGTCTTTAACAGTTCGAGGTTGAGGCCATTCTGTAACTGCTCTCACCTTTTCTGGATCCATATGAACTCCATTCGCATCAATCATGTAACCCAGGAAAGCCATTCGTAAAGCCATTCGTTGACAATGAAATTCACATTTCTCCGCTTTAACAAAAAGTCAATTTCTCAGCAAACATTGCAGCACCAGTCGCACCTGCGAGATATGTTCAGAGAGTGAAGAGGAATAGACCAGGATATCATCAATATAAGCAATTACAAAACGGTGGAGATAAGGTCGTAACACCTCATTGACGAAAGCTTGGAAGACCAAGGGTGCATTGACCAGGCCGAAAGGCATTACTAAATACTCGTAATGTCCAGTATTAGTAATGAATGCTGTCTTCCACTCGTCCCCTTTTCTTATCCGTATTCAATTATAAGCACTGCGCAAATCCAGCTTCATGAAATAACGGGCTCCTCTGACTTGTTCCAGGGCCGCCGGAACTAAAGGCAAAGGATAACGATATTTATCAGTTATGGCATTGAGCCCCCTGTAATCAATACAAGGTCGTAGACCACCATCCTTCTTTGCGACAAAAAAAAACTAGCTGCGGCAGGTGATGTAGAAGGACGGATTATGCCCTGAGCTAAGGCTTCTTGAATGTAGTCATCTCAGGCGGTGTGGAGAGGAGAGGACTTTCAAAGTGAGTAGCTCTGTAAAGTGAGGACAAGCAATGAGAGGAACAATGACGACAATCATTGTGACAATCAATCGTTCAACAGTTCTTCTATTTATGAAGTTCCCCACGGACCCTAAATCTATGAGTGCAGATAAAAACACTTGTTTAGAACCAAACAGAAAACTGGCATGGAACGTACATTGTGCTGGAGTAACCAAGGGACAAAGCTCAGTACTTACAGATTTCTCTAGGGAAGCCGAGGAGGATCCAGTACGATTAGGAAAGGAATCACGATAATGTCCCGACTGTCCACAATAAAGACAGAGACGTTGTTGAAATCTTCTTAGTTTTTCTTCAGCAGAAAGTCGAGTTCTTCCTAGTTGCATTGGTTCAGATTCAGGGACATGGCTGGCCTGGAGAAGAGGTCTGGTAACTGATTTAGATGTGGAGGACATGGAACGTTTCCCTCTTTTTTTTATAAGGTTATCTAAATGGATGGCAAGCTGAATCAGGGGTTCCAAGGTGAGTGCTTCGCCCTTACAGGCTAATTCGGATTGTAGATCATCATTCAAACTAAGACGGAAGACAGTGATAAGAGAGCGCTCACCCCATCCGCTTATCTCCGCCAGGGTCCAGAACTTCAAAGCATAATCCGCGGCTGATGAATTTCCCTGACGAAGAGAGAGAAGTTGTTCCCCAGCATCTTTCCCAGCTGTTGGGTGATGGAAAACATCCTTGAAATGTGAAAGAAATGTTGAGAGAGACCGGGTTACCTCCCCCTGGCGAGCACAAACTGCAGAGGCCCACTGAAGTGCTCTTCCAGTGAGCAGTGTTATAATGAATGCTATTTTAGCTTCATCAGAGGGAAATGATTGGTGTGAAAAGTAGAGAGAGCACTGTAGAATAAAACCTTCACAGCGGTCGGGAGAGCCATCATATTTATCCGGTGTTGCCAAATGAATAGATCCATCTGAAACAGCGGGAGCAGATGGAACTGGAGCTGCTTCTGGGGTTACATCTGCGGAGAGATCGGAAGATTGATTACTTAGCTTCTTAAGGACTTGATCCAAGGTTGTTTCTATTTGTTTCAGCATTTGATCGTGTTGACCCAGCAAGGTTCCTTGAGCTGACAAAGCTGCAGCTACGTCTGATAGAGCCACTGGATCCATTGTAATGGCTAAGTCTTCTGTAACGTCCTCGAAGGCAAGGTGGATAGATCCAAGTGCAGGCTCTTTAGTAGCAAAGCAGAAAGGCAAACAATCCAAGAGGGGAAATCCAGAAGGGTAAACAGGAACAGTTCAGGGTCGATCGATCAGGAAAACGGGTTATACCGGGAGATCCAAAAGAGGTGGTCAAGGATAGGAAAACAGGAGCCAGAACACTGTAGGTAAACAAGGAATAGCACTCAGAAATGTTTCAAGAGAGAATACAAGACTTAGCGATTAGACTATGGAACAAAAGGGTTTATATACTGTGTTTAAGGAGAATGGAACGACTGGTTAAAGGGTGAAAGACCAATGGGGAGAGGGGAAAGACATTACAAGTGAACGTGAAATGGAAGGAATGTAAAGTGACTGATTGATCCGGGAACTGAAAGAGAGAAACACAGGGATTAATACTCGGGAGAGAGAGACCTCTGGTGGTGAGCTGAAGCAATAGCAGGTGAGACCGTGACAGCACTTTACAAAGCCAGCTGGAGTTACCTGTATTGGGAAATAAATCAAATGAATGCAATGGAGTGCAAAGCATTTCTAAAACCAGATAGGAATATAGGTTTAATAGTGATTCAAAGATATTCAAAACCCCGTCATTCACCCACTAATTGAATACAAGGCACAATATGGGGGCTGTGGCTAAAATGATACGTGATCCTGCTAGTATTTTAGAAAAGCAAACCTTGAAGGTATGAGGCGGCACTTACAAGAGTTAGACAGGAGCACACTGGATACAGATTCAGTTGAAAATGGATGGTTATATTTTAAGAATATACTACTTGAGGCTCAGGAGAAATTTGTACCAAAACTTAGCAAATTGAGGACCAAAAAACACAGCCAAAATGGTTTAATAGAAGTATGCAAAAAAATACCAGGAGAGAAAATGTTGTATAGCGCATACAAAAGGGATGGAGACGAAACAAAATACAAAGAATATGTTGAGCTGCAAATAGATCTTAAGAAAGGGATCAGGAAAGCAAAGAGGGAAATAGAAAGAAACATAGCTCTTGGAGCTAAAACTAATGCAAAGAGCTTTTTTCAATATTACAACAGCAAGAGGTCAATAAGGGAGGATGTAGCAAATGTTGTAAAAGAGTATTTCACAGAGATTTTTACAAAAGAAAAAACAGATAACATGCCACAGGTTAACAATCAGTCCAGTCAAACCCTAAGAGAGATCAGGATAAATGAAGAGGAGGTACTAAAAGGACTAGCAGAATTAAAAACATCACCTGGGCCAGATGGTATATTTCCAACAGTACTTAAAGAAATGAGGGAAATTATTTATAGGCCACTAACTCAAATATTCCAAATGACACTTAGAACAGGAGATGTGTCAACTGACTGGAAGACATCAAATGTCATACCAATCCACAATAAAGGGGACAAAACTGAGCCAGGAAATTACAGACCAGTCAGTCTCACCTGCATCACTTGTAAAATGTTGGAAAAAATGATTAGATAGGATCCTTGGATGACTTAGTTATTAATGGACACGGGGCTCCTCTCGATTGGACACTTTCTTACATTCTTATGTTCTATTATTCTGCAGTGAGACGGCCAACATACATACAGGCAATCATGGGTATTGGGTAATATTTATTGCTACGTCCATATATATATGTCTATAATCGTACTGCTTCCATAGTGAGAGCAGTGTCTGTGTCCTGCGATGGTCTTAGTGGGCAGTTGAATGTCTTCTGACGGCCTCTTCTCTTCCAGTCGGCACTCCCACCGCTAACCACGGTGAAGCACACCAGGCATCGGACACCCGTGATGCACGTGTGCTGGCCGACCTGGAGGACTGTCTCCGGAAGACTCTTCCGTTCTTTCGGGACATGGGCAAGGACCCTGAGGTGAAATCTTGAATCACAATGTATACAGTCTGAAAGAACCTTTTTGGATGTTTTTATATGTAGTTTTTAAAATGAGTATATTATACACATGCAGCTATCATTTCACTTGACTGCTTTAAAGAATAGCGTTCAAATGAAGTCATCTGCAGTTAACATGAGTCATACAAAAGTGCAGAGGATTGTGACAGACACAGGTACAATCTCTTCACTCCCAGCTCAGTCCCCCACCGACTGAACACCTGCACAGGAGCTATTAGTTCTCTCTTGTCCTGCTCTTCACACAGGTGCCTTTCGAGCATTGGCATGTCATAAGCGAGGCAGTGGAGACGGTGGCCAGGAAAAAGCCACTGTCTTGCCCGCTGGAAGTGATGGCCTCGATCGTCACTGTGGGGATCTTTGAGAGCGGCTGTGGTCTGCGGAAGCTGAGTGTCCACTGCGCCAATCAGGTACGCCATCCACAGCCTGGTCACACTGTCCACACCCGCCCACAGGACACAGATTGTTTTTTTTTTCTGATGCACAACACGGCTGCCACTATCAAAGACCAAACGGATCTGAGTCCTGAGGGATGGAGCCCATGGGTCAGACCTTCCCCCTAAAGAGCGAAGGATGCTCACATACAAAACACGGCCACCATCTTGGATAACCTGCTGCGTTTTCTCCTGCAGACCCAGCTCTACAGGAGAGTGATTCTCTTCTATGGGTTCGTAACCCAGCGGATCCCCGAAGAACAATTGGGGGTATACCTGAGGCACCACATCCTGCCCAAACTGCGCCCCTTCTTCACCGCCAAGGTGGGCAAGATATGTCTTAAACCAGAGAGAGTATGATTGTCTACACCTGCCTGTTCATTGCTGGTGATGGCCGTCAGAGACTGAGATGCTGTGTTTTCTCCTCCAGGACCTCACCATCAGGGCCAGTGTCTGTTTCAGCGTGAGCATCATGGCCCAGGCAGTCGAGAGCGCTGAGGTGTTCTTCCCTCGCAAAGTGGAGGTGCTCAACGTCAGTGGGGTTTCCTTGAGTGCTAGATTTGAATAGATGGTTTCTGTACAAGTGTGTTGTGTCTTCAGTGTCAGAAACATGTTTCCCCCCCCCCCCCCACAGAAATCCATCAGGGATCGTCCCACGGTGGCTTCCAGCCCGCTCTATTGCCAGCAGGTCCTGCACGCCTGCATCCATCTGAGGTAACTCTCCCTTAGAGACGCACCTTCACTGCAGCTGTCCGTCTATCAGCGCCGCACATGGCTGGGATGTGTTTCGACTCTTGATTCAGCTAAACCCACTGGAAACACCTCTGACTGTAGAAACACTCGATGTGTGCTGTAACTGTGCATAGAGAGACTTGACCTGAATCACAGCAGCTCTCCTGTGATGAGTGTCTGATGGGTGGCATCAGCTCAGTGTTTTGGCTGAAGTGATCAATTTAAACCAACGTGGGTTTGATGTTTATGCTCTTGTCTCCCCAGCCAAGTGGGACCCTCCTTCAGTGTGAAGCAGGCCCATATTGTGCGGCTGTGTCTCAGGGCAGTCCTGAGTCGCCGCAGCGAGGCCGTCGGCGAGGCTTACTCTGAGGTAGGATCTGTGGAGCCTGTGGCCCACTGTCTTGACACGATGACTGGGGACCTGCAGGACAGTCCCCATGCACACTTCATCCTGCTCCATTCCTTCTATTCATTCTTTAATACTGAAACACGTCCAGAGCTGAAAATGACTTTTGTCGTCAATAATAAATGTAATGTTGGTGAATGAACAATACTATTCATTCATCTGTCCTAAATCTCCCGTGAGAAAAATGGGAAGCGAGATCGGCCACAGAGTTGTAACAGAAACGATGAGATCAATATAACGGCATTAGATATGATCACAAGTGTTCAATTTAAAGACCTTCCTTATACGTGTGTCACACGAATAATGTGCTGTGGTTGTATCTAACAGCTTGTGTCTGTCTTGTGTAGGAGGTGTTCTCAGACGACACATGTGGCCTCTTTGTGCTGCTCACAGCCACGCTGACTCAGGACGTCTGCCTCGAAACACTGGAGGAGCTGCTCGAGGTCAGCCATTTAACTTCCACGCTGTCGGCTGTCCGAGAGACTGGACTCTTGTTTTCTGTGCACATTACAATAGCATAATAATTGATGCTGAAAAAGACCCTGTGTCTACATATGCCATTGCTTAGTGAGGGGCAGTGATGTTTAAAGACTAATAGGGATGCTGCAGAGATTGTGACTCCTTCAGTGGCGCTGCGATGTTCCTACTTTACAGCACAGTTTTGGATCAATGTCACATCTCTGTGGAAGTCATTGTGTCTCTCTGTCCCATAAGGAGCCCTGACATGACAAGAATGAGAGACGAATCTGGTGAGATTTAAAAAGTGTGTTTATTCAGGTCTAGTTCTGCTTGTGTTCACTCCCTCTCTCTGGCATCACTCCCTCCTCAGTCCCTGCAGTCCGCCTGTTCCTCTCCGTGCGACGTGGCAAAAGTGACGGCCATTAGGCTGGTGAGCGCCATCCTGGGCATCTACAGGATGGAGGATATCTCCCAGGTGAGTCAGATTGAGCTTTTGTCAGTAAGTGGCGCAGTGCGGCTCGTGTTCACACGTTAATGCTGGGACACCAAACTGTTGGCATCGATCTCCGGGTGGCTGCCAGGGATGGTCCCGGCCGCCAGTCTGCTGGCCTCGCTCATCCCAAGATACTGGGACCCCGAGCCATTGGTCGCTCAACAGGCTGTGAACAGTGTCAAGATGACTCTGGACATGTGGCTGAATGCTGAAGGTAACAGTTGCTATGAAGTGAGCAGCTCAGTGTGTGTGTCTGTGTGTGCGCGCCTGATATAGTTTGTATATTGTGTACAATATCATTTTATCTTGAGGATATATATGTTATATTGTGTTTTCGTAAAAGCTCAAGCTTTGTGAAACAGAATGGAATATCTCCAGTATTGAACACTGCAGTCCTGTCCCATGTGGAAGACGTGCCTATTTATAATATAAACTCATGCGGCATCCTCAATTAAAGAAGAGGATGTTATAGAGAGTTTCCATCACTGGAGCGGATCGAATCCCGAGCTTTCTGCCGTCGAGATTGACAGGTCTGTGCTTGTGTTGCAGCCGGACTCGGAGATCTGCGGGGCCACCGTGCTGCTGCTGGGGCAGCTGGTGAGGGTGGCTTCTGTGAACAGAGCTCTCCAGAAGCAGTGCTACGGCTCGCAGGCCATGCTGCTGCTGCACCTGCAGGACCTGCGCCCGGCCGTCTCCCAGGTAAGTACACTGGGCCACAGAGAGCCACTGTGTGTCTTTACCTCGGTGGAAGCTTTGGTAGCCAGTCGTTCTTCAAAATCGTGCTTCAGGGCAAACCGTGGGGTCGTCAGCTTGACGGGTTCACAAACGTAACTGTGTGGAGTGAAAGGAATCGGAAGGAAAAGGTCTTTAGCTCTGCTGTGTAAACTATGAAAAAGGGGAGACTTGATCTCAGGACGGGGACGAGTGGTTTCTCTGTGGACGGCACCGTGTGGAGATTGAACATGAAGACGCAACACGCCGGCTGACGAGCTCAGAGAGAAGGAAACCCAACGGCAGCACAAAGTGGTCTTCCTCAAAGTGTTAACCCTTTCCCTGCGGTCTGGCCAGTGCCTGAATGAACAGTGCAGTGTTGTGGTCAAGCACATTGTGGAGAAGGTGGTATAAAATGATATGTGG
This sequence comes from Amia ocellicauda, assembly GCF_036373705.1. Classification (NCBI taxonomy): domain Eukaryota; kingdom Metazoa; phylum Chordata; class Actinopteri; order Amiiformes; family Amiidae; genus Amia; species Amia ocellicauda. The sequence goes on along the minus strand of NC_089850.1, from coordinate 41,860,297 downwards.
TCTGTAACCTGCGGTGGTTTGTTTCTGACTTGAAGGCATCCTACTCTGCTCCCGCTGGTGGCAGAACTATCCAGCCCACTTCACCGGTGTGGGAGAGGAGTCACATGAGGTGATCTGTGCAGCTCTGTCTAAGAGGAGGTTTAGCTTGTTACCATAGGAGCTTCATCGAATCCTCTTTCTGTCCAAGCTGCCACCGCTAACCACGGTGAAGCACACCAGGCATCGGACACCCGTGATGCACGTGTGCTGGCCGACCTGGAGGACTGTCTCCGGAAGACTCTTCCGTTCTTTCGGGACATGGGCAAGGACCCTGAGGTGAAATCTTGAATCACAATGTATACAGTCTGAAAGAACCTTTTTGGATGTTTTTATATGTAGTTTTTAAAATGAGTATATTATACACATGCAGCTATCATTTCACTTGACTGCTTTAAAGAATAGCGTTCAAATGAAGTCATCTGCAGTTAACATGAGTCATACAAAAGTGCAGAGGATTGTGACAGACACAGGTACAATCTCTTCACTCCCAGCTCAGTCCCCCACCGACTGAACACCTGCACAGGAGCTATTAGTTCTCTCTTGTCCTGCTCTTCACACAGGTGCCTTTCGAGCATTGGCATGTCATAAGCGAGGCAGTGGAGACGGTGGCCAGGAAAAAGCCACTGTCTTGCCCGCTGGAAGTGATGGCCTCGATCGTCACTGTGGGGATCTTTGAGAGTGGCTGTGGTCTGCGGAAGCTGAGTGTCCACTGCGCCAATCAGGTACGCCATCCACAGCCTGGTCACACTGTCCACACCCGCCCACAGGACACAGATTGTTTTTTTTTTCTGATGCACAACACGGCTGCCACTATCAAAGACCAAACGGATCTGAGTCCTGAGGGATGGAGCCCATGGGTCAGACCTTCCCCCTAAAGAGCGAAGGATGCTCACATACAAAACACGGCCACCATCTTGGATAACCTGCTGCGTTTTCTCCTGCAGACCCAGCTCTACAGGAGAGTGATTCTCTTCTATGGGTTCGTAACCCAGCGGATCCCCGAAGAACAATTGGGGGTATACCTGAGGCACCACATCCTGCCCAAACTGCGCCCCTTCTTCACCGCCAAGGTGGGCAAGATATGTCTTAAACCAGAGAGAGTATGATTGTCTACACCTGCCTGTTCATTGCTGGTGATGGCCGTCAGAGACTGAGATGCTGTGTTTTCTCCTCCAGGACCTCACCATCAGGGCCAGTGTCTGTTTCAGCGTGAGCATCATGGCCCAGGCAGTCGAGAGCGCTGAGGTGTTCTTCCCTCGCAAAGTGGAGGTGCTCAACGTCAGTGGGGTTTCCTTGAGTGCTAGATTTGAATAGATGGTTTCTGTACAAGTGTGTTGTGTCTTCAGTGTCAGAAACATGTTTCCCCCCCCCCCCCCACAGAAATCCATCAGGGATCGTCCCACGGTGGCTTCCAGCCCGCTCTATTGCCAGCAGGTCCTGCACGCCTGCATCCATCTGAGGTAACTCTCCCTTAGAGACGCACCTTCACTGCAGCTGTCCGTCTATCAGCGCCGCACATGGCTGGGATGTGTTTCGACTCTTGATTCAGCTAAACCCACTGGAAACACCTCTGACTGTAGAAACACTCGATGTGTGCTGTAACTGTGCATAGAGAGACTTGACCTGAATCACAGCGGCTCTCCTGTGATGAGTGTCTGATGGGTGGCATCAGCTCAGTGTTTTGGCTGAAGTGATCAATTTAAACCAACGTGGGTTTGATGTTTATGCTCTTGTCTCCCCAGCCAAGTGGGACCCTCCTTCAGTGTGAAGCAGGCCCATATTGTGCGGCTGTGTCTCAGGGCAGTCCTGAGTCGCCGCAGCGAGGCCGTCGGCGAGGCTTACTCTGAGGTAGGATCTGTGGAGCCTGTGGCCCACTGTCTTGACACGATGACTGGGGACCTGCAGGACAGTCCCCATGCACACTTCATCCTGCTCCATTCCTTCTATTCATTCTTTAATACTGAAACACGTCCAGAGCTGAAAATGACTTTTGTCGTCAATAATAAATGTAATGTTGGTGAATGAACAATACTATTCATTCATCTGTCCTAAATCTCCCGTGAGAAAAATGGGAAGCGAGATCGGCCACAGAGTTGTAACAGAAACGATGAGATCAATATAACGGCATTAGATATGATCACAAGTGTTCAATTTAAAGACCTTCCTTATACGTGTGTCACACGAATAATGTGCTGTGGTTGTATCTAACAGCTTGTGTCTGTCTTGTGTAGGAGGTGTTCTCAGACGACACATGTGGCCTCTTTGTGCTGCTCACAGCCACGCTGACTCAGGACGTCTGCCTCGAAACACTGGAGGAGCTGCTCGAGGTCAGCCATTTAACTTCCACGCTGTCGGCTGTCCGAGAGACTGGACTCTTGTTTTCTGTGCACATTACAATAGCATAATAATTGATGCTGAAAAAGACCCTGTGTCTACATATGCCATTGCTTAGTGAGGGGCAGTGATGTTTAAAGACTAATAGGGATGCTGCAGAGATTGTGACTCCTTCAGTGGCGCTGCGATGTTCCTACTTTACAGCACAGTTTTGGATCAATGTCACATCTCTGTGGAAGTCATTGTGTCTCTCTGTCCCATAAGGAGCCCTGACATGACAAGAATGAGAGACGAATCTGGTGAGATTTAAAAAGTGTGTTTATTCAGGTCTAGTTCTGCTTGTGTTCACTCCCTCTCTCTGGCATCACTCCCTCCTCAGTCCCTGCAGTCCGCCTGTTCCTCTCCGTGCGACGTGGCAAAAGTGACGGCCATTAGGCTGGTGAGCGCCATCCTGGGCATCTACAGGATGGAGGATATCTCCCAGGTGAGTCAGATTGAGCTTTTGTCAGTAAGTGGCGCAGTGCGGCTCGTGTTCACACGTTAATGCTGGGACACCAAACTGTTGGCATCGATCTCCGGGTGGCTGCCAGGGATGGTCCCGGCCGCCAGTCTGCTGGCCTCGCTCATCCCAAGATACTGGGACCCCGAGCCATTGGTCGCTCAACAGGCTGTGAACAGTGTCAAGATGACTCTGGACATGTGGCTGAATGCTGAAGGTAACAGTTGCTATGAAGTGAGCAGCTCAGTGTGTGTGTCTGTGTGTGCGCGCCTGATATAGTTTGTATATTGTGTACAATATCATTTTATCTTGAGGATATATATGTTATATTGTGTTTTCGTAAAAGCTCAAGCTTTGTGAAACAGAATGGAATATCTCCAGTATTGAACACTGCAGTCCTGTCCCATGTGGAAGACGTGCCTATTTATAATATAAACTCATGCGGCATCCTCAATTAAAGAAGAGGATGTTATAGAGAGTTTCCATCACTGGAGCGGATCGAATCCCGAGCTTTCTGCCGTCGAGATTGACAGGTCTGTGCTTGTGTTGCAGCCGGACTCGGAGATCTGCGGGGCCACCGTGCTGCTGCTGGGGCAGCTGGTGAGGGTGGCTTCTGTGAACAGAGCTCTCCAGAAGCAGTGCTACGGCTCGCAGGCCATGCTGCTGCTGCACCTGCAGGACCTGCGCCCGGCCGTCTCCCAAGTAAGTACACTGGGCCACAGAGAGCCACTGTGTGTCTTTACCTCGGTGGAAGCTTTGGTAGCCAGTCGTTCTTCAAAATCGTGCTTCAGGGCAAACCGTGGGGTCGTCAGCTTGACGGGTTCACAAACGTAACTGTGTGGAGTGAAAGGAATCGGAAGGAAAAGGTCTTTAGCTCTGCTGTGTAAACTATGAAAAAGGGGAGACTTGATCTCAGGACGGGGACGAGTGGTTTCTCTGTGGACGGCACCGTGTGGAGATTGAACATGAAGACGCAACACGCCGGCTGACGAGCTCAGAGAGAAGGAAACCCAACGGCAGCACAAAGTGGTCTTCCTCAAAGTGTTAACCCTTTCCCTGCGGTCTGGCCAGTGCCTGAATGAACAGTGCAGTGTTGTGGTCAAGCACATTGTGGAGAAGGTGGTATAAAATGATATGTGGTCTGTAACCTGCGGTGGTTTGTTTCTGACTTGAAGGCATCCTACTCTGCTCCCGCTGGTGGCAGAACTATCCAGCCCACTTCACCGGTGTGGGAGAGGAGTCACATGAGGTGATCTGTGCAGCTCTGTCTAAGAGGAGGTTTAGCTTGTTACCATAGGAGCTTCATCGAATCCTCTTTCTGTCCAAGCTGCCTATAGGCCCCTGTGTGTGTCACTCAAACAGTCCTTTCCTGTTTCCTGTTTGTATATAATGTGACACACACAGGGACTTCCTGTTTGCCGGGAGACCGGACCCCAGTGTGACCTTGTGACCTCTGGACAGAGCTTCCTCTCTCAGGTGACCGGGGCTGCGTCCGCAACATCTTTAGCTCTCCAGCAGTAGGATGTCGAGAGGATGTCATTGAGGAAGACAGAGACTCGAACAGTGATCGACAGTGATCGACACTCTGACAGATATCAGAAACTCGCTGTCGCTGGAAAACACATCCATGTTTGTAGAAACTGTTGGTCTCCCACTTGAGCATTTCACACGGGACAGCAATCTCAATCTCGGCTGGGAAAGGGTCGGCACCATGAGACTGAGAAACAAGTGGGCTGTCAATGCCGGCCAGAAACCCGTCTGGGACCCGCTGGGATGATTTAAGGTGAGAGTAATGATAAGAACACAATATTGTGTGCTGTTTTACAATTAAACTAAGTTAAAATATGAAATGACAAGCGTTCTTCATTCTAAGAGGTAAAACGGTTTACCTGGGTTGCAGGACTCCCTCACCAGCTCGCTACCCCCTCCCGTGCGATGCTCTGGTCCCACAGTGACCCCTCCCCGGGGCAGCGCTTCCCACTGGAAACACAGCAATGGGTTGCAGACGCAGCCACGGTCACCTGAGAGAGGAAGCTCTGCCCAGGGGTCACAAGGTCACACCGGGGACCGGTCTTCCGGCAAACAGGAAGTCCCTGTGTGTGTCACATTATATACAAACAGGAAACAGGAAGGGACTGTTTGAGTGACACACACAGGGGCCTATAGGCAGCTTGGACAGAAAGGGGATTCGACGAGGCTCCTATGGTAGCAAGCTAAACCCCCTCTTAGACAGAGCCTCCTCTCACACCCATCGTTTCAAGCCAATGAAGATCAGAGTTCGTAAGTACAGCTGATTTATTTTGTTTGTACAGATTTGTCTGCATATATAGAAGTCAGGGGTGTGAATTGTTAACAGATTGTCACACATTTTTATTGTTCCATAATTGGTTCAGCTTTGTGATAAAACGTTAGTAGTGCTCAGTGGGTCAGACATAGGGGGCGCGGGCTGGGGGCTGGTATTCATGTATCAAAGTCACTTGTCCGCTTCACACTGATTGCTCAGAGTGAGTTCCTGTATTTATTAATAAAACGCAGTGCAGTATACAGTGCGCATGATTCATTCACTGTGGGACACGTATTATTTCAACTAAAGGAAAAAAAAACACATTGGCCTCCATTCTATCAGGTCAAAGGGAAAATATCACACATACATAGTCACAAATGTATATACTCTGCTTTTACACGGCAACGTTGTGTGTTTTACAGAATCAACTCTCTTCTCAGCAATTCCTCCGACGTGGAAGCAGGAAATGTCAGCACAGAATGGCTTCAGCGTCTGAGAACAGAAGACGAGCAGAAAGACCAAGCCGGCCAAGCAGAGTTTACTTTTATTATTATTATTATTATTATTATTATTATTATTATTATTATTTATTTCTTGAATTGAATGCGTGCCGGTATCGGGAGCCAATACTTTACATTAATAATAAAACAAATATCAGTCAAATTCTGTTTTTATTGATGGTCATTTGTAATATTACACAATTAGCTACAAAAATTATAAGGTTCTCCCAGAAACAGTAGATCCCTCTATCTACGGGGTACAGCAGAAAGCAATAAGGGGTGGAAGTATATAAAAGCAAGGGCATCCACAAAAATGCATCCATGACCTTTAGACCGTGTGCTGGAGACAGATCTGGAGTCGGCAGTTCAAATCAGAGTGGATTACATGCGCACGGGAAACACAGTAAAACACCACAAAGAAGTGTTAAGCACGTTTCTCTCTGTTTTACCAACTTGTCAAGGAAATACAAGACTTATATTTCCCTTCTGGGACACGCCCTCAAGGGCCTGACATTTTACTGACAGTGTCTGATTGGTCATCCTAGTCCCTACAGCAGCGTTTTCATTGGCATTCTAGAATAAGTCTTTCCATCTCATCAATATGATCAGCATCATCACTCATGAATAATAATCATTAATCACATATACCAACACTTCTACACTGTGTACAATGTTCTAAATATAGAGATTGCAATATAATTGATGTAAACACAAAAGTTGCCTTATCACTTCCCATACATTACTAAATCTTGTGTTTATGACAAGAAAGGGTTGTGCGATCCGGGGTCAAGGTGGATGAATAAAAGCAGTTCAGAAGCTCAGTAGATCAAGTGCGCTGAAAGTCTTATTATAAACAGTGCACAGTCCACACAGGGAAATTAACAAGTGCAGCAAACGCAGCAGAAAAAACTGATTTGTCAAAAAAATGCAGTTCCTCTGAACAAATTTTAAAATTTTGATATCCAAATACAGCTCTGGAAAAAAATAAGAATTTCAGGGATGAATCTGATACATGGACTCATATTAACGAAGACAGCAGCCACAAACAGATTGATTCCCCCTCACTATGCTGCTTGCAGCACAATTATTTCCATGCAGGGATTGAAACAATGTCGCTGAGGAGCGCATTGTGCACAGCATCACAGCTGTGTGTTTATCATGGCTGTGCTTTTATCCTCACAACTCGTCGGTGTTCAGATTCATAGTTTTATACGCAACCTCCGCCCATTGACACAGCTGGGGTCCCTGTCCATAGCTCACTGATATAGAGGGTAATGAAGAGGACTGTGAGTGTAAGACTCTTCCCATTGATGTGCTCTTCTCTGTATTTTATTGATTTGTATCTGCAATGTGGAATTGGGAGCATCTGCCTCATTTAAATATATTGTTTCATGTGAAAATAAAGACTTACATTTTACATTTCTGTGCCCACTTCAGTGGTAACATGCTGGGGAAGGTATTACAGAAGTGAATTTAGGGGACCCTGACCCCTTAACTGAACAGGGTGGCATAGTTTGACAGTGTTACAGTGAGGTAAAAAAGTATTTGATCCCCTGCTGATTTTGTATGTTTGCCCACTGACAAAGAAATGATCAGTCTATAATTTTAATGGTAGGTGTATTTTAACAGTGAGAGACAGAATAACAACAAAAAAATCCAGAAAAAAGCATTTAAAAAAAGTTATAAATTGATTTGCATGTTAATGAGGGAAATAAGTATTTGATCCCCTATCAATCAGCAAGATTTCTGGCTCCCAGGTGTCTTTTATACAGGAAACAAGCTGAGATTAGGGGCACTCTCTTAAAGGGAGTGCTATTAATCTCAGCTCGTTACCTGTATAAAAGACACCTGTCCACAGAAGCAAACAATCAATCAGATTCCAAACTCTCCACCATGGCCAAGACCATAGAGCTGTCCAAGGATGTCAGGGACAAGATTGTAAACCTACACAAGGCTGGAATGGGCTACAAGACCATCGCCAAGCAGCTTGGTGAGAAGGTGACAACAGTTGGTGCGATTATGCAAGATCTCCCCTCGTGGAGTTTTAATGATCATGAGAACGGTGAGGAATCAGCCCAGAACTACACGGGAGGATCTTGTTAAGGCAGCTGGGACCATAGTCACTGAGATAACTATTGGTAACACACTACGCCGTGAAGGACTGAAATCCTGCAGCGCCTGCAAGGTCCCCCTGCTCAAGAAAGCACATGTACAGGCCCGTCTGAAGTTTGCCAATGAACATCTGAATGATTCAGAGGAGAACTGGGTGAAAGTGTTGTGGTCAGATGAGACCAAAATTGAGCTCTTTGGCATCAATTCAACTCGCTGTGTTTGGAGGAGGAGGAATGACCCCAAGAACACCATCCCCACCGTCAAACATGGAGGTGGAAACATTATGCTTTGGGGGTGTTTTTCTGCTAAGGGGACAGGACAACTGCACCACATCAAAGGGACAATGGACGGGGCCATGTACCGTCAAATCTTGGGTGAGAACCTCCTTCCCTCAGCCAGGGCATTGAAAATGGGTCGTGGATGGGTATTCCAGCATGACAATGACCCAAAACACACAGCCAAGGCAACAAAGGAGTGGCTCAAGAAGAAGCACATTAAGGTCCTGGAGTGGCCTAGCCAGTCTCCAGACCTTAATCCCATAGAAAATCTGTGGAGGGAGCTGAAGGTTCGAGTTGCCAAACGTCAGCCTCGAAACCTTAATGACTTGGAGAGGATCTGCAAAGAGGAGTGGGACAAAATCCCTCCTGAGATGTGTGCAAACCTGGTGGCCAACTACAAGAAACGTCTGACCTCTGTGATTGCCAACAAGGGTTTTGCCACCAAGTACTAAGTCGAAGGGGTCAAATACTTATTTCCCTCATTAACATGCAAATCAATTAATAACTTTTTTGAAATGTGTTTTTCTGGATTTTTTTTGCTGTTATTCTGTCTCTCGCTGTTAAAATACACCTACCATTAAAATTATAGACTGATCATTTCTTTGTCAGTGGGCAAACATACAAAATCAGCAGGGGATCAAATACTTTTTTCCCTCACTGTACAGTAATAAGGATGATATAGGACCAACAGAAGAATCCTGAAAAAGCCCAATTCAGATCAAAAACATCTCCTGTCCTGCCTTTCTTGAGTGCAGTGTCAAGCTGCACCATAAACCAATTCAAGTGATGTGAAGATAATATGAATCCTCACCACATCCCCTCCATTTCAGGAGTCCTGAGTATCGGTGAAAGCAGAAGACTAACCTCCAGGGATGGCCAGATATATATTATAGTGTCTGTGACTGCGTTCACATATAAACGCCGAAGTAGAATAACCCCAACGGAGCCTTTTGATAACATGTTCAGTAGGAGAATATTAGGCATATATACACCTTTTCGATGACATCATGAAGTGGGATGAGCTGACATGTGGTGTGCATGCTCCTCTGGGTCTGCTCTGACATAGCGGACTCATTCGAAAACAGGGCGTCGGCAACAGCAAACAGACAGGACTGGCCTAATGAGGAGACGATGCATTTAATAGAAACACTGAAGCACTTGGACTTTGTGCTCCTGGGGGTGGAAGTGGATTTACTGATCATGGTACAGGGCCTTGACATTTGAAGTGGGGGCTGTCTTCGAAGGTTTGTTCGGTCTCCAGACCTTCAAAGGTTCGTCAGGTGATGATCACATTGATCACATTGATCACATTGATCACATTGGGTGCAGGGGAAAGGAGTGTAGGGACGGGGCATACAAGGTGTTCAGCCCCTGAATAAATACAATGAGTTGTTTCTGCACTGCACCGATGAGGTGGATCGACTGCTTGGAAGCCCCCGCAAGCATTACAATACTAAAACACACTTCAGATGTCCCTCTGTCTACATTAAAACATTAGATTTGCATACTGCCCATCACTTCAATAAAAGCTGGATATAATCAAGTTCCAAACCGTCATAAAAAGCCCATCAATTGCACTGTCGTGTCAGCAGGCATTGGACCAGATTATATTTAAACAATGTGTTTTCAAACTATACCATTACACTGATAAAAATGCCTGTAGACACTATTGTGTAGGGGACATCGTTGAAACTTTTTGTGCACTCACACATGAAACACACACGCACACATATGAAACTGAAGACTCACTCACAGTCACACACACACACACACACACATATATATATATATATATATATATATATATATACAGTGCTGTGCAAACACAGGCCAGACACGCGCAGTTACACTGAACAATAGCTCAAAACAATACTAACTACAATGTAACCGCTTCTGAATTACAGAAACTGCGTGTCAATCTAAGGACAATGTGTGTTAAGTCAGTTGCTAATTTACTAACAAACAATCATTGTCGTTACTACAAAACAGGTGCAAAATAAAGCTAACTCTTAGCTAAACAAGTAACCACGTACACAATCGATGTATCTCTTAGCTAAACTTAGGAGACATGCGGGAAAACGATACTTAACTGGCTCGCCTGAGTGTCCAGTGTTTGTACCACAGAAAGGGTACACATTAATCTAGCATGCTTTACAGGTAAAATAAATCAGGTATTTTATGAAAAGAGTGTGTTTATCCTTTCCCAGTATTAGAACTAGGAAATTGCTACATTATGGTGGCAGAAAATGTGTGAATTTTATGTATTTAATGAGGTACAAAAATGTTTGAAAAAAGAATCTACAAATATTACCATGATTTTGTTCTAATTTTATGTAAATACAGCTAATATAGAAAAAATGTAGGGCTAAACTAAAATACATAATAATAATAATAATAATAATAATAATAATAATAATAATTATTATTATTATTATTATTATTATTATTATTATTATTATTATTATTATTATTATTACTATTATTACTATTATTACTGCTTCCATTTCTGTTAGCTGCTAACATCTGGGGTTCTAACAGCTGGACAAGCAATGGATGCTGATATGCCAAGATTAAATTCATGTAGATTCATGTACTACATGTGTCACACATGCCTCTGTTCTCCTTCTGTTTGTGCTGTTCTGTCATTCAAGTCAGGTACTCCCTGATTGCAGTATTTGCTGCATTCGTGACAGAGCCCCAGGGTTTCCCTCTTACTTTCTCCAGTTCTACATAAATATATTCAAATAATACATTGTGGTTCAGTAACTATAAATATCTGAAAGAAAGTTTATAAAATCATCTCAGAGACATAATGCACATTTAAAGAATAAAACATCATACTGAACTAATTATGGTATCCTAGGAGTTTGTCCTCTGTTCCTAAAGAAAGAGTGCTAATCAGTGTCAGAGTTAGTTTAAAAGCTGCAAGGAAAACCACTACCTTGTTACCAAGGGTGTCTGTAACAGAGGAATGATAACTGCGCACTGTTGGATTACATTTAGTGAGATTTGGTGAAGCATGCGAAACCCTTTTGCCATGGGAGGGCCAGTTGACCTGGTGCTTGTCAAAGAGTCTTCACATACAGGTGTGCCTAGAGGCCATGAAGACAGTTCAGGTGATCTGGGGTACAGTGGTGCTCTTTTGAGTGACATTTATTCTACATGCCACATGTTCTTCATTTAGAGCCAATGCTTCATTACTTTACAGAGATGTAGAACAGAGAACAATCGCTGAATCTGGAGAGTCTTCAACTGGTTTTCTACCTTGGCTACTAAATCAACCACACAAGAAAAATACAAATAAGGAAATTAATACAGTTTATAAACTGATATTACATAGGATTCAAGAACACTATTTTGAGTGTTACTGGGGACCCTAACCCTATCCCTAGCCCAGACCAAAATATAAGCCTAATGTGATAGTTTAATTAAATCTCAGTGTTAAATGTAGCTAAATTACTCAAACACAATACCATATAATCAAGCTAAATGACCATTCCACAAGACCATTCCTAGCATCGTCTGTATCCCTTATTTAAGATAAGCTTATTCAAATTTAATTGAATTTCAGATTTTCTTTCTAATGTTTGTGATTTTTTTTCTTGAACATCCAAATCATTTTGGAAAAGATACTTGTGACAAAAATAAAAATGTAAATAAACAAATAATTCCTACCAGAATCCAAGTGAAGGTTTCTTGCTGAAAGTAAGTTCTGATTGAAAGTTTATAGTAGCATGGGCAGTTCTTGATGTACTGCTCAGACTTATGTTAAGTATTATCAGGCTTGAAAAGATTGGCTGCCTAAGCTTATAATAGCTATTCTGCAAAGGATAGTTTGTAACTATCCTGGTGGACAATAGCCTTCATTCTTACTAAAAGTGCCCAGACAGCACACTGATACCACTCTCGTATTTAAATCAGTTACTTAATGTTTTTAAATGCTCTTATTTTGTAATAAAATTGATTAATTTCATTTAATTTCCCTTGAGTTAATTTTGAGGAATTGGTACAAAGGTGCTACACAATGGCCAGTGATGAATATTGATTTTATCTTCCTTTAATTATTTGGATGTTTGCCTTGGATCATTATCCTGCTGGAAAGTCAGTTTGTGACCAAATCTGCATTTTTTGTTTGTTGTTTTTTTATGGAGGCTACCACATTTTTATCTATCCCTCAAACAGAACCGGAGAAAAACTGATCCAACTCTTTGGAGTCACAAAGTATGTTGTGTCTTCTGTGCCACACATACAGCAGATGTATATACAGTCACTTGATTGAAAAGAAAAGTATTTTCTTTAACGCATTGCAATTTAATAAGGTATAGATTGGATAACTATATTAATTTCTGGAATAAGGAACTAGACGGATCATTTGAGGATGAATAGATTTATACTGGATAGAAAAATGTGAGCAAATTACTACTATAATTATAATAACAATCGTTTTCTTTTATAAAGCGCCTTTCATGACACAACATCTCAAGTTGCTTTACAATAAAACAAAGTAGAAGCCACGACTTTACAATATAAATACACAGAACTGAATACAATACATCTTTTGAGACAGGATTTAAGTGCTGACTGTCTTGCATGACTTGTCTATTATGGGCTGGGAGATCATTCCTCAGCCTAGGAACAACAGTACAGAAAGCATGGTCACCCAGAGGGTATGGCGCCTGGTTCTGGGAACTTTGAGGCCAGAACCCAAGGAGTGCAAATGGTAGGTAGCAAGGATGTGCATTCAGGGTAGGCAGGGAAGGCACTGCCTACCCAACCAACATAAATAATAATAAAAAGTACTGTTTTCATTGTTAGAATCATTATAAAATTAAAAACAATATTTTAAAAGTATAATAAGTATAATGCATATTTTAAGTAATATAAAAGCCCTTTCTTTCATACACTCAAAAATATATATCAGACGTGCTTTAACACTGTGAAATACGAAAAAAGCAGTGAGAGCTTGTGTTTTTCTTTCCCATTCAATTCAATAGAGCTAGGATATGTAATCTGACACCTGCCTTATCATCTGAGCATTCTAGGGCTTCAGAGGGTCATTTGGATTGGATATTTAAGTCACGGTCTGTGATTGGGTAAAAAGAAGATAAGATCTCTAGGGCTGATGACAGACCATAGTAATGTCCTTTCCATTGGTCAATACCATGTCAATGTTCTGCATTTGCACATTGGAGTGCATAAAACAGGAAATACGGAATGTAAACAAACCACACATGGTTCTTTTCAGCCGAATCTCAGCTATGCAGCAAAAAACCTGCATATCTCTATCACAATTCATTTCCACATGAATTAATGCTTTGTAATTAATGCCCCAATTTTGGGCAGATCCACCCAATTCAGCCTCAGAGTTAAGGGAAATAACAGAAACAGAAATGGAAAGGAGAGCGGACAGATATCAATGTATGTATTTAGTTTTCAAATAAACATTTATTTTTAATTACTAGGTTATCATAAACTGTGGTTGTACTCTAAAAAGTGTATTTCATAATCATTTAACACTAGCATTATATTTTTAACCTTAAGATAATTAGTAAACAATACTTAAATATAATGGAAGAATGGTATGCAATTTTAAGATATACAGTAGGGTTTCAGTTAGCATGACCTGACAGAAGTGCCTACCCTGACGCTTCACCCACTGCACATCACTGCTGGGTAGTTACAAACCGAGATCGCTGATATAATCAGGTGCCAAACCATTCAAGTCCTTGAATGTGAGCAGTAGTGTGACACGTTACCAAAATCCAATAAGTGACATTCAACATAAGAGTCCATTTTTATGAGTCAGTAGAACAGTTTTTTTTTTTTTCTCAAACTACCTTAAATATGAAAATGAAGGCTGCAGCACTATGTCATCGTCATAATGGCAACTGTGCATCTACACTGACTCTCCAGTTACATAAACAGCCCTGCTGAGAATACTGCACCTCGACCGTGCAGACATCCCAAGAGCAAAAATACATATTTTGAGCATTATATAAAACCTAACGCGAATTATTTGCAATTTACAACCAATGTAACTTTCTGCGCTGCACTTTGCATTTCATCTGGTCCCTTATCAGAGCAATAGGTTACAAGCCTGCAGAGAAGCCAGTTTGTGTATGGATTTTCTGTTATCTGCCTAGAAACACAACCAGAATACTAATGATCTTGCTGCTGTGCTGCAGTTTCTGCTGGGTATCAGAAGCGGTAATAAAGCAGAAACAGCGAAACCCTGGCCAATCAGCTGGAAAACTGCCTTGACACTGATGCCCTGCTGCATTCCTCTTCTGTAGCAGCTGGGAACCAAACATTTTCACAACTAGATATCGGTGGAGCGCTTAAGCTCCTAGGAGAGCATGACACCAAAGGAAACTTGTTTTCTCATTGTTTGTTTTTCTTTTACTTAAGAGACATTCCTGAATAACCGCTCAACGTGGGTTTAAAGTCACAAATGAATTAATTTTAATAATGGAAAATAGAATGCATACTGTTTACCATCCATGTATACACAACTGTTATATATTATAGTGTGTGTGTAAAAATGTATCTGCCGAGTACTTTATAATATAACTTGATATCTTGCCCCATTTCCTGTTTCACCCAATTGCATTATCAAATGTGCATATTTTCTAGTCACCCAGGCACTTCAGCCATTGTTGCCATTGTGTGTTGATTAAACAAAACAAAACAATGTATATGAATATCAATGCAAACTCTACATTTCATGGAACAGATGCACATATGCACAGATGAACAGTGCTATAGTGCTATGGAGTAATGCACTCATGTGTTGCTGTATCATACTGCATTCTCACATTGCCAGTGGCATATGGACTTGCAGTGAAAGGTGAGTAGAACATAAAGGCAATAAATTATGGCTTCATCTCATTGCCATGAATCATCTTCTCAGAATGACCATATTTGTCTTGCCATGTTGCCCAGGATCAAAATACAGATAAGAGATTACAGGACAATTTTGTGGAAAAATAGTCATATGAAATTGTATTCTTGTTCTGTTTTTGTTTCATTTAGATGAATTTGCAGAAGCAAATTTATTTGGATACACAAAATGCATTATTATAGCTCTCATGTGGAACAAACTGTGATATTATTACTGACTCAGGTGCCAAGGGGAGTTTTAATGAATTACACAGCATCACACTGTCTTAATGTTTTCATTTGCATTTAAAGCCTTTTCATTTTAATACCTGATCTCTAAATTGAATATAAAGGAGATTTTATCTTCATAAGTCATAGCAATTAAAAGATCAGATAGGATAGGAAAGCACTGTCATTATAATATTTTACCCATTTTGCTGCTGAAATGTGAGGGGTGGATTACTCTGGGATATTACAGCTCATGTCTGCTTCAGTTCATGAATGGCAAGTGGGATCTGTCCTGTCCTACATTTCAATCAAATAGCCTGTATATAATGTGTGTAGGTCAGAGCTCCCCACTTGGGACCCGAACCCCGCACCACATAGCTCCACCCAATAGAGTGATAAAACCACTACACCACAATATAGACACAGGAGGTTTATGCACTCTACTGATTACACAGAGGGGTTACCTCCCGGCAACTAACAAAATGAGCCCCATTACATGTGGGTATGGCTTTTTAATTGTATTTATTTGTTAATTTATTACTGTGATGCTTCCATGGCTGGAGAGTTTAATTCTTCCAAAAATCATAATCCTCAAGTTGCTTAAACAGCACACATTGTTGTGCCCTTGATTTGTGGTAGTTTGATGCCCTCTAAGCTATATTTTAAGTACTCCTACTGGCACATCAATATTAAAGTATCTTTGTGATTGGTTTAAATATAATTAAAATGCATATCTATCACAGTTATCCAGTTAACAGTGTAATAATTCAAATTATGTCTAAAGTGGCAGTAACATCATTTCAATGTTAAACATGCATGGTCAGAAAACATATTTATACATTTTAAGGTCCTTATGGTGAGAACAACAAGATTATTAGTAGTAGTAGTATGTATGTATGTATGTTATAAGCATGTTATATGCACATTGATTACAATCAACTTTTAGCAATTGTAGAGTATGAAAGATTCAAGTGGATTCCCCCTGGCTTTGGCCAGTAGCCCGTCTACTAGTTTAGGGAGATCTGTAACCTGAGAACCAGGCAGGCAAGATACCATGCGGGTCTCCTTATCACTAGAACACACTGTGTGATCTACACCTCTAAGAATTGAGTCTCCTACTATAACTATCGCCCTCTTCTTGGGGGGAGTGGGCACCACGGTGCTCAGGTGCTCAACTGCCCTCCCATCACCCTTGGAGCCATCAGCAGTTGGAACCTGTTGGGCATTTCCAGCTCTTGCGATGTCTCTAAGGGTTGTGCACGCCCTTTTCCGTGATTATGACCTATTGTAACCAAGTAGGTCTCAACTGTCCTAGGTTTTGGTGTGCACACTATCTCTCTCATGGGCTGGCTGACCAATTCTTCTATATCACTAATACAGCGCAGATCAACAAGCAGAGCCTCAAGATCATGGACTTTGATCTCTAGGATTTCAACATGCTGAAAATGTTCACAATTTAAATCTTCTTGGATGAGTTCATTCAGGAAGGCAATCATTCTGCAAACCTGACACTGTAGTGGCCACATGCTTCTAAATTTAGTACGTTGTTGGTCCCCTAATTTAACTGCCTTGCTTCTTTTTTTTTTGTTACGGAGAAACAGCGCAGCTTTTTCTCAGGCTCAGCTTAAATACCTTTGTGATGAGCTTCTTGCCACCAATTGCCACCTCTCTGACTCACTTACTCCAACTCCACTTTCCTAAACTAGGTCACCTTTCCTTCAATCTTGTTACTCTAACACAGCAGCTGGACTGAATTAACTATAATAACAGCAAACTAGGACTAAGATTCACTTCAATTTTGGCAAAACTAAATTAATGTTCACACATTATTCCT
The DNA here is from genome assembly GCF_036373705.1 of Amia ocellicauda. Lineage (NCBI taxonomy): Eukaryota > Metazoa > Chordata > Actinopteri > Amiiformes > Amiidae > Amia > Amia ocellicauda. The sequence continues at coordinate 41,843,310 of NC_089850.1, read as the reverse complement.
CAAAACCACATTATATTAAACCGCATTATATTTAAAAAGGTGTAGATACAGCTATAACAGAACCAAAATATATCCATCCATCAATTTTCGAAACCGCTTATCCTGGTGAGGATTCTGGGGAAACCAGAGCTGATCCTGGCAGGCATAAGGTGCAAGGCAGGAATACACCCAGGAGAGGACGCCAGGCCATCGCTGGGCAACACACACATACCAACAGAGCAATTTAGTGAGGCCAATTAACATACCTTGCATGTCTTTGGACGGTGGGAGGAAGCTAGAGTGCCCAGAGAAAACCCACGCGGACACAGGGAGAACATGCAAACTCTACACAGACAAGCCCCCGAGCTGAGACTTCAACCCGGGACCCCAGAGCTGTGTGGCAGCAGCGCTAACCACTGCGCCACTGTGCCAAAATATATATTACAGATAAAGTATATGAAGCATTTAAAAGACTAAGAAGTGATTAAAAAAAACTATTACATTTATATTTGCTTTTCATGTAGGAATTGACAGGAAGTTCATGTTCTTTTCATTTGAAACCCAAAAGCACATTGTCATGCAATGAGACACCTATTATCTTCTCCTATACAGCTAACAAGGGCCCAGAGGAAACACCTGACAAGGTCATTGGCTTTCAGCAGCACATAGTACAAAAAAGCTGTCAGCTTAATTATACTGTTACAGCCGTTTTACAGGTTGTCACTGCCCTCGATATTTCACAGTCACATATTTGATTTCAAGCAAAAAAGACACCACTTTTGTTATCGTTTATCCTCTCTTATTTTCTTCCCTATCAAGAGTAAATCTTAAAGATCTCATTTACAATATTCCATTACATTGCATTAACAATTCAGCATGTTTGAGTCTCACCCAAAACTTCAATTTAAGTCCTTTCACAGCAGCGTATTAGAACTACAAAATCCTCAAAGATGATCTCAGCTAATTATGTTGAGAAAATTGAGTACAATTTTGAAAGATGTTAAAGTGATATTAATGTAGCTTGTAAAAATCCATTACCCTAGATAGCTAATTTATTATATAAAACATTGCAATATAATGAATGACAATATCTACTGAATTATTTAAAAACACATTTTTAATTATTCAAGTTTATGTGTAATTAAGTTGTACTATCATTATTAAAGACCCATTAGTTAATGATGCATTGCAAATCCTGGATGATCCTGGAAAAATTTATATTTTTTTCATGGATCTGTTTCTATTCTCTAAATAACCATTCCTATGTACATACATTTCAGATCAACCTCTTCAGATTTAAAAATTGATTTTCCCAGTCTTAAAATGAATTAGCAATAAATGAGTGCAACATCACAATAATCTGGATGAACTGACATACTTAGCATCACTTTGAAGATTGTTTTTTATTAAAGCTACTGTAACTCTGAAAATCAGGGCCAATATACTAAACATCTGTGGGTGGCACAAAGCAATTACCACATGGGGAAAACAGGGCAGGATGAGCCACAATTCAAGCAAAGAGAAGGGCTTCAACAGACACAGCATTAGGAAATGTAATGAACTAGCATACATATGTATACATACATAAATGGAAAACTAGGAATACAAATATGAAGCGGCAGAGAACTTGTTGCAGACATTAAAATGCCCTGCGCTACAACACAGATCACCTGTGACAGTGCAGACTGCAAAACTCACCTGAAGCAGGTGTGTAGTATGTGCAACCAAAAACTTTAGAAAGGTTCACTGGAAAACATGCTCCCTGGCACCATCTCCAAAATCAGCTCTAATAGATAGCTCTAAGGAGGAGGCAAAGCAAACATGATTTCTCACAAAGAAACACAAAGTATAATGTTCACACACTGTGCATCAGAAAAGTCCAATGCAGTAATATGTTTAATGTGTCATGTGACTCCTCAATGTCGCACACTCCATTGGCTTCACCCATCTAGTTCAGTCTTTTTCCTGGCTTACAGCTTTCTTCACAGCTATACAGATGGCGAGATCCATACAGTACATAAATATTTGCAAACGTCCTTAGTGGTTTAAGGCATCTTGCTCTGTTATGACACTACTGGGCATCCATAGTTAGAGATATGAGGAAGTCTTATAATTTCCTCATCAAATATGTATTTAAATTGCATATTTAACTTTTAATAAAAACAAAAACAACACTTTTAGTCCAAACTTGATCTCATTATGACACAATTTGCAGTTATCTTAACATCTAATTATCAGGATTTTAGAATTAACTTACCTCTTAGTGATATCATTAACATGTGTGTAATTGATTTTTAAAACAATCTGGTTCATAAAATGGCACCCTGCTCCCTTTGCTTTAAACAGTGCTGTATCTACTTACATTAGGTACCACATATTGCTTCAGCTTTCAATTGAATGATTAATTGCTTGTGAGCTACCTTGTGGAAGGCTTTCTGCAACATGAGCTCTACATATATCAAAGGCATTTGAAGCTCCCTAAAAAAACTCAAGGAGATTTGTTGAATAAGATCTCCCTCCCTGGAACGTATTTTGATTTTTCACCAACAGTCCCACTGCTTAGCTATGCTTGTATCCCAGCTTGTTTGTAATAATTCATTCTATTATATTATATGTTACATAAATATAACTAGCTAATGGACCATTAGTGTAATTGGTCAATGTGATCTACATTTTTGTGGGTTGGTACTGCCTTATTTAAACCTTCAGTTTAATTCTAATAAATTAATAAATATATAAACATTAGCAGTACATTACTTCACAAATCTGGGTGAAATACATTTGTAACATATTAATCTGAAGTGCATCCATATCATAAATATGTAATCTTTCTTCATTACTATCATGTATAAAATGCATAAGTGTAGCATCTTAAAGTTATTTTTAAGAATCTGAAACTTCTTAGGCATAATAGCCAACAATCTCCCTCTTACAGGTTATTAAAAGATCTTTCCCTGCCACGAGAGTGGTGTTTAGCTGTCACTTTAAACTAAATCCTCATTGTGATTTGGAAATTCACTTTTCACAATATCTGCATCCCAATTATCTCTGATGTTCACTGCCACTCCTACACTTTAACAACAAGATAGCAGCTAATCAAAAGGAAACCTAAAAGTAATGTATCACAGAGGGCTTCATCAACATAGCCATGAATTTATTTTCCTGTCTTGTCCTCCGACGCATACTGTAGGGAACACAATCCTGTGACAGAGTTATGCATCTTCAGATGACAATTGATTTCCTTAATCTCAGTGTCAGTGTAATTTTGATTTCTCTGTTAAATAAGCCTCAACTTGCCCCTCAGCTGTTCTCCAGGTTGACCCAAATTCCACATGGCATCAGTCATTTCATGACATATCAGTTACATTTCAAAGAATTATGCTTGAGTCTGTCATTGCTTTAATAGAGCAGGTATTTTGTCCTCAAGATACAACAGGGCACCTGAATGTACATTTGTTTATTATTAAGAACATAAGAACATAAGAAAGTTTACAAACGAGAGGAGGCCATTCGATCCATCGTGCTCGTTTGGTGTCCATTCATAAATAAGTGATCCAAGGATCCTATCTAGTCTATTTCTAAATGTTCCTAAATTTTCAGCTTCAACCACATCGCTGGGGAGTTTGTTCCAGATTGTGACAACTCTCTGTGTGAAGAAGTGTCTCCTGTTTTCCATCTTGAATGTCTTGAAGCCCAATTTCCATTTGTGTCCCTGGGTGCATGTGTCCCTGCTGATCTGGAAAAGCTCCTCTGGTTTGATGTGGTTGATGCCCTTCATGATTTTGAAGACTTGAATCAAGTCCCCATGTAGTCTCCTCTGTTCCAGGGTGAAAAGGTTCAGTTCCTCAGTCTCTCAGTAGGACTTTCCCTTCAGACCTGGAATAAGTCTGGTTGCTCTCCTCTGAACTGCCTCTAGAGCAGCGATATCTTTCTTGAAGTGTGGAGCCCAGAACTGTACACAGTATTCCAGACGAGTATTGTATTCCTGCAGGCTACTTAACATATTAAAAGTTTTAAGATGGACCTCCTTTTCACAAGATTTATAGATCCATATATTCAAAGGTCTTTAAATATGTGGCACTTCCGCATTCCACTGCTGATGCTGGGAGAGCACTTATATCATTTTAAGTCAGCAAAGGGCATAATGGTTGTGGAAAACTTTTACTGAAACTATGTTACAGAAATAAAATAAATATGATTTTTTTAATTTAGGAAATCATTGACAGCTCAGCAAAATGAAATTGTAGTCACATCTGAGAGCTTGTGATGAGAAAATAATACCTTGCTGTATTTCAGCTCATGATTTGAGCATTGTAGAGGGGGGTGAACTTCACCAGTACCTGACAATTTAGTGTAAGTTTTAGAAAAGGGGGACAGTTCTGGAAGGCATTTGATTGTCAAGGTCAGTTTGAAAGAAGTACCAGATTTAGTATTATCAATGTAGACTCTGAGTAGCTATAATGGCACCGGTCTTCCCACTTCATTAGACACAGCAGCTTTCAAACCTCATTTACATTTTCACAATAATGTGTTATTGTCATTTTATAGCTCTGTTCTATTTTATTTACCAAATGCCATTGCAAATTGTTAGTAGGCAAAAAAAATGCAACTAGCATAATAATATCAAACATGGGGGGTATATCATAAAACTATTCAATGGTCACTGTAATTGAAAGCAGGGCAAAATCTGAGATAAACACTTTCCAAATATGTTTTCTATGCTGTCTGGATTGGGAATAATAGATTTGGTTCAGGAGATTGAACTTTCTGAAAACAAAACCTACAAACTCTACAAAAGGTATTAATATTTGCATATGAAGTGCATGTTTCCATGTGAAAGTGTGACAGTCCCCCCCTGTGTTTTAAAACCTTTTTCAAGTGTAAATTAAATTTTACAATATCCTTCCCTGATGTGGCCTGATCCTCTCAAGCTCTTCCACCCAATTTGCGCTCACGATAGACCTTCACATGTAAACAATCACACACAGAAATGACCAATGAGGACCCCAGTACACACATTGTAGATTAAGTGTAGGTGTATTTAGTACAAAGATCCTATTTGCACAGATACCTGTGAGTGTCTGCAACAAACTACTTCACAATTTTGTCAAGCGCTTCACTGTTGTCCATATAGAATCAGCTGGATGCAATGCCAGATCTATAAGATCATCGTTAAAAAAACAACACTGCATGCCAAAGGGTCTCCACTTGTTTGCATGCTCTCTTATACTCTTATCTTATAGGAGTTTGACTCGTAGGATGAGCAGAATCAGCAGTTTAACACTCCTTAAGCTTTTAGTTATTGCCCAGGACTACAATTCCTAGACACTTTATATTATTTATAGTAACACAATAATAAATAACATTTGACCAAAGATATTTTATAAATTACACATTCAATCCAATAAAAACTAGCTTTGGTATTTATATCAGTCCTTGTGGTTGCTGTTAATGCATACTGATGAGCAATAATCAAAACGCCATGGAACAAGAGCCAAATTCCCTCAATACTCTAAATAAATAAATAAATAAATACTGATACCCTTTTGTTTCATTGCAGAGGTGATACTACTCCAATTACATAATTGATAGTCGGCCAAATTCACTAAGAGGTTTGTGTGTAGGAGTACTTTTTGTAAAATGTATACAAGCTGTACTTTTGAGTGTTTCTGTCATTTTCAACATGCAGGTGGACATAAGCACCACAACAAGTAATTAATGCTAATCAAAGTCCCTGAAAGTATACTGTAAATGCAGAGTCTGTAAAAAGTTTGGAGTATAGTGATTTTGTAAAGTAATTCAGTAAATGTATCAGTTTGCCATATCAAATCAGCATCCTATCATTGCTTTATAAATTGGTTAATTGCATTAAGTAATGGTAGCCTATATATTGAATTCAGCTCTATTATGAACAATCTGAATAATTTATATTTTTACTGAAGAATAGAATTACAGAATAGTGAAATGTGTCTGTTGCATATTTCATGTTGCACTGGCATAGGAGGTAACAAATATTAAACACTGCATTTGTGAAATCAATATTCAAGTGACCAGGACAAAATCCCATGGTACATGATCTACATAGCATGAAAAAATCCAAACATTTTGACAAAACGGAGACACTGTTGTAGGGTTTGAAATATTTTCAGTAACCTCAGTTAATTTATGAAACAATAAAGATACCCTTCCAAGTTACAAAAAGGTACATATTGTGATACATTATACATGTGACCCAACTATTAAATGCCTTGGATGTATTTTTCAAAGAGGAGGCAATTTTATGTTTGGGACTGCCATGATATAAGGAATAAAAGTTAGAAAAATACAACATTGACCTTTATTCTATATGTCTATATATTAATTCTGATTCATGTTTATGTGTGGATCATAAAGATATACATTTGAACTTCTGCATATTGACCATGTGTTGGGTACATAAGAAAATACCCAGCAATCTAATGTTATATATGTACTGTGGAGAAGCAAATGTCTTTTTAAGCATTAAGTGGAAATTGATGTGGCAGGGAAAAAAAGCAATAACTCAAAACAATAAAAGGCCAAAAAGTGTTGCAGTGATATTAAGGGAACAGCCTGGGGCTTAAGTAAATTATATGAACCACTGTACTTTGTAGCAGTAAAGGTCACATTTGAAAAAAACTGAGTGTAAGGGATTTCTCTGTAAAAAAAATGAGATCTGGATTACATTTATAAACCAGAGGAATGGCTACTTTGAAAATGTACAATACCATCATAAAATGGTTAATAAAATGGACCTAGTTAATAATAACACTTTCTGAATCACATGACATAAACATAAACATAATATAATCATAAAACAAGTTTAAAAAAAGTAAAAAAAAAAAATGCAATAAGTCAAATGGTTTTTAATATAATTGAAAAATGTAAAATATATGTCAAATCAGATTCATACTCTATATCAAGTCAGGTAGGTTGTGATGCAAAAAATAAAGTTTATGCTTAAAACAAGCAAAAAGATGTTGAATTTTGATAAATTACCCTGAAAACACAACATTATATTATATTGTGTTAATATATTGTGTAAATGAAATCAAGTTAATATATCTTGAAAAAAATGTTTTGCAGTGTAATGAATGGATGTAATTTTAAAAAGTTTATGAAATCAAATTGAGCCAAACAAGATACATTTGTGACCTGCTCCAACAAAATGAGATAAGGATTTTCATTTTATTTTAATTTTTTTAAATCATGAAATTCACAAAATAAATGTTATTTTGACAATCTTTGCCATGAGCACCAATTCGGCCTCAAATTCGAGCAGCGTCACTGAGCAACACTCGCGGCCCGCGGGTACATTATTGTTTGTACATTATTACATGTAGCACAAAATGGAAAATATCAGAGATTTTAAAAAATACAGTATACATTACTAAAATGTTTAATCTGCATGCCAAATCTGTGTTTCAACCGCGGGGAGACGGCTTGTCATCTAATGCATGACATTTAGCTCATCTAATGCCCGTAGCTCATTATTTGACTAGAACAATAAATTCGAGAGGAGTATATTGACAAAATGTTAAATATAATATTACATTTGTGCATTCATTTGTATATGTGAATTATACTAATTTGTATACTGTGCATTATAATTTGTATATGTATATTATATTAATGTTTTACCACAGTAAATTTGACTTTCTGTGGGTTTTATTATTTGGCAAATACATCATTGCCTTAGTCTTTCAAAATTTGACAGATAAGCGCTTAGAAAGCAGAAGCACTAACCTTATAAACCAAGAAGCTTATAAACCAATTCCAAATAATGGGTAACTAGTCTTGTAAACTTGTATTGCATCTGCGTATATTCTATTAAAGGGGATCTATATGTATTAATTGATTACCAGACAATTCACAGAGTTTTTCGCTTACATTAATGTCCACAAATTATGTGGGATGGTGCTCTTGGAGATGTTGCTTCATGTTTGAAGTGAGCTGACAATTTTCTCCAACACATTTTGCAAATAGGGTGTCCGTCAACACTGATGTTGCCTCTTTTGTCTTTTAAATAACCGAAATACATTTTTTTTTTTGTATATATATTTTTTTTCACACAATACCGTCATTAAGTCAAGGGTATGGAAACCGTCTGTTTTTAATACCACGGTATACCATCATACCGTCATACCATTACATCCCTAGTCCAGAGTGAGTGAATACCTGAGCAGTACAGGTGCGAAAAAGAACATCCTCTCCTACTGCTTCCTTTGAAATCCCAATGCAGTATCTGTTAGCAGTACTCCCTGGGACACTGCAGTCAGGATTTTCACTTCAACAGATATGAAAATGTTCTCTTGCAAATGGAAATTGAAATTATTATGATTATTCCTAAACTGCTCAACTGACTCAACTTCTCCCTTCTTCACAGCAGGATGAAAAGCAACTGATTGCACACTAGTATGTTCCTTAAATGACATTTACAAACACTCCTTTATGACTGGACTGTTTGAATTGGAACTATTTATCATTGGGGAAATATTTATTTTCGGTTGTAATTTGTTTTCAAATCCAGGGTGAAACTTTCACACAGTTTTGTAGTTCTGCTTTTAACTATTTTAAAATGTTTCTGACACAGACTTTATCATAAAGTATGTTTCTTATCACTGTATTAGTGATAATTACTGGGCAAAAACCTTTAATATTGCTTCTAGGGGAAAACATTTTTATATCAGTACTTTGGATCTGCTAGTCTGTGGGATGATAATTATATGATTTATTGTCAATTAAAGTGACTTTGTAATTTTTTTAAGGTCCAGTTTATTCATCCTTTGCAAATGACTCAGTTATGACTAGGATTGCCAACCTTTCAAGTTGCTCATGGAGACGTCAGGAATTAAGAGATTCACCTTCAGGACATGAAGAGGACTGGTCTAATCTAAATATTTGTTGAATGCTGAGTTCTGAGTAATTTTATTCTGTGACTTAAAAGTTCTTTCTAACTGTATTTCTGGTGTTATAGAAACTTTATGAAACTCAATCAAAATACCACCATATTACCAACTTGGTAATCCTTTTTACTAATGGAGTTTTAACTTGAATATGAAGTCCATGGCTCTCTGTGCAGTTTTCAAAGTTAAGCAAACCTCTATTATAAAATGGCAAAATGTTACAATGGACTGGGGTAAAGGTAGGAATGGTCTCAATCTCAGATTTAGGTTGTTGTTTTTATGAATTCATATTTTTGTGAGTTATTAGTTATTAAAATTAATTCAGAGTTCAGACTAGGATTACATTTTGAATTGAGCTAGGACTTGCTTTAGATGCAGTTGCGTAAACTATACATGTTACTGTTGGTGGTTGGGGTTTAAATACTATTCTGAACTATCCTGTTTGGGATGTAGTGGTTTGATAGGTTTGAATTATGTATTATTATTGTTGTATTACATACTGATTACATTTTTTATAAGAATGTTAGAACATTTTGTTGTTATTTTGTATGAAAATACTTCTTAAATGTAACAAAGTAATGGGTTGGGCATCTGTGCTTGGTTATTATTTAGGTACAAATGTAACACTAAACGTTAAAAAGAAAAATAAGGAAGGTCAAGAGGTAGACATGTAATTAGTTTATCTTACATAAGCTATAACAATACTTTTTATAATACAATTTATAACAAATGATAGAAAACATCATACAGTTGTTTGAAAAGCTTCCAGCAACCTATAATAAGAGTTCAATAAAACAACTTTCACCACAAAGAAGGATCATACTTGCAATGCAATGCTGTTTGATGCAAACTTTGAGATCATCTGTATTTTTCCACAGGACTGTGAGCATTACCTCAGTAACAGTGGAATATCCAGTTACAGGACTCAGCCAGTGTTACTGCAAGCAATCAAAATGTGTTTGAGCACAACAGGGTCACAGGGCATTTATCCAAGGAGGATGTTCGACTGGTACCATATGTATCAACTCTCAGTTGTCATCAGATCTCGGGAGAGTATACATCGTATTGGCTAGAAACTTTCCATCTGTAGGGGCCTTTAACTAGAAGGTCGAGGCAAGTGCTGACTTTGAACGCCAGTTAAACCCCATTCTTTGGATGATTTTTTATTATTATTGTGGTTTGTTTTTGTTTTAGTCAGTTGTGTTTATCACATTGCTTCCCAACACCTGATCATTTGCCCTTGAAACTTTAGTGAATTTATTCTACTTTGATGTGGAAAAACACCCACTGACTGACTGGGGGCACCATTTTATTTAATAGCTGAGGTGATAATTGTGTATCTTATTGTTTGCTCAACTTCCCTTTTCAGGCTAACTTTGGGTGGTAAAGCTTGTACATTTAGCATAACATTAATGCTTAATATGCAACAAACCTAATAAGCCTTTTAATGCATTGAACCCGTCTCCGGGAGGCTGGATGACTGGCTGTTCTGTATGCTAATTGCATCCAACATTTTTAGGTTTCTAGGTATGTGGGTGGGTGTTGGCAGTGTGAACAGCTGTTAAGATGTACTGAACAGCACTACCAGTCACAGATGTGAAACCCAGTCGACACCTTAATGATGGAGTGCTTTTGAAACGGCAGAAATGGAAGTATTTAGTTTCCATGGATACACAGGATCTTTTCAGGAAATGCCCCATGCACATCACCATATGCGCACATCACATGTATATGCTGACTGATGATAATAAGGTGGGGGAAAAGCTTATATTATATTGTACTGAATGACAACACTTTTTATGTTTAAGCTCCCCTGGAGCATTGTAAAACACAGGAGGAAGTCAGTATGTCAAATGTTCTCTGTAATTTAGGCAACCCAATGTTATTAATATTATGTAGCTTCAATATAAATCCTTTAATTGTTTCATCTTTTTACCTGTAAATGGGCACTTTCACAAAGTCCACTAATGATTGTAATTGTGTGTTTGTGATCATTCTACAGACTCTACAGATAATATGCAGCTGTGCAACACCACAATAGAATAGCTGGAATATTGGTTCAGAATGGAATGGTCATTCTATATTCTACATTTTGCATTAGACATTCTGCACTTTCATTATAGATTAAATCATAGGGATGAATCATATACAAGTCATGATGTGTTGGAATGCATGTTTTACTTGTGTGTACCAGGAACATCACAAACCAACCAGTTATCTGGCACTCATATAAAGGAACCAGGATTTCACATGAGCGGTTTTGTAGTGAGTGGACAAGACATTCTCTATTCCAAGACACCAGTCCATCTAAAACTACCTTTTGCTGTGTATTTGTTGAAGCTTTTATCCCCTGAAAAAACAAGATACCGATGTAAGCAATAACAAAGAAACAAATACCTCTGCAGCACATAAGACACTGAATGTAATTCAGAGCTCCACACAATTAAGCTGAGCACGTATTTCACCCAATGGCCTTTCTCCACTGAAGTATACTGTCAAGCCCAAAGCTGGCACAATATAACAAATGCAAATGAAGATGAATTAAAATAACATGAAAGCCAGTTGGTAGAACAAGTAGTGCTTGAGACAATCTTCTCTTCTAGACAAGGTTTACTGCAGTATGGAGGCTGAGGAGTTAGAAGGCCAAACAAAGACAGGACCACTACAGGGTAGTATCTGAGAATTATCGTGTATGCATTCATTTTATGGGGGCAGCCTACTTCACAAGTATAAACTTTGTTTTTCCTAAAAGTAATGAAGTATTATTCTTACTGAGACTGACATCATCTCAAAAGCGAATACAGAAATGCACTGACCTCAAAACCCTTTCATTTATTTTACTTTTTCAGATAGTCCACTTGCATTACTTTTCTGTGACCAAAAAAAACAGCAGTAAAACCCTGGCAACGGAATACAACCACAAGTAACAGAGGTAGGCTTATTACCTTTAAATTAATTAATTTTGTGATGTTTTGTTTTAAGTACATAATCTTTGTGGAGATATCATTCAAAATATCATTCAGCAGAAATGGTATGAAATCAGTTTCAGGATTAATAAGATTTGCATTTTTGTGTTGTTGTTTTATAAGGTTTTTTGTATGCCAGTTTACCCGCATTCTCCAGTTCCATAGCTCACAAAAAACACACAGCCTATCAAAATGTAAATATTATACTTATTTAAAAAAAATACATGAATATGATTCTGTAAGACATGTTATAATTACTATGTATTTAAATTGAAGTAATACCATATTAAATTTTACCATGAAAGAGTTCTGATGGTCATTAATCAAAGATGTAAGTGTAAAATAACCAGGCTGGGAAGCAAATGCAGGTGACACTAGCACTGCTGCCTCACAGCTCCAGGGGTCCCAGGTTTGAGTCTTGGCTCAGGGTGCATGTCCATGTGCAGTTTGCATGTTCTCCCCATGTCTGTGTGGGTTTCCTCTGGGCAAAGACATGTGGGTTAGGTTAATTAGCCAATGCTAAATTGCCCTGTGTGTATGTTACCCAGTAATGGCATGGTGTATTCCTGCCTTTTGCCCTATGCCTGCCAGGATTGGCTCTGGCTTCTCTGCAGCCCTCACCAAGATAAGTGGTTTTGAAATTGGATGGAAGCAATTGCAGTGATCTGGTTATTTTACACTTACATTCACATCAAAACTGTGTTGATTAATGGACCTAGGAACATGTTCAAGGTAATCAGAAAAATAAGAGGTACATGAAGACTTAAAGACTTGGTTGAATACAAATATAACAAAGCACTGTGTTTTATTATAATTTATAGTAAATGTTTGTATTTTTTTAACAAAATTAAGGCAGGGCAACATGGGAATAGAACAATAATGGCCATTCTGGGTAGAATAGATCCATATAAAATTGGAAGCACTTCAGCAGTAAAGGAACCGTTCTTGCTGTAAGAGTCAAATTAAATATTTTAGTAAAAGGCTAAGGCCAGCATTTTAAAAGTGGTTAAAGCTCTTGGTACCACTATTTTTGTAAGGGCATTAATATTTTAAAATATGTTTTTGTAGCAACATAAAGTTCTCCCTGAAGCCTTGAAATGGAGCAAAAATTACCATTTGTTTTGTTATTTTGTGTGGCATATATAATTGCCTTTGTAACTTGATTAAAAGTATTTTGGTTACAGTAAAAAGAAATATGCAACTTAATGGAGAATATGAGGAGTAAGATAAGTAAGAAGAAATACTTTAACAAAAAAGCCAACTAACTAATTGGATTGCTTTCAGATCAAACCCACAAAGTCACTTGTAAAGTATGTTACTGATATATTCCCTCTGTAGTGTAGATATCTGCCACAGTGGTGATACTGAAGAAAAAAGTCCCAACAAGTGGAAGACATGAGCAGAACGCCTTGTGTTTGTACTTTTATAGAGGCAAAGAACAATGTATCCGGTAATCACGGAGAGAGCATGCAGGACATCATTGAAAGGATGTTCTTTGCTGCTTCTCTTTTGCATTGTTTTCTTCAATTGTGATCATTTTAATGAAACTACCAAGACTAAAGAAGACCAACAAAATCTGTAACTATTCTTCGAATAATAGATAATGAGCAGGCTTTTGCTGGAATGATTTTAATCAACAGTCATCCCTGCAAATTGTAGCCTCCTGGGAAATTCGCTTCTCGCAGGAGGCAGAAAACCTGCAATTTGCTCCAAGATGTGATTAAAGTTTAATGAAGATGTACGCTGCATAATAATGTGATTTTCCCAGGAGCTGGGGAAAACGGCAAGTTATTTATCTGTCTCTCCACTAAAACAAACATATCTCATGTTATTTCATATTCTAAGTATTGTATTAACGGGCCTTGGAGACAAGGTGCAGTATGAGACGTATCTTCCTCCATATGCACTGAAGTCTTATACTGGGTCCTAAATAATTCAGAAGGCTTATCTTGCTCTTAACCTCTGTCTATTTTCCTTCACTGCAGTGCAGCTCACTAGTTATACACTTTTAGTATAGTCAGAAGACAAATACAAGTTGTATATAAATATTAAGATTGTTTCAAAATGTTTATCTGGAAAATATTTTGCTTAAACCATAAACCATTAAGCCATAAACTATGCTTTTGTTAACATAAAGTCAGATATAACGAATGCAAAAAATGTATATATATATATATATACACACACACTCACCTAAAGGATTATTAGGAACACCTGTTCAATTTCTCATTAATGCAATTATCTAATCAACCAATCACATGGCAGTTGCTTCAATGCATTTAGGGGTGTGGTCCTGGTCAAGACAATCTCCTGAACTCCAAACTGAATGTCTGAATGGGAAAGAAAGGTGATTTAAGCAATTTTGAGCGTGGCATGGTTGTTGGTGCCAGACGGGCCGGTCTGAGTATTTCACAATCTGCTCAGTTACTGGGATTTTCACGCACAACCATTTCTAGGGTTTACAAAGAATGGTGTGAAAAGGGAAAAACATCCAGTATGCGGCAGTCCTGTGGGCGAAAATGCCTTGTTGATGCTAGAGGTCACAGGAGAATGGGCCGACTGATTCAAGCTGATAGAAGAGCAACTTTGACTGAAATAACCACTCGTTACAACCGAGGTATGCAGCAAAGCATTTGTGAAGCCACAACACGTACAACCTTGAGGCGGATGGGCTACAACAGCAGAAGACCCCACCGGGTACCACTCATCTCCACTACAAATAGGAAAAAGAGGCTACAATTTGCACAAGCTCACCAAAATTGGACAGTTGAAGACTGGAAAAATGTTGCCTGCTCTGATGAGTCTCGATTTCTGTTGAGACATTCAGATGGTAGAGTCAGAATTTGGCGTAAACAGAATGAGAACATGGATCCATCATGCCTTGTTACCACTGTGCAGGCTGGTGGTGGTGGTGTAATGGTGTGGGGGATGTTTTCTTGGCACACTTTAGGCCCCTTAGTGCCAATTGGGCATCGTTTAAATGCCACGGCCTACCTGAGCATTGTTTCTGACCATGTCCATCCCTTTATGACCACCATGTACCCATCCTCTGATGGCTACTTCCAGCAGGATAATGCACCATGTCACAAAGGTCGAATCATTTCAAATTGGTTTCTTGAACATGACAATGAGTTCACTGTACTAAACTGGCCCCCACAGTCACCAGATCTCAACCCAATAGAGCATCTTTGGGATGTGGTGGAACGGGAGCTTCGTGCCCTGGATGTGCATCCCACAAATCTCCATCAACTGCAAGATGCTATCCTATCAATATGGGCCAACATTTCTAAAGAATGCTTTCAGCACCTTGTTGAATCAATGCCACGTAGAATTAAGGCAGTTCTGAAGGCGAAAGGGGGTCAAACACAGTATTAGTATGGTGTTCCTAATAATCCTTTAGGTGAGTGTATATATATATATATATATATATATATATATATATATATATATGTTGAAGGTCAAAGATATACCTAAAATATATTTTCAAATACATGGAATATTCTGTCTGCCACAGTTCTTCTAAGGAAGAATACACAATCTATTAACTTGACCTTTTGCCAGGAAAGGGGGCTATACCATATTATTAAGGGCTCACTGTTTTGGCCTGCTGTTTGTCATATGATTGAAATAGATTTAGAACTTATATTGAATGTCTTCATTTTTACTAAAGTCATCTTTCTGAGACTTAATTAATTGGAATTAATTTTTTTTAAGGTAAAAAAACATTATACTTTGCAAAGCTGTCAGCACGGAGTATTCTCTTCTGGCTGAATTCCATTGGCTAACACAGTCTATTTGGAAACATGATGGTTGAAGCTATTGTCAATCATCCTTAAGGCTCACAATTTCAACTATTTATAGTTTTCAGATTTCAAATTAATGTCCAGAACACCCCTAACGCAAGTTTAACCTGGGATATTTTCCATGGGATCTTTCCACCTTTAACATTGGTTTTGTTATGGCTGTATAACAGATTTACAGTAGTTTCCAATGATTTTTACTTGGTTTCACTTGTGCTTTACTACACTCTACCATGAATAACCCAGGGTCTGCCATAGTAAACATTCCTTATAAACAGTTGTCATGGTATACTCCTATGTTCCACTGTAGTAAAGCTCAGTGAAGATATGTTGAACTACACTGACTTTACAGTACAGTAAATTACAGTATTTACTTTATACAGTAAATTCACAGCTGACAGGGGACGACACAAGGGAAGGTCTGTGCTTTGTCAAGGTAAGAGTTTGCATCAAGTTGCTATGTTCACAAGGTAACATTCTTTTTTAAATCAAACACTTTACACCTACACATGGTTTCTAATCGAAGCAGTTATGATTCATGGTACTTAAAAAAAATGTGATAAATTATTAAAATTGCTAATTTGTATTGCA
Source organism: Amia ocellicauda (assembly GCF_036373705.1). Lineage (NCBI taxonomy): Eukaryota > Metazoa > Chordata > Actinopteri > Amiiformes > Amiidae > Amia > Amia ocellicauda. The sequence goes on along the minus strand of NC_089850.1, from coordinate 41,827,050 downwards.
TTCTTACTTTGATTTAATTATAATTTAGCTGCTTTGTGTATCATGGCTGATTTCCATTATCATATACAAGCATCAATTGTCTACCATTTAGTACAAAAAAATGCAGCCCTCTACCGAATACAAAATTGCATTCATTATTTGTTTAAGTCTCATCTGTTATCATAAAGGCTTTTGTATTTGAAAGTAAAATGTATATGTGGGAGGCTTTAGGACTGAGGATGCTGCTGTACATTTATTTCAGGTCAAGTTTCAAGTGTTTTTCTTGCCCCAAAACCACATTTGAACTACGCATTTGCATTCCAGTACCCTGATCCAGACCAGACATCTCAATCTTTATTAACAGCTGTTCACAGCAGCCTTGATACAGTTTTACAAAGACCAAAAAACAAAGTAATTAAACTCCTCTCCAGAACTTCTTGGCACATCCTAAAATCTGCAAGCAGTATCAATATCTGTCCACCTTTCTCTGCAGTTACCTGCCATAATTTCTCCTTTTTTGGAGTAAAATGTTAACAACACAAACTCCTTTTGCTGTCCACTCAACCAGCATTTGTAAATGAAACCAGCTGATAGACCAGGAATAGGCAATTCACACTATTGACCTCTCCCTCCAGCCAAGCTCAAGTATGGTTACCAAGTCTCTCCTTATTTATGCCACTGTAACTCCTACATATGAAAAAAGTCAACACTTGATCTCGAGTTATTGATCTTTTCTAATCTTCCTCTACTCCGAAAAGTCCTCGCCTGCCAGCCACGTAATGTGATCGTTTTGAATCACTCATGTCTGGTTTCTGGCCAGAACACTGCACCAAACCTCCCCACTGATCTGATGCTGCTTGTGTTCCAGGATTGTCTGTAGAGATGATGTACCATAACTTTATGTGGGCATCTCTGAAGACTTTATTCAGCAGAAGGTTTATAAATAAATAAAAAGTGTTGCTCAATCCAACAGACTAGCTCACTGCCTTTCTGTGTCAATGGCATTTATGACTTTGTACAAATCAGTGAATTTTAAATAGGAGTAAAAGTTCAGCATAAATTGTAGCTGTAGCACAGATTGGCAGAGATTTATTTTAATGGATGAGAGGACTGTAGAGGAGGGCGGCTAACAGAAAGAATAAAATCAGCAGGTCACCCGCAGTTATGGGGTTACTACATTGCAGCACTTGTTTTAAATGTCCTAACTATCTGGTTGTGTCTGTCAAAAGCTGGGTACCAGAGCTACTGTTCACACAATGGACTATGGGCTCTCCCACATTGTAATTAACACCAGAGACCAGGAAATAATTCTAGACAGTTTATTATGCTGTAGGAAGGACACACAAAATCCCTTCTGGTCCATTTCCATGTGATGACAATGTGATCAAGGATGTCCGTGACAATACAGGCAAAGCATTCCTTTTTTCTGGACAATAAAAGATTACTGATATATCTTGTGAGTTGAGTGTATGCACATTAACATGCGTTTAAAAGACAACGTGCTACATGGACCTGCAACAGTTCTTGTCATCTTCCCTGGATAACTTTTTTCCAATGCAATCTGCGTCTTTCAAAAATAGATCGTCTCTTATTTAAATAAAGAACCCAAGTACACTCCATTTTTGAATTTGGACTTTGGATGACCTTTCTAAGTATAACTATGCGGCATCAATATGGTTCCCTGCCTGGCAGTACATCTTCTCTTTTCTTCTCTGGTACTCATCTCACAAGTGTCTATAGGGAAAAGCTACATAGTGGACATGTAGCCCACAGAGTGTGTAACCCATGGCTCCATTAACTGCATCAGGAAGTTGATCAGGAATCTAGGGTTCTGTGATGGGTCTACATGAATACTATAGGATGCATACATGCAATTAATACTTAGGAGATATAAACAATGAGGCCCTGTCTAGCTTTCGAGTCCTGCTCATAAATATACACAGTACGATTATCAAACTCAAGAGCTCTGTCACTTGACATACCTTTGACAAAGTCCTGTAAGTAGATAGACATATCTGCTGGTTGACTCCAATCTTTGTAAAAATGTAATTAAGGGCAATTGTATATTACTTTGGTTAAGGATTTATTTATTTATTTGTATTATTTTAATTTTTAATCAAAGCATTCAGGATAATGAAACATGGCAAGAACTGCTGTGCTCTCTTGATGGAAACTCACTTGAATGTATTAAATTGAAATCATATGATACTATGAAATTGCAGATATATTATTTGTAAGTTTAAAATAAAATAAAATAAAAAAATAACATAAAACAATCACCTAGTATTCATTCACAGCTGGTGTTTAGACAACTAAAATTCAAAACAACTTTATTATTGCACTGTAGAACTAAGACATGTGTTTACTTATTTACATATTTGTTTGTTTTTCAGTGTTATCTTTTGTCAATCAGTCTCAATATTAATAATTAAAACTTTTTCACAGACCTCCTGTGCTGAATGTTATGCATCATCCATATAATTACCTCAGTGGCAGAGGACTGCACTTCCACATTTCACAGTTAACATTGTCACTTCACACATTGGGTCTATTTAGTATGGATAGTCTGCTGTAGACGCTCAGTCACAGTTAGTAGGTCTTCAGGAAGCTCAGTCTTTAGCTAAAAAAAAGCAATGCAGTCTGAGAAGTCAATTACAAGTAGAAAGAGTCATCACCCTTTATAAATCCTGAAACAATGTTGACCTAAACTGGCAAAAGGCAGGACTTTAGAACAACTGTCTATATCAAAGAAAAGAAAACCTAGCAAAACAAAAAAAAAGGCATTTTGTCATTTTCAATGTAGAGAGAAATATAATTCAGAGAACTATAGAAAATAGAGAAACCATTGTATTGGAATGTGCCCATTTCCATTCAGCCACAATAAAGATCATTGTATGTCCTTCTGAAAAGCTATTCCTGTAATGGACATTTCAATTCCTCAGTGCGACTGAGAAATGCTAGAAAATAATGTACTGATCTTAAAGGTTTTGGCATGTCAGATGTGTATTTGATTTATGTTTTGGTAGTAGCTTATTATTATATAGTGATGATGATTATTATGTATAATAATAAAACAAATAATCATCTTTATCATTATAATTGTATTGTTTGATGTTCACATTAATAATGCCACATTCAGATGTTATATTATATAGTAGTTCCAAGTATAAATACAAAAGTAATGTTAATGAGAAGCATTTTGTTATGTAGAATACAAGTTCATGTATAGTGCACATAGCATTCCTGTCAACACTGAGAGATGAAAATGAGAGCGACCCTTCAAGCAGAGCTGGGTGGGCTCATGGGTTTGACAAATGTCGACAGTTTGTTTTTTTAGTATTAGCCTTTCTTCATTGATTGTTCTTACTCAAACTATCTAAATCATTTAAAAGATTTATTTTGGTCAATGAAATCTGAGATTGTATAATGAATATTGATGTAGCCGATCTGGTGGCCAGCAGTAAAACATGTGTGCGTATGTGTGTGTGTGTGTGTGTGTGTGTGTGTGTGTGTGTGTGTGTGTGTGTGTGTGTGCGTGCGCGTATGTGTGCGGGTGTGTCCGGGTGTGTGTTGTACCTGTTAATGATTTAAACAACGCAATTAGAAGCCCTTGATACATTCTAACCCGTTGTCATTTCACATACAAGCACATTAATCCATTAACAGAATCTGATGTTTAAATAATTGAAAAGCTGTAGGGAGCCTTTAAACCTCTAGCAGTCAGAATTTTTAAAAGTCCTCCACAAAGCCTCAGATGCCACCAGATTAACAAGAAAATGCACCCATCATTACCCATCCAAGCCACCACTGACAGAGCAGACTAAATGTAATATGCAGGTAACTGTCAGGTTAATCAGATCTCTTAAACAATCTCTGTGCAGTTGTGGTTTAGATTACTGGAGAGAGGAGCTTCACTATATTTTGTGTGTGAAGGTGAAATGCAATCTGGTATCTTGTTTATATGCATATAGTTCATAAAAAAAAAGTATAATTGAACAGTAGATTAACTTCAGTCATTGCTAACCTTGCAACATAAGCAGCAATGGGTTGGTGTGGCTGCTTGTTGATCAGAAGAGCTCACTGCTAAGCTTTTCACTCTCTACTGTTGAAACATACAGATTCTCTCCAGTCAGCAGTTTCACAAAGTGCAGCTACTGGGCCCATATCCTTTGAAACAACTTACATTCATCAGATTAATTGAATTTTAAATCATAAAAACTCTCAAAGTCATTATGTTACCAATGTTGAATAGCCTCAGAACTGGAGAAGTTATCATTTTGGTGAGGATTTGCAACTATCTGTCATATTTGCTTATTTTTTATTATGTTGTTTTTTGCCTGGGAAGTTTTAAGGTAGGAGTAGGCACACATTGCTTTAAGGTAGCATAAACACCCAGGGCTCCAAAAAAATACCTTTGTGGATTCACACCAATATTTTAACAAGTATTCAAGGAGTAACTTGAATACTTGTTAAAATATTGTTGTGAATCCATAAACGTAGTAGTTTGCATATATATATAGACTGATTGCACTCAGTTTCCCTGACTCTAATGCTCTCCAGTGAGTAGTATGAAGGAATTACCAAAGTGCTTTTTGAAAGTGCTGGATGATTAAGGTGGGATACATGGTTGGTTACTATGGTGATAGTTCTCCATGCAGCCTACACTAGATAATTCATTACTGAGAATTTCTAAATAAGTGATCATTACTCACATTCATGCTCGGTGGCTGAATTTATTTTAATGTTAATGAATCTCTTTTTATTTACATTACCAAATGTGTTCACAGTTTCAATTGTATCACTATCTTTAATGGAAATTATATATATATATATATATATATATATATATATATATATATATAATACGGAAACCGAGGAGTGCAAACGCAAATCAAACTCGTTAACAGGACGCTGCAGCGACCACAGAAGAGAAAGGGCTGTAACATTTGAAACCCGTCAGCAGCGTCAGAAGAAGAAGAGAGAGAGAGAGAGAGAGAGAGAGAGAGAGAGAGAGAGAGAGAGAGAGAGAGGGAGGGCGGGGCGCTAACCTGGAAAAACGTCAGCAACCAGTGGAGAGAAACAGTGGAAACACCTGAAACATGACAGCGGCATTGAAACAGCAGCGACGTTTAGACAACGCGGGGCGGAAACAGGCTCCTGTGGCGGAAATAGGATTGTGTGGCGGAAATACGATTGTGTGGCGGAAATAGGATTGTGTGGCGGAAATACGATTGTGTGGCGGAAATACGATTGTGTGGCGGAAATACGATTGTGTGGCGGCAAAGACACATTCCAAGAGCTCGCCTAGTTTCCCGTGTCTGCCATTGTGACACATCGCTCTCGGTGTTTGTGGACAATCTCTGCTATGATTAGGGTCACCAGGGCTCCAGATTAATCGGAGGACATGAGACCGAACGCGATTGGGACTAAATTGAACTACATTAATGTGTAAATTAACCATTTAACTAAATTATTATTATTATTAATAATAATAAGGATACAGCTCTGCAATTAAATACATCAGTAACTAGGACTACCTTATGGCTCAGATAATTGTACAGGGACGCTTTGAGACAGAACAGGATTTCCAGATTCCACCTAAACTGAACAATATATTTACCTGTAACTTGCATTGGCTAAACCTTTGCTGAGATTAATCCTGTGGCGGAATTGCTACAGAACACAGGGATGTTGCTTTGATCGTATTTACATACGGGCTAATTAAATATTAACAAAATAGAAAGTAAATAGCAACCGGTTGCATTTAATTCTTAGTATAATACAATTAATTGGTGTTGATGGTAATGGCACCATTATTCATTTAAGTTAAATGGTTAATTTACACATTAATGTAGTTCAATTTAGTGCCAATCCCGTTCGGTCTCACGTCCTCCGATTAATGCTGGGTCACACTACACGATTTTGAGCCCGGTTTGACCTCACGACAGATCGGCCCTGATCGTCACAAGCCGCTGGTCGTGCACTGAGAGCCGGGCTGATGCGCCGCTGCCTCCGGTCTGATCGTGAGAGTCGGAGCCGCTGAGTTTATCAAACCTGTTTCATATTTACGACTCGATCGGCACCGATCCTGGAGAGTGACGTCATCAGCAGCCGATGAGAGCCGAGCTGACTGAAGCAGAGAAAAGACACAGAAGAATAAACATGACAGGAGAATAACATTTCCATAAGTATTTATTAAAATACTTCAAATGCCAATGGTTGTTTCGGCGCAGGTTATTTATAAATACTCTCATACAGGGTACAGGGTTTCAAATATCAATTAGTATCTGTAATTGACCAGGTCGGCGCTAAATATCGACCCTACGATGCGCCGCTCACACTGGGATGGACAGAGCCGGTGTGTTGCGCAGCTGCAGCTCTCGGCCATGTCTTCATACTCATCCTCTTTTCTCTGCGCTTTGTGTTTTTGGTCGTGTTCTTGTTGCGCAGATGTCCGCAGTTTTGCACAGATCTGCAGAAATCCACTGATCCGATCGGTGCAGCAGCGCAGATCTGCGCGTAACTGCCGACATCTGCACTTCACCAACGTGAGCTGTTCATGTCCAGTCCGTGTGTTTGTTCTCTCTGTGCGGATCGCTGTTTGTGCGGGTGTGGGAGTGTGAGGCTGTGACGCAGATCCACGACACGGATGTCAGATCAGTTGTGTGTGTCTGTACTGAAGCGCTCGGCTGTGCGCTCCTTCACGACGCAAAATACATCAATTCGGTGCAAAATAGTGTTTAAGTGTGAGCTGCGCACTGCTCACAAAATCGGGTTGGATTGTAGAAATCGTGTAGTGTGACCCCAGAATAATCTGGAGCCCTGGTGACCCTAATCATAGCAGAGATTGTCCACAAACACCGAGAGCGATGTGTCACAATGGCAGACACGGGAAACTAGGCGAGCTCTTGGAATGTGTCTTTGCCGCCACACAATCGTATTTCCGCCACACAATCCTTTTTCCGCCACACAATCGTATTTCCGCCACACAATCCTATTTCCGCCACAGGAGCCTGTTTCCGCCCCGCGTTGTCTAAACGTCGCTGCTGTTTCAATGCCGCTGTCATGTTTCAGGTGTTTCCACTGTTTCTCTCCACTGGTTGCTGACGTTTTTCCAGGTTAGCGCCCCGCCCTCCCTCTCTCTCTCTCTCTCTCTCTCTCTCTCTCTCTCTCTCTCTCTCTCTCTCTCTCTCTCTCTCTCTCTCTCTCTCTCTCCCCTTCTTCTGACGGGTTTCAAATGTTACAGCCCTTTCTCTTCTGTGGTCACTGCAGCGTCCTGTTAACGAGTTTGATTTGCGATTGCACTCCTCGGTTTCCGTATTATGTATATACACTCACCTAAAGGATTATTAGGAACACCATACTAATACTGTGTTTGACCCCCTTTCGCCTTCAGAACTGCCTTAATTCTACGTGGCATTGATTCAACAAGGTGCTGAAAGCATTCTTTAGAAATGTTGGCCCATATTGATAGGATAGTATCTTGCAGTTGATGGAGATTTGTGGGATGCACATCCAGGGCACGAAGCTCCCGTTCCACCACATCCCAAAGATGCTCTATTGGGTTGAGATCTGGTGACTGTGGGGGCCAGTTTAGTACAGTGAACTCATTGTCATGTTCAAGAAACCAATTTGAAATGATTCGACCTTTGTGACATGGTGCATTATCCTGCTGGAAGTAGCCATCAGAGGATGGGTACATGGTGGTCATAAAGGGATGGACATGGTCACAAACAATACTCAGGTAGGCCGTGGCATTTAAACGATGCCCAATTGGCACTAAGGGGCCTAAAGTGTGCCAAGAAAACATCCCCCACACCATTACACCACCACCACCAGCCTGCACAGTGGTAACAAGGCATGATGGATCCATGTTCTCATTCTGTTTACGCCAAATTCTGACTCTACCATCTGAATGTCTCAACAGAAATCGAGACTCATCAGACCAGGCAACATTTTTCCAGTCTTCAACTGTCCAATTTTGGTGAGCTTGTGCAAATTGTAGCCTCTTTTTCCTATTTGTAGTGGAGATGAGTGGTACCCGGTGGGGTCTTCTGCTGTTGTAGCCCATCCGCCTCAAGGTTGTACGTGTTGTGGCTTCACAAATGCTTTGCTGCATACCTCGGTTGTAACGAGTGGTTATTTCAGTCAAAGTTGCTCTTCTATCAGCTTGAATCAGTCGGCCCATTCTCCTCTGACCTCTAGCATCAACAAGGCATTTTCGCCCACAGGACTGCCGCATACTGGATGTTTTTCCCTTTTCACACCATTCTTTGTAAACCCTAGAAATGGTTGTGCGTGAAAATCCCAGTAACTGAGCAGATTGTGAAATACTCAGACCGGCCCGTCTGGCACCAACAACCATGCCACGCTCAAAATTGCTTAAATCACCTTTCTTTCCCATTCAGACATTCAGTTTGGAGTTCAGGAGATTGTCTTGACCAGGACCACACCCCTAAATGCATTGAAGCAACTGCCATGTGATTGGTTGGTTAAATAATTGCATTAATGAGAAATTGAACAAGTGTTCCTAATAATCCTTTAGGTGAGTGTATATATACGGTTTGGTCTGTGAAGATTGCTGAAATTAAAATGAGCCACTAGATTCAAATAAAATGTAAGAATGGGAGCATTTTTTACATTATGGGCAAACAATTTTTTATTCAAAATACCTTTAAAGTATATGGGTAAAGTCGAATAGGCTGTAGAGTCACTTTAAAAAATGAGAAAGCATAAGCATTGGACTACACAAACTGACATTACACAAAATTAATCTGAAATGAAAAGCTCTTACAAATGAAATTACACGGAAATAGTGTAGCATAGACAGTATACTTCTGTTACGACATCTAAAAATGCTCAGTGTTCTTTCTACAGATTGATATATGTGGATTAGGATGCATTTCCACACTTACAAATAAAGACACAAATTGAGTTTTAATTCAAAGCTTATATAACACCAGAGAAGAATAAGAATGCAGCAAAGAAGATGAAATTGATAGGCTCATCTGAACCTGTCAGAAAGAGGCTGGATGTGTGGAAATGATTCAATATTACCACTTGCTTTTTATTTATATATTTTAGGTCATACAGTACTTATTGGACAAAAATACACTTTTAAATTGATACTGAATCAAAATAAATAATACCATTTTTTTTCATCACTTTCTTATATACCAGGACTTTGATAAGAGAGACTAGAGAGAAATTGGATTTCCAAGGGTGATAATGATGGTCCCTTCATAACAAGTCTTCAGTCTCTTAGTGATTGCAGTGACTGTGAAAGAAAAGCATGTTCTTTAAAAACCATGTGCCCAATAAATACAGCACATTAAGACGAGAACATGAGAACGCATTCCCTTACCAGTGCATGCATTCCAGCATTTGAGCAGCAAAATTATGGGATACTGTTCTGCAGCAAATTAATTTTCTGTAATTAATTGTACTTCAGCACATGTTTCATGCTATTACATAAGGAGCACACTTTCAGCTGACTGACATGTGAGGGCAGGGAAACCCTTGTAGCCCTAACATCTGCTTAAGAAAAAGTATGACATGAATTTAACCAACAATTAAACTTGTAACGTGGCTATTGTATTTTAATATTCATGAGCTAGATCATATTATGCCTTGGGGAAATGTTCTGTTACATAATCATTATATTTAGTTACTGAACAGGAGGATGAAAGTCAAATCATTGGACTGAAGATTATCATTATATTTCTTATCAGACGCCCTTATCCAGGGCAAATTATTGTAACAACATATGATATTATGCTTACATATGATTACCCATTCATACAGCTTTTTTCACTCCAGGTTTTTACTGAAGAAATCTAGGTAAAGTGCCTTATAGACACAGATCATATTGGCAAAGTAAAATTATGCAACAGAGAAGGGGGGGCAGTCACAGGAGAGTGAATATATAAACACATCAATACAGTATATGATTTGATTTTCATACTGTGTGTGTGTGTGTGTGTGTGTGTGTGTGTGTATGTATGTACTTTTACATTTACTTAAATATCCCCTGCATCACCAATTTGACTTTTTGAATATGTAACATTGCCAAACATTGCAGAAAAAATGTAACACAAGTTTTATTTTAATCACAGAGTGTGCCTTTTAATATATTGGAAGCCCCCCCCCCTTTCTGTAATCCAGAGGTGTTTATATTGTTGTTATAAGTAACACACTGGTAAGCAAAGGAAATATAATAGTCTGTAAAATGAATGGTGTTGTCATGTGAACAAGCAGCAACATGAATCTGAACTGCAACACAGCCTCGTCTAATCCTGTTACTTTTTAATTATCTCACATTACCAACATATATACACCAACACAAATGGCACATCTCAACTCAGCCCTTTAGAAATCGTTAACATGAAAAAATATATATCAACAAATTGGAAGTGATCAACAGAAGAATCTCTCTGGCTGGCTATATACAGATTATCCTTTCATTAAACGGTTGATACATCTTAAAGCTTCACTTTGTATCCCCTGCCCTAACTGTACTTATCTTCATTTATGGCAAAAAATAAAATATAACAGGGGCATCTGGAATGGTAGGCTTTCAATTACTTACCATTTAGTATGAAGGATTACCCAGTATGAAGAATACAAAAAAATGTGCAATATAGTACTTTACTATCAGCAATATTAAGTGCTGGAAACAGGTATCTGTTGGATAGATTGTATTAATTTTATTTCCTTCAAAATACATCCAGCAGTAGGAGGTGATTTTAGTTAAAAGTGTATTTCATTGATTAACAGATAATACGAAGAGGTGGCTACAGTATTCTTAAACATTTCTACTTGAAATAATCTTGTTCTGGAAGTCACTTCGAGCTACTGTGATGTTAAATGACACTATTTTACTAGATAATAAAACGTAACATTTTAATTCTAAATGAACAGCAAATCTGACTGTATAACCTACTAGAGACAATCCTATGTAGGTAAAATATTTGGTCAAGATGCAATATCATGCCAAGGATATAGGTTATAGAATGTAAAACACATTGACAGAATTTTTGACAGTAATAATTGTTGCATGATGTTTATATTATTGTTCCACATGGCGTGATGTATTTTCTCTGATTTTAAAAATAATAAAATAAAAAGCAATTCACCCTCAGCCAAATAAGTTTATTACTTTTCAAAACATCTTATGTTCCAGCCTGCCTGTACCCTCAGTTATCTACTGTGTATGTTCCCCTAACCAATATCCAGAGACCTGTTTTTCAGTTTAAACCCATTGCCCCATGTCTCTATTCCATTCCTGGGATGACTCTGATGACCAAAGGGAAAGTTTATCAACATGAAGGTCCTATCTCCAGTTGCACCTGCTCAACATTCAGCCACTGTCATGCTTCAGGAATTCTGCGATATCTCTACCTAACTGTGTTTCTGGAAGACTGGTTGAAGTCATGCTGTTCCAACAGTTACATACTGGTGCACAATTTATGTATCAGATTAATGGGTCAACCTAGCATCGCTAGCTTCATGATAATGTCACAATGAACAGGGCCAAAGTTTATTCATTTACACATAGAGTAGGCAAAGTTCTAACAAATGTCTGACCCTGTTTCCCATCTATATGTGCTAGATAATAAAAGAAAGAATGCAAAAACATTTTAAGCATCAGAAGCTAGTACACGATCAGCCTCAAATTTGCAATCTTATTCCATGATGACAAAATGGAATTAGTTCAACTCGATTGATCCTGTAGACATCAATTACCTTGACAATGAGACAAAACAGAGGCAAAGCATGAACCACATAGTCTAACGGGATCAGTTCCAGAAGGCCTTTTCACTTTAGAACATGAAAACAAGGCTATTTACCATTTAAAGTATATTACAAGATATTAAGATAGCATTGCCTCCGTCCTTTACCTGGAAGCTTATTCCCAGAGACAGTAAAGTATTTATGAAATGCAAACAAAAATGTTAAATTGTTATGAAGAACAGTAAACCTACGATAATGATTATTATTACATTTAGAGTGATCCATTGTTTTGTGTGTGTGTGTGTTATCATTGTTCTCATAGATCAACGTGTTCTCCTTGCTATTGTTAGATATGTTACTAGAATGGCTTGAGTATATACCTTTTTTGAAATACCTGAGTTCATAACTAGTTTTGACACTTACTCTAATTGGCCTGGCATTGTTTCTGTTAACTGAATGATAACAGTTATAATGCAGTGGTTCAAACACAGTATGTTTGCTTTCATTGACCTTCACATGATTAAATGTGTTTTTCTTTTAAACCTTGAATACCAAGTGGAATCATTTATAGCCCCACTTCATACTGTTGTGGGATTTTTTGGATTTATATCTATTGTCCAATACCTACATGATTGCAAGTGCTTTCACATTTTACACTGGAAAGACATCGTCATTGTAATCCACCCCCCCCCCCCTCCAGTAAATCATGTTAAAATGCAGGATTAGTAACATTCAGTGCAAAAGATGCCCAGAGACAAATTATAGAGCTTCAATGCAATTGAATGTTGCAGTTGTTGCATATAGTCACTTTTCTGTAAAATAATTTTTGAATTACTTCGTTCTTCCATATTAATCTTTTACTATTTTCCAGTTTGTGAATGTAAAACAACCCAAGCTGAGTCCAGGCATGGAGACCATCTTCAGTGGTATGTTGCAGCACTGATAGTTTGTATTAATTACTCTTTAAAAGCAGATCTCCAGAATGCAGTCAAGTAAAAATTAAAACACGCATAATGTTAATACTAATAAGTGTTAATTTTGTGTTAACACCTGAGTTTTCAAGAAATACTATTAATTTGACCCTTGATCTATTTTTTAAGTAATCAAAAAGTCAATAAGAAATCTGTGTTTTTACCCTTAATTATATGTCCATTCATGTTTTACGGACCACAAATGAGACCATTTGAATTACATTGAGAGCAAACGTAAATGGCTCTCACAATCAAAAGCACTTAACTGATTCTCCTGATTTGTTTTGCTGCAATGCAGTATTTATTCCCTCTGTTCCTTCATCCGTTGAGCGTGGGTGTGTGTGTTTGTATGTGTGTGTGTGTGTGTGTGAGAGAGAGAGACAGACAGAGAGAGGGTGAATGTGTGTGTGCATGTGTTTGTGAGAGAGAGAGTGGGTGAATATGTGTGTGTGTGTGTGAGAGAGAGAGAGAGAGCGACAGAGAGAGTGGGTGAATATGTGTGTGTGTCTGAGAGGTAGAGAGAGAGAGTGGGTGAGTATGTGTGTGTGTGTGAAAGAGAGACAGAGGGAGAGAGAGAGCGGGTGAATATGTGTGTGTGTGTGCGTGTCTGAGAGAGACAGAGAGAGAGCTGGTGAGTGTGTGTGTGTGTGTGTGTGTGTGTGTGTTTGAGAGAGATGGAGTGTGTGTGTGTGTGTGTGTATGTGTTTCTCCATAGAGGAGGTGAAAGCATTGCTCTAGGTTTGACATCCATTGTCAGGGAATATGTCTCTCATTGTGTTCAGTTTCTTGCTTCAGTTTCTTTTTTCTCTTAAATATATCCCGTTTTCACCTATTTGAGTTTGAAACGGAAATGTATAGACTGATATGTATAAATATCCAAAGACTACTAAATCACTACTAAAACATGATCTGTTGTCCAGTAAAATATAATAATGTAATTCATACTGCAATCAGCTCATATAACATGTATGCATTGCTACAGTGCTGTTTAGCTTACAAAAGTTTAAAACATGGTATGAGATCGCCAGTGTATTCTGAATTCTAATACTGTATTTAATCTCTATAAGACGCTGCTCAGTAATGAGTAGGCTGAAGTCTGGGTCATACTGATTGAAGTGGATGGAGGCCATTTGTCTTTATTTGATTCTGTTCTGTATTTAGGTCAAAATATCGTAATATCACATTTTTCTGTGTAGGTCTACTTTTGGATCATTGGTTCACAGTTCCTCAAAATGCTTTATGGAGATGTATATATTTATGTTGAATTATATTATTTCCTTTTTTTATCCACAAGTTTGGATACTGATATAAACATAACTAGTCAGTATTTAATTATACCATGTTTACCCCATAGATCAAATCTTTCCTTATGAAATGAGCAACTGCTGGATATAAGGTTACACGCATGGCTGGTGAATTCATAATGCAGAATTACCCAGTAACAGAATAATAATGTATAGTTTTGACTGAACTGGCATTATCTTATGACCACTTTCTTCTACTTGTTCCTGTGGTAATCAGCCTATTATTTTCATAATACACACAGAAATTACACATTGCTCGTGAACTATAGCAATCCAGATGATATAACTATTGGGAACTCCCTGGAGTGAAAGGTATCAGAATGAATAAACCACCTCTAACCATATTAGTGGAGACTTCAGTCTTGCAGGCTGACTGGTTCACTGCACTCTTCAAATTACACAAAAATGTCCCCTGTGATCAACATTACTTGTGAAATAAAGCACAGACTTAATGTTTTTTTTAGATACACATTGCTTTCAGATTCATCCATAATTTAAAACATATAAATACAAATGTTCAGATTCTTTCTAAGCAGTTCTCATGTAGGCAACTGTTGCTTCTAGCCCTGCTCCTGCCAATGCTTTTACTCCCAGTCAATATTCATGTTGCTTTTAATCATAAATTCCTGTCATATATTTACTTCATATGTTACAAGATGTGGTTTCAGTGATTCACAGGTTTCATTTTACATAGATTTTGTGTTTTCTATTCCATTAAGAATGTAATTTGAAAAATTCTATCACACTAAATATACAGACGCAGAGTCTTTCTAATGGACTGCAGAGACAAATTTTGTATTCCCACATCAGTGATATCTTTGGAATGATCTTTGAGAGCTCCTTAGAAGTCACCACACCCTCCCTCCCTCCCTGAAATAGCATAACAAATAACAATATAATCAGAATCAACAAAATGTAATGATGCAGAACACACTAACAATAATCAAGAAGGGCACTGAAATACAGCAGGGTTTCCAGCAGCCATATTCAGGACAGCCTGGCCAAATATCAGTGGCGTCTGCTCAAACAGATGTGTGAATCTGGAAAAAAAGTACCCTCACTCGCTACCACAGCCCCCCTACGGCTCTCGTTTGCTACTGCTACACACTAAAATTTACAAATCACAATACACATCATGGCAAGGACCTACTGAATTCCACCAACAGATTTAAAAGACTGTCAATCACCAAGATTGCAGTTGGCAACTGTTATTTAACAGACTTTCCAGAACACTGTACAATATGGTTTTGAATGGATCCCTGGGATTATTTACTGTTGGTTTGCTTATCACAGCACAATGCAAATCAATAAACCTGCCTCCTTGAATCATCAAAATATATGCCCAGTTGGGGTTTTGCACCTGGCTCCATAGATGTTTGAATACTTCAAGACAGTTCAGGTTTTTAAACTTGGCTCTTCAGCACAAAGCCTTTGTAATATCCCTAATAACACAAGTAGCATACTTCCTTAATAGCACCTGATTAAATGTATACATTTCTTTTTATTCTATTATCAGCTAGGAATCCTTTTAATGAGCATATGATCAGCAATAATATTTTATATTTCACAATTGTGAATATGTGAATATAGCAATGGTTAATCCTTGTGGTGGCAGTTGATCAGTTTCAGATGAATGGCAAATCGCTCACAAAATAAATAAATAAATAAACAAATAAACAAATAAATAAATAATTAAATGCAATATGACAGCCCTGTCCCTATCTCCAATATATATTGGGCTGTGACTTTCCTAATTCTGTCTGTGATTAACAACATTATTTTACACTGTTTTTCAATGTACTGTCTTGGGCAGGATTACACTGTGTGTCTGTGGATATTTCTTCATCAACAGGAATGTTTTTGCCACATAAGCAGGGATTGCCATTATCTCATTCCATTTCATAATTTAGAAAGAACCCCTCTGGAATGGCCGACACAAACAAGGCTGTTGCACCGTCACACCCTGCACTGCATTTGTTTCTTCCACAGCACATTGCACTGCAAGCACTACTCACCCATGCAGTACGCTGCTCTCATTTCACATTTTATATTTAACCTGCATATCTTTGATGCTCTTTATGATTAGATTCTTTCACGCTCCATTACTTCACATTTTTTACTCATGCGGTTGCTTTTAATTTACACATGCAGTGATTTCTTCACTGTTGTTTTCGTTTAGCCATTACAGCTGCACTTATAAATCCTTCTCTGGTTCTCTGAGGTGTATCAAGAGTCTTCACAGGTACTGGGCAACTGTACAGACTTTCCCTTCCCTACACTAAGCTGTTCTCACTTGTCTCCACTCTGGGATTTCTGTTGGTTTTGCCAGTGTGCTACAGTGTTCGAGCAAGTGGAGCAGAAGGGAATTTTCACACTGCTCTATACCTGAAGAGGATTCTGGCAGGGCCACCTAAATTTAACAAAGAGGATTTTTTTTTCTATCAAGGGAAATGTAAATCAATGGAAAATATTCAAGAATATCTCAAACTTGATAGTATTATGATTCACCAAAATATTACATTATTGGTTTGTCTTGTTACGCTGTTTCTCTGTAACCCTTAATATTTATGTATGTCCCATGTTGTTTTAATTGAAAGTCACTAATCCAGAATATCTAATCCAAACCTCATATTTAATTTGTTAAATTCAGATTTAAATAATAATCTTAGTGAATCAGTTGACTATTGTTTACATTGTTTAAAAAACTCTGCTTAAAACAATAGAGTGGCATAAGGTGATTTATGTATGTATATGTGTGTATGTATGTATGTATTACAATCTGTGGTGTGTACATAATGAAAGACTAGCCAAAGACATCAGTTCTGTTGCAGATTGGAAGTGAAAAGAAAGGTAGACTAGAAATCAGGATATGCAATTGGTTGTATGCAATCTGTTGCCTTTCCCTTACTAAAGAAAGGCACCTGTTTTATAATGCTTTGCTTTGAGCATTCTCAGTTGCAGAGCAGCCTGCTACACATTGCCAGCTTGGTGTGAAAGAGAGATGAATGTCTTAATCAGTATCAAGTACTGAATTGGATATTGAGATATTGACAAACTTAATTTAGTCAGTGAAATATACTAGTACAACTCTTAGAGGTCCCCCCTCTCCAAAACGGAAACTGCCTTTTGAGCCAAATTTAAACAAATTATTATTCTTGTATGTAGGCACAGCTAATTGTGTATGTTACCATCTATACATTTATATATGTAGGGTCTATATAAATCAAGTATATCAATTATAATCACAGTCACATAAACACAAAATAAATACATGCTGTGCCTGTGCCTATTCTTCAGAGTTGTACTACAACCAATATGATCTGTTGATAACATTGACCCACTCAGGCTAGATCAGTTAGTTATTTTGCTATTTAAATTATACAATAATGTACTATATTCTGAATTTATTAACATAGATATAGTCCTGGAAACCTCTGATAATAATATAAGAATTTAAGTTCTCTTAAAAGTGCATTGCCATTCCCAGCTCACAATACGTTTGTTCTGCTTGTAATAAGTCAATGCCATTTCAATGACTTTCAGAATTAGAAGATACAGGGGCTTAAAGGAGGGCTGATGTAGAAGAAAAACTCAGATATGTAAAGGCAGTCTTAAGTCAAACTAAATCCTGAAGGGGTTTATCTAACAGGACAAGGTCCATTTTTCATTGGCATTGAATGCCAGAGGAGAAGGCCTGGGTAACTGTGTCTACACCCACGCAGTAAGTTAAATATGTCCTTTACTCAGCCTTCACCTTTACCAGCTTTGCTCTGCAACTGCACCTGCAGCTTCCCACACTCATTCCTGTGTTTTCTGGACAGTTATAATGTTTTCTATGCATGTCCCCTAGTCAACACAAACATTATAAGAGATAGAGTAAGCTATACGTTTTGGCTGGGACACTTTATTATTTGTACACAGGTTTCTGACAAGACATTTCAAAAACATGTTGATGTAAGTGGTCCAAACCCATTATTATTAGCTCAATCAAAGGCGTGTGGCCGCTGAGAAAAATACAGACAAAGGAAATGTACACAAACCATGTCATTCCACAATTCAATCTGTAAAGCTGGTCTAGGTCAGTGCCTTTATTTGCCACTGAAGTTAGACCAAAGGAATTATGCAATCAGCAGTACATTTCAGTTAAAATCACAGACATTCATTGTGAAAAAAATAGGACAGGCTGGGTCAATTGTAGCAGATTTATGGATTCAGTACACACTGGCTGATATGATAGTATCTCAGGATCATCCACAACTGTGCATTGGTAGCATCATTTACAACACAAAGGAATGAGAATAAAGCATGTATTAACATACATATAACAATATTAAGACAACTAGGGTTCCTTACCTGATATACAAATCTAGGAACCATATTTTATGTAGCTGTGGAGCATCCCCCTGTGAAGCTGCATTTATTAAGACCAGGCCAGCTACAACCCCAGCTTTTGAAGATGTTGGGGAGTCTTAGATTAATTAAATTATGTGTTACTATAATTCAGAACATGTAACAATTTAGAAAAACTTAAACAATTCATACATGTATACGTTTTTCCTCTAATTTGTCTCAGTCTCTTACTTTGTGATATAGCAATCTGCATTGAGAGAATCCCTCTCAAGAAAAAAAAATGCTGCAAAGGGATACAAAATCTAGACATGTAATGTGATTTAACTGATGCATCCATTTACTTGTACTTCACAATCCAGGGAAGATGCAGCTTGGAAGCTATAAAATCCCTGGAGGCGAATCAGTATGAAGAGACTGCTACACTGCAGACAGATCTTTTTAATCCATGCAGTCTAAATAGATACTTATTAAAAATGAAATATCTTAAATAGCATCACATTTTGGAGAGAATTTTATTTAGGTTACATTTCGAAAACGTAGCAGCGGATGCTTATAACCAAACCTTAGACCAAATCAAATACTGAATATGCTTGCAAAATAGCAAAAGTAAAAAAAAAAAAAAATACAAATCTAAAATATCAAACCAGCACTCATTTCACTACAAATTGCTACTTTTGCAGGTTCCCTGATTATTGCAGTGGCTTTTGTACGATGATGATAACCTGTTGAATGTTTTTGCAACTAATTTTTTTTTTTATTTCATAGGGAACTTCAAAGCTGTTTAAAATATTAAAACCATAAAAACCCATGATTAAAACTGCATATAAGTTAATGAATATTTTTTTTGTGTAACTTTAAGCTTTAACACCATCACAGTTTCAACTTATATGAAAGGCAAGGGGGCATAATAAATTCTGATGGATGAAGGGAGAAGTGTAATATCTAAAATTGAATAAACAATATATATATATACACACACACACACACATACACACACATGGCTGAAATGTGGATGAATAACAATCAAGCTTTCACCATCATCAGAGACACTGGTCCCTACTATCTCTTCTAGAGGAACAATAAAATAGTGGAATTATCTGATATCAGGTTTCCCTGTGGGTGACTGTTTTATCTAATTCCTTACATTATGTAACATCTGCTCTGCCTTTTAACAGCACGTCCTTCTGAAATTCTGCATCAATACTTTGCTCAATCTTTGTTACAGTGATACACTGTTATGTTGATGTGCCATAATGAAATAAGGTCCCTTCCATTCCTTTCACTACACAGGCTACAGCAGTGCAATTCTCCATCTGTTTTGTGCATGTAGATTTTTTTCTTTATCGCTATTCATTAATATACATGGAAAGTACCAAGCACTCACTTTAAGATGCTGCAGAGATGGGGTGCTTTCATGCTTGAAAGATGTACCTGAATGGAATAATAATCACTGCAGCAGCAGGCAATTCTACAGTCTCCCTTTTGAGCATTAAAATATTAATGCAAACACCACAACAAAGTTATATTTCTTTGCATCTTTAGACTGGATTGCTGATTAATTTATAGAGTAGCGCAAGAGCAGCATGAAGACTTTACATGGAAATAATGTATTATATATATATATATATATATATATATTTTAAATGAATTAAGTAAGCTCTTCTCCTATCAGTGACTGTTAAAACGTTATTATATATATATATATATATATATATATATATATATATATATATATATAAATAAACACATTCTTTATATGAAAATTATGTCCCTTAAATTTTGCAAAATAAACCCAAACCACCTTGAAATTTGATAAAAATATTCTTGTATATTTTGCATAAGTTTTAATTGTATTTCTAGGACTATAACTAATAAATCTTAAAAAAAATAGTACTAGCTTCTAAAAAAATATATAAGATACTAAGATTTCAATTTCTGAGGATTTCTCTGACAATATATTTAGTCAATACAATATATATGATTGGAAAAAGCCTTTGTGGAACTTCTTCAGAATAAGATTGCATCCTGTTTTTATCTTTGGCTTTACTTCTATGTAACATGATCAACACTTGATTGGTTTCAGCACTGTTTTTAATTAATTTTGTAAAACTATAAGGGACGTGTAATACTGTATATTCCAAACAATAGTACAATCACTCTTCTTGTGCACCTTCTTCACCTTCCTTTGTTGTAATGAAAATCTGTTTATCTTCAAGCAAAGACCTTTTTCCTTTGTCCTTATAATATTTATTTTTATTATTATTTATTTATTGGCAGACAACCTTTTCCAGTAGACAGGTAAAGAAAAAAGACCAAAACTATGAAGGCCAATGGTTGTCAATTCATGATTACCATTCACATCATTGCTTGATATATGTTTATATAATATTCCCAGTTACAATAATTTTCATAAGCAACCTGTTCACACAAGATCATGACACAGACACTAACTATTCTAGAGAGTGATTGGGAATTGCCCTTGTTTTCTTTAAATACACAAAATATAACAAAGGTTGATGTATTTGTTCGTGGCAAAGCATGTCAAGTAGAAAAACAGCTTTATTGGCTATCAATATGTGACTTCCAGTCTGAGACCCTGAAACCAGGAAAGCACATATTAAAAAGAGCTGTGGGACCAGAGTTAAGATGATTTGGAAATCTACATTCTGAATGTGTGTCAGCATTGAAAATGACTGTTTTCAGCAGAGAAGAGCCGATTGTGTTGACAGAACACTCTGTTCAGAGCTCAGGTGAAACAGTCTTACAAGTGCCTGCTCAATGTAGTGCAGCAAGTTCTAATTATGCTGAGCATGCCGCTCTGATGTGACAGAAATAACATGACATGTAATTCTCAAACAACTCTTTCACACTGAAAGCATGACAGAGCAAAGCTGGTACTGTCCCCCATGAACAAAATAATAACAAAAAATGCTGCTCTAAAGGGCACCCTGTGACATCACATTTGGAACATATACAAACAGAAAATTAAACATTTAGAAGGGGGAAATTAATGCTGTATTGAAGAATCATAGTCATAGTCACATCACTTCACTGGTGCTGGTGCAGGTAAATATAATACACTCACCGGGGAAGTACTGTACATAAACATTATTTTTATTCATGAATACGTTGGCATGGTTATTTATGTAAGTTAGGTATTTATTTCTTCCCAAGAGAATCATTTTGGTTTTCTGTATTTCAATTGGAGAATGACCCTGATTTCCTAGACAACCATAATTCACACTGTCCTTTGGCACTGGAGGCTTTCAAAGTTATGAAAACATGCTTTTATCTGATAAGTTCTTAGCACTGTGAGAAAACCATAGAAGAAGGCTTTAATTGAATTATTTTCCAGGGTTTTCTAACAAAGTTGTAGGTTATGCAAGGATTTAGTTTAACTGAGAATTGCAAATGTCTAAACAGAAATACTCCCAGGACCCGTGCCTTTTTTCTTCTGAGTGTTTGAATGTTGAAGGAAGTGTATATATTTTCTCTGTTAATGTCTGTGTTTGGTTTCCCTTTTTCCTGTGGCCACTGGATTTAAATTTTTCTGTTTATTTGTTCCTTTGTTTGTTATACTAACAATGTAGGGATCAGGGGTTTTATTACATGCAAATAGTCTTTTGTTACGAGAGTGCAAGCTGCTTTGTTATATAATGGTTATATATTTTAAATTCACTATAAGATTTCCCATTATCTTAAACATATCCTTTCCCTTTGGCTTGTATCATTGCAAATGCTATAAAGATTGTCTAGGTATACTTTGGATGGTACTAAACAAGTGCCAAGTTCACTGGCTTTTATATAAAGTATTAAGGATAAAATCCATTAATGTGTGGAATCTTTCATTTAGACCGCAGTAAAGGGAAAAGACTAAAGCCCATTCGATCTCTGGAGGGATTTCACACCAGCTGTATATTAAACTATATCAAAAAGGGTTATTGAATTCATGTAATAAATCTCAATGGTATTAAGGTTATCATAATTTAGTCGAGGACCCTTTTTATTATATGCAAAGGCATAAATCTCAGCTGCGTGATTCAAACCAGCACCAGCCATCCTACATCACTAAATTACTTTTCAGCATTCTGAGTCAGCAGGGAAATGCTACAGTATTTCCCCCCCTTTCAATGTCACTATTGTCACATTTGTCACAATATAGTACTGCTTTTAAACACGGATATGCTTTCTTCATTTTTTGTTTTGTTTGTTTTATAACTTAGCAATAGCAATATACTGTACGTTTTTCGAAAATAAATCAGAAATTAAATGTTGACAGAAAACAAAATGTTAAATACTCATTTTCCTTCAAAGCTTTTAAAAAATGGGCAAACTGCATTCATAGGGTCCTAGGGCACTCAAACATTTACATTTTATACAGTAGGTTCTAATGTAACACCTTCCTTGTTGTATGTTGTGTAAAAATATTTATATCTCAAATGAAAAACAATCTACTCTCATTTAATTCAACACACATTTCTTGCTTAAAACTAATAATTATTTAACAGTGACATACTGTTAATGCTTTAAGGCTTTAAGACTGAAGCTGAATATGCCCTGTGATGCCAGGTTCCAAGATCTCTGTTGAGGCGACTGGGGTTAATATTGTTCTCAGTACCGGTGTCCTTTTAACTTGTATGGAGACTGGAGGAAATTCTGCAACCTATTTATTCTCAAATGTAAAATATCAGTTGCAAAAGTCAATTGAAGATAGTAGATGCATTGTATTTTTGTTAGAAAATGTTACAAAATAAATTGGTTGTAATAATTATTATTAATATGAATAGAATATAAATATTTCAAAATGATTGCAGAAAGGGTCGCTTTACACATTTTAAAAGGAATTGGAATCTACTAATTCCAAAGTGTGTATCTATCTATCTATCTATCTATCTATCTATCTATCTATCTATCTATCTATATACACCGATCAGCCATAACATTATGACCACCTGCCTAATATTGTGTAGGTCCCCCTTTTGCCGCCAAAACAGCCCCGTCGAGGCATGGACTCCACTAGACCTTTGAAGGTGTGCTGTGGTATCTGGCACCAAGACGTTAGCAGCAGATCCTTTCATTCCTGTAAGTTGCGAGGTGGGGCCTCCATGGATCGGACTTGTTTGTCCAGCACATCCCACAGATGCTCGATTGAATTGATATCTGGGGAATTTGGAGGCCAAGTCAACACCTTGAACTCGTGATTCATCAGACCAGGCCACCTTCTTCCATTGCTCCGTGGTCCAGTTCTGATGCTCACGTGCCCATTGTAGGCACTTTCAGCAGTGGACAAGGGTCAGCATGGGCACCCTGACTGGTCTGCGGCTATGCAGCCCCATACGCAACAAACTGTGATGCACTGTGTGTTCTGACACTTTTCTATCAGAAGCATTACCTTTTTCAGCAATTTGAGCTACAGTAGCTCGTCTGTTGGATCAGACCACATGGGGCAGCCTTCGCTCCCCACATGCATTAATGAGCCTTGGCCGCCCATGACCCTGTTCACTGCTTTTCCTTCCTTGGACCACTTTTGATAGGTACTGACCACTGCAGACCGGGAACACCCCACAAGAGCTGCAGTTTTGGAGATGCTCTGACCCAGTCGTCTAGCCATCACAATTTGGCCCTTGTCAAAATCGCTCAGATCCTTACGCTTGCCCATTTGTCCTGCTTCTAACACATCAACTGTGAGGACAAAATAACGAGAAATAACGAGATTATCAGTGTTATTCACTTCACCTGTCAGTGGTCATAATGTTCTTTGTGACATGGTGCATTATCCTGCTGGAAGTAGCCATCAGAGGATGGGTACATAGTGGTCATAAAGGGATGGACATGGTCAGAAACAATGCTCAGGTAGGCCGTGGCATTTAAACGATGCCCAATTGGCACTAAGGGGCCTAAAGTGTGCCAAGAAAACATCCCCCACACCATTACACCACCACCACCAGCCTGCACAGTGGTAACAAGGCATGATGGATCCATGTTCTCATTCTGTTTACGCCAAATTCTGACTCTACCATCTGAATGTCTCAACAGAAATCGAGACTCATCAGACCAGGCAACATTTTTCCAGTCTTCAACTGTCCAATTTTGGTGAGCTTGTGCAAATTGTAGCCTCTTTTTCCTATTTGTAGTGGAGATGAGTGGTACCCGGTGGGGTCTTCTGCTGTTGTAGCCCATCCGCCTCAAGGTTGTACGTGTTGTGGCTTCACAAATGCTTTGCTGCATACCTCGGTTGTAACGAGTGGTTATTTCAGTCAAAGTTGCTCTTCTATCAGCTTGAATCAGTCGGCCCATTCTCCTCTGACCTCTAGCATCAACAAGGCATTTTCGCCCACAGGACTGCCGCATACTGGATGTTTTTCCCTTTTCACACCATTCTTTGTAAACCCTAGAAATGGTTGTGCGTGAAAATCCCAGTAACTGAGCAGATTGTGAAATACTCAGACCGGCCCGTCTGGCACCAACAACCATGCCACGCTCAAAATTGCTTAAATCACCTTTCTTTCCCATTCGGACATTCAGTTTGGAGTTCAGGAGATTGTCTTGACCAGGACCACACCCCTAAATGCATTGAAGCAACTGCCATGTGATTAGTTGGTTAGATAATTGCATTAATGAGAAATTGAACAGGTGTTCCTAATAATCCTTTAGGTGAGTGTATAGGCTGAGTTCCAGGGCTTTGAAATATATAGTCTGACCATTAGTCAAAAGTCTTCTCCCTCAGCCCAGTGTATTGCCTGAGAGAAATTGCACATGATACCATTGGCAGCTCATCGTTAGTTGCTCTTGTTTTCTATGAAGGTCTAGTATGTTTATTGTCAATCCATCATTACATAGAGTTACTTTTAATTTAATGTAATGCTATTTATTTCAGAATCTGGCACTTGTTGTTTAATGAAGAAACTGTTCAGTGGAAAAATGTTCCTACCATGTTTTTCTACAGTCCTTAGTGACTCATCTCCCTCTTGAAGTTTTCTTAATAGATTCACTCAGCTATCACACTGCTTATTAAAGGTGCTTTGGCCTCCTCCTGAAATGACCGAGTGATCAGTTTTGGTTTGGATCGCTCAAATATCAACCGTTTTGACACGTCTATAAGGAATATAATGTTATGATGCTAGAATGATGTCTCTTGTTTTGCGCTTTAACAACATACATGAATTCTGTGTTGTCTCATTTAGGGGTGTTTAAAACATTTAATATGATCTTGCATGGTTTGCACATCTCTAGTTTCTAGTATAATAATCATTAAAATAATATAATAATATACAATAATAATGTGTACATTTATACTGATAGCCCAACACCCATTTAATTTCCTACCTGAGATTCAGTCTTTTCAATGAACTTATGCTACATATATATATCTTTCACAATATAATTCAAAATTCTACCATCCTCTGGATGTGAAACCTCTCCTCATTGAAATATAATGGGTATTAATCAATGTTCATCATTCAGGTTCAAACATTAGAAAGCAATATGTATTATAATGAAAGCATTCCCCTCCCCCCTAAAACAAAATGTAAATTAAGGGAAGTGAATTTATGTGAGCTACAGATTTCTCAGTCTGGCATTCTTAGATTTAAAGTCAGATTTATCAGGTCACTGAGTTCCCTTTCAAGACCACCATGCTGTTATTAAATGAGGCCACTTTCTGTATATCTTTCCATAAGGTTTTTCTTTTATCTTTAATTGTTTTAAACAGCAAGTCTGTAAATAGCTTGTGTGTACTTTTTATGAAAGAATGAAACATACTTGTTCTGTACTTCAAGATTCTTTGTGCGAGGTCCTAAGCTAAAAATATTATAATGTAAATCTAGAAACTAAAGGTGATTCTTCAACTAAGTAGTTTAACTAAACAAGAAAACCTTGGTGGTCTTAAGAGGCGAGGAATAATTATCTTATTTCAACCCTCAACACAAATTGTCATCAACTGTTACAACAAACATAGAAATAAATTAGAAATACAAATTGCGTGACTGAACAAGTAACCTGATTGGCCAAGGTCCTGCCAAGCAAAGTTTAAATTGGTAGCCAAACACTTAATGTCAGTATGGTAATACATCAAAATTGCCAGGTGTTAAAGAGGTACATTTTTAGATTAGAATTTAATTAGAATTTATGTGGGGCACAAAAAATAGATAAATACAAATGCAAATAAGAATAAACATTTAGTTGTTATAGAACTGCCCAGAGCATATGCCATTCACACCACTAGGGACACTCTTTCACAGCAGAGAAATGTAATGAATTCCTAGTTCAGAAAAAAAATGCCTTACTGCCTTAATGTAAACAGAATGTACATTTTAACAGTGAGAAATCTGGCTTACACTCTTTAGGTAAGGAGTTGCATATATCATTTTAAGAATTATTTATAAACAAATGTGTTAGTGCTGAATGTACAATTTGTTAATAACATGTACATCATTAGTGAATTACATTTATAACATGGTTAATAACACTCTGTAACAACTTATATTCATAGATCAAACAGAGGCTTGCTTGTACAAACTCATCATGAAAGATTATATTTTTCTTATTGAAGAATTTGTAATTCTACTGCATCAGTTTCCTGAAAATTACACCATAAATGATTAAAGAACAGTGGACAAGTAACATACTGTATTGTGACTATAAAGGCACAGTAATGCCAGAATTTGTCTATGGTTATTGAAGCTCTGGTGAGAACTACCATCTTATTTGGGTACCTAAGTAGACCTATTTCTAACAAAGACTAAATGTAGCACTACACTAATTATAAAAAAGGGAAAAACTAGTTAAAATTCAACTCTAGATCAACAAATCAAAGACAAATCACTTCTGTGACCAAATCAAAGACCATGGGATCGCATATGATAACACACAAATCGTTAAACAAAAAAGGTTATAAACACATTGACTACAATACCGGTTAGTAAGATGAAGGTGAGTTTCTCATTAGTATTGTTAGTCAGACATTAAATAACTACGCAGGTTAGTATTTATGTCAGGTAACTTCTCGTTATATATATATCAGTCTCATTTACGTTTAGGTGCCGAGAAAGATCCTATCATTACTTGTTACCA
The DNA here is from genome assembly GCF_036373705.1 of Amia ocellicauda. Classification (NCBI taxonomy): domain Eukaryota; kingdom Metazoa; phylum Chordata; class Actinopteri; order Amiiformes; family Amiidae; genus Amia; species Amia ocellicauda. The sequence continues at coordinate 41,799,641 of NC_089850.1, read as the reverse complement.
CAATTTCCCTTAACTGATTATTATTCAATGATTAAGGATAGGCAGGGCCATCTATAATCTGGTGTCTATTAACTTGTGTCAATTTCAGACTAAACAGTTAAACAGGAATGAGAAGATATTTCTCGGCGTTGACAGATTTTATTTCTAAAATTATCAACAAAACAGTTTAATGCAACACACATTTATATTTAAGAAAACTAAATGATATTCCACATTCTAGAGTTATGAATCACAGATTAACATTTCTAATTGATTTCTCAAATGTCATGAATCACAAACTCCAAACTGTTAAACTTATCTGAACTTCGTCGCAGAGAGGCCTCTCTGGCTTCGGGCTCAGATAACAGCACACGGCACGAGGTCCGTGTGGTTTGGAACAAAGGCAGTCCGGTTCGGCTTTGTCCAAGAACTTCCACTCAGTCGATGCACCTGGAAGTTGGGGTTTCGCGAATGTAGAGTCTTTTCCAAACAGATTTTCCACTGGTTTGAAGGCTCCAAGGTTGTGCACAAAATCTTCTTTGCAAGCAGGGGTTCCACCGTAGTTACTTGAAGACAAAGTCTTTGAGGAAAGCAGGGCCCTGTTTGTTCCAAGGGTCAAGTTTCTTAAGACTCAATAGCTATTTAAATGATTGACACTTTCGTATTCAGTCAACTTAGTCAATTGTCCAGCTGTAAAACTCCACTGATCAGGTGGGCACAGGCGGGCGGCGCAGTCTGTAAAGTTCTTTATTTAATAAAGTCCTTTAAAAGAATTCTTCGTACGGCTCAATCTCCTTCTCCCAGTTTAACTCTTCTGTTGCCGGCAAAGACTTGGTTGGTTTCTGGTTCCGGTTCGGGCAACAGAGCTACAGGTTGAGCTGTGGCAGCGAGTTTCTGGTTCAGGTGAGAGAGAGAGAGAGAGAGAGAGAGAGAGAGACTGTGCGCTGTTCTTTATAGTCTGTCAGATCAATAGGTGATTGGTTCCTGAGTTCTTGAGATTGGATTTCGGTTTCAGCCCTCAGTGTCCTATTGGAGGGGGGCTTGATTTATGACTGATGTCAATCCATGCCATCTTTTGGAAATGCCGGTTGGCCCGGGTTCGTAGCTCTATGTCGGGATTTCGGCTCTCGTCCACTTCAAAGAGTTTTTATTACCCACCCTTTCTCCAGACATCTCATAGCAGGATTCCAAACCATTTGGCCTATTCTCGGCGCCATCCTCCCCAAAACTGTCACCCCGATGCAAACCAGCTCCAAGCTGATGAGCTAAGGAAATCTGACAACTTTGGGGGGGAGAGGTCTTCTTTAGATCAGTGCTTCAGCTCAGAACTAAAATGCTCTTATCAAAATACACCCAACATAACGCTACAACAGCTTTTTCAAGACCTGTATCTGGAAGTCGATGTGGTCTTACAAGACACCAAAGTTAAAGATTATCTGTGCATTATTTTAAGTAATATTTATTTATTGATTTTAAGTCTCTTCATGCATGTAACCCAGCATTACAATTCACGTCCAAGTGTCAATAATAATTGGTGCTTTTCAAATTTGCATCACAAATTCTCCCCTTATTTCTTCAATACTAGTGAGAACAAATTGAATTAAATTGTTAACAGCAAAAATATATTCTCTGCCTCAGTATTACACTGCTGAGTGCATCACAACATCCCCTATGTCACAAGGCATGTGTCCCTGACAATATAACAATAATAAAGGCAAGAGATGTGTAAATTGATGATATATGGAAAATACATACATCATTTTTTTAAGCTTTACATAAGATGCCCCCCACACACACAAATGCTTTTGCTATTTCAATCAGAAACAGTTTTCTATATTAGCTTTATTATGTCCGCTGTGAATGCTTTCAGATAAAAATACATAAACATTAACATGACAGGGATTGAACAGGTGCTAGTTGTCTTTCATGATGGCTGTATTAGTTGTTGTTTAATATAAGCCCTGTCCATTATTATTCTTTTGTAAGTAAGAAGGCGGATGTGTGTTACATAACATTTGGAGCCCAGTCATTGTGGTAAATGAATTACATGGTAGAGCATCTGTGTGAACAGTAGGGAGCATTTTTCAGAGCTTCAAAAAGACACAGATACCTTCTGGCTCCATATTAGCCTTTGAAGTCTCTTTGCTCCATCTACAGCATTATTATCTCTTTCATGTTGCAGAAGCACTAAATCAGTTTTGAAAGAATCTGAACTCACAGCTTAATTTAATAATAATAAAGCTAATGGCACTGCATACTGGCAGCCAGAGCAACGCAGTCTTACTGTAACATTGACCAAATAGCTACATTAACTGGTCAAATAGATGGATGTTATGTGTTAACTTTTTATTTTATGTCTCCTGTCATGATCAGTATTTCATTGCAGCCATACCCTCTCTCTTCATTTTGTTTTTCCCAATTACATTTTCGTCATGTGCCAGGTTTTATTTACTATAGATGTCTATATTGTTTAAATAAAAAAAGATGGGTGAATTCATCCTTTAAAATTCTCATTAATAGATTCCTTGTGTTTCAGATATAGTAGGATTATTAGTGTTTCCTAACTCAAGCATGATCATTTAATTTAAAATGTATAGTGCTTAAGTATTGGTCAGCTAGTACTGCCGTGGGAACCTGATGGCAACCTGATGTTGTTATTTCTTATCATCTAAGTGCCCATTCAGTGTACATACAAATCAGCATCTAAACTGTGAGTCGGTTTTAATTGCTGTGTTAAGGACCTCTTAGATGTTTTCATGCCGTATAATAGCGGTGTGTCACTGAAGCTTCAAATACACAGGTGACTAGAGAGTGTTCATTTCAAACTACGCATGTATATATCATTATGTATTTCATCGTTCACTTAATTTCAACCAGGATCAGGCTGAATAAATCCATTAATGAAGCATTGTGGAAAAATAAACTTTAAATGTCCTGTCATGTCAACCCCAACCCGAAGTGCAATACAAACCCTAATCAACCCCTCCCTAACCCTAACCCTAAAACCAAAACCCTTAATCCCAGTATAATAAGCAACAGCAGCGCCAATGCCAATTAAGAACAGATTGCATATATAGGCTGTGCAAAAAGAGCACAATATTCCAACTATCAGCACTAAAGTATTTAGCTCATGCCACTCTAAGTAGGATTAATTTGCAATGGAATACATCATTTATTATTTGACTCAATTGTATCCTGACCAGAGAGCAGAAAAACTGTTTTTTCAGCTTCTGATTTAGATCTTTCCATTTGTAATGCAATAAGAAATAGTTTTCTGTGGATATGTGGAAGTGAACAGGCTTGGAAAAATGTAATAACTGATATGCATTATAGTTCTGAAATAATCAAGATCTTTGGTGTCCATTAAGGGAGCTGTATATTTATCACAGCAAACTCAATTCAAATTTACAATGTAAATTCAGAGTATTAGAAGTCTTTTTTAAATGTGTTTGTCTTTTCTTTTAAATGACTAGCTGCCTTGAATTATGTTTTGCTCACATGATGCCCAAGGTCTAAAAACTTATTTTAGAGAGAATATATTGCGTTGTTGATTTTAAGTGACCTGCAGCTAAAATGATAAATGAGATGCAGTACATTGAATTTCTCTCTTTTACTGAAAATCTTTGAACTTTTAGTCGTATATGATATATGGCAGGGTGGCCCAATCTACAATATTGATTGTTCACAGCTGACATTTCAGAGACTACAGAGGAAGTGAGAGCAAGAAAATACAGCAAGATATTTTTTCTTGTAAATGTGATGCCATATTTCACCTGTTTTCTGTCTGTTTAACATGGCATTGATCACTACTTAGATTGTTCTGGTTTTACTGTGTACTGTGGGTACAACATTGCATTCAAGTAACTGACATAAAAAATACTTTGTTGCTTGCATTGCCACATGTGAGAGGGCCATTAAGTCCTTTATTACTAAAGCCCAAAGGAAGGTAATGGCAGCATGGCAGGACAAGACAGGAAGTATGAATCTTTATTGTATTTTAATCTTTGAATCCATATGCTGATACTGGCAACACACCAAAACAACTTTTAACTCTGCTTTCCTTCTTGAGTTACTATACTCTTGAACCATAGAAGACAAAAATTGTAAAGGATGCAATTACAAATGCAGCAACTGAATATGATAAGGGACAAACCCAGCAGCATTTTGAAAGCAATTCAACCGTTTTATGAAAACTGAAAAACAAAACATGTATATAGAAAACAATTTAAAAGAACATTGGATATAACCCAAATAAACAATTTTGCTGATGATCAGGGTGCTAACCACAAGGAGATTGTTTTTATTTTTTAATTCAATTAAATTAAGAAGGGATAGAAAGGTATCTCCAGAAAGTAAATTGAAGACCCATTTGGGAACATGGCTTTGGTCATGTAAACTAGGCAATTCATTACCAGTGCAAAGCTACTTTTATCATTCATTACAACATCTAAAACATTGCCATGAGGGCAGGCTTAAAGAGAAAGTGAAGTGCACTTAACCAGATATGCATTATATCAGACTGCTGTGAACAAAATTAAGCCCACAGATGCTGGTTAAACTTTTCAGAAATCTCCAAGGCAATATGGAATACATAATTCACATTTGGGTATGGTTATGTAATAGTAACAAATTAAACAAAACAACACATACTGGAGAGTGCAAAAGACTGTCTCCCTTTCATTACATTATAGTACATGCCCAATTTGACTTTTTATCCCAATTTACACATGTATTTGCAATATATTACTGTTGCAGCCATTCCTCCTTTATTTGTTTTCCCGTTCACTCCCCTTTGTTTTTTAAGCAAGTGAGCCTCTTAAACAACCTTTCCTATTGCACTTGCGCTCTTTGCCCTGCCAGAGAGGCATCTTGTATCTGCCATTTGTTCCTGCCACACTGCACCCACTAAATGGGTATTCCAGTCTGCAATCTTATTCAGTGGTCAAGATCCTGAATGCTCAGTAGGAGTAAGCCTCAGGCAAAGATTTTTTCTATAAATGTTCATTTCCTTTTTCCATATGTGCTGGTAGTTGGTACCTATTCTGTTCTATGGAAGATAGAAAACTTCTATTATTCATAATTTTGCTTCTTTGCTACTAAGTTATTATTATCCAAATTTAGATCTCAGACACAAACATATACAGTGAGGGAAAAAAGTATTTGATCCCCTGCTGATTTTGTACGTTTGCCCACTGACAAAGAAATGATCAGTCTATAATTTTAATGGTAGGTGTATTTTAACAGTGAGAGACAGAATAACAACAAAAAAATCCAGAAAAACGCATTTCAAAAAAGTTATACATTGATTTGCATGTTAATGAGGGAAATAAGTATTTGACCCCTTCGACTTAGTACTTGGTGGCAAAACCCTTGTTGGCAATCACAGAGGTCAGACGTTTCTTGTAGTTGGCCACCAGGTTTGCACACATCTCAGGAGGGATTTTGTCCCACTCCTCTTTGCAGATCCTCTCCAAGTCATTAAGGTTGCGAGGCTGACATTTGGCAACTCGAACCTTCAGCTCCCTCCACAGATTTTCTATGGGATTAAGGTCTGGAGACTGGCTAGGCCACTCCAGGACCTTAATGTGCTTCTTCTTGAGCCACTCCTTTGTTGCCTTGGCTGTGTGTTTTGGGTCATTGTCATGCTGGAATACCCATCCACGACCCATTTTCAATGCCCTGGCTGAGGGAAGGAGGTTTTCACCCAAGATTTGACGGTACATGGCCCCGTCCATCGTCCCTTTGATGCGGTGCAGTTGTCCTGTCCCCTTAGCAGAAAAACACCCCCAAAGCATAATGTTTCCACCTCCATGTTTGACGGTGGGGATGGTGTTCTTAGGGTCATTCCTCCTCCTCCAAACACGGCGAGTTGAGTTGAGCTCGATTTTGGTCTCATCTGACCACAACACTTTCACCCAGTTCTCCTCTGAATCATTCAGATGTTCATTGGCAAACTTCAGACGGGCCTGTACATGTGCTTACTTGAGCAGGGGGACCTTGCGGGCGCTGCACGATTTCAGTCATTCACGGCGTAGTGTGTTACCAATTGTTTTCTTGGTGACTATGGTCCCAGCTGCCTTGAGATCATTAACAAGATCCTCCCGTGTAGTTCTGGGCTGATTCCTCACCGTTCTCATGATCATTGAAACTCCACGAGGGGAGATCTTGCATGGAGCCCTAGACCGAGGGAGACTGACAGTTATTTTGTGTTTCTTCCATTTGTGAATAATCGCACCAACTGTTGTCACCTTCTCACCAAGCTGCTTGGCGATGGTCTTGTAGCCCATTCCAGCCTTGTGTAGGTCTACAATCTTGTCCCTGACATCCTTGGACAGCTCTTTGGTCTTGGCCATGGTGGAGAGTTTGGAATCTGATTGATTGATTGCTTCTGTGGACAGGTGTCTTTTATACAGGTAACGAGCTGAGATTAGGAGCACTCCCTTTAAGAGAGTGCTCCTAATTTCAGCTCGCTACCTGTATAAAAGACACCTGGGAGCCAGAAATCTTGCTGATTGATAGGGGATCAAATACTTATTTCCCTCATTAACATGCAAATCAATTTATAATTTTTTTTTTGTTATTCTGTCTCTCACTGTTAAAATACACCTACCATTAAAATTATACTGATCATTTCTTTGTCAGTGGGCAAACATACAAAATCAGCAGGGCATCAAATACTTTTTTCCCTCACTGTATATAAGATAATATATAAATATTCTCATCATATATATACAAGATCTATTTCACATTAAAAAAAAAAAAAAACTTGTGAGAAGTCACATACAGTTAGGTCCATAAATATTTGGACAGTGCCATCATTTTGGCTCTGTATGCCACCACAATGGATTTGAAAGGAAACAATCAATTGCGCTTTCATCTTTAATTTGAGGGTAGTTACATCCAAATTGGGTGAACGGTGTAGGAATTACACCCATTTTTATATGTGGTCCCCCCAATTTTAGGGGCTCAAAGGTATTTGTACAAACTAACATAATCATGAATTAAATTGTGAGTTTCAATACTTGGTTGAAAATCCTTTGCGGCCAATGACTGAATGAAGTCTGGAACCCATAGACATCACCAGATGCTGTGTTTCTTCCCTGGCGATGTTCTGCCAGGCCTGTACTGCAGCTGTCCTTAGTTCCTGCTTGTTCTTGGAGGCATTTTGCCTTCAGCAGTTTTGCCTTCAACAAGTGAAATGCTGCTCAATTGGATTCAGGTCAGGTGATTGACTTGGCCATTGCAGAGCATTCCACTTCTTCTCCTTAAAAAAAAAGTCTTGGGTTGCTTTCGCAGAATGCTTCGGGTCATTGTCCATCTGCACTGTGAAGCGCCATCCAATGAGTTTTGAAGCATTTGGCTGAATCTTAGCAGATAATATAGCCCTAAACACTTCAGAATTCATCCTGCTGCTTTTGTCAGCAGTCATCAATAAATACAAGGGAATCAGTTCCCTCGGCAGCCATACATGCCCATGACATAACATGCTTCAACAGATTAGGTGGTATGCTTCGGATCATGAGAAGCTCCTTCCCTTCTACATACTCTTCTCTTCCCATCATTCTAGTTGATCTTTGTCTCATCTGTCCATAGGATGTTGTTCCAGAACTGTACAGGGTTCTTCAAATGTTTTTTTGGCAAACTCTATTCTGGTCTTCCTGTTTTTGGGGCTTACCAATGGTTTACAGCTTGTGGTAAACCCTCTGTATTTACTCTGGTGAAGTCTTCTCTTGATTGTTGACTTTGACACAGATACGTCTACCTCCTGGAGGGTGTTCTTGATCTGGCCAGCAGTGGTGAAGGGGTTTTTCTTCACCAGGGAAAGAATTCTTCTGTCATCCACCACAGTTGTTTTCTGTGCTCTTCTAGGCCTGTTGGTGTTCCTGAGCTCACCAGTATGTTCTTTCTTTTTAATAATGTACCAAATAGTGGATTTGGCCACATTTAATGATTTTGTTTTCTCTCTGATTTGTTTCTTTTGATTTCTCAGCCTACTGCTGGCATGCTTCACTAGCAGTGACAGCTCTTTGGACTTCATATTGAGGGTTAACAGCAACAGATTCAAAATGTAAATTCCACACTTGAAATCGAATCTAGATCTTTTATCTGCTTACCTGTAATTGAACTAATGAGGGAATAACACACACCTGGCCATGGAACAGCTGAGCAGCTAATTGTCCAATTACTTTTGACCCCCTAAAATTGGAGAGGCCACATTTAAAAATGGGTGTAATTCCTAAACCATCACCCAATTTGGATGTAACTACCCTCAAATTAAAAATGAAAGTCTACACTTAAAGCACATCACATTGTTTCCTTTCAAATCCATTGTGCTGGCATATAGAGCCAAAATGATTACAATTGTGTCACTGTCCAAGTATTTATGGACCTAACTTTAAATGAACAACAAAATGTTTATAGTGGGACTTGAAATCCATTTCCACGTCATGTAGAAATAGCAGCTAAATGTTATGAAAACAATGTTCAAGAAAAATACAGCATGGCAAAAATGGCAAAAATACAATAAATCACTGACATAACAGTATTAAAGCAATCACAAAGCTGTAATATATGCATAGGTAAGAATGGGTTTTGTGGTATGCCCAAATGACATATTCGGGAAATAAACTATCAATTAATCTGAGAATGTGTGAATTAAGACAGCAGTGATTTTGTTTTTTATTGTTATTGGTTTAGTCAATAGCTGGCGGTTTGTACAAATGTGTGCACCATTGATTTGATTTCAACCAAGAAGTCTGCAAGAGCTGTGATTCAGAAAGTGACCTTGCCTCATCTTTAAGAACATACCAGATGCCAACTTTGCATGTTACCATACCAACAGTTACCTCAAAATCAATATTTAAAATGGAGGTTATTTTCTTTCTTGTGATTGGCATTAGTGTGCCCCATCTCCAGTAGTGTTTATGACATAATTGTATACCGTTTCTTCATATTAATGGTTCTACATTACATTTCTATATCAGCCCAGCCCACTACTTTTCAACAAACACATACACTTCCCAAACATAGGCATATAATATGTTTGACTTAAAGAATCTATATCAATTAAACATGAAGACATTTCCATTTATATGTAGTAGAACATCAATTTGCGATTTGGCATCAATTTAAATTTAATGTACACAATAAGATGTACACTACCCGTCTAAAGTTTTAGAACACCTCAATTTTTCCAGTTTTTATTGAAATGTACACAGTTTAATGTCTCAATGTACTCTGAAATTAAAGCATAGAACAAATAAAAAAATCAGAGAGAAAAAAGAAATCACGGAATCATTTTGGTTTTATAAAAATTTAGTTTTATAAAAACTGGAAAAATGGGGGTGTTCTAAAACTTTTGACCGGTAGTGTATGATGAAAAAAGTAAATAACAGTGCCTGTCTTGACAAAACAAAAGATATCAGTGTGCTGTTTTTTCCACCTAATCAAGGGCTTGTATTTAAATAATTATTGCACTGTATAATTTCACTCCTGTAATAAAGGATATATGCTTCTTTTAATGACAAAAGATGGCTCTACATATATAATTAATAAAAACATTTTAAACTGTTAGTGTGAAACATTTTATTCTTCCCTGTCAATCACAAAGTAATTTTCAGGTTTGTACAACACGTTGGCCTTTTGAACTCCTTTCCAGATGGTCCCAGCACCTTGGCAATTGAGTCATCTACATTAAGTGCAATTCCCTAAGCATTACTGAGAGTGACGCATCAAATTCAGCTATATTTAAACATCATGAACATACATTTTATGGTTTTTAAACCACAGACACGCACCTGTAAAATTGAATGTCAGGCATCTAGAACATGCAAAGAAAGTGTGCATTTGTCTGCTTGGAAGAAATTAATCTTTTTACTTAATGGCTATTGAAATAAAATTAAATCATACTTTATACACGTTTGTTCAATTGGGTTTTCTTTCTCTATATCCCAATGATTACTTTGTATACACTGGTAGAAGAATGAAAATAAAATGCATTGCGCTAGACCCTCCAAAGTAAACCGCAGAACCCACCTTTAATAAGAAGAGATTTGTGAAGATGCCTTGATAGCATTGCAATGTGAATACAGTGTTGATTCTGATTCTTATTGACAATATAAGTATAATCAAACAGCTGTGGTTAGACACCTACCAGGATTTCCCGTGGCTCACCTGGCCAAAAATCGGTGTCGTCTGGCCAAACAAATAGGTTAATGGCGAAAAAAAAAAAGTGCACATGCTCCCCCCCCTCGGCCCTGCTCTCGTTCACCATGGCTAACTCCCCCCTGGCTGAGAATCTGGTAGCAACACCCCAACAAAACACATTCTGTAACAGACCACCATCCCATGCTAATTTCTGGGGGGAACCCCACCTATTATATTATTACTGATAGAAACCAAAATTCTAGATATAAGGTACTTCCTTCCTTATTTTGCAAGCATTTTTTAATCAACTTGCCTATAGCAAACTATAAGCAACCAAACCAATTAGTTTCTGTCAGTGGCCAAGTAATTGCTGTTTTTGTGAGCAGTTGACTAGATAAAAGGGTTCTCATTTGTTACAGCCTCTCCAAGATCACATCAGAAACTGACAGTAATATCCATGAAGGTCTACAAATGTGAAAAGCAGAGGATATTATGCAATGTTTTCTAAAAGACACAGAAAAAATATATACAGCCTGATTAATCAAATTTCAAACTGTGAACTGTAAAGTCTTTGAAGGTGTGCATCGCATTAACATGTCACTTAGTCTATTCAAAACTACATGTATATATACACATACACACAAATATACACATTTACATACACACATATACATATGATACAATTACAATATTAACTGAAGGTGTAAGAAAACTGCCCATTTTTAACTAGTCTTTACTTGCAGTAAAGTTTCTTCCAGTTTTTAAAATTATGAACATTAAAGCATTTGTTTTAAAAGTCTAATAGTGAAACTGTTTCTAAATCCACATACTGTAAACAGTATGGATTTAGCAAAGCTGGTATTCATGCTCAGGCCTCACATAGAACATTTTCTAGATATTAAATGCAGTGGCAGCTCAGATCTGGCATACCATTTTAATTCAGCTCCATTTTGTTATACTTTGAAATGAAGAGAGCTCCACTTTAATTATGCTACTCCATATGGAAATTAGCCCAATTTAAACCCGAATTGGGAGCTGATTACAAACAAGAGAAGAGAGAGAATGGTACTTAATGCTAGGTAAATATGCTAAATGTGCTAGTATTTCATTAGAAAATTCATCTTTTTATTCGAACGTTTGTCTTTGGCCCTTTTTATTTTGGGCTTAATAATGAGATAGAATATTAGTAAAGGATAAAGGATAATGTGCAATACTTTCTCAAGTTCCAACAGAAATTTAACTACCAATCAAATATGAGACACTGTTTACATGGACTAGCCAATATTAAAAATATACTACTACAGTACTGTGCAAAAGTTTTAGGAAGGTGTGAAAAAATGCTGTAAAGCAGGGGTAGTCAATTATTTTGTGTCAGGGTCCATTCAAGGTATATTCAAGGTCCAGACATCAGAGCCCCCCTCTGATGTCTGGACCTTGAATATACCTTGAATGGTATATCACACCTTCAAATCACACCTTCAAATGACCCTTTCCATCACACACACAATTCTGTGATTTGTTAATATACCTAGTTGCTTATATTTATTACATTCATTTGACAAAGTACAAAAATAAAATGTTTAAATAAATGTAAATATTAGTATTAAGACGGTTTCAGACCACTTTTAATTTCAATTTGTTAAAGATTTTCATAGGCATATAGATAAACATAATAGAAACTTTCAAGCATTTTGTGTCTTATTAGATTCAAGTGTATACCATTCCCCTTTGCCCCACTGCACACAGCACAAAATTAGTGTTGAAAAATGAGGGCACGGTGGATTGAGTAATTCAGGGTGGGGGGTCTGGGGGTCCTCCCCCATAAGATTTTGACAATTGGAGACCTGAGATGCGCAATTCTGAGTAATTTCGAAGTCGAAAAACATTGCTCAAAATCTCCATGAAATCAGGCAGATTTGGACTCAAACATATCTTTGCTTCACAACCACATATCACCAGCGAAAAATCACACATCAACCAACATTGTGCAGGCAAGCTAGACGTGGTTCCTAGTGCTTGTCAATCACAGATCTATTTCGGTGGGTGTCTGAAACTGAACGGATGAGGATGCACAACTCTCAATTTGTGCACCTGCTAGAAATGCGTCTTCATTGGAAATCGGCTGTTTCCGCCACTGATATAGGAGTTTCTAGGTTAATACAAGCAATGGCACCGTGCACCCCACGGTCATGTGTATGCACTTTTATATTTTGGAGGCGAACAGGAACACAAGCTCTATATAGAACATCAAATATTAATACGTCACATCGTATTGGCTAATAACCAGGAAGGGCTACTACTGGGGTCCACACAATAACAAGCAACAAACCTCAGTAACATTACATACAAAAAAAAATCACTGTTGCCTGCAGACACTCATTGGTGTACTGCTCTCCAGCCCTTCGGCAAACAAAGGCCTTCTGCTACAGGCAAATATTTCAAATTTTGACTCATCAGTCCAGAGAACCTGCTGTCATTTTTCTGCACCCCAGTTCCTGTGTTTTCATGCATAGTTGAGTCGCTTGGCCTTGTTTCCACGTTGGAGGTATGGCTTTTTGGCCGCAAGTCTTCTATGAAGGCCACTTCTGACCAGACTTCTCCGGACAGTAGATGGGTGTACGAGGGTCCCACTGTTTTCTCCCAATTCGGAGCTGATGGCACTGCTGGACATCTTACGATTGCGAAGGGAAGTAAGCATGATGTGTCTTTCATCTGCTGTAGTTTCCTTGGCCGACCTCTGCTTCTACAGTCCTCAACGTTCCCGTTTCTTTGTGCTTCTTCAAAACAGCTTGGACAGCATATCTGGAAACCCCTGTGTGTCTTGAAATTTCTGCCTGGGAGAGACCTTGCTGATGCAGTATGACTACCTTGTGTCTTGTTGCTGTGCTCAGTCTTGCCACGGTGTATGACTTGACAGTAAACTGTCTTCAGCAGCCTCACCTTGTTAGCTGAGTTTGGCTGTTCCTCACCCAGTTTTATTCCTCCTACACAGCTGTTTCTGTTTCAGTTAATGATTGAGTTTCAACCTACATATTGAATTGATGATCATTAGCACCTGTTGGGTATAATTGTTACAAGATCCCTGACTTTGTGCAAGTGTACCTAGAAGAATTGTTGTTTTGAAGGCAAAGGGTGGGCACACCAAATATGGATTTGATGTAGATTTTTCTTCCATTCACTCACTTTGCATTCAGTTAATTGATAAATATAATCTAAATATAATCTATTAACATGTCCATTTTTGAAAGCATTCTTACTTTACAGCATTTTTTCACACCTGCCTAAACGTATGCACAGTACTATATACTAAAAAAACTATTTCATTCTCATTATAGGCTCTGTAGTGAAAATTACTATAACAACACTATTGGTATGTACATTAGTGGAGACATTTAAATATATATATATATATATATATATATATATATATATAAAAATGAGCATGTGATTCTTTTGTTGGCATTCAATTATATTTGACCATCTGGTGCAAAGAGGGTACATGGTGTCCAATTTCTTATTCTAGCCATGACCTTATTCACATTGTTTATTATACAGCTTGAAAAGAACCGCAGTGTAAGAGCACTTTCTAGATTGTACTTAATCAGAAGTAATCAATATCTGCTTCATTATAGCACGCTCGAGGGTGGAAGGAATATTAAGTTGGTACATACAAATTGAAAAATATTTTCACAAGACTTAATGATTCAGAGAAGCATAACCTCTGCACTATTAATTGGCATTTGTGTGTGTAATTCCATGTATGTTTTACTTGTAGGATAACATTTCAATAGAACGTGTGACTTTGACCCATCTGCTAATACAAAACTACAAACCTGTACTCAGTGGTGGCTTCATTTTTTGTACTTTTATCTACTCATAAATGCAGTTGCTACAATGCAGTTTTGTATTGGGTCAACGTTTTTATTTAATCTGGCCCCATGTTTCAAAACACTGAAGAGTTAAATGATGAGGGATTACTTGTTAAAAGCACATGAATGAAGTACTAGATGGCAAGCATAGCAAGGACAACAAGAATACCTCCAGGTTTGATGGTTGTAAACTGCACAATTACAGCAATGTTCTGCATCTGTTTACATGATACCTTTAAATACATTGTTAAACATCCTGAAAAAACAAAACTCAGATTGTGTATGACATTTATTTTAATTTATAATTTAATTTATACTGAAATATTGAACATTAATATATATTTATAAAAAGTAACATGTAGAATTATTTCATATATAAGGAGATTTATGACACATACATACATTTGGATATCTAATATAACCAATATATTATTATTATTATTATTATTATTATTATTATTATTATTATTATTATTTTATAACTACTATAGAATTAAGGCTGATATTAGTAACAACAGGCTGCTCCTATGTAAGGTTTTATTTTTAAGGAAAACATTAGATTCAATGTAAAAACATCTTAAATCACATATGTAAATGTCAACTTAATGCTTTTACACATACAAATACAATTGAACCTTTAATAACCATTTGACACTAAAGTTTGTTTTTAAACATGTAAAACAAAAGGGAACAAAATAATACTCAAAAACTAGTAGCATGTGTGATAAACAACATGGCTGTTCCCTTTAACTACAAAGCTGATTTTCACTTCAGACAAATACTTTTTTTTCCAGTTCTCAAATCTTAAAAATGGTGTGTTTATTTTAGTTATGTAAAGTTACTCATTCACTTTAAACACTTTGAGGTCTGAATACACATTTCACATTACCTCTACCCTGCAGCTTTCATTTTAAGTAGGGGTGAAGTTGTTTAGGTCTAGCTCTTTTTGACAGGCCAATCCTAATTGGACGAGTACATGTCTTGAGGGGTTCCAGTCTCACAGTGTTAAATTGTTCATGGAGTCCTAGAAAAACAAGTTTACATACATATGTACTAATCAGTCAATACAATATATTTTAAGTATCTTGTAAACAAGAGTAGAACCATTATAAAGCTACATCTTATCAAATGTACAAAACAATTAATAAGAATGGCAGTCTTCTTACACTGTAGCAGGACTGTAAGCAAATATTTCAAGACCATCTTTAATATAACAATAATTAACTCTTACGTGTATCTCTATTCAAAGCATTAAAACACGTATAGCAGACTGCAGAGAAATTGTATAAACTATAAACATCGCGAGTAGACCAGTATACTGGTCTGAATCTTACAATTTCAGATAGTCTAAATCCAATTTATTTGAAAAATGGTTCTTCTTTAAAAAAAAAAAAAAGGAACAACCAGGAAGATGAATAATGATTGTTTTCATTTTCATTTAGCCTTATTAAATTATGGTCTACTTAAGAAATCAGGCTGTGTCCCTTTAAATGAGAAAAACAGGTACTGAAATGAATCAAGCTGTCTATGAATTCAAATTCTAACTTAATTATAACTTACTGCTGTTGTTGTCATGCAGAGAATGAGGAGACGTGAATGCTGGGGTCCAAGAGCCATAGCCACTGTCTTTTGTTACTGTGTGGGAATATAAAACAAATAAAACATGTAAACACCACATGTTTTCAAACCTGAAGCACACAGGTGGATCAATAATCATTAAGTGGGGTTTCATGCTACAGGCACTTCACAGAACAAAAGGCCCATATGAATGTTGTGATGCACCCAAATACTCCAGAGCAGGACAATTCATATCACTTGAAACCTGGTCACATCCAGTTACATCTTCCAAAAGCACAATGCCAAAGTCAGTCATGCATTGTTAAAGAGGAATAACGCCGGAGTGCTTACCTGACCTTCTAGAATTCAAAGAATCAACATTTAGAAAAATGAGTGGAAAATTGCGAGTTAGACATCTTAAGAATAATAGTCAGTTAAAAAGACTATGTGACACAGAACTGTTGGAGAAGATGGAAAGATAAGTTTTTTTAAAAATAAATATGAATGCGGCATACTTTCGGCAATTGGCAATCTTTTATTTCATCCTTTTAAAAAATTGCTTTTGGAACTCCATATCGGCTACTGAAATACTTTGCCAGATTGGTAAATCTGCACAGATTAAAATTCCTGCAATGAAGATCCTCTGTGAAGATCACTGCCTGTTTGCAGGCAACTGTCTGATAAAAGGGTAACAATGGAACATTGTTTTTCACCAAAATATCAGTATGAAATTACAACGGAGGGCCTAGTACAATACACACGTTTCATATCATGTATATATTGTTTGTATGTCTATTTGATATGTTACAAGGGATATGAGGGGATATTCATCTTTCACACACAAAAAAAAAAAACATGCAAAAGTACAAGATCAATGAATGGCAATACGCGCCTTAATACACGAGACATTAGGGCTGGGCAGTATACCGTAAAATACTACATACATTCATTTACAGACCGGTTTGGACTTTTACTATAACCTTAAAAAACTGATATGAAGGTTTTTATGCTAAACTGAATAATTTTATAATTACCGTGTCATTCATCATAACATTCACCTATCAATAAACTGTATCGTGTTCGCGTATCCCACAACTCCCTGCGCGGCTGCTTGAGACTGCGCTGTCTGACATGAGACGAATCTGATCAAAGAACGCCAATAGTGTTCGTGTAATAGAAATTTCCGCAGATCTGCATGGCTCCACCAATAGGATCAGTCGGATCCTGCAGATCTGCGCAGAACTGCGCAAATATGCGCTACAAGAATGCGACCACCTTTCTTCACAAACCCTGCAGAAATCGATGTAATTGGATGACTTAATTTGTTATTTTTATATTATTTTAGTTTTTAGTTTTTTTTTAAATAGCCGTGATATTGTATTTTGGCCATATCGCCCAGCCCTATGAGTCATTTTCTTTCGATGCCTACCTTGCATCTACTAAATAAACATTTAGTGTTACAGACCAATTAATGTACAAAATAAAATTATATATATATATAATATAATAAGATTAATTCCACATTGCTATGATATTCAATAGATACTATGTGCCTTGTAATGCTTATACTTAGAGAAACAGTAGTCAAAGAATGCTTCCAATCAATTAAAATGCCAACTAGGAGGCCCAACATCAATCATGAGAAAATGTATGTGGAAATAACAGATGTATTTTCGAATAGAATTGAATAGTTTTCAGAAGTCATTTCTTAATTAACTGATTTTATAATCTACCATTTTCTACTGCTCATAAGTGGTTAATGGAGAGTACCAACCTCGGTTCTTCAAGGCAGAGTACAGAGACTCTTCTCGCTCTGTATCCGAGAGACTACAGAGCAGAGGCACTTCCTGTTCACAGTCCCCCTTTTCTCTTGCTCTTGTAGCTGGAGAAGTTCCTATAACAGTTTTTACCATCAAGAAGTCTTCACTCCGACTTGTGCACTTATCGGCTTTTACTGTACTGCTGCTAAAATAGTAAACGGGGGGATTCTTTTGTTCCTGCAGGGGATTTTCAATGGTCTCACAATCCGCTGGACTAGAAGGTTGCTCAATGTCTTTACCAATTTCAAAAAATAACTTCAGTTCTTTTAGCACTAAATCAAAATATTTTTTCATTTCATACCGTGACCCGCAGGCATTTCCCAATGTCTGGGGAGAGACGCCTGGTACAGCCGGGAAGCACACAGAATGGACCTTGGTTTTGGTTGAAGGACATTCAGAAAAACAACCTACGTCCTGTTCAAAAGTGTTGGATGGATGCTGCATTGATCCTTCACATTCAGCTGGTGCAGGGATGCTGCACGATCCGTTTTCAAGCTCCTCGCTAAAGCCACTAGTGTTCTCCTTTAGTGTTATTTGGCTAGGTTTGCTATCCTCTATTAAAGTAGCTTCTTTCGGTGCACATTGTTCTTCTGAATGCTGCTTATTGTTGATACTAAAATCAAAATTCAATTCAGTTGCTGTTTTTGATGGTTCAATTTCAAGTTTGTCAGAGTGCAATTGAGAATTTATACATAAACTGTTACATGTGAAAGAGCAACCTGGAAAATACTCAGTGAAAGCAATAATCTCAGATTCTTCAGTGCCAAACGAAATAGGGATTTTTTCAAAGCTATCAAACACAACTGCAGGAACACAGGCTGAAGACAAACTCGGCAAGATCTGATGATTTCTTAAAAATGTGTCCCGTCTGCTTTCAACTGGGATGTTTGCATTATAATTTGACCATTCAGAATCTGGCACAATGGCATCACAGGATTTTAGTGTGTCAGTGTGGCTAGTGGTCTCTTCTACTTGGTTTTCTAGAGGCACTGCTGTTGAGGATAAACCATGTTTATTCTTAGTCTCATCCATAGTATCTATGCCTTCTGAACTATTCAGCATGTCCTCTGCAGGCAAATATGACTTGCAATCGGACACGTTATTCATACCTGTGGATTTTTTCTCCTTTTCTTCAGTACAACCATTTAGATTGTCAGAGTTGATGACATCTGTCTCTTTTTCATAAGCCAATACACTTGCTGATGCAGTTTTAGATGAGAAGTCTGAAGAACAGATAGTGTTTAGTAATTTACTGTTATTGTGAGACACACTTTGAAGGGAAGATTCTATTGTTTCCTCTTTTCTATGTATGCCGTGTTGCTTCTGGGATAGTGTCAACATGTAACAAAACTGATCATGCTCCCTGCCCAAAAGGCCTGCCGTGTCTAATTTTAAGTCAGCTGTTTCTAATGGATATTGCTCTGTTTTCTCAATCTCTGAAAATGGAGGGGTCTTTGAATTTATGTTTTTATTGGGCCTGCTCTTTAATTCAGACTCGTTCAATGACTTATGTGGCGAATATGCTTGCAATGTGTTTTGACTAGGACCATCAAAAGACTTTCTTGCAATAGTAAGATCATTGGTTAAATTAAATTCCTGATCACTGAGTACTTCCATATCCCGGTTGTCAGTGACTGCATCAAAGTCGTGTATATAATGTGTAGTAAGAGCATCTTTGCTTTTCCTGATGACATATGATGATCTTGCCAAATCAGCCATTTGATGTTGTACTTCCTTATGTAGTTCCTCTTCATTGTGGTGAAAAACATCTGTAACACAATGTATCCTTTCTTTTTCAGTTTTAATAAAGATTGTTCCGATCGTTGAGTTTTCACCATTACCAGTGTGAATCTTATTATCTGAAACTGCTGATGGTTTCTGAATGTGCTCCTCTCCATTGATTTTACGAGGACTGGTTCCTATAGCATCACTTAAACTAGAGGAATTGAGTATTTGCTCTAGTTCGGTTTCAACACCTGAAAATCCCAAACGGCCCTCCAAACTCGATTCCTTTACAGGACTACTACACTGACCTCCTGCCATGAACATATTACAACCTAAAGGAATGCTTCTGACTCTTTCCATTCTGTCTGTTTCATTGCAGGCCTGAGTTTTAATTATTGTTGGCACATCAATTATATCAGCAGGATCTAGTGAATTTCTCCCAAGTCCTTCTTTTGTTAAGTTTCCACAGCATTCATCCGAACTTTCTAATTCGGCTTTAAGAATATCATGTTTTATTTCCACATCCTTCTGTGCTGCATTACTGGCTAAATTCTTGCTTAATACGGCATCATTACTTACAAAAGCAACATCTACATATTCTACCATCTCTGTTCTGATACTCTCATCAGGATAGCAGCAACAGCTTTCAGCTGGAGCTTTTCTATCCATGTTACAGACATTTGCATTAACTCCTTCAACCATATCCAAATCAGCACTGTTTCCAACCAATCCTATTTCATTTAGCAATAATGCATTTTTTACAAGTATTCCTGAGGGATTCCCTTTAATACCAGGAGAAAATGGCTGCACTGTTCTGACTTCAAAGAATCCACACATCCTGGGTTCATGTTCAGTGCTGTTACATTTCAATGTAGCACCTACTTCAACATTGGGTAGACTGTAATTGTGAAATTCACTAACCTTATCGCTTAGACCAGGTACGCCATCTTCAACAACACAATCAACCCTCTTAACATCATTACTGAAAGTGTGAAAGCACTCATTAGTTTGTCTTGGATATGAATTGGTTTCTCCTGGGTCTAGTACATTTATAGTTACATCAACCATTGATCTAGACTCCAGTAATTCCATTTCCGGTTCATAACTAAGATTCACTTTTAATTCTTCTATTAAACAAGCTTCCACACTGAAGTCATCCAATAAGCATTCTGTTGCATCCATGGCATGATCCTCCTTGTGAGGAAGGTAAGAGGAGAATATTTTACTTAGAGGATTTTGCTCGTTTTCAGATTCGTTCCAATGCTCCTCTGCATCTGTTGGTGCATTATTACATGCACATAATCCAGTAATTAACTCTTCATATCTTGGAGTCTGATCTACTTCAATTGCATTGACCAAAACTGGAAACTGATGTGGGCACACTGTGAAGGACTGGGTGGATATATGATAAGTCTCTTCACTCCTGATGTTTTCTGCTATATGTTTTTCTTTATTTAGAAAAACATGGGACTCTATCAATAATTTAATTTCATGGGGGGGTTGTTTTGTAGTATTGGCAACTTGTGTATTCCACTGTTCCTCTTCTTGAGGACTGTGCTGTGCCATGCACCATTTGTTATATTCACCATTTTGCAGCTGTGCTTGTAAAGGAATGCTCAAATAATGCTTGGGATTGTTTATTGCAAAACATTCCTTAATGTGTAAGTAGTCAACTGTGCTTCCACTGACAGTGCTATCAGTCTTTGATCGCTTAGGAGAAGGGCAGATAATATCTTTCCCACAAGAAACACTAGTAGTTGTTTGTACTGAATCTGAAATGTCCATGTTGTAATTTAAACATTTTCCAGCGTAGCTATAAGAATAAAAACAAAACATGATCACTTTTAATTTCATCTCAATGTTTAGAACAACACAAACCTAAGATTATTTCTATTTCTCCAATTTTTTCAACTGTGAGTGAAAAGTAGCCTTGTAAATGTGAGATTTCTGCTCACAATTCTGTCTTACTATTGTGCACTAGACCTAACAAAATACATGCTGATTAGACTTCATCTGCCTGTGGCACTAACTTAAGTGTTAAAAAATGCAGTATGCAGTATTGTGCTCCAAATCACAAATTTGGGGAGAATGGACTTTTGAAGATAAAAACATATTGATACAGCATTATTTACCTGTTTTGTACTTCTGAGGTTTACCGTGATTGCTTTTAGGCTATCAAATAAAGCTCATTACATTATCAGAAATCAACAACTGCATTATGAAAGCAAATAACTACCCATCAAATGGCATTGTAAAGCTAAATTATGACTACTGGCAAAAAAAAATAAAAAAAAATGTTTTCAGTCAATTAGAACAACTAAGCTATATTCTCTAAACACATTATGTTGTCTGTAATATCTATACACTTAGTTTAAATAGTAATATATTACTTAATAACTTGTAAGCAGCTAGTGTACTAATAAGCTTAGTCCCAACTTCCTTGTTACTTACTAGTAAAAAGAGGATCACTTTGCAGAGAGCTCAAAAATAGTCCAAAACCTACAAAAAAACAAAACAGTAGTCTTAAAAAGAATTAGAAAAGCACAAACATGAGCCTAAATGTTACAACTGTATCAGAAAAAAGCACAACAATGTAGCATTGATGGCAATTGTACAATTCAGTATACTTCAGTCATAAACTGCCATATCAGTACATTTACATTTTATTTCATTTTAAAAAGTTTAATTTAACATCAAGATACAAAACTGACTAAATTATAATTAACCTATAGGTAGACATGTTTTACTAAATGTGTTACAATACATACCACCATTTAAATCAATCCTTATAGCTAAAGAGAAAAAAGTAGTTCTTATTGTGGTGTTCATACAGCCTACTTTAAAAAAAAAAAGAGATATAAAGGAAAATGAAGTAGTGATTTTTACTAGCAGGACTCCCGGTGAGCTGATTGGTTTTAAGAGCTGAACATTAGTGAGGAGAAGAACATCACAAGAAGGAAAAGGTGTGGGTGGGGGGATGGGCTAATTGCGAGACAGCAAAAGGCAATAATTATTACTTTTCACATAATGTGTGTGTATTTATAGTACCACAAACAAGAACCCAGATGTTAATGACATTAAAAATATAAATCTCTATTGTTACGTCCTAAGTTTTATTTTTCTATGTGATTTAAACAAAATGCTAGCAGCACCATTTAACTAGAAGTCAAGTGATGCAAATATAATTATATCATTTCAGTTTACCACAGTTCCTCGCCAGTTCCTTTTTTGAAAACCCTGCGTATTTTCCCAATTATCTTGTCTACACTGCACTAAAATCTCAGCAGCGTAGCGCTACTGTTAAACACTCATTCACACAGTGTGATTACTGTACCAGCAGGAGCGCGCCAGGAGTAGGCCTAATAATAACCTACCTAGCTAATCTACACACAAAACGAAGTAGTGTGACTCATAATGTAAATTGTGACTATTTTGTTCCTTTTTATTGGACTTTCATCGTGTTCCGAATGTCCTATTACTCAAACAGTCAAGTAATTCAAATAATCCTTATGGTATTAGAACACCTCAACAATTGAAATAATTACAATACACATAAAAACACAAGCACAAAACAGCTGCGAAATATCGTGTGGGCAATTTGCGAAGAGTAATGCGTGTGTTACAATAAAAAGTAATAAACTGGAGAATGATCTAATACCATCGTGTTCACCGGGTTTACGCACACCCGGGCTGCTCACTCGACACCGCGGCTCCTGTTCTCCGGATTTGTTGCCCTTTCACTCGAGGCCGAGTTACACCTCTGCGTAGGTACGCGCATGCGTCACTGCGCAGCGCCGCAGAGCAGGGGTTTGTGGGTAAGCGCAGCCCGCGGAGGAGCCGACGCGAAATGCGTCTGTCGACATGGACATTTCGTGAACATAATTCATATTTTATTCCGGGAAATTCCCATGTATTTCGTGCTTGGCAATTTTTGTACGAAAGGTAAAATGTACTTTGCTTTCCGTGGACGGAATGAACAATTAGCATCATGATCAGACAGTGACTGATCAAGGCGTTGATCCAGAGAGCCGGGTTTACAACGAGATCAGGATTGATTTCCACAGGAAAGATAGAAACTCGCTGCCGATCAGATCAAATCTAATACAGTAAATAATGATCATAATATATGATGTGTAGAAAATATAGTGTTTCACCAATCAACATGATTATACATATTTCACAATTACTCATTTGATTACAAAGCCCATATTTGTCGGCTATATTTATTATATTCAGTGGGCTATAGCCTATCACATCAACGGCGGGTCTGGCGGTTGGAGAAGAACGTATTTATAGCTTATCATTAGTGATGAGTTTAACAGCTGAAACACCATATATGTATTTAATTCAAATATTTAGTAACATATAAGAACGGATATGCAGGAGAAATTCACATACGCAGAGATGTGTGTTATGTATGCTTTAGTGTTAAATCTCTAGCCAACTATAGCAAGACAATATAGATCTGCACATACAGGATGCCATTTGTATTTGTGTGTGTAGTTGCTGTAACATGTCATTAACAGTATGCTTTCATTTACATACATACATACATTCGTAGATGAACCATAGAAATCGGGTTTGGTTTCTGCAGATTGCGACGCGTTAATGCGACACTGCGCCCTATGGACGCGTCAACCTTTCGTTCAAGTATGTTGGCAGACAGGTGTTGACAGGTGGTTACATTATATACATATAGGTCTATGGATGTTTTGACTTTACAACACTTTTAATGTTTCTTCTATTTTAATTGAATAACTTTGCTTACATTTATATCGGAATAGATTTAAAATGCTGGTCGCGAAAGGAAACGGTGTGAACATGCTATTAAAAGGTATGTGTTTACATTGTCTTTTTAGCCGAGTCAGATGCGGATCGATATTATCCAGTTTCAAATGCAGATTAAATGTATGATGCGCATCAAAGAAGACCAACAACACAACATAACGGACTGAAGTCTCAGACTATCATTGCACCCCCTCTGAAATGGCTCTCCATTTGCCGAAACATGTAAGTGGGTAACAGTAGCCTATATGCATGTGTGCATTGTATTCTTCAGATTTTGAATATTGGCAATTTTAGCATGTTGTGGTTGAAATGCTAATAAAAATGTTGGGCTATCCGGACACTATTAAAGAAACGCCCCAGCTCCTCAGGTTTTTGCCCGACTGAAGTAGCATACAACATACATACAGTCAATATGGTGGTTTCCTTTGGTGGCCATTGTCGTTACAATGCATGTATAATAATTATATCTAAATCAGTAAGTGTCACTGTCTAACTGTATTACATTTACAGAACTACCTTTTGGATAAACAGGCAACTCTGAACTACTGAACTTATTAACAGTGCCTTTCAAATACAAAACTGAACCTAAATGTAATTTTTTTCTTTAGCATAATCCCATGTAGCACCAGGAGCAAGCCTATCTTCAAGAGAGATCCACTTTCATTCAAGTTTCTAGTACACTCAAGGCGCTGCTTTATGTGTGTTATACCTTGTTGGTGTACTTTGCTTGAAAAACACAATCAATCTTAATAATGTCATGTAACTTTCTTCACATAGTGCTGCATATTAATAGTGAAAGTGTTTGAACTTAAACATTATATCTGCTGACAATCTTTATATACAGGAGAAAAAATATTATTTCAATTAATGCATTAATTTAAGAGAAAATACATGCAATGCATTTCATTTCTAGAAATATCTGTTACAGAATACACCATTCATAATAATTTAATAATAATAATAATAATAATAATAATAATAATAGAGAATTGTAGAAGTACACTGTATTAACTCAGTTCGAATGGAATATTTACACTGTGCTATTGGCTGAGGTAACAAACTTAAAATATATAATTAATAATTCATATAAGTACTATATATATTATTAAAATACAGTATACATTTTCAATAGTTATTATTGTGAATTACAGAAAAGCATTGCTTTAAATCAAGAATGTGAACCACAACTGTAACTTATGATTACATTAAACAATATAATTTAAATAAGTAAATAAGACCAAATTCCAACAAAAGCAACAACAAAAACAAAACATTTTTGGTACCCTTTTGCCCAGTCTGCAGAACTGAATCTTCATTTTATGTAATATAATTTTAGATTGTTTTCTGTTTTCATACTGTTAAACAGCCAAATGTATCAATAAGGTTCCAAAGATTACAGTGCTAATATAAGAAAGCATATAATATATATATATATATATATATATATATATCATACATGTATACATTCATACATACATACATAAACATAATCGAGGTATAGCCATATTGATCTGTTTTTAAACTGCATTGTCTTTGAACTGCCTTGATCTTTAAAATGTCTCAAATAAAACATTGCATAATAAAGCACGGGATATTAACATAGTGCGTTTACCATGCTAAATCTAGTCGCAAGGAATATGCATTCGTGCACGTGTATTGCATTTGTATGTGGGGCTAGGTTTGCATATGATAATCGTGAGGGATCCTCCTGCCTTCAATGGATGGGGATTCTTGTGTGATTGAGATAAACTGGAAGACTGCCCAGCGTCCGTGTTTCATGCAGTGGGTTTCCCCCAAGCCGGTAACCACCTCTGTCCCATACCCTACACCATACATTTAACCTAGTGATACGTCTAAAACAACTGATGTCATATTTTCTTCACGGTATAAAGCTAGGTGCAGAAAAGGAGGCGTATTTCTTTGGCCTGCGCAAACTCAAACTACACGACATCGAGTAACAGGGTTTCTCTCCAAAAAGACAAGCAACTCGATGAAATAAATTGGTGATGCACAGTGCCTCACAGTGCTCCTATTGCACAGCAGCGTCACACAGCTCCCAGATCTGAGTGGGATCGGTCCCTGCTGCTGCATCTCCCGTGGACCTGCATCTGTACATTTGACTCATTTCGAAAACCACTACTTAGGGATCACCAGCTTGGGGTATACTTCAAAGACAACGCTTTTGATCAGTAAGCATCGTTGACATATCAGACCTCCAGTAGCTCTCTGCCTTGCTCTATAAGGTAAGACTTATTTTATACTGTGGATTTTATTATAGTGTTTGGTTCGTGCTTTGCCTGTGTGTCAAATTGAGTTGATTTGCCTTTTGAACAGACTGGGAGCATGCTGTGTGGTATGCTTTGAGAGAGAATGTGTAGATGTGTATGTGCACCGTGGGTCAATGTGTGCAGGAAGATATTATACATCCCAACTAGTCTTACATGCATGGCTGGATGTAGTCCAGTTCTTGTTTCGGATGACAGCTGTCCCAAAGTGTTCACAGGACAGCAAGATAATGAGGGAACAGGGAACCATATTTGTAAAAGGTGCATTTATTTACCAAAGTACGTGCCATTAACCTGGGAGGTCTTGAGAGCTGTATGGGATGCGGTTGCCAGTTTAACTGAGAGCGGATTATTATGCAATAGAGATCTTAAACGTAAGAGGTTTGCACCCCTTTCAAACTCATTTATCTTTTGGTGATTAGTGTGTAGACAACAGGGAAGTTGATAGAACCAATCTGAATGTATTCATTCTGGTTTGGTTTAATTTATATTAACAGCTGTATTGGAAGTACATCAATACCATCTATTCCCGATAAGCTTTTAGTCTCACCACTGAAACAAATGGCAAAGTATTCTCTGGTTATATGCCAGCAGAGGTTAATTTATTGTTAGTATGTGCTTGTTTAGGATGAATGTCGCTGTAAAGATTTTAGCAAAGCAAATGCGGCTACTGAAACCAATTCCAGTACAACAGTTCATATACACCTATATAAATACCGTGTGCTATATATGATATATATATATATATATATATATATATATATATATATATATATATATATATATATATATATATGATACTATGTATGCTATAGATCTATTCATCCGTGGAAAGTTTAAATGTCTGTAGTCGACACATTTCAAAACAAACCATCAAAGTATTGCAATGCAAATAGTTCAAAGAGACCAGAGCAATGCTGTTTCAGTTTGCATGCTGAAGGGGGTGGGGGGGTCAACAGTGGATCATTGGGAAGAAATTACATTAAATTGTAACGATGCACATGTAGGAGGCGTAGGTCATTTTCCATGATACTCGCACCACGTGTTAATCATTAGGCTTTTTGTCATATAATCTGTACGACACAAGAAAAATATCAAGTCGTGTACTGCTGGGAGTTTTAGCCGTTTAATGTGAAAGGTCGTAGTGATAGTCACATTAAATTAAAGAGCATCTTATTGTCTTTTTTTAAATCATAAATCTGTATGTTTAATTTTATCCAAACGTATTGCATTGTGTTACGGTCCTCACTCTCAAGGTCGTTGCCTGCAGGAAAAAGATGAAAAGGCACCGTTAGTGCTGTTACATAATGCGCCAATACAGTAGTCAACTGAGTCTGCTTTATTTATTTAGATATAGATTTTTGGACTATAATTAAACTATAGTACATATATTTGTTTGAATGCAATTCTATATGCATAGAGAGAAAGAGATGAATGGCTGATAAGTAAATGTGTAAATATG
Organism: Amia ocellicauda; assembly: GCF_036373705.1. Taxonomy (NCBI): domain Eukaryota; kingdom Metazoa; phylum Chordata; class Actinopteri; order Amiiformes; family Amiidae; genus Amia; species Amia ocellicauda. The sequence continues at coordinate 41,772,010 of NC_089850.1, read as the reverse complement.
TATCTTTACATATATACATACATACATACATACATATTAACACATTTACTTACCAGCCATTCATCTCTTTATTTCTCTCATATATATATATATATATATATATATATATATATATATATATATATATATATAATGTATATGTAACATACATTTAGTTTAACTTTTATTAATAATGTTGTGGCATGGGAGACTGGTATGAAAACAGGCATGATACATATTTTTCTTTTAGAAGGAATTAATGTTAGAAAAAGTTTAATTGTTGGGAGGGGGAATTGGGCAGGGGATTGCAGGGTAGCAGGTGAAGGTTGCGTATGTTGTAAAATCTCCAGAGTTTCCAGTCTGAGGCAAGATGCAGATCGGCATGCTTTGAAATTCAGTGTGGTATATTAATGTATATTCATTTGTGAGATGGATCATTATACTGAAGATGAACGAATGCTGCTTGAAATTATAACACAGTATCAGTGTTTTCTTTTCTTATAACTTCCAATAGCCTTTAACATAAGGTATTTGTATATAAACATATATGTATGTGCATTAAAGTGCTAAACATTATGTACATTACAGTTATAGATAGCTACATAGGTAGACACTGTGCAGTATAAGTAGGTTTATAGAAAATTGCCACATACAAATACTTTTTTTATTCTGAAATTCAGCAAAAAATGTTTATCAGCACTGTGTAAAAAACATGTAACACGGTTGTAGCCTAAATTCAGTTATCAGAGCAGTACCTTTTGGCATCCATTATGGCTCAAGAACAGGTCAGTAACAGGCTGTGACGCCCCTCACAATTGTAATCTGCAGTGATAGTATGATGACTTTTGAATGCTTTATCTGAGGGTCATTTATTTTAGTTTTTTGTGTTAGTTTTATATTTTGGCCTACACTAAGGTTAACAGCAGCAGGCAGCTATAGGCATACTGTAACATAAAGCAAGGTGGGGGAAATCATTGAAACGTGCTGCATTCATGAGGAAAGCAAAGACTAGGGTGATGTACCTGTTCTGTAAATGCTTCCTGCTGTGTAATGCTTACATATATCAAAATGGGAGATACTGCAAATGCCTTAGGAGCCGTCTGCATAAAAAAGTACAAATTATCACGAATCGACATATTGCAGTTTAGTCCTTTTAGTTCCAAATGTTTAATCGCTTGCACCTCAAATGGCAAATAGCTGCCATAATTTGTATTTGATCCCTTGGTGAAATTTGTAAAATGTTACAATGATTTCAAATGTGCATGTACAAATACAAGTTAATCTCACTGACTAAAAGGAAGGCATTTGTGTGAAACATATGATTGCAGCCTGTATAAATGGGTTCCAACAGCTTTTTAACATGGTGAAGCAAAGTAGTATAAATTCAGCAGAACTGTCTGAAGGGGGTGAATCAATATGGCACAGTTAGGATTGCAGCTGGGCTCATGAGGTACATTAAATGAAACCTAACATACTGTCTCAGACCTTGTCAAGTATAAGAAAGATGATAACCATACATTTATTAAATTAAGAGGATCAATGGATTAACTTCAATTGTATTATTTATTTCCTTTTTTTGGGGGGGGGGGGCTGGTAGCTGGAGGTCAGTTAATTAACTCTTGTGAAGCTGATATAAACTACCATTTACTTTGAAGTCTTTTTTTTGGAAAAACATAATTAGAAGACAAGACCTTCATATTTGTAACTGTTAAATTAGTGATGTTTTTACCTTTTTACTTTTTACACATTCATTTAATTGTGACAACTATAGCAACCCAATGTGGTGATAATATGTCAAAAATCTGGTATTTAATTCAATTATTTCCATAACAAACATAAGAATCCTTTACATTGGCCTATACATGTTGGACGAGTACCTTCTGTAACTATACTTGGGTGTTGTTTTGGATATTCACAAACACAGTGATGTAACTACTAATGGATAAAAGAAAGAAAAACTTCACATGATGACATGATACCTTGCATGCAAGATATAGCCCTGCTACTTTCCAGATTCTTACATTCAACAAAATCAGGCTTTGATGTTGTATGCCATATCTTTGATTTTAGAATCTCAAGTGCTTCACATTACCCTTAAAATATAATATTTTAATATAGATAAGGACATGTAGGCTACTTGTTTTCAACATAAATCATATATTTAAAAATGAATAGGTTTAAATGTTTAAATGTGCTATTGCTATTCTATTGTGGGTGTTTTTGTTTGTTTACTATCTCAACATAACTCGAGGATCATTTTTCCTACCTGCTGAATTTCTGTCTATCGTATTCCTTTTGTTATAACAGCAGCCATCACAATGCCACAATTCATTCTTTTATGTGTAACCTGTATAATTATAATAGCCTACATAATTTTATTATCATGGTGCATGTTTCTACATTTACATATGTGAATTATGTGAACAATCCTCCCAATTTTGGATTCTCTGTGCCTTATTTTATATTGGTAATAAGGATGAATTGTCTGTCAGTAGAGAATACTGACTGCTACAGTACATGTGGAAAATTTAATTGAGAAACATACACATCCAGTATCATGTCTTTGTGAAGGAAATGCCTGATTCTTTTTCCATATCACTTGTCACCTTTATGCTGAACTCTTTTAATGGTGTCAAAATGAGCTGCCTCTATTTGAGAGTTCCTTCAAAAACTAGATTTAGTTTCATTTTTTATTCGTCCATGTCTTCCACTTTCTCCTAACAACACAACCTTGAGAGACAGTTGACATTGAATACATGATAGCATTTGATATCCAATTTTTAAGATAACGTATAGCCCGAAACTGAACGAATTAAATATTGGACACTCAGAATTTTTCACTAAAAATTAGTTTAAAAAAAAGTAAAGAACTCACGTTTCAGAAATAAAAGAAATACACCACGATCAAATCATTTTCAATCAATCATTATTTTATTAATCCTTCTTTGGCTTTGATGACATGGAGGAGATGCTTCCGGTAGGCTTTTAATAGGTTCAGGAACTTCTCAGGAGGAATATTGGGAGGTTATTTATAGAGCCCGACCGATACAGTTTTTTTGGGTCTGATACCGATAAATTTCCTGATTTCCTGCCAGTATTTACTTTTTTTGTTAGCATCCAAGTCATTTTCTAGCATGGATCTCTCAAATCTCTCCCTGTCAGAGAGAAATTGGTCAATTATTATTATTATTATTATTATTATTATTATTATTATTATTATTATTATTATTATTAATAATAATAATAATAATAAGAAGAAGAAGAAGAAGAAGAAGAAGAAGAAGAAGAAGAAGAATTTTATTTCTTGGCATACGCCCTTATCCAGGGCGACTTATAACATAAGTGCAATACAAATATGCACTGAAGGCACGATTTTTCTACTTTTACATTTTATATAATAAACTTTATAATTTTATATAATAAACATTACTTTTCATCATAAATAACTACCACAAATCAAATATTGTAAGAATAAGTAAGTTCGAATAAGGGAGAATAAAGGAAAAATATACAAATATGTATGTTCTATACATTAGAACAAAGGACGTGGTATATGAGCAATTTCACACACAAATAGAAAAATGTGCATGTTCTGCAAATAATAAGATCGTGTTAAGTGCTGGTCTACGCGCAGGTTCTCAGTCCTGCTCAGCGCTCAACACTGCCGATACAACAGTGCAGGTTATAGTGCAGGCAGCACAGCACAGCTGCATTTGTTTTTAAACATGTATTTTAAAATGCCCTTGAAAGTGTAACTTATTTAATACGTATGTTAAACGTATTGCAATACGAATCACAGCCAAAACACGAGGTAGGATTTGAAATAGTTGTATAAATATGTAGTTTCAGTTTTATCCAACATTGTCTGAGAGATGCGTTTTTCAGTGATTTTCTTTTGATGTGTTCATCTGAGCTTGCTTGTCATTTGGAGACAGTTTTTGTTTGCTGATATCCAAGTCTTCTGCAAACATTTACTTTTTTATTTTAATTGCTAATATGACATTTGAAAAGTGATTTAATGAACTTTTCATTAAAAATGCAACTATATGTCATAATATACGGTAATCTTCAGTAATGGCGAAAATAAACAATCAAAACCATGGATACTCAAATGCAGCACAGGTTTCAAAAACACTTTCTATTGGTTGTGAGGGTGTTAGTAAAGCACATGTTCATTGGTTCATGAGCCTGCGTTTCACACGGTGTGCGCGGCGCCGCTGCGCATGAGAATCACCGTGGAGCCGGAAGCTTCCAGCGAAAGCTAAAGCACCATAACTATGTTAATAAATAATGATAACGACAGAAAAAACAAGTAAACATTTATTTATTTATTGTCTGAAGTTTCACGAAGGATTTTATGGTAATTTGAACAAAATATTTAGCCATTAGTTTAAGGAAATATATCGGTGCATTATCGGTGGAATATGTGCCGATACCGATATTTCTGTAAAAGCCCAATATCGGCCGATAATATTGGTGCTCCGATATATCTGTCGGGCCCTAGTTATTTAATGTATTGATTGTGGTCTGAAAAACTTGCTTATATGGTATAAGCATCAGAAACCTGTGCAGCAGCATTGAACAGGCCTATCTGGTTACATAGAATAGGGATTTTGTCATGTTACACTACACAAACAAGAGTAAGAAATGCAGAGGATGAATTAAAATTGTATACACACATTATTATTATTATTATTATTATTATTATTATTATTATTATTATTATTATTAATAATAATAATAATAATAGACCATCAATAGAGAGAAAATTTAGCTAGTAACTTCTGTTACTCAAATGGGGGTTATGAACATACATACTTGTTTTTCTACTTTGCCAGGCATATTTACTTAGGGAAATAATGGTACATGTCAGGTTGAAATTACTAATTTTAATGAGGTATTCGTTCCTGTCCCTAACTGTAATGCAATAACCTCATCTTGTTTTTTCTTCCTTGATGTCTCAATCTCATTGTAATGCTATCACCTCATGTCATTTTCATCTCATTCTTAACCAGCAAATATGGAACATTTGTTAGTGTGGCAGTTTTAGTACCATCTAAACATTTCAGTTGTGACAGTGCTTTATCTTTACTGAATTTGTACATTATATCAAAATATGCAATCAAATCAAAACCACAAATAACTAACTGCCAAGAATATTTTATATCTTAACATTCGTTTTATGGTAATGAAAACAGTGCACCAGCAGCTGCAAAGCATGTATTATTTATTTATTTATTTATTTGTTTGTTTGTTTGTTTATTTCTTAGCAGACACCCTTATCCAGGGTGACTTACAACATATAAGTGCAATACAAAGTGCAAAAATACAGTGCAGTTCAAGGCATAAAACATTACAAATTCCAATTTACATAATACAGTGCAATTCAAAGCATAATGCATTTAACAAATTCAAAATTTCACACGTGTATACAATATATGAGGTCTTACATCCTGGATTGCAAAAGCTGAGTGCAGACATGATGTTAGGTCACAGTCAAGGGCCAAAATCAAAATAAAAATTTAAGGAATACTTAAAATCAAAATCAAAATATCAATATGAGTACTAGTAACTCAAGGCATGTAGTATGATAAAACATTGTAAAGTGCTATCTTACAGGAGAGTAAAGGACTAAATTACATGCACTGTCTGAAAAGATATGTTTTAAGTAAGCATCGGAAGTAGGTCAGAGACTCTGCTGTTTTGACTTCGGTGGGAAAGTTCCACCACTTGGGGGCCAGGGATGAGAAGGAGCGGCTCTGGAGGAAGGAGAGTTCAGAGGAGGCAGAGTTAGTCTTCTGGCACCAGAAGACCGCAGTTGTCTGGAGGGGATGTATGGAGAGACGAGTGACTGAAGGTAGCTTGGTGCAGTGTGGTTGAGACAGCAGTAGGTGAGGGTCAATGTCTTGAACTGAATGCGTGCCGGTATTGGGAGCCAGTGGAGAGAGCGGAGCAGTGGAGTAGCGTGTGTGAATCGGGGCAGAGAGAATACCAGACGAGCCGCAGAGTTCTGGATGAGCTGGAGCGGGCGGGTAGTAGTAGTAGGAGTAGTAGGCAGGCTGGCCAGGAGGGAGTTGCAGTAGTCCAGGCGGGAGAGGACCAGTGACTGGACGAGCAGCTGAGTCGAGTAGTCGGTGAGGAAGGGTTGGATTTGGTGTATGTTTCTCAGGAAGAATCTGCAGGTGCATCTCAGCGTGGTGATGTGCTGGGTGTAGGAGAGCGCAGGATCGAGGGTGACTCCTAGGTTCTTAGTAGAAGAAGAAGGAGAGAGTGTCGTATTTTCCAATGTGATTGAGATGGAGAGATCAGCAGCAGGTGAGAAAGAGGGGGGATAAAAGAGGAGATCAGATTTGGAGAGGTTGAGCTTGAGGTGGTTCGAGTGCATTCAGGCAGAGATAGCAGACATGCAGGAAGAGATGCGAGGGGATGAGAGGGTCAGAAGAGGGAAAAGACAGGAAGATCTGGGCATCATCTGCATAGAAGTGGTAGACAAAACATAGAAAAATTACTAATTTCAATAGTTTCAACGAGTGTTCCTCATCTGTGATCTGTCTTTATTGGTGATTGTTTCAACAGTAGAGAAAGCATCTTCCAACAAAATCAAACACATTTGGATTTCATGAGTATCGTGGCCTTTATACTGTAGTTCTATAGCTAACAGGTGATACTTGAAGCTGCTTTCTCTACTGTAAAAAAATCTAAATGCGTGAAATCAGGTGAAATCAAATGAAATCGTGATGCAATCGCACGCTATATAAAGGGCGTATGGGAGCGAGACTACATGGTGAAGTTTGGAGTTTTGAAAGAAAAAAGCAAGAAAAAAGATTGAGAGTGTAAATACTTTCTGTATAGACATATTTAGTTATGGCAGCTTCAGCCATGCTGTACATTGTGGCAAAAAGAAGACAGCTTCATTCACGTCTATGCAAGTGTACGCTCAGTATTTGTTGCAGAAATTAATGAAAGCAATAATAGTTTCAGTATTGGACTTTGCAAAAATATATTTGTCCAACATATTTGCATATTTGTTCAAAACATGAACTTCAATATTTTTGCGATGTCTAACACTGATAGTCTTACATTGTTTTATATGTGCATGTATTTATACAAAACTAAAACAAACAAAAAACAACATTGTACACTTTGCTATAACTGTTTGTTACATTGAATCAGGAGTATGCATAAATCTGGAAGGCACACTATATGTAAGGGTTTGAAACAACAACATAAATGACACCAAAGTTGTCACAGTGTATTTCTTAAAAGATAACTTATCGGGTAGATATAAACAAATAAAAATGTCCATTATAATGACTGGCAATTATACGGTTAACACTAGAAGCGCCGACATTTCAAACTACCTACAAGAGCCAAAACTATAGTATAATAATGGTAGGCAAATGATCGAATGGAGCACAAATGGAGTAGGGTATTTAAATGGAAATATGAACATAAAAAAAAAAAATGGGTATAAATGACACCAAAGCACTTTTTTTTCCCTAAACGGGTACACTGTACAGTCAAAACACAGATGAAACCAGTGTTTATGTGCGGGGTAATCATTCTGTGTCCACTCAGTCTGACTACAGTTGTAAGAAGACACTTGTAATGCTACACAATGCATGTGTTTGTCAAGCACATGAAAGACTAAACAGGTGAGGTAGAGATTGCGTGTGTTGATTGATTTGTGTTTTTGCAGCTAAAACGCCATAGGCATATTTTATACATATATTTAGGAAAAGTCACAAATGGGTATGAACTGTGTATTCAGAGTAATTCAGATTAAATTGTTCAAACTGACAAGCTCTTCGCTTCTATTGTTAAATTTTATAGGTGAATCGTGCAAGATATCATATCACTAGAGATACATTACAGTATCTGTGCACAAATTGCCGGGTCACAAGCCGCTAATGGGGAAACTAAACTTTGGATTCAAACTGGATTCGTAAGGAAATATTGAAGACAAGGACAGATTTTCTGTTTCATTTGCATGCAATGCTTTTCTTACAAGGGCAGTGTGAGTAGTGTACAGTATCATTTGTAAGCACAACACCAGTTTGCTGTAGCAATTATAATTTAGTTTGCTGATTTATAATTATTATTTTGTATTTTTTTAATATACATTCCTATTTATTTATTTACCATTAATGTTGCAGTGTTGTTATACTGTAATATCAACCGATCTACTGATTAATCAACTAATTCCCATTGATTAACTGATCAAATATGTTAATCGACTGACAGCCCTAATATATACACTCACCTAAAGGATTATTAGGAACACCATACTAATACTGTGTTTGACCCCCTTTCGCCTTCAGAACTGCCTTAATTCTACGTGGCATTGATTCAACAAGGTGCTGAAAGCATTCTTTAGAAATGTTGGCCCATATTGATAGGATAGCATCTTGCAGTTGATGGAGATTTGTGGGATGCACATCCAGGTCACGAAGCTCCCGTTCCACCACATCCCAAAGATGCTCTATTGGGTTGAGATCTGGTGACTGTGGGGGCCAGTTTAGTACAGTGAACTCATTGTCATGTTCAAGAAACCAATTTGAAATGATTCAACCTTTGTGACATGGTGCATTATCCTGCTGGAAGTAACCATCAGAGGATGGGTACATGGTGGTCATAAAGGGATGGACATGGTCAGAAACAATGCTCAGGTAGGCCGTGGCATTTAAACGATGCCCAATTGGCACTAAGGGGCCTAAAGTGTGCCAAGAAAAGAAAACATCCCCCACACCATTACACCACCACCAGCAGCCTGCACAGTGGTAACAAGGCATGATGGATCCATGTTCTCATTCTGTTTACGCCAAATTCTGACTCTACCATCTGAATGTCTCAACAGAAATCGAGACTCATCAGACCAGGCAACATTTTTCCAGTCTTCAACTGTCCAATTTTGGTGAGCTTGTGCAAATTGTAGCCTCTTTTTCCTATTTGTAGTGGAGATGAGTGGTACCCGGTGGGGTCTTCTGCTGTTGTAGCCCATCCGCCTCAAGGTTGTACGTGTTGTGGCTTCACAAATGCTTTGCTGCATACCTCGGTTGTAATGAGTGGTTATTTCAGTCAAAGTTGCTCTTCTATCAGCTTGAATCAGTCGGCCCATTCTCCTCTGACCTCTAGCATCAACAAGGCATTTTCGCCCACAGGACTGCCGCATACTGGATGTTTTTCCCTTTTCACACCATTCTTTGTAAACCCTAGAAATGGTTGTGCGTGAAAATCCCAGTAACTGAGCAGATTGTGAAATACTCAGACCGGCCCGTCTGGCACCAACAACCATGCCACGCTCAAAATTGCTTAAATCACCTTTCTTTCCCATTCAGACATTCAGTTTGGAGTTCAGGAGATTGTCTTGACCAGGACCACACCCCTAAATGCATTGAAGCAACTGCCATGTGATTGGTTGGTTAGATAATTGCATTAATGAGAAATTGAACAGGTGTTCCTAATAATCCTTTAGGTGAGTGTATATATATATATATATATATATATACCGATCAGCCATAACATTATGATCACCTTCCTAATATTGTGTAGGTCCCCCTTTTGCCGCAAAAACAGCCCTGACCCATCGAGGCATGGACTCCACTAGACCTCTGAAGGTGTGCTGTGGTATCTGGCACCAAGACGTTAGCAGCAGATCCTTTAAGTCCTGTAAGTTGCGAGGTGGGGCCTCCATGGATCGGACTTGTTTGTCCAGCACATCCCACAGATGCTCGATTGGATTGATATCTGACGAATTTGGAGGCCAAGCCAACACCTTGAACCGTGATTCATCAGACCAGGCCACCTTCTTCCATTGCTCTGTGGTCCAGTTCTGATGCTCACGTGCCCATTGTAGGAGCTTTCGGCAGTGGACAGGGGTCAGCATGGGCACCCTGACTGGTCTGCGGCTACGCAGCCCCATACGCAACAAACTGCGATGCACTGTGTGTTCTGACACCTTTCTATCAGAACCAGCATTAACTTTTTCAGCAATTTGACCTACAGTAGCTCGTCTGAATGGCTTTTGCCAATTTACCAGTTTTATGTGTACGATACAGTAGCTGTAAACAGTGGGAAAACTGGTGCTTCTCCGGCTCTGCTCTCCTGTCCAACTTCCTATCTGCTGTTCAGGGTTCCCAGTGACATCGTAGATGTTGTCATGTGACTCCTTCATGCTCTCTGATTGGATACTTGTCCAGGGCAATTTCATACGATTTCATCAGAATGCTCCATTGCTTGAAATTGGGTGAAATCTCAAGAAATCGTATTTCTTGCAATTTCATGGTAAAATTTTGAGGAAATTGTGGGCTGCATTAGGACTGCATGCAATCGGATTTCATGGAAATGTCATAGTGTATCGTGGCCTTTACACCCGGGTTAATCTCAAAGGTGTAAAGTGTTACCATGAATGAGGAGCAAACTGGGCAACAAACACCTCTCAGACTGCAGGTACTGGAAGGACTCTAGATGCATTTGCACAACTTTGTTCTGTTGAAAGGTGTACAGAACTTGATGTAATCTAAAGTGCTTCACAGTTCCATTTCCCATTCATTAACAAGAAGACCAAGAGACATGAGGAAAATAGAATAACAGTATAAAAGCATAGATGGTGCTTAGGCTTTCCAGTCTTTTTGTCATCTTGTAACAGTCACGTGGTGGCAATGGTATCTTTGGACAGCCCTGAAAATGTCTGCAGTGTACAGTGTGGTGTCCCTTTAGCCTTTTAATCTTCTTGGCATTGCAATCGTCTGTGCAATTCTACGCAATTGATAACACTGAAATGTTAATATGTTATTGCTTGGGGCACTGGATAACCTCACATGCATGCAGAAACTGCATTCATCAGTAGCTGTTGCCAGCTTAAATAACCCATTTGTATTGTTTGATTCATCTTGATATTTTAGCCGTAAATTACCATTTTAAGTAGCCTTGGATATTATTGCTTAAAAGTATTTTGTCTTCTGGTATCAATATAAATCAATACATTTGCTATTCTGTGATGCATTCTCTGCACCTAAAAGTACACAGGTAAATTATTAGTTACTTAACAGACTTATTTGTATAATTATATGTGATCTTTGAATCAATCTTTTTTGTTACCTAATTAGCCTATAAAAAAACGAATAGACTTCACACATTGACTTTGAAATCAGCAGCTAAGCTAGTTTACTGTAATGTATGCAGACAGGCTACAATATGATATCCTTGTGCTTCATTCACAGAAATATTTTTGATGACGTCAAAACACAAGGCAGGAGATGTAGCCTACATTTCAAACAGGGAGTTCCCATGCCAGAGTATTCCCAAAGAACAATGTGCATTGACAGTAGTCACAGGCTTGCACATTGAAGAGTATGTATGTAGTGGGCATGATCTACATATTCTGTGCAATTAACATTAATTTTAACATCCTTCTGGTAGTATGTATTTTACATTCATTGAGTAATATTATTGATCATTTTTACGTGTTATATAAGATGCAGTGTTTGTTATGCGTATTCTAGTTTGTATGAGCGTTGTGTTGAAGAATTCCAGCAAATATAATTCTGTAAAAACATCTGCAATGGGGAAGGATATTCTTGCTCTGAGGGGTTCAGATCAGGTTCATTATCAAGTCTGTCAAAGAAGTGTAAAAAATGTTTATGATACATAGGATATTATGTGTATATAGGACAGGATATTTTAAGACTTTTATTTCTTATATTTTTTTAAAAGACAAAGCAATTAATTTACTGTTGATGCAGATCATAGTATACACAAACTAGCCTTTTAATTTTATTAAAACAATTCTACATTTAGATTCACGCTTATCATTTAATTAGTTAATGAAACATATTAACTGTAGCATATAAGGATGTCTATATTGGTTGAAGAGATGAAACGATACTTAAAGTATAACATTAAATGTCATTTAAATGTTGTAATCCATAAGGGAACCAAGAAAATTATCAATTTTATAATGCAAAAACCGGTATGAGTATTTCACAATCTGCTCAGTTACTAGGATTTTCACGCACAACCATTTCTAGGGTTTACAAAGAATGGTGTGAAAAGGGAAAAACATCCAGTATGCGGCAGTCCTGTGGGCGAAAATGCCTTGTTGATGCTAGAGGTCAGAGGAGAATGGGCCGACTGATTCAAGCTGATAGAAGAGCAACTTTGACTGAAATAAGCACTCGTTACAACCGAGGTATGCAGCAAAGCATTTGTGAAGCCACAACACATACAACCTTGAGGTGGATGGGCTACAACAGCAGAAGACCCCACCGGGTACCACTCATCTCCACTACAAATAGGTCTGATGAGTCTCGATTTCTGTTGAGACATTCAGATGGTAGAGTCAGAATTTGGCATAAACAGAATGAGAACATGGATCCATCATGCCTTGTTACCACTGTGCAGGCTGGTGGTGGTGGTGTAATGGTGTGGGGGATGTTTTCTTGGCACACTTTAACTTTAGGCCCCTTAGTGCCAATTGGGCATCGTTTAAATGCCACGGCCTACCTGAGCATTGTTTCTGACCATGTCCATCCCTTTATGACCACCATGTACCCATCCTCTGATGGCTACTTCCAGCAGGATAATGCACCATGTCACAAAGGTCGAATCATTTCAAATTGGTTTCTTGAACATGACAATGAGTTCACTGTACTAAACTGGCCCCCACAGTCACCAGATCTCAACCCAATAGAGCATCTTTGGGATGTGGTGGAACAGGAGCTTCGTGCCCTGGATGTGCATCCCACAAATCTCCATCAACTGCAAGATGCTATCCTATCAATATGGGCCAACATTTCTAAAGAATGCTTTCAGCACCTTGTTGAATCAATGCCACGTAGAATTAAGGCAGTTCTGAAGGCGAAAGGGGGTCAAATACAGTATTAGTATGGTGTTCCTAATAATCCTTTAGGTGAGTGTATAAGCGCAATACAAATTACAAAAAGTGCAAAAATACAGTGCAGTTCAAGGCACAAAACAATACTAATTCCAATTTACATAAGATTTTCATACCTTGGAGTTCAGAAATTATTTTTATTTCATTATTTTGTATCCATTACAAAGATTAAGAAAACATGAGGTCAAGAACTAGCTCTTTTATTTGTGTGTGTGGTGACATCGAGAAAAGAAAGAAATCTCTACCTGCAAAAAATCCCACAAGAAGAACCTTGTCATCCATGTTAGCTTGGAACAGGCATCGATTTCTGTCACTGAAAGAAATAGAATTGCAGACTGTGTATGGCGAGCGAATTCAGGCTCTCTGAGATGTAGGAAGATCATACTGATGTGGATGAATTTCAAGGTGCAGATGTAAATACAGCATCCTTGACCCTAATACATAGGCCATTCTGCTCTACATCATAAAAGACGTGTATAAATAACATCTCAAAGCTTTGCCATTGCTCAACAAGGGGATATTAAATTAGGGGATCTCGTCTTTGTTTCTAAATACTCTGTTTTGCTATACCTGTCGAGTCCTACAAGAAGCACCCACTTGAGTGAGTTGACACTTTCTAGCTCACGGTATCCTTAAATATTTTAAAGTGATATCCCTGGGGAACATTCACAGTGCTAATGAAGGGAGGGTAATAAACTCATCCTGCTGCAAGTAATCCAGCATGTGAAGACAATCCAGATACTGCAGAGCAAACAGCTTTGGGCCACAGAAATAGCACAGAATTACCAGGCAACTGGGAGAGCATCTGATAGAAACAAAGAACTGTGAAATATGGCTGATAGTCTACACCTGGGATTCAGGTATGTTGAATACTCACAGAGACAGACAGACACCACCGCATGGTGGTGTGTTAACCCTTAGGTATCCGGTGCATGATTTCCATACATTAGGCAAGTCTTTGTGGTGTAATAATAACAATAAAAAAGTGTAACGCTTTAGATTGCGTAGCTCAATTTAATATTAAAGACACATATTCACTTGATCATCGATTAACATTCAACTGCTTGATGAATAGAGATCAATAGAATGTTAATGTGACATCTGTCTATAACAAAACCATTGTCAGCATGAACAAAATCATCAAATAGTTGAGTGTTATTGATTATCAATTGAATTTCTATTTAATGTTAAATTGGGCCATGCAATCTAAAGCATTACTGAAATAAGTGTTATGAATTCATTAACTTTAATAAATCTAAAACCAATACATGTTTGTTTGTTTGTTTGTATTTGGGGGTGGGTAGACCAAGAAAATTATTTCGGCATTGTGTGTATTTGATCTGATCCGAGTGAGCTATGTATGGTTTGAAATTAACCAAAAGATAGTTTCTATGTTGTAGTATGGGTGCAAATATTATCATGAAACTCATTCCATGGATTTCTAAATGTCTAATTAGACTAATTAGCAGGTTGTTGCAATGAGTGGTGTTAAAACTAATGTAAGTCTATTTTCACTTTATACAGTTGGATGATTGAACCTGCTCTCTATGTCTAGCACTCATTTTTTGGTCTGCCATGTATCTGTTCTACATTGCAACACTATAAGTTCACCACAGATATGTAGCATAAGCTTATATGAAATTAATAGCACAAACTATGTGGAATGTTACATTGTAGGTGTGACCATAAATCTGTTAGTCTAAGCAAAGAAATATAAAATGACATTTTTAAAATGTTGACCTTTGTATGAGGTTTGCTACCATCATGTCATGTAAAAGCTTCTTTGAAAAAGGAATCAAATGTTCTGTTTAATTTCCCATTTGCTGATGTCTACATTCTGATGAATCGAGAATTTGCTTCTAGCATTCAATATCTCTAGCAACTTCCAGAAACCCTTCAAGGTGAAGGCAGAATAATTGCTTTATGCTTATGACTGTAATGACAACAACTGTAACATTTTAGCCAGTATCGGCAACAGTAACTAAAGAGACAGTATCTTGAATTATTTTGATTGTGTTTCAGCATTGATATTTTATAACATTGGCGGCGGCAGAGTATTTTTGTGGGCTAAACTACAGTGGGGCTAATCCATACAGTGGTGAGGCTCAAATCAACATCTGAATTTCAATGTGAACACATACACAATAGAATAGCACCCTTCCCAGTAGCTAGAAATACCACACATTAGGCTGCTATGGGTTCGATGATTGCACTGACTCCTTTTTTCACACCCACTTTTTAACATTCATTTTGTTTTAGTACAGCCTCTAGAAATAGTGTTGTGGCATTAGAACAGTGTGTAATAATTAATTAACTTTGAAATGTAGACAATGATAGCCATATAGCAAGGGCTTCCTAATAATCCTCTAGTTTGTTTATAGAATCCCCCTTCACATTTAATACATGCTTTCTTTATATCAATAACCTGTTTAAAACTGTCATTAACATAACATGCAACACTAACCTGCCATGTCACACAATAACAGTGTGTTTATTTAAATGAAAAGAGTGTCCGTGTTTCCATTTACACATGTAACAGGTCTGAGAGAATTTTTAGTGTTTGAGCCAGCGTTACAACCCCATCATGATATTAAGATGTACAGGACAGTAGACATCAGTCTGCTCCTGACCTAAAAACAACAGTCATCTCAGGAAGCGGCACACTGAAGGCAAAAAACTCCATAGATCATCTTTGATTAAATATCCTGTAGCAATTCATGGGATGTTGTCACTCTGGAAAAGGCGCGTGATTGCTCAGATTTAATACTGGCATTTTATACAACACTGCTTGACATTTGCAGGGATGTTTTCATAAAAGCTGTATGCAATTAAAGAAATGTCATTGTGTTATTGTTTGCAGATACAATGGGGAAGCAGAACAGCAAACTGGCCCCTGAAGTTATGGAGGATCTGGTGAAGAGCACAGAGTTTAACGAGCATGAACTTAAACAGTGGTACAAAGGATTTCTGAAAGACTGTCCCAGCGGCAGGCTTAATCTCGATGAGTTCCAGCAGTTGTATGTCAAGGTAGGTTTGGAGTTGTGTGACCCTTATCAGGTGTTGTGTTACCAAGGTTGTGAGTTAGTTGTGTTTGTGGCAGATGTAGACTCTGTTTAATACTGAGTTAACGTAGGACATCTGCTTTAAGTGCAATTAAGCATTTATCGCTGCAAGCTGTATTAGAAATACAAACAAATGCAATGAAGTGCATGTTCATTACATCTGGCAGGGACCGGACCTAGAACTCATTAAAAATCTGTTCTTTTTGTTATTATTTTTAGTGATGTTGATTAAGAACCAATTAATCACCCATTTTGTGAAGAACGCTGAGCAAATACTGTTGAAAGGTTGAAGTATGTATTCCTACCACTGTTACATTATTTAATGAAACCCTGTTGTATTCAGTAATTAATCTCCTGGTATAAAGTTTGCCACCTGGACCCATAATCCCAGGACACTCGTATAGGGCAGTTTTTGAAAATAAATATTCCAAAACCGATAAACATTAACATATAAATTAAATTAAATATTGTATTGTTTAAATTGTTGATAGGCAGTTTAGTCAATGCGATCATCTTTAAATTTAAAGGATACAAATATTTTATTCCATTTTATTTGTTATTTCTACACATTTTGCAATTTGTATTCTGATTAATAATAATATATTTCCCAGTGCACAGACCACATCATCTAAGTTAAATTGATCACTATTCTTCCTCACAACAGCTGATCATTAACTAGAATAGCAGCAAACTGAAATGTATGTAACTACATTGAAAGCAAATTAACTTCTGCAGATTTAAAATTATTATTTGTATTATTGTAAATGTAACAAAATTATTGTTTGTGTTCTTTTTTTTATTAAACCTATCTTGATTTAATTAAACGTATTCACAATCCTGTTTAGAATTAATTGAGTTGAACATAAATTGTTCTGGAACCTATTTCTCATGCAAAGCGAGGTATACCTGTATTTATTACGATTTTACGTACATAATTATTGCTTTGAGTATAGGGGCATCTTTAAAATCCTGTTTCTGCCTCAGATTGTCTTGGAATTATGGTTTCAGGGGGTAACTCTTAATCTTACCTGGGGAAATGAAATATAATTTAATATAATACAAGCCAGTATTACAAATGAATGACACACCGTTTATAAGATCTTATAAACTGTGAATTGATTTGTTAAAACCTCTCTCACATGAGTCATGAGTACCAGCCTGCTGTGCCTCTCCAAATAATGTTTTTCAGATTTGTTAGATTTTTTGACATGTGTGACAGAAGTTATTATTTTCTCTTAGCTTAGAAATTACTAAGTACTTACTGCAATAACTTCAATTACAGCAATTAGAATGGATGATTCCCGGTGGGCGTCATGTTGCTCTGTTATTTGGTATTGACATCTTTTTATTACGACACATTTTGAAGTGCATAACACTGGGGATAAATTATAGATCTGGGGCTTCAAGATGAACTTGGATTCTGTGAAGCCAGAAGTGTGAAAAAATCTCTTTTATTTATTTATGGTTATACTCAAATGATGTTTTACATCAAGGATGTGTTTGAATAGTGTATATTTCTCTAAATATACTGTTTGGTAAAAAAAAAAAAAAGATTTAGAGAATTTATAAGTAGCACTATTCTGTCACATGAAAATTCAGATTGGTGTTGTTGTTTTTTTTTGCATCAGTTGCCTGAAAAAAGTTAGTTTGATATTCTGACTGCTCATTTAAAGATTATATTTATCTATTTTTTTTAATGTACTTGTTTTTTATCTATTTATTCCAGGTAAAATTAATTTAAAGACCTAGACCTACAATTAGAGAATCACTTGTACCTCTCTTAAAACAAATATGTCAAACTGAGGCAACATTCACCCCATTTTGTGCATTTGGTTGCTGGATTAGTGACCCAAGGATTTCATGAAGCATCCACAATATGATTCAGTAGGTTGATTCAAACTCCTACAACTCTTTTTTGAAATTTGCTAGTTCTATTCTCTTTCCAGTGAAACAATGTCTTCTTTGTTTGGGGAATGGTATATGGTAAATGGAGTCACATGGTTGCATGGTTGAAAATCTAAATGGTCATACAGTTATATTGTATGGCTTGTGGTCATATTGGAGTACCTTGTATAAAACATCACGGTGGTGCGGTGGTTAGCGCTGCTGCCTCACAGCTTTGGGGTCCTGGGTTCTAGTTCTGGTTCGGGGAGCCAGTCTGTGTGGAGTTTGCATATTCTCCCCATGTCTACGTGGGTTTCCTCTGGGCACTGTGCTTTCCTCCCACCATCCAAAGACATGTGGGTTAGGTTCATTGGTCTCTCTAAATTGCCCTGTGTGTGTTGCCCAGCAATGGACTGGTGTCCTGGGTGTATTCCTGCCCTGTGCCCTATGCCTGCTGGGATCGGCTCTGGCTTCCCTGTGACCCTCACCAGGATAAGCGGTTTTGAAGATGGATGGAAAAAATAAATAGACTCAGTGCAAGTTGCACATATCTGTCATGTTATTATTACAGTTAAGTCAGATATATTTTTCAGTTAATTGGAAGGCCACTGAAGATAGTTAGGAAACCAAAACAATAATATATCCAAAAATCTAGTTTGCTTCACTTTTGTAATATTTTAAATAAAACAATTGTTTTTTTTTAAGCAGACTTTTCTATGCATGTGAATGTGCAATTGTTCAGTGTTAGCATTCGTTTCTTCATGAAAACTGAACAATCAGGGGTACTCTTTGTCTCAAGTAAATACAGAACACACAGGGGGATGAATACCTTCAGTGAAATGCAGTAATGTTGAGAATATTTTAGAACTGATGCATGTCCCATTTTCAATGTAATACTACTAGCCTACTTCAAATAAGGGACAAATACAGGAAAGCCTTATTAACATGCAAATCAATTTATAACTTTTTTGAAATGCATTTTTCTTGATTTTTGTGTTGTTATTCTGTCTCTCACTGTTAAAATACACCTACCATTAAAATTATAGACTGATCATTTATTTGTCAGTGGGCAAACATACAAAATCAGCAGGGGATCAAATACTTTTTTCCCTCACTGTATGTAAACTAAACTAAATTATTAAAAGATCTGGTAGTCACTCTTATATGGAAAATCTCTCTGTCTCTCTGTCTCTCTCTCATATATATATTACACATGTTGATTACAGTTTTCCGTGTGGTCTGCTAGGATAAGCGACTCATGAGAGAATGGGTTTCAAAACATGAACTCACCGGAGAGGCAAAGTGTTTTGTTGCCAGGCAACAGTAAGTCATAGATATGCTTTTATTAAAATTATATCTCTGGGAGGGAATGGATGGCATCTCATTTGTTCAATAAATGGTGCCTATGGAGGAGGAATGATATGGGAACTGCTAGAGCAGATAGTCAGTAGAGGGGAGCGATACAGTTAAGTGGCATTAGGTGGAGGGGTGTTAATAGATTCAGTTACAAAGGTCCTCTCAGCATGTGTCCCCGGTACAGCTGCAGAATGTGTTGAGCAATGATTTCTTTCCTCCGTTGAGATATACCTCACATTAAAAACTAAAAGAACTTGCGGAAAAAAAGGTGTTATGTGTGTTAGAATAGCTTCATGGCGAGGGGTGAAGTATATAAAAGCTGTTGTTTATATTCAGAGTCAGGTTATGACATTATTTATTTACAGCAGGGTGCAATCTCCAGCTGTAAGTGGAATCCTTGGCCTGTGGTAGTGATATGACTTGTGCATCCATGTCTGAGTGCCTGAAGTATGTCGGTTTGTGCACATGCTCTACCCACAGTTACAACTTGTAAAAAATAACTATTTATTTGACCTGTTTATTAAACAATGGCTTGGCATTCTGCATGATGTCATACTTAAATCTCTGTGATAAGGAATACTCATTAAGAAACAGGATAGTACCAGTTTTGCTTCCTTTTTTGCCTCATTAACACTGCTGATATACCCAATAATAACACTGTGTAACAATATATATTTTTTGTTCCTGGGTAGTAAGTGTTATTTCCTAATTGCTTATGCCTCAAAAGTATAGAAAATGGCTAATATTCCCCACAAACTTTGCTTTTCTGACCAGGACAGTGATATTTTGAAATGTACCTATTTCCAATTAGAAAACGGGCGAATTTATGTCTTTTCGTTCACATAAATCAGAAAAAAACAACATATAAGTAGAAAAATTAAATACAATATAATCGTAAATCTTGAAAAACTACTCACTTCTAAATCTTTTGTAGTCATTTTTGTATTACTTTAGTATACATGTTGTTTTTTTCTGTGAACGAAAAGACAAACATTCACTAATTGGAAATAGGTAAATTTCAAAATATCACTGTCCTGGTCACAAAAGTAAAGTTTGTGGGGAATAATAGCCATTTTCTATACTTTTGAGGCATAAGCAATTAGGAAATAACACTTACTACCCAGGAACAAAAAAAAAAAAAAAAAAAAATGTTACACAGTGTAATTTAACATAGCCTGGAAAGGAACACATCCTTACTGATGGGGAGGTCTATGGCATATTTTAGTGTAGAAAATGTCTTAGGAGAACTACAAATGGTATACATGAGGTACTGTATATAAGAGCCCTTTTCTGCACAAAGAAATGCAAAATCCTGTATTTCAAGATATTTCCATATTGATAGTTCAATGCCAGGAATACATCAGCAAGGCATTGCCCTGATTTACAAAGGCTTAGTATAGTATTGTTGGTAAAGAAAAAAAAAAAACCTTGGTGCTTAGTGAAGCAAATATGCTATTGAACAGAAACCTTATAAGGGGCCTGTTTGAAACATAATAATAATAATAATAATAATAATAATAATAATAATAATAATAATAATAATAACACCAGAAGGCTGAAGTGCTCCATCTAACAAATCAATCATGTTTAGAAGTATCATATTAACATATTGTATTGAAATAACCCACAGAAAGCCAAAACAAAGTTCAAAACATTATAGATTTGAAGTTTAGAATTGAAAAAGTATTATTGTTGTTGTTGTTGTTCTTATTATAACCTCTCTTTATGCTTTACCGTGATTGTACTGTGCTTTACTACACATTACTGCATTTGTTCTCCCCAGTGGCAGTCTGAAGGGCATTTTTATCAAGCTTGTTGAAGCACGTAAAACTAGAAGAGCCTCTGAATTGAACAGACAGTAAGCATTTTAGCAATAGCACCCAACAGGATGGGTGGTCTTATTTAATTACTGCATACCCTCTGTGCATGGAGGAGCATGAACACAAAGCGTGAACGGCTTCCGAATCGCAGCTATTGCAGCCTTTTAACCAGCACAGTGCCAGTGTGTTGAGACATCAAATCTGCATTGTATTCAATGAATAGGGTAAATCAGTTAAAAAATACTAAATTTCTTTATCGGTCATTTAATTAACTATGAAATCTTGAATCTAAAATTGAAACATATCTGTAATTAATTATTATTAATACAAATTATTTCCAAGTCTGTACCACTGCTGCTCAATCACCTAATTTCTAAGAACCAGTTTGAAAATGTGAAATTGTATTTATCCATTCTTAAATGAAAAGCTACTGGAGCTCAGTTAAGCAGTTTTAACCTTAGAATCTGCCAGTGTATTGGAGAGGAAATGTAACTTGGAGCTACAAGTAAATGCAAATCCAATTGACAGGAGACATTATCACCAGATGCAGGAGAGAGAAAGAGCTAGAACAAACAATGTGTCTGGGGATGGGATTGTAAGTCAAAACAGTATAAGTGTGTAAAAAAGGTGAAAGGAAACTATTTGACCAGTGAAGTGTGCGTAGAATAAGTAGTGGTTCAAAATCCCCCAATTTAAGTGTTTAATTGTTAGGGATTGACGATGCTTTGGCTTTGAAAAAGTAAGCCAGTGTAATTCAAAGTTGTCTTTTTAAATTAAATAAATAGGTCTGGGGAAATCAATAAGAGCACATCCTCTCTGCTGGTCATTGATACTCAGATACTCAGCTCTTACAGGACTACAGTCTATATTAAAAGCCGTTTGCCACAACACATCTTTGCCATTTAATGTTTTGCACTGATGATCATATCTGAGACTGGGCTAAATGAGTGAACAGCACAAAGGTTAAAAGAACAGTATCTCCTCAAACATCCCTGAGGTCTTCTTTCAATAAAATGCTTGTAAAGTCACACACGTCTTTGTGAATTAAATTCACAGGGGCCTAAAAAATATTGCATAGGATTGCAAATTGCTTATCCTGGCAGCTTGTACAGTTTAGAGGTGTCAATTAGCTATTGTTTAACAAACAAAAAACATAATTTGCCCTCATCAGCTTGTTACTACACATTATTGAAAACCTAGAATACTGATTTATAGATTATATAATTCCCCATAATGCTGGTATGCCAGCATTGCTTTCATTAAAATAAATAAATAATTGTTACGGTGATGACCTTTTGTGGTATGCAGTTTCCCTTGCTCTGAGACAGTGTTAATTTTTGTAGACAGTAAATGCCCTTTGCTGTCCCACTCAATATTTCAAACTTTTCTGTTGAAGGACCTGTGATCTCCTGCTGACTCAGAGAGGTCACCAAGGAGCAGGTTACTCAACGCTGGGGAATTAGAGTCTGTTCATGTTGGACACATCATAGACAAAGTAGACCTTGGTTATATGTATTTCCAGTTTATTCCATTTGCTGATGCTCCCAGAATTGAATTAGCCACTATCAAGGGAGAAGGATTTATAAAATGACTGCAATTTAGATTAATTTTGACATGAAAATGTGACTGTAGTCACACTATCCTCTGCATCTCATCCAGTGGAGATGTGTGATTCTTTGTTAATCTCAAAGATATAACTCTGCAGGCATAACAAGAAAATAATGAATAATGCAGACCATTTTCAAGATATCATGCCAACCATCCAGAATTGTCCAGGAATGAGAGATTATGGCTTGGCTTGAAACATAAAATGTATTTGGTCTTGTTCCTCTAAAAATGTTATTGGTATTATTTATGATTCACACTAGATTTTTAGTTTAGTTAAAGAAAATGAAAATGCACACTTTATATGTGTAGTAAATCCTGTAATTAAAAATAAATTATACAATAAGAGGCTAACAGTTGATGTTTTACTGCATTATGTAATGATAACAAAATCTGTTGAGGAAATAATAATTTCCCAGGGGCGTAAGTGATCCCTGGTTTCAGATAGCACGTGTTAATACCCATACAGTTGCAGTGCCTGAAACTAAACAATGAAATGCTGAGTCAGTCAACAGCCAATGCCTTTTGTTTGATATGGGAAGATCCCTTCTCCTACATGTAGCGCCCTCTGCTGTCACATCATTGAAAGAGCCACATATAAGGCATTATAATCATGTAACTTTTACCTAGATCCCAAAGGGTTTTAAATGAGCTCTGATGTCATGAAGATGTTACAGTATCATTGTAGTATATTTTACTTTATTAAAGAAAAATATATTGTAATGAATTACATAAATCAAATTATGCATAATTTAAGAACTAACTTTACATTGTTAGGTTTATATTTTGTGTTCTCAAAACATGAAAAATAGAGATTGTTTATGTGTATTGTTTGAACACCTCAATCTCTCATTGCTTGCCAAGAAACTGTTTTCACTTTTGATAGACTGGGTTATATCTGTTATAACCACAATAGTTTAGTCACTTCAATTTGAATACTTACATGTTTCCATTCTTATTCTTTTTGTACTAAATTGCTTTTGAAAAAAAATGCTTTGTCAGATATATTTATATATAAAAGTGCATTCAACTTGAACTACAGTGAAGCACATTGGTTAGAAACATCAGAGGAACATGACTCTGGGTGCGTGCCACGAGGATAGCCACTGGAGTATTACAGCAGGAACAATAGCAGTAGATGCTGAGGTGTTGAGATTGTAATGAAATGCAAAACGCTGCACAGCAACGCATTCGGATCCAGGCCAGATTGGTTAGTAATGTACAACTGGGCTGTACTGTAGCTTTCAGTTGCCCTCATGCTGCCATGCAGTGCTTGTGTAACCAATGGCAGTTACAGAGTGTGACAGAAACCGCTCGTTTGGGTTTTGCTGATACAAATATGAACTACCAGGGTTTGGAACAATGGGAAGGAAAATAATCAAAAAAATGTAGGTTTATTTTACAATATGACTTGAATATAATCCATTTATTGTATTTCATGTCTTCCGCACACCGTGTTGGCTTGATTTGCAGCTTTGTGAAGGCATAATTGCACTAATATCAAGTGTGTAAGTAAGATTAGGGAACCATAGTGAAATGCTGAGGTCTTAGTTCTTAAAATAACCAGACCTGCTGTGAGAGAAAAAATAAAACCATGGTTGATTCCTTAAATTATGAATGTGAGAGAAAGAGAAATGTACTGCACAATGAAAGTTATATATATTTTGCTTCTGTTTATGTGCCATTTGTGTTGGTAGTTGGCATTGCTATATTTTGGGGTATTTTGTGCTTTGAGTTGATAAAGGAACACTCTTTACAGCTTGTCATCCGGTGAAGGTGGGAACAAATGTGAAATGTGTTTTTTCAGTGTTAGATTTCTTGTCTTGGAAGCAAATCTTGGAACTTATTATCTTTATGAAGTTCCCCTAAGTATAACATAATGTAATAACTTTAAAATAATATGGATTTATACGTATTATTTTAAGTATATAAAAATAATTTTACCTAGAATTGCATTTATATTTTTCCAAAACATGGTCTTCTCTGTTCTGCCTCAGACTCCATTTCCATTTCCATTTCCATTTCCCTATGGACTGTTATATGATGAATACAGTCTGTTGTGTTTAAATATCCATTATAAATAGTAAGCTTGCCAGCTCTACAGCAGCTTTCTATTTGTTAAACAATATTAATCTGATGTGGCATTTTAATAATTAAAATACACAAGTTTGTTTTACCTTTGGCATTTTTTTTTATTAAAGACAAACAATGCCATTATTTAAAAAAAAAAAATCCAAGGCCTGTACTTATTTGAAGGATATGCGTGATTAGAGAACATGAATTCCAGCAAAAGGTCAACATATTTCTGAGACGAGCAATCAAGGTCAGCTCAAATTAGGCATCCACTGTATGAGGTGCTAAAATGGAAAATACAGAAGGTTTGTCACTGTTCTTTGCCACATGGAAAACGGGTAATTTAAATGAAAGTCCTTACCTTTGTGCAAATCCTGTTATCTGGTTTGCTGACAGGCTTAATTTAATACTAGATATTGTTTGTTCTGGATAAACACACAAATAACATGAATACAAAACCTTTTTCTCTAGGGTTTATTCTCATCTGTGTTTTTTTGTTTAGTTTTTTTTCAGAACAGTAAACAGATACTTACGTAACCATATTAAAAGTCAAATAGGTAAAACATGTTACTGATTTTCGAGTTATTATTTTATTCTATATTTTTTATTTTGTGGTACATGTATTTTGCTGACTGGATCTTAGCCTTCAGCATTTCTCTGATGTTCTCCAAACAATAGAGACACATTTTGCACTAAAGAAAAACTGTTGTAAGATCACCCTGTTAGCCAGTCTTTAAAGAGATTGTAAGGTTTTTTGTTGGGATTCCTGAGAGAGTTGCATTTGGTTGTGGTGACAGAAATTCAGATCATGGACATGTTAAGAAATGATCTGCAGCTGTTTGCTATACTATATTGTTATTGTTTTTTCAAGGACAACACAGACGAGTCTTATCTGTAGTTGCAGATACTTATAAACATGTAAACAAACATAATAGTGATTTGAAATATTTATTACAATATGTCAATTAACTAAACTGTTGCAGTGTAATACACTCTTAAAATAAGGGGAGTATTTAAGCTACATACATAATTGTATTAAATATGTAGTTTGTTTAACCACTGGTATCAGTGTTAATGACTTTGAACTTCCTCTCCATGTAAGAATGTTCTAGTTGCTCTTATTTTACTGACTAATATTACATAGACTAACTATATTTGAATGTTTAAAGTTATTATATTCATATTGTTATTATCTTTATCCCATATAATTGTATTTATTGTAATTACTGTCATGAATGGCTCAGATACACGTTCTACTTGACGTGTTGTGTAACTGTAGTTTTAAGGTATCAGGGCTTTAAAGGACTATATATATATGGGAAGTCCTTTAAACAATTAAACTGTATTTTAAACAATTAAAATGTGTGTGTGTGTGTGTATATATATATATATATATATATATATACACACACACACATTTTAATTGTTTGAATTGCATAAGAACCTTATATGAATAATGTAGCACACAATTGTATGGTTTATAGAGAAAGGTGCAACATTCATTAACATACTTAATGTATTAGAACTGTATAGCTTCAATTAATTAGTGGAAAACAAAATATTAAAGATGCTGGTAAAAGAGGAAACTGTTTATTTATAGATAAAGAACACATTTGCAGGACAGTTAACGCAGTTCATTTCTGGTGGGTATTCACTTCACTGTTAACACCTAGTGCTGTGCTGTGAAGTGAGGCCTGCAGTGTATGGAGGATTGTGTGAAGTGATGTCATTGGAAAACATTGCATAAGACTGAGCAGTTGTGGCACCGATCCAGCAAAGGCATTATCTTCTAGCTCTTCAAACATGATCATCGAAGGCACGGCATTACCGGGAGAGGACATTGCATTTGAACCACGATGTTTGAGTACAAGGCCGTGGGCGCCATGGGGACCATCTATATGGTTTCCTGCTTCATGAACACTGTTACACTGGACTATACCAATGACTTATAAGGCACTGTGCTTTCTTATTGTAACCCAAGGACCCTTTGGAGTAAAGGTTTCTGCCAAATACATGCTCATGATCATATTTAATTTATGTATGTATTTATTTATTTTGTATTCAGCATCTTAGAAATTGTGCAAACTAATTAATATAGGTTCCTAATATAGGTTTCTTTATTTTCATATATATATATATATATATACACACACACACACACATATATATTGTGATGAAGTGTACATTCCCAGAGGTGAATTGGGAGGCTCTGGGACCCTGGGGGTTGAGGAAGGTAAACTCCATCTTGGGAAAAGTGGTGAACGGGCGACAGGGTCATGGGCAGCCAAGGCTCACTGATGCACGTGGGGAGCGAAGGCTGGGCCGTGTGGTCCGATCCAACAGACGAGCTACTGTAGCTCAAATTGCTGAAAAAGTTAATGCTGGTTCTGATAGAAAGGTGTCAGAACACACAGTGCATCGCAGTTTGTTTGCGTATGGGGCTGCGTAGCCACAGACCAATCAGGGTGCCCTGACAAACAGGTCCGATCCATGGAGGCCCCACCTCACAACTTACAGGACTTAAAGGATCTGCTAACGTCTTGGTGCCAGATACCACAGCACACCTTCAGAGGTCTAGTGGAGTCCATGCCTCGACGGGTCAGGGCTGTTTTGGTGGCAAAAGGGGGACCTACACAATATTAGGCAGGTGGTCATAATGTTATGGCTGATCAGTGTATTTCTACTGTGATTTTAACATTTTTTTCAAGGATGGAAAAAGATACAAACTCCTACTTTTACTATCAGCCTTTAAATACCCCAACATGGAAATAGTGTTGTTTTCTCATCTGAAAAGGTGACCAGACATGGTATGCATTTTCATGCTCAACCTGCTGTGGCACCATGATTAACCAATTCCGTTGTTGTTTGCAGAAGGGTTTGTCTGAGGTTTGGTTTATTGAATTCACTCTATTGTAAAAACGTTACTGTGACTGCTTTTCATAGTTTTTACAATGGTTTAATGATTATTGGTTCTAGTACTGCACTGAACTGAGGCATTGTGGTCTACCAGTCCACAGAAACCTGATTCCTTTAGATGTCTGTCATTGAATCCCAGCCCTGTTTAGCTTCAGAGTTCATCAAGGTGGTAGAGCAACTGACTGGTATAGGAGGTTACGTTTCTTACATCGCCTTGCTGAAAATACACTGCTCAAAAAAATTTATGGAACACGTAATCATCACAGTATAACACCAAATCAGTTAAACTTCAGGGATATCAATCTGTCCAGTTAGGAAGCCTAAGCTCACAGCCCAGCACCGTGCAGCTCAATTGGCATTCGCCAGAGAACACCAAAGTTGGCAGGTCCGCCATTGGCGCCCCGTTCTCCTCACAAATGACAGCAGGTTCACACTGAGAACATGTGACAGACGCGAAAGAGTCTGGAGACGCCGTGGTGAATGTTATGCTGCCTGCAACATCATCCAGCATGACTGGTTTGGCGGTGGGTCAGTGCTGGTCTGGGGAGGTATATCCTTGGAGGGTCACACAGACCTCCACGTGCTAGCCAACGGTACCCTGATTACTGTTAGGTACCAGGATGAAATCCTCAGACCCATAGTCAGACCTTACGCTGGTGCAGTGGGCCCTGGGTTCCTCCTGGTGCAGGACAATGCCTGGCCTCATGGTGCCGGAGTGTGTAGGCAGTTCCTGGATGACGAAGGCATTGATGCCATTGACTGGCCCTCACGTTCCCCAGACCTCAATCCAATTGAGAACCTTTGGGATGTTATACATCGGTGCATCCGACACCGCCAAGTATTATTATTATTATTATTATTATTATTATTATTATTATTATTATTATTTTTATTTCTTGGCAGACGCCCTTATCCAGGGCGACTTACAACATAAGTGCAAAACAAAGTACAAAAATACAGTTAAGTAAAAGGCATCAATCATTACAAATTCAATTTAACTAAAACATAGCAATTCAAAATATAATACATTTTACTAATTACAATTTACAATTTACACAAGTACAGTAAGTGAGGTCCTACATCCTGGACAGTAAAAGCTAAGTGCTGTCAAGATGTAGGGTCACAGACAAGGGCTATGGGAAAGGGAGCAAGGAGGAAAACAAATCAAAAACACAAGAAGCATAATAAAACTGTGAAGTGCTATCTAGCGGGGATAAAAGGACTAATATTACAAGTACTGTTGGAAAAGATGCGTCTTGAGTAAGTGCCGGAAGGAGGTCAAGGACTCTGCTGTTTTGACTTCGGTGGGAAGGTCGTTCCACCATTTAGGGGCCAGGGATGAGAAGGAGCGGCTCTGGAGGAAGGAGATTGGAGAGGAGGTAGAGTTAGTCTTCTGGTGCTGGAGGATCGCAGTGGTCTGGAGGGGATGTATGGAGAGACGAGTGTCTGAAGGTAGCTTGGTGCAGTGTGGTTGAGACAGCGGTAGGTGAGAGTCAATGTCTTGAACTGAATGCCAGTGGAGGGAGCGGAGCAGTGGAGTAGCGTGTGTGAATCAGGGCAGAGAGACACCAGACGAGCCGCAGAGCTCTGGATGAGCTGGAGCGGCGGGTAGTAGTTGCAGGCAGGCCGGCCGCCCAGGAGGGAGTTGCTGTAGTCCAGGCAGGAGAGGACCAGTGACTGGACGAGCAGCTGAGTCGAGTAGTTGTTGAGGAAGGGACGGATTCGGCGAATGTTTCTCAGGAAGAATCTACAGGTGCGTGTCAGCGTGGTGATGTGCTGGGTGTAGGAGAGCGCAGGATCGAGGGTGACTCCTAGATTTTTAGCAGAAGAAGAAGGAGAGAGTGTGGTGGATTCCAAGGGGATCGAGATGGGGAGGTCAAAAAAATCTGAGGAAGAGTGGGGGAAAAACAGGAGATCCGATTTGGAGAGGTTGAGTTTGAGGTGGTGTGAGTGCATCCAGACAGAGATAGCAGACAAGCAGGAAGAGATGCGAGAGGGGATGAGAGGGTCAGAAGAGGGAAAAGACAGGAAGATCAAGGAGTGAGTGTTGGGACAGGAAGTCAGAGAGCTGACGGTGGACCGCCCACTCGAGAGTCTTTGAGAGGAAGGGGAGTAGGGAGACAGGGCGGTAGTTCTGAGGAGAGGTGGTGTCAAGGGTTGTTTTTTTGAGGAGTGGCATGACAGCAGCTTGTTTAAATGTGGGAGGAGTGAGGAGTTGAGGAGGGAGGAGATGAAGGGGAGAAGATCAGGAGCGGTCGCTTGGAAGAGGCGAGAAGGGAGAGGGTCCACGGCAGACGTTGTAGGTTTGTGACGTAGGAGGAGAGCAGAAACTTCAGCATCTGAGAGAGAAGTGAGAATGAAGAAAAGGAAGCTTGATCGGTTTGGGTGTGATGGGAGAGGAGGGGGGACTGTTGAAGAGCCTGCGAATGTCTGCAATCTTGGAGGAGAAGAAGGAGGCAAAATCATCAGCAGAGAGAGATGAGGGAGGGGGGGCAAGGAGGGAGGAGAAGGTGGAGTAGAGTTTGCGTGGGGTTGTTGACAGAGGATTCAATGAGTGATTGGAAGTAAGACTTCTTGGCTGAGCTGAGTGAGGAGGAGAATGTAGACAGTAGAGAGCAGTAGACTTCGAGGGCAGCTGGGAGTTTGGTTCTTTTCCACTTTGGTTCGGCGGCACGCAGACTAGTTCGGGTTGAGCGGAGAACAGCAGAGAGCCAAGGCTGAGGAGGGCAGGGACGGGTAGGACAAGACGTGAGAGGATAGAGAGAGTCAAGGGAGGAGGTGAGGAAGGATTACAAAGAAGAGGTAGCACAGTTGACAGATAGATGGGAAAAACAGTCAATGGAAGGTAAGAGAGTGAGGGCAGTGGAAGCAAGGGTGGAGGGGGAGACGTAGCGGAGATTACGGTGGAATGTGACAGAGGGAGTGGGTGGAGTGGGGAGGGAGGGGAGGGACAGGGAGAAGGAAATTAAGTGGTGGTCCGAGATGTCCATGGGTGTCACGGAGAGTGTTGAAGGGGAGCAGCCTCAAGAGAAGATGAGGTCTAGCTGGCAGCCTGCCCTGTGAGTGGGGGGAGACGGGGAGAGAGAGAAGTTAAAGGAGTGAAGGAGAGGAAGAAATCCGGCACAGTGGGAACGGTTGGAGAGGTGAATGTTGAAGTCTCCCCAGAGGATGGTAGTTGAGGACAGCGAGGGGAGGGAGGACCCCTCCCCCAAGTAGCACCACAGACTGTCCAGGAGCTCACTGATGCCCTGATCCAGGTCTAGGAGGAGATCCCCCAGGACACCATCCGCCGTCTCATCAGGAGCATGCCCAGACGTTGTCGGGAGTGCATACAGGCACGTGGGGGCCATACACACTACTGAGTCACATTGAGTTGCCGTGATGAAATTCACACAAGTTAGAACAGCCTGTGATTTAAATTGTTTAAATTGATTTTCAGTGCGAGTTTGAATCCAACCCTCAATCGGTTGGTGATTTTGGTTTCCATTGACTGTTGTTACGTCGTTTTGTTCTCAACAAATTACACAATGTACAGTAAAGATTTTGATCTTTAATATATTTTGTTCATCGAGATCCGATGTGTGGATTAAGTGTTCCCTTAATTTTTTTGAGCAGTGTACTAGTGTTTTCAGTGTTGAAGCTAGCATTTGAACATCTACTGTATAACAGGCATTTCCTAATTTGCCTAATTAGCCACCCACTAATGCAGATGGAATACAGGTATTCCAAAATCAATTTTTTAAGAAGTCTGCAAAAGTACCTGTTAACCACATATCCTGCCCACTATGTGGCTAAATAAACTATAGCATTACTGCTGTGCAGAAAAAGGGAAAAATGTATTAGTGTGACATTGTTAAATGACTTCCATTAAATCCGTGACTGTAGAAAATGTGTGCACAGCAAGAAAGTCTCAACCTGTTATAGGGGAAGAGAAGTGACAGCTTGTGCACTGATTGTGAAGGCTTTAATGCTCCACTTAAAGAAAGGTGATTTCAGAAGTGACTGGAGGGCCCTTGGATTTGCTACATGCATCACTCACCAACATATAGCTTCCTGATTAGTTTATTGTCCCATCTGCACTCACATTCTCACAGCCTGATGATAATCTACTTATGTAGATCACTGCAGCAAAACCTGGTTTTACAATTGACCCATAAATTACAAGTTTAAGACACAGCTTATGTTTGCTTTTGTTGAATACTGACATGATAGAGGAATGTATCAATTTAAGCTGTTTGTGGGAACCCATCCTTGGCTTAGTTATTCATAGATCTACATCCAGATAACTTATCTAACATGAAGTTTTTCTCTCTCACTAAACAATAGGGAGTGCACGTAAGTGCTGCCCATTTCTATCATGCTGATACTGTGCAGGTATTGTAAGTATAAATGTTTATGACAGTTCTTTCAATTATTATTAAGCCGTAAAATTGCATTCAATGCACTGAAATTGGGGAATATGCATTCTAATTGTAGCGCAGTTTAAAGTAAAATGTAGAATGAGAAGCATAATCCTCAATATGCTAAAATATATGGTATATGATTTTTTTTTCATATTGCATATGCGATACTAGTTTATTCATTGTATTCTTATTTGTTTTCAGTGTGAAGCACATTGGGGCAGATGTACCTCAGGACTGGGCCTGTTTTAAGAGCCCCAAACCTGTGATTTGTCTTTGTGGTTAAGCTCTCAATTAATATTTAATTGTGGCCATTCCCGCAAAAGCTCACACAAATGAGGTTTGAAAAATATAAAAATGTAGCCCACTAAAGTTGCTCTCAGTTGTAATATCTGCAGTGACATGAATTAGTTAAGAACCCTTGAAAGCATGTTTTGGACTGTGGCAAACAAACCAACCAATACCAGCCCAGAATCTTTTTATTTAATGTGAAGTGTTTCATAAGAGGACAGATTTACACTAAAAAACACATGCACTAAAACATGCATTTCTACTTGATTGCTTAATGTTTTGCCTTATAAACAGCAGACTGGTCTGTAAGACCATATGGAGCATATGGCTGCCACTGTAAGAAAGTCAGTTTTCATTTGTGCATTGCAAATCAAAGATCAAATTTCCATATCGGCAGGGTTGGTTTGATTGTGTTTCAATTCTGTTTAACCAAGATAATTTGCCCTTCTTTAGAGTTAAGAGCTTGCATGCCCTCCTTCTATGCTTAATTTGTCAATCTGTCATGGCAGCAATACTTTTGAAGACCCCATACCCAATTATGCGTTAATTACTTTTCTTTTGCCTTCTGAGACCACAGGCATTCAAAGTCATCAGTTGTCTGTTGTGCAGACAGCCCGTACATTTTGAATCCTGAGATGTATTTAAATGGAGGGGGAAAAAGACAGCAGGTCTTTGCAGCCATGTCAACCTGTAAATGGTCTCTTTCAGAAAAGTCAACTGACTGGGTATGCAAATGAATAAATGGTGTTGAGGTATATACTGTATGTGTGTAGGACAGGCTGCTATTTAGCTGGAACAAATGTGTTTCTAAATTACGAAGCAGTTTATTTGCATTGTTCCTGTATCCCTGCAGGTCGTGTTGCTCTTGTCTCTCTTTGACATCTCTCTCACTTTCACAACTCTTTACTGTTCTCATTTGGCAGCTATCACACTAATAACCCCATTTCCGTTCATATTAACTTTTGAAAATGCAAATATGAAAAACCCCAACCCACTGAATACTTACAATGTCATTAAAATAACTGACAGGTTCCAAGCTGGCATGTGACATCAGGTGTATACGTTAAGATGTGCATGACTTAAAAGCCATACAAATATCCGCATAGAGAGTTACAGGTATTGTCTTGTCCTTGATTTTTATCATCTGCGTCACAAAAGAGAAAAAGGTTCATTCTAAAAAACAAAAAACAAATGCAAGCAGTAAGGAGGAAATATTTCCCAAATATTTCCCAAATAGGCAATCTAATGTATTAATATTATTTGGGTGGGGTAAGAACAAAAACATAAGGTAATCTAGCAACTGCTCAATTTAATTCCACCAACAATATTTTTTCAGTAAGGATGACAGGAAATTAAATTGAAAAAAAAAATCATAACATCCCATCTGGTTCCTCCATTAATCTTGAGGAGAGCAATACATTCACTAAGACAAAAGCTGGCTTTTCTGCCTCACAAGAAGCTCACCTGTGTTTTAATTGCTTACATTTCTTTCGCAATGCGTTTGCATGTTGTTTTCTATGGATCCAGTAGAAAACAATAGAAGGAAACGCCCCTATTCCTTTTAAAAGAAAACAGAATAAAAAATACTTATGTGCATGTTGGATGTTTTTGTGTATTTCACCATCAACAAAAATAAAACATTGATGACATTTAAATAGACAGATCATGACCTTTTTCCTCATTATGTTTTGGTGCAGTTCTGATTTCGCAAGGGAAACAAGTAAGTCTGTGTCTACTTACTAATATAGAAAGGAACAATTTTTAATATTGTGAGGAGGCTTCACATCTTGCCATGAAGGCTTCAGCACAGTTTTGAGTGTTTGTGTGAGAATTGTGGTACAGCAAATCTGAAATCTTGTGAGTCCCAAGCACAATTCCTGCTCCAGTTTGCAAAGCATTTAAAATCTATTTTAGACATGAGAAAGAGATTGACCCTGCCTGAGGGAGATGCTTTTGCTTTGTTTTGAGAAGTGTGTGTGTGATATGTGCATGTTTCGTCAAGACTGGAAGCAAGTTTCATGCGTCTGCCACATTTGTTTTGCCTTTCCTGCATCATTATATAAAAAATGTTCAGCTTTAAAAATATATATTAAAACAATTAAGAATCGAAAGTATGTTCCTCCCTTTTTCCTACCCTCTGGATGTACCAGCTGCTCAGAAACTTGTCTAATTAGTTTAATTAGTCCCTCATACATTATTGTTTGTTTTCAAAATCTTTATTAAGTGGTCACATATGTACATTTGGAGACGAGATAGGTTGAGGTGTTTTTTAAATTAGCTGATGTCAAACTTTAACTTGTGCGCATGTCAGAGACTCTGCAGGACAAGACCCATACCCACGTCGATCAAGTTGAAATCAAATGAAAAGTTATTTCCCTGGATCAAAGTCCTCAGTGTTTCGTTTTTTTGCTTCTGGTGAGAACTGAAGGGGTTCCTGTGTTAAAAGCAGTGTTCCTCACTGTCTTTCTTTTGTCCTCTTGGGGATGTTTCAGCCCATCTGATGTGAAATGCATCACAGTAGGCAATGCTCAGGACACTGTTTGGATTATTTTGTTTCTGCTAGTTTTCATATGGTTGTTTCTACTAGCCTTCCATATTCTGCATCTGTATGGCTCACTTAAACTGCCCTTCCAGCATTTCTTCAATATGCACCTTCATGTTTAGGGGTCTGAGTATGTTTTAAGCACCCTTTCCTCTTATCAAAGCACTGTTATGATTCATTTTTGGTAGGTAGATTTGACTGTCACCTACAGCAGTGGTTCTCAACCCTGGTCCTGGGGACCCCCTACCCTGCTAATTTGTGTTCCAACTGGGCTCTCAATTACTTAATTGGATCTTTAATTGAAGTAATAATTTCCTAAATCAGAGCCTTTTAATTATTTTAAATAGAAGGGTTTTTAAGTTAAGTATAAAATTGCATAAGGAAATTTATTAAGAAACCATATTTTTATCAGTTACACAATTTGAAGAGTCAAATGTAATAAAATGATTACTTTAAGGGCGCAATTAAGTAATTGAGAGCTTGGTTGGAACAAAAACCAGCAGGGTAGTGGGTTACCAGGACCAGGGTTGATAACCACTGACCTACAGCATTTTCCATGTTGAATCAAGCAGTTTGCATCACACTCAAGCCTGATCTCACGTGCCATGGAAGGGACTGCTCAGTACTGGGATTTTGAAGGTGTACCAGCTTGCTGCTAGATGTGATTCTTGGTGAACCAGTACACATGAATCTTTCCTGAGGCTAACTTGGCCTTATTATTCCTAATTTAGTTAAAATATAACCCTAATATTTTAATTTTATACATAACATCCACGGCTTTCACAACTGATTATATTACAGTAATGGAAGCAAGAGAGAAGCATTAAATCAGTCCTGTCAGCAGGGTACACAACCATAGACAAATCTTTTGTATTCTGCAGGACTGTCCAGCACAAAATGGAAAGGACAGATGTAATCTAAACAAAACAGTTTTTATATACTTAAATGGTCAAGGATAACATGCATGCACAAGAAGCCAACTGTCATAGTGGCAGGACTAAGTATGAAACCTGAAATTCTCTTTGAAAGGCACATTACTGCTAATGAGTGTAATTAATTGCACTTGGAAGCCAGGTTAGCACCAATAACCCGATTTGCATCACATATTTAAATGGAAACATTTATTTTCATAGTAAATACCATTCTGTATCTTCTAAATATCACAATCATCCATAACATATATAATGTTCACAAATGGTAATTGTTAGAATTATTATTTTATTCATTAGCAGATGAACTAGCCTAAATCTCATTAATGTTTAACCAGCTCTGGATTGTCCATATCAATCATGTTTTTCATACCCAGTTCCCTCTCTGTTTGTTCAACCGGATCAATATCTTCACTTAGTTCCCTCTAGCGGCCAAACAGGGGAGTTTGAAAAATCATGACTATGCATCCGTTTATTAAACCTTTTCAGTTGCTCATCTGTGTGGAAAGCAGTTTTTTATGTTAATCTAAAATGTGAGCATTTGTGAATAAATCTGTGTGAAATTCCAGTGGCTTTGTTGGGGCTGGAGCACTGTACACTGCATCCACATGCTTTCACATTCAAGTGTTTTTATTATTTAATACAGAACAAAATATTTAACAAATTATCTGATCCACTGATGAGGATTTGAGCGCCACAGAGACTTATTCATATAATTGAAAGCATATTCTTTATTGCCACATTACCATTTGTTGTTGTTTTCTGTATTCCTAAGATATCAAAAAACAACCCAAGCATAACACATCGACAGCTTGTGATGAAGCAGCGCAGGGAAACGCAGGCTTCAGGATTTCCAAAGGCTTTGATTGGGCTTCACATTTCGAGATGACAGTATTTTATGTCATAAGTCTGCTGTGTTGAATGTTGAAACCGTGGTGCCCTTGGTAGAGCTGGGAGCAGTTCGCGTCCATCAATGTGGCAGGCAAACGTGTTCAGTGTGAAGGGGGTGTTGGTGGAGTCTGCAGTACTGCATGGGCTGAGAGCCAAATCATGTTAAGAGGGATGAGATTTCCTCTGAAGATTTTGCAAGGCTCAGATCAAGAGTGTTCAGTCAGTCTGACTGCAATCCACACCTCTGCAATGCAGACCGCTCAATAATGGATGCTGAAGCTGAAGGCTGCTGTTAAATTCTCTAGGAATCACACGTGACAGTTACTGTAGAAGCACCTCTTCTGATCGTCAGTATTTTAAGGCTTATTGCGATTAGTGTATGGCATTTAATGTGCACGGTTCCTGAAACCTTTTGTCTGTTTGCAGACAGTGTAGGCATTTTGGGGAGATACTATGACTGTGTGGGAAATAAAGGTAGGGTTACTCCCACAAGTTTTGTTCTGTGAATTCTCAACACATGCATCCCGCAATGTGTGTCTCTGTCTTCTCGCATTAGGGATAATCTCTCATGCTGTAATGTAATTGTATATATATGCAAAAATGACATTCTCTTCTAAGATTTCTCTTGAGTGTAATTTTCCACTTATGACTATTTGGTTTCTGATCATCAGAAACAAGTAAGATGAGCAGGTGTGGTCCTGTTTCTGACTCCCTCCTTACCTAAAAACAGGTTTTATTTTGGAACACACTGTTCTTTCCTGCCCCCAAGTACCTAACCCTGCTGTACCTTATTAAGAGGACAGCTAGTCTTCCAGAGAGTAACAGAACTTTCTCATTAAAAAGCAATTTGCAGGACTGTCAACAGACTTGATAATTAATACGTTTTACTTTATGAAAAAGGAAGTCATAATTATGTTCCTTATCTCATGTGCCATTAGTAATCTAACTTTAAATTAATGTCACTACCACCTACAAGTAAAGCAATACATGGAACAGTTGGTTCAGTTCTCAGTTGCTTAATTGGTCTAATTATTTCATTATTTAGACATTATTGCTGGTCTCTAGGCCTTTAAATGTTTTATTGGTATTGTACATCATGCGCATCTTTGAAATGCTCAATTGTAAAAGACCTTGAAAACAGATGTTAAATATGTCCACTTAAGCAAATAATGAAATCAAGTAAGTAAATTGAGAGCTTAAGCTGTAATGAAACCCAGAAGACCCTAAAGCCCTCATGGACTGGAGACTGACTCCCTGCCATAGTGGCTGACACGGCCTCTGATTTGATTACACTACCCAAGCAGTTGTAAGTAGGTTTTTAAAAGATTCTGTAGCCACCATCAACCATGCACAATGAATTTTATGCACCCCCTCCAGCTTTATACATTAGATTTATTTTTCTATGAATGAATGAAGACTTCAGCTTATTCAATATTACAAAATGATGTAAAAATATCACACAATGGCATCACAAAACAAAATGCATCAGCAAAGTTTGCTCTCAGGGTCCATTGCGGTTAACTCCCAAACAGTAACATATGATAGCAAAATGAAGTTCCGGCACATTCACAGAGATCACACACATCTTCTTAGAGGGGCAACACCATTTACACAATGCCACATATCCTCAGACATGTTCTGCCTCGTATCTGAGTTTTCAGCCGCGTTAGTTTGTGTCATCCTGCTTTGCATTTCTCTCAGAGGCTACACAGAATCAGACTCTGTGTGCAGCAAATAAAGAAGCATTCCCTGGTGGCAAGATCTGCAAACTCTGTGAATAGATTTGGAATGATTGATTGTGAATGTAAGCAACAGCATGCAGGAATTAAGTTTATAGAACAGCACTGAACTCTCGAATTTGATTTGTATTTGCTCCCAGT
This sequence comes from Amia ocellicauda, assembly GCF_036373705.1. Lineage (NCBI taxonomy): Eukaryota > Metazoa > Chordata > Actinopteri > Amiiformes > Amiidae > Amia > Amia ocellicauda. Next base: position 41,733,487 of record NC_089850.1, on the reverse strand, counting down.
ATCCAACAATCAATGGCTTTCCAGGGTTTTTACTTGATAAACAAAAGTTATGCCCCTTCAACCAAAATGCTGGCAGTAGATGTTGAAACATAGCACGCTATCTGTGGAATGCAGACTAAAGCTTACCACAGTAAAAAAACAATAATAATGCCACTGCCCAGCACTAACCTTAATAATTGTCAATGACAGGAATTGTCAGTGTGAGCAGAATAAAACTTGACCACAATACACTGAACCTTGTTATCATCAATGCAAGAAATAATCCCCCTGTGATAAGTTCACTTGCATGCGACATATGCATTAACATTTCCCTGAGAGACTGTCTGTTAGAGTCTCAGGAGCGAATCAGTTAAGGAGTCCTCTTACGCCGCTCTTTTCTTCCCCTGCAGTTTTTCCCCTATGGAGATGCGTCAAAGTTTGCCCAGCACGCCTTCAGAACCTTCGATAAAAATGGCGACGGGACCATTGATTTTAGAGAGTTCATCTGCGCCCTGTCCATCACATCACGAGGCAGCTTCGAGCAGAAGCTCAACTGGGCCTTCAACATGTACGACCTGGATGGCGACGGCAAGATCACACGGGTGGAGATGCTGGAGATTATAGAGGTGTGGAATTTATTAAAAACATGCCAGGCTGCTGGTTTGAACAAAACAAAAAAATTATATTATATTATATTGATAATGCACTTCTATTTGCTGCTGCTGTAGCATTTAAATTGGTGTACTGTTGCCTAAGTTGTGCCTTGGAATAAGACTAATAAGGGTTAACAGTGCAGTCAACCTGCTCAGAAATGTGTTCTGTGTACGCACTGTTCCACGTATGATAGATCAATTTAATAAGGTGTCTTGCCTTAGGTCAGTGGATGAATACTGATGCAAATTATCAACCCTGAGAGTCAGGCCATACCTTTGCTGTTAGTTATGGTTTATTTTATTCTCATTAGAGCAATTATTCTCAATATGGAAATAATTGACCATGTTTGGACCATGGGTGAAAGGGATGGAGATAGAAAGCAAAGAGAGGTCAGAGTTTTAGCATCACGTGGCAATTAGTAAGATCAGGGAATTAATAAGATGCCAATACATTTTGTCAAAAAAGGAAACATTTACAAAGACTTCAAGGCTGAGGGACATGCTGGAGATTGTGTGCAATATTTTTGTGTTCTCTTGTTTCATTGGTGATTGTTTCGTTTACCAACTTTTTTCAGTTTGGTCCCAGGTGAAGAGCTGAATATTGTTCCATAAAGCATGACATTTACATCAGCCAGTTTCTGATGACTTGTAAACAACAAATGAAATTCTTTTCTTTTCCCTTTGAAAAGGCTATTTACAAAATGGTGGGCACTGTCATCATGATGAAAATGAACGAGGACGGCCTCACGCCTGAGCAGCGGGTAGACAAGATTTTCAGTAAGATGGATAAGAACAACGACGATCAGATCACACTGGATGAGTTCAAAGAGGCTGCAAAGAGCGACCCCTCCATTGTATTACTGCTGCAGTGTGACATTCAGAAATGAGCCGCACCGCCGCACTATGGACTGCACAGAAGTTAAATGTTCCATTCAGTTTGCAGCTAATTCCACTGAAAACAAAATGCTTGGACTACCTTTCAATGGACTCGCTTCTTGTGTTTGAAACACTTGTGTGCATGAGAATGTCATTTGCTAAAGAATTTTAAAAATATATATACAATATATATATATATATATATATAAATATATTATTTAAAAAAACAAAAAAAAACTATTGCCAAATGTGAACAGTGTGCAAAGTCATTTCCATACAGTCTCATCCCACTGGAGCTTGTGCATCAGTAATGTGCTGCGTTGAATTATGCTACTATTTATTGTTCATGGTTACTGATGCTAGCTATGTGTTTCATATACCAAGTAACGTTAATGAAACCAAATTCCCATGGTAATGTAACTGTTTCTAAAAGACAATGTATCCATTCTTCTATGAATTAGAACTGGACAGACACAGAGATGGATTCTAAAATTCATCAGCCTGCTCCTCTCCCAAATGTGCTTGTACTGTTGGTGAATATAAATGTAGTTTATTTGCATGCCTTTAGGTTCCGCCTTAAAATCTCTCCTCATTTGCATCCTATAAATTGAAACAAGACAAAGCTTTATCAAAGAAATGCAGTAAAACAAAAAAAAGAAAAAAAAGAAAAAAAAGCAAGTAGGAACAGACGTCCTACTGCACTAAGTCCTTCAATAAAGTACAGTACTGTTGTATGGGATGTATATTTGTGATTCGTTAAACCATTATTTGACTAACTGTGGGAGCATGTTTCCTTATGAATAATATGTCTATGTTGCAAAAATTCTTACAGCACCTGTCTATTTAAATGTGCTTACTTACGTGCCCATGGTTTGACCTATGAAATATAAAAAATGTTACAATAACAAAGCCTGTGGCCAAGCACACAAGAGATCCTAAAATCGAGCCAAATTGAATGTAATATCCCTGGAAAGTATATACCCGTCAAGAACAAAGACAAAATCATTTGGAAATGAAGTAACGCCAATGAGCAAAAAGAAACAAAACACAACAAATAATGAGCAAAAAGAAAACGGAACAAATCAAATAGTTTCATATATTTATAAAACACTGGGGAATAATCCATTAGAACACAATTTTATCAATTTTTTCTTAGAAAATGTCATGCCATTTGTCTGATAAAAAATAAACAAATACAGGTTGCATATCAGCATGAAAATGGCACTGTTTTCCATCACTATCAGTGTAAAAGGGGAAAAGCAACCAAGGGCAATGCAACGTTGTATTAGGTGTAAACTGTTCTCTCTCTCTCTGTCTGTCTTTCAGTTTCAAACAAGTGTTAAACACAACCTTGAATGCAGTTCCTTAGTCAGGTGTAATGAGAAGAAGCCCCTATATTCCACATGTTTGGTATAAAAGTTTTACCCAAAGTGTATTGCATTCTTATCAATTAACATTTTTGTAAATCTTTTTTATTCCCCTGCCCCCTCCTTAAACATGCAAACTGTATATAACCCCATGCTTTTAAAGATGCGGTACTCCCTAGTCACGTGAAAACTGACGCCGGGCATCTAACAGCATTGCGAATGAATCCATTCTAGTACTGGAGGTCCAATGTTTTTGTGGAATATTTTAAAGAAGGATTTTTGAAATACATCAATAGCACACATAATTGTAATGACATATAGTGGATATTATGGCACAATAGGCTGTTTCTTTGTCTCCTCAGTACTCCTAAAATAAAGGTGCAGTTCATTTTGTAAGGAACCGATGTGGCACTTTGTGGGTAGTGTGTGTGCTGATGAGAGGAACCATTTCTAAGTTGTTCACTGAGTTCCGGGATGCTGCATCATTAAAACTGAAATCATCTTCCTTGCTTAAAAGATGCCCAGTTCGTTTGTATAATCAAAACTTTACATGAATATCTTTGCCCAGTGTTTGTATTGAATTTGAAAATATATTATCATCAAACACCAAATAAAAAGAAGCAGCAAGAACTTAAAATGTAAAGGATTTTTTTTTCTACCTGTAGCATGTGTTGTGCCCCTAACTGACATGGCTGCACTATTCCTTGTGTTGTGGTTTAAAATAATAAAACATCTATGGGCTGTTTTCTGAAGGTGTGTGATTTTTATTGAACTGCAACTTTTCTTTTTTTCAATCCTTTGACATTGAATGTGAAATAGTTGGATTAGACTATACAAACAAAATAGCAGATTTGTTTTTGTGTTTAGCTGTATGCACTCATTTAATTATGTTTATTAGTTAAAATTATAACAGGACTTCATTTTCTATTACTTTATACATGAAAAGTAATCAATTGCACAGAAAAATAAGCATTTGTAAAGAATCTGTAAGAAAAACACGTGAAACCCGACCTCAGACTCCAGTCCAGACGTTTACTCAATAAATGCGTTGAAACAGCCGCGTCTTTTGTTGAACTCCCTTTCCAAAGCCTCATTAATTAATGCCCCAGAGGTCAGTCAGTGTCCCATATAGCACTGCACACTTGCCTTGTATTGGGCAATAATCAGCCCAGATCAGATGTTTCAGTCCTGAATTGGATGTGGCGGAAATGCATTTTAAATATAAAATTCAAAATTGTGTCTTTTCAAAACCCAACTTTCAAACATGAAGAACAAAGTGAATATTAATGTCGTACTATTATAATACGATAAGCCGTTTTTACATGTCACACTATTAATTTGAAATTGAGGTAGATTGAAAGTATAGTATAACTTGATTTTAGCAGAGAGCTCTCTCTCCATGGCTATTTTCAATCCCAAGGCCACACATTTTTATTTTGTGCTTTATTTGCAATGCTGCCTCCCTCGTAGCTTATTATAACAAAGTGTAATAGCAAACGCAGATGCCCTTGGGGGCTCACTCAACTTATAACTGAATCCAAAGCAGGATGATTGTTCTAGGCAAAGGAATTGCATTTCACAATTTGAACGTACAGGAATTCTCCCATTTGCAATGAATGTCCTGTAAAGTGAAGAACAGATCCTCTCAACCATTATGTGAGGCTTGATAGCAATCTTCACTATAATTAGTAAAATAACCAGATTCACATTCACAGCTGGGAACAAGACACACATTATATTTCCACACCAGGTGTCTAAATCAGGCAACACTATTTTTATTCATGTCCTCAAAGGCCATACATGTGTATTTCATCAAAAATAAATAAGTAGCCACACTGAAGTTCCATCATCAATGCACACAATAAAACCGTGTCAATACAAAATTGTGTTACGTGACAAATACACACAAAACCAAAAATAACAGCAATCAACAATCTTTGGACAATTGGAAGCTTTTCTTTAAGTAACAGTAATAATAATGTAATGATCATGACATGTTTTAATGCATTTATAACAGACAAGTGAAACAGGTTAACCTTGAGTCGCTTGACTGAATGGAGGTTTTGCCGTGACTGCTGGAGTGGCCCCCCAAGCCCCGGCTCTCCAGGGTCTACAGGAGGTCACAGAGAGACGTGTCTCGCCCCGCCCCAGAACACCTTCATCAGCAACGTGAGACACACAGCCACGCTGGCCTCGGTTATGTAAGGCCATTAACAATAGAACTGAATTCCATTACAACAACAGGAATGAAAGGATACTTTTGCATTAAACTGCTCTTTTACTCTAAAATGCTCCTTATTAATCATTGAAATGCCTTTAAATAGAGTGTAACTCACCTAAAACATCTGGGATATACATACACCCAGCAGGCAGACTATATATGGGTTTACAAGTAAGTTTCAAAAGTACTGGAATTTCACCAGCAGCTGTTGAGGGGATATTGTAAATACACAGTGCTAAGGGATATTTATTTTTCACACATATTTAAAATCTTTAGTTTTTATTAAAGGCAAAGGTATAATTATATAATAATGACTCCTCTTTATTATTATTATTATTATTAGTAGTAGTAGTAGTATATTAAAACAAAAACATATTTTTACACTTCAGATTAAAATGTTTTTTGTACTTAAACTCCAGTGCATTCATAAACAGAAATTACATGAGCATCTGAAACATTTGCACTTTGTAAACAAAGCAGTGTGTACTGATCTACTGCATCTAAAAATAGGTATACTGCTGTTCCCAAAGGTTTGCACACAAGGGAAGGAAACAACAAAAGTGCAGCTGTAACTGACGTTGGCAAGTCCTCTGTAGCTCTTTTTCTGTCATCAACTTGTAATTACGCTTGAAACATTACAAAAACACAACGACAACAACAACAACAAAATAATACTTTGCATAGGCGTCCATTCATTCAGGCCTATGATTTGAGGCTTTTGCAACAGTTTACAAAGGAAATATCAAACAGGTATATTAATTAACACATCCTTCAGGGCTTGGCCTATAATTAAATTCCCGTATACAAGGGCTTCAAGTGACAAAACCGACAATCTGCTATTAAACGGGGGGAATGACAGGCAGCAAAACAAGTGACTTGAAGGTGAACGAAAGAATGAAAATAAGCAATACCGTACTGAAGTCGGAGAAAGAAAACATGAGGATTCTGGCAACATCCAAGGACTGATGGAAGTATTGACAGGCCACCCAGGCCCCCATGAGAAACATAATTCTGACAACAAATCACACACACAAAAATCCAATTAACTATTTACTAACTGATAACTGTTAACTCTTTAAGGAGCAAAATGTTATGTTCATTTGAAACCATAAATAACTGATATAGCACCACTGGGGAAGTAAAGTGAAAAGAGGAAGGAAGAGATAGCATTGTGGAGGTACTGCTGCAGTCTGGTGCTGTACTTTTACTAGTCGTTATCTATAGTAGGAGAAAATATATGTTTCGGGTTCCTATTTAAATCAAACAATGACCCAAAGATCACCTCAGGAAGGATAAGGTATTCCTGGATGAAAAGTTTTAAAAGGTCACCTGTTTTAAACTGGACTAAAGGAAGAAACAGCCAAGTCATCATACAGAAAGAAAGAAAAAACACCTGAAGATGCTTTGTGTTCAAATGAGATGGCAAAAGATGGGCAATCAAAACAGACAGTAAAAGGAACAAAAAAGTGCAGTGTGTGAATATATGAATACTGTCATGTATACAGTAATAAATAAAAGGTGTTTAGTTCGAAACTCTTAATGCCTGAATCATACATAAAAGTAGAATAATAATAAAATAGCAATATTACAGCAATTCAATACATCCTGGAGTTCTTAGTTTTTTCTCCGCTCTCTGTAAACTGTTAAGAGTAATGATATATGTGTAGTATGTGTATATATTGGAAGTGAAAAGACACCACCAATGTTCTGTGGAAACATCAACTGAATGTATCATGAGCTGATAGCAGGCTTGTTAATTAAACGCATGTAGGAATGCCAGTAAGCTTTGCCACTCGTGTATAGGAAATGCCCTGATTTATATGTAACCATGTGTACTTGCATCACTACCACAAAGTACACAAGAGAAACAAGGAGCAGGGTGTCCATGAATGTACCCAGAAACTAGTTTTTGAATTGGCTGTCTGGAAATATTGTAAAACCAAAAGCATTAATGTCAAAAATGCACGGCCGACTGTATTACAAATTCCACCCATACTCCATTTTATTAGCCCTTGGACAGACTTATAAAAACACATTTTCTCACAACACTCAGCCGTAAGAGCAGTCTGGGATGGATTTGACAGGTTGCCTCTGCTGTAGTGCAATACAGAAAGCACAAGGGACAAGGCTGAATGGACCTTTTTCAGCTTTCTAATACCCCCCTGGAAGAGAGTTCTTGTTTGATCTTTCCAAAACCATCTGCACTGAAGTGGAGGAAGGGGGAAAAATGTTTTCTATTTTATTTTCATTGTCTGCAGATTTTGAGTGTATCAAAGTACAATTGCACTGCAAGTACAATCATGATAAGTATCATGGTGGCTATTTTATATCATTACACTTGCAGTGTGTGTATATGTGTCTGTGTGTAATGGAATTGTGAGAACAACTAATTTCAGATTAGCACGGAATTACGGAAAGCACTGCCAAACCTGGCCGTGGATGATGATTCAGGAAGATCCTTCACATTACAGCTTGATGGGATTCACTGATCGATATGCCATTAACAGATATACCCAACATAGAGTGTCTGTCTCCTCTTAGATGCAATGGTGGGGAAAACAATACCACATCACCCTTATCAGGACAAGTTTACTGCATCATTTTCACATCTATTGCAGACGGTCTTGGGGTGCATCTCTAATTTAGGAGAATGCCTCAACTTTCTCAAGAGCATACGTAGAGTATATGCAGATACTAAAGAGCAGGTTAAAGGTGACCATTTGGGATTGTGCCAACCAGTGCATCTTTTCAGGATTACTGTTCACAGTTCAGAAACTTGACCTCTTCTAGATTGAAACAGGAGGCTGGTCTTCTTTGGGCTGGTGGCACTGAGCCAGCACATGGGATGGTTTCATCAGCATGCCCAAAGTCAACCCTGATTTCCACCCTTGACCCACAATGAGGGTGTTCTTCCTGGCCTTTGAAGTGGCTTTGACAAAGTAAAGGCAAAGTGTTATTTGTGTGAGAATTCCAAGTTTTGTAGAATTTCTGACTCCTCTAACTTGAGCAAACAATGCATTTTCAATATCTGTTCCAATGTGGCAGTATAAACCAGTGGTTCCCAACCCTGGTCCTGGAGGACCCCCTACCTTGCTGGTGTTTGTTCCAACTGAGCTCCCAATTACTTAATTGAACACTTAATGATTTTAAACAGTATGGGTTTTAAGTTAAGTATATCAATGTATAAATAACTTATTAAAGAACTAACTCTTTTATTACACAATTTAAAAAGTCAAATCTAAGCAGGATATTACTTCAATTAAGGTTCAAATAAGTAATTGAGAGCTCGGTTGGAACAAAAACCAACAGGGTAGGAGGTCCTCCAGGACCAGGGTTGGGAACCCCTGGTATAAACAACAACGGTATTTATCCCTTAGTTATTGGTGGGGTGATTGGGCTAAGAAGCACAGTTGTCGGCAAACCCTGGTTATTTTTTCCCGCAAGACAAAAGCATCCCAGATGAAGGTTACTGATGATTTGCTCTCTGCTAGCTGTATCAAAGCTAATCATCAAAGCAGAACTTGAAGGGGAGATATGGCAACAGAAACATGTAACAAAAATTTAGAGGGAACTACTGTAATAATCAGATCTCATCCTCATTCTCAACATACACCCACCATATGCACACACACATTACACAGGCAATCAATGTCTTAGCTCCTGTTGACATGTAGAAGAATACTGAATCCTGGCAGGGGAAAGGGGGATATATAGAAGGCCTTACCATGTGGCCAGCACATGGTACTATTAGCTTCCCTCTTCCTCATCTCTTTCTGGGTCCTGAAGCTGGTGGATTTTAATAAGGTCACTTGTTGGCAATGTGCTGTAAGACACAAAATAAAAGTGTATAACCTGGTGTTTATGGAATTTATTTTGAACTACTTCCTCAGTTACAATAAAAGCACTTCATACACTGTATCAAACATTTAAAATACATAGAATGTTACTATACAATTTTTTCATTAAAGATGTGCAATAAGACATTATTTGTGTTGGCTTTTGGTATTAAAAACTATTTTAAAACATCAAAACATAAATTGAAATGATTACCTTGTACTTTGTGGTGTGATAAAAATAAACTGACGCAGACATTGTCTTTCTGACAGCTTGAGCATTAAGTCCATTGAAACTCTTCTGTTCTGCATGTCCTAAAGGTCACAAGAGAAATTGTGTACATGTTATCGATACATTTTATCATGACTGCTGAGATCTAACAATACAATAAGAAACAATAAATACTAGGGCCTCCCACAGAAATGTGCATAGGCAAGATACAGAATTGGGTTTAGCTGTGTTGAACAAGAGCGGGGGGCGGAACATGTTCGCTTGAGCTTTAAGTTTATTTTCGGTTATTTTGTGCCGATCACACATTTGTTTGGTGAGTTTTGGCCAGGCGGGCCACCAGACTTGAATAGTGCTGTGGGAAACCCTGGATACTGTTAATGCTTAGAAATGAAAACATCAAACAGTGTACATCATTGTGACCTGTAGACAGATTTGTTCCGAAATAGCCCTACAACCAAAATCTGATGAGCATCAATGAAGAAACTAATTTACTACAGCTCAGTGTATCGCTACAGAAACTTTCTGTCAATTGATTGTGATCATTCAAACATGGAGCAGAGCAAGTGAAATCCCCATTACAGCAGCACTGAACTGAGAGCTCACCATATACACATCGAACTCATCCAGACATCGGAAGGGAGACTCTGTGATCTCCCACAGAGACAGTATGAAGCAGATAGTGGAGAAGGAGCGCTCTCCCCCTGACAGAGACCTCATGTCACTCATGTCATCATCCTCTCGACCCGGAGGCTGCACCTACAGGAGAGCCAGTGATTCAGCTCTATGGGTTGACATAAAGCCAGGGGCCCAACAGAATCAAAGGTTTTTGAAGTTCAGTTCTTGCTATCTTATCGATATAGATTTGTGGTGTTTATAGAGCTTTACAATAATAATAAGAAAAAAAAATTGTCTGCACAGAAGTCATTATATGAACTTACAATCCGTGGGTTTTATATTTATTATAAGATTTGATTTAGACCAAGGTATGAATATAATAATTATTTTCTTTGTAACACTTAGATTAATTAAAATCTTGCTAAAGTTCAAACAGTTGCAAATCCTTAAATGTATGCATATTTTTAATGTGTATTGTCTAATGGATAACACATCTTTTTTTCCATATTTATTGTAACAATGCTTCAAGATAATTGCTATGTACAGGAGAACAGAAAGGAAACAAACATCAAATCTACCGAAATCGCAAGCGTCTCATTATTGTGATCAAATGCCATCGATCCACAGCATTTCAGCTCAAAAAGGAAATTATTGAAGTATAATTTGCATCTGACAGAGAGGGACCTGTTGGAGAAGCAAATGAAAAATAACATAAGCATGGAAATATTACAGAAACAATGTTTGGACATGAGTTAAGCATACATTTCCCTTTACATTGTGGAAATCCAGACTTTGGCTACTGGCAAGCAGTAGCATGGAAGATCTCACTGCACAGTTAGCACAAGGTTTCAAAATAGAAGTGTCCAGACATGGGATTTCTCAGTCAAGACACATACAAGTGACAAGAGGCAAACTCTGCACATCATTAATATCCTTGTGATTAAACCTACCGGCGCATTTTCTTGTATCTTGCCTGTCTGTCATTCATGATGTTATCTAGCCGATCAATAAACCTCTTCAGATCCTTCACTTGACTGGAATTGTTCTTGTAATTAATCAATGCTTCCGAATACTCTCTAGAACAGAATTGAAACAATAAGAGTATTGAATTAATGGCATATAATGTAAATATATTAGATTGAATTTAATCTTCCAGCAATAACCTTGTCCATATGACATTCACAAAATCTGCAGAACACCAAGTGAGGGGGGAATGGAATAAACACAGAAAAAATTCAGACGTTTTGAGCTTGTATAGGTTCAAGCAATTCCCAAATAAATTGTCTGCTCTGTCAGGCTATGTGAAGGCAGGTCTGGTTTCAAAGCAGTCCCTCTTTAAAACGCTTGGTTCATTGTGATCACCTCGGACCTCCAAGGTAAAAATAATAGAAAACATAAGTAAATACATATCTCTACGTGTCAGAATACCTGTTTCTTAACTATTCCATTTATATGAGCTGTAATCATGTCGAAAAAACTCCATATATGAAGTATCAAACATCAATATTACTATATATGATTATAGTATTATTTTGACAACATATTAGAGGATGATCTTTCTCCCTATTTCACAAGCTTTGCCCTGGTATTACAGCATATGTCTATCCACAGATCACTATGCAGTAAGCTAGATTTATAGATGGTGTGTTCCTCTCACATTTGGCATGCTTTATTAACGCACTGTACAGAAACAGTTCAGTAAACTGCATTTTGTGGCTTGCTGCCAAGGCCTGTCCTTTATCGTAGCTTCTGGTATAACTGGAATCAAAAGATTTTTTTGACAATCTTACTTTGGCCTCTAGACTTTTTTCATAATGTGAAAAAAAAGCAAATTTCTCTGATCCATTAATAAATGTAGTCCAAAAAAGTATTTTGATAGGATACAATGTTATATTTGATATATATATATATATATATATATATATATATATATATATATATGCATGTATGGTAAGCCTTTACATTTTTCTATGGGGAATGACATTGAGTGAAAATGATACAGAAAAAACACAGAGATACATTTCTTTCAAAATCAAAGCAGACACTAAACAATAGAAATAATTAACTTTTCCCAGACTTCAAATTACCTGACCTACATATCAATGCAACAACAAAGGCACACAATTCCAAGGATTTAAGTGCCGCTGTAAGATTGCTGACTATTCAGTGGAAATGGATACGTGAGGGGAAAAAGATGGATTAGGAAAAAAAAATCTAGATTATGGACACTGAAACATTAAACTAATATAAAAAGGAAAAACACTGCTATGGATTCTCTTCTCTTTTACCAATAACAGCACGATAAAACATTGTGGGAGGGTACAGCTGGATAAACAGTTCCTCTGCACCAAACAAACCAGAATTTGTTTAAAAATGGCTTTGTGGTCTGCAATAAATGCATCAGCAGTAGGGAGTGATGCTCTGTGACTGCTCTGGAACTTGCTGTCACTCACGGATGCAGAATAGATGCCTTCACTGCTGCAGAATCAAACAACACCATTGCTTAATTCCAATCACTGATGGTTGATTATTTAGATTTAGACTTTCTATTAAACAACGTGGGTAGGCAACCACAAATTAGAAACCTTTCACCTGCTTTCTCTAATCCAAATCTATACAAGATCTAGTGTGTACATTCCTTTAACAGGGAATCCAATTACACCCCCACAATAGGGTGCAGAATCTCCTGCAGTAATGAGTCACAAATAAATTCTACAACTTTCCAAACTCAGACTTTTGCCTTGTGATTTCCTTTGCTGTATACATACTGTTGTTTATCCAAGTCAGTGATAGGTAGGTTTACGGTTGGGGTCCATATGATATTCTTTAAGTACTGTTACACAGTGCGGGGTGTTACACTTTACAGCAAGTCCATTAGGAAGTAATGGCTCCTCCTCCTGGCACTGTCACGCCCTAACCAGCCCAACAACGCTGGCCAATTTCTTTCTCTCTCACCTGACCACTCAGCCAGCAGAATGACAGGGAATGACAGGACCGCCTTATAAAAGGCAGCGCATCTGCCACCATCACCCCACACCCTGCTCTGTGTCCCAGTACCAAACACTTATTTTTAAAATAAATTAATGTGTTCTAAGTTAAAATAATTACATCCTCTTCCATAAAACAGGGTCATGGCTTGACATGTCTGCTTGAGCTTTTCCAACTTTCTAAAAAGAAATATTACACTTCACTTTCCAAACTAAAATAAAGCTGTTCAAGCAGATATATTTTAACATGATAAACGATAGATGACAAAACAGGATTAGCTTTCGACAGTTTAACAACATCAAGACTTTTAAATCCTGACACATCAATATTGAATTTTGGCAAGCACCATGAATCAATGTAGTTGTAATAACAGACAAAGTGCTAAATGCTAAATAAATTAGATTCAACACTTTAATAAGCCATTTTCACCATCAGACCATGTTCAACTTTGACACAATGTGAGATGATTATTTTATTTTTCCATTCTTTCTCTTTTCTAACCAGATTTACTTTGTCTCTGGTGTATTTTTTTTTTCTTGCTGCCTTAAAAAACACTTTCTTGTGAGACAAAAAGGGACAAATAAATGCTATAATTGATTAACTACTGATGCTAAAATAATTTGTTATTGAGATAATATTAATACCACTCTGTGGATCTTTTTATTTACTAGTTCCATGACCGTGATTCCTGCCATTGATCAAAAACGTCAATAGTTTGTGACACAATCACCAAAGGCACTTCAAAAAGCATACATTCCTATTTATTCTTCAAGTAATAGAACATGGATGGAGTTTTAAAGTCTTAATTGAATTTTACATATTTAGGATATTCAGATCATTATCAGTATTATTGTGATAATCAATCAATAATTTACTTTTTAATTATAGCACATCCCTACAAGAAACTTGAATCTGAAAGTCTGTTAAACCGAAAAAAATGATTATGAATACCAAATCATAAATGTAGAAGAAAATATACACTAGATGGAGCTTTCTGTGCTGAAATAATTTGTGACAATAGAACAGTGTTGAGCATACAGGTGGTCCAAACGGTCTGAAAACAGTTTCAACGTGTTTCTGTGTTGTTTGCAAAAGAGGAAAGCTGTCAATGCTTATCAAGTGTTTACTAACTGCAGCTGCATCCTGTTTCTCAGAAGCATTATTTGAATCATAAAAGGAGCCGCTGATAAAATGCAGAAAATATCATCAAGACTAGTAGAACATAAACACTGCAGTCGTGATTCACGTATTCAATTGACACTCAAATATGACACAATGAGACATTATATACTACAAGGGACAATAAACCTAGTGCGTGGAATTGTTTAATCTAACTTGACATAAACAAGATTTCAGAGGATATGTATGCCAACTCCCAAAAGGTTTATTTGAAATCCTAAATATATCTGCAGCTGTTCAGTCCTACTGTAAAAATATCCTCAATAAAAATTCCCAATGCCACAATGTGTACCTTAGACAGCATCAGTACATCTTCTCTTGGCAAATAACAAACAACCCAGCTACAAACAGAAGGATTTACAAGTTGCCATAGACAGACACAGGACAGTACAGGAGGGAGGCAGCCATCTTGTTGTGTTCCTAGTTTCAGACAGTCTTAGCATTCCTGATGTTGTTTTAACAGCCTTAATTGAAGTTAATTGTCTGTATTTTCCCTTAATTTAAGTCAATTTAGTACAGCTGCTGAGTTGGTGAACGTAAATAGGTTGAAGGAAAGGTGATTTTGTCTAGGACTAGCAGGATTTCAGTTAAGTGAGTTAAGTGAGTCAGAATGATTGCCTTCCTGGATGAACTCATCCAACTCCCCCCCCTGAACAATGAGGTAGTTATAGTAGGAGACTCAATTCTTAGAGGTGTAGATCACACAGTCTGTTCTAGTGATAAGGAGACCCACATGGTATCTTGCCTGCCTGGTGCTCAGGTTGCAGATCTCCCTAAACTAGTAGACGGGCTACTGGCCAAAGCCAGGGGGAATCCACTGGTCATGGTCCACATTGGAACCAATGACATAGGAAAAGGAAGAATTTCAAGAATTCTAAGAGTTAGGAAAGAAACTAAAGAGCAGAACTTCCACGGTAGTTTTCTCCTAAATACTTCCAGTACCAGGTGCCTAGCCAGGGAGACAGGCAGAGATTAGAAAGTTTAACAAGTGATTTAAATAGATCATGTGAAAGCATATGATATGATATACTTAGATTTTCAAAAAGCTTTTGATAAGGTTCCACACCAAAGACTCAAATTGGAAGCTGTAGGCATTCAGGGTAATGTAAGTAGATGGATTATGAACTGGTTGATGTATAGGAAACAGAGGGTGTCGATTAGATGAGTTGCTTCTAACTGGAGTGAGGTTGTTATTGCAGTTCCACAGGGATCAGTACACAGGCTATTCAAAGGGACTTGGATCAGTTGTGGGCCGACACCTGGCAAATGAAATTCAATGTGGACAAGTGCAAGGTATTACATGCAGGTAACAAAAATGTCCACTATAATTACACTATGGGAGGGATAGAACTAGATGAAGTATCGCATGAGAAAGATCTAGGAGTCTATGTGGACTCCTCACTTTCTCCATCCAAACAATGTGGGGAAGCAATAAAAAAGGCAAACACAATGTTAGGGTATATTGTCAAAAGTGTAGAATTGAGAACAAGGGCAGTGATGTTCAGACTGTACAATGCACTAGTTAGAGCTCATCTGGATACTGTGTACAGTTCTGGGCTCCACACTTCAAGAAAGATATCGCTGCTCTAGAGGCAGTTCAGAGGAGAGCAACCAGACTTATTCCAGGTCTGAAGGGAAAGTCCTACTGAGAGACTGAGGGAACTGAACCTTTTCACCCTGGAACAGGGGAGACTACATGGGGACTTGAGAGAGTTCTCACAATCTGGAACAAACTACCCAGCAATGTGAAAATTTGGGAACATTTAAAAATAGACTGGATAATATCCTTGGATCACTTAGTTATTAATGGACACCAAACGAGCACAATGGGCCTCCTCTTGTTTGTAAACAAGTAATACATTAAGAAATAGTGCTACAAAATACTACCACTAGATGGAGACCAACAACCACAACAGAACCAGCTTCGGAACTAAGCTTCGGAAATTTCCAGAAAATTGAATCGACACCTGTCACTGACGACTGCACTGGCTATGCGACAGTAACACATTATGATCAGAACTGACAATTTCTTTCCGGCCCTTTGCTCTGTAATTTAAATAAATAGCAAGAAATAAACTAACAGTACCCTTTGTATATCCAACTAATGTTCAGCACTGTATAAAGACATGAAATGCATAAAGTCATGTGTATAATTAAATGTTTAGCAATTTGTTTGGCTTAGCAAGGACATTACAAAATGATATCCTTTAAACTGTATCATAGTTTGTTAATTGTTGCCGGGTTTCTAACTGTCTAGTAAATGCAGTTTATCTTTATTGATGTATTTGTGTATCCTGTACATTTCCTGTGTGGTTGAACTCAGCAGGCCTCCTTCAACAGTACCCTGTTTTAAAGAGTTATTTTACAGCTGCAGTGGTTAATGTCATGGCTCTTCATTGACACAGTGCATCTCTCATTACAAAGAGACCTTCAATACTATTAAAATATTATTATATAGACCTTAAATGTATTATTTCTACCTATGAGCCGTTTTTGTAATATTCTATTCCTCTTCTCTAAAAACACATCCTTTTCTGGTGTGTCTGTATGTCTGTCAATATATTTTTTACAAACACCATTGCAATGTGGTAAAGGTGAAAAACATGATGCTCATTTATTTGATTGTCAGTTTTATTTAATTGGAATGTATTTCCATGTTTCTCCTTTTGTGCAAAACACAATCTCCTGTTGACAGGCGGAAATACTCTCACTGGATAATGAGTACAAAATAAATAAATGAACATAAACAGAAACATTTTGAAAAACCTAGTACAGGTTGTGCAATTGCACAATCAGGGAATGTTCAATATTTGTATCAGATCTTTCAAATGAATACAGCTGTCTAAATCTCCATCCCCAGGGATCAGATTGTAACCCGTCTTTGTTTGTAGTCTTGTGGGAACTCCCCTGATTAAAGTAGCTTTAAAGTGGGTCCTACTTTATGACCTGCTCCTGGTCTCCATGTTGGCTCTGCTCTGTGCTGATGCACTGTCTCAGGCGCGTTATCTCGGTGTCAATACTTTTGGCACTTCTATCAACAGGCAGCCGTTGAGGGGAAATCTGCTTGGCTTTAGCCACAGTCTCCTGTCAAACATGAAATATAAAAAAATTAAATTGAAACTGCATTGTTTTCAGCCCAAGTTCCTTTATTAAGGCAAATGCACACATGTAACTCCACAGAGCAGTCAACTGTATTTCATATTTTCTTTCTAAAGGAATTAGGTATCACACTCCCAAAACACATTAAATCATTTATGTTTGAAAAACAAATGGAAAAATGTTTGAAAACATTTCTTATTGTCATTATAATACAAATATGAAAGGCGGAAATCAAGCTGATTAAATACAGAACCGGAATGTGCTGATTCAATAAGGAGCAACATACACTCACCTAAAGGATTATTAGGAACACCATACTAATACTGTGTTTGACCCCCTTTCGCCTTCAGAACTGCTTTAATTCTACGTGGCATTGATTCAACAAGGTGCTGAAAGCATTCTTTAGAAATGTTGGCCCATATTGATAGGATAGCATCTTGCAGTTGTTGGAGATTTGTGGGATGCACATCCAGGGCACGAAGCTCCCGTTCCACCACATCCCAAAGATGCTCTATTGGGTTGAGATCTGTTGACTGTGGGGTCCGGTTTAGTACAGTGAACTCATTGTCATGTTCAAGAAACCAATTTGAAATGATTCGACCTTTGTGACATGGTGCATTATCCTGCTGGAAGTAGCCATCAGAGGATGGGTACATGGTGGTCATAAAGGGATGGACATGGTCAGAAACAATGCTCAGGTAGGCCGTGGCATTTAAACGATGCCCAATTGGCACTAAGGGGCCTAAAGTGTGCCAAGAAAACATCCCCCACACCATTACACCACCACCACCAGCCTGCACAGTGGTAACAAGGCATGATGGATCCTTGTTCTCATTCTGTTTATGCCAAATTCTGACTCTACCATCTGAATGTCTCAACAGAAATCGAGACTCATCAGACCAGGCAACATTTTTCCAGTCTTCAACTGTCCAATTTTGGTGAGCTAGTGCAAATTGTAGCCTCTTTTTCCTATTTATAGTGGAGATGAGTGGTACCCGGTGGGGTCTTCTGCTGTTGTAGCCCATCCACCTCAAGGTTGTACGTGTTGTGGCTTCACAAATGCTTTGCTGCATACCTCGGTTGTAATGAGTGGATATTTCAGTCAAAGTTGCTCTTCTATCAGCTTGAATCAGTCGGCCCATTCTCCTCTGACCTCTAGCATCAACAAGGCATTTTCGCCCACAGGACTGCCGCATACTGGATGTTTTTCCCTTTTCACACCATTCTTTGTAAACCCTAGAAATGGTTGTGCGTGAAAATCCCAGTAACTGAGCAGATTGTGAAATACTCAGACCGGCCCGTCTGGCACCAACAACCATGCCACGCTCAAAATTGCTTAAATCACCTTTCTTTCCAATTCAGACATTCAGTTTGGAGTTCAGGAGATTGTCTTGACCAGGACCACACCCCTAAATGCATTTAAGCAACTGCCATGTGATTGGTTGGTTAGATAATTGCATTAATGAGAAATTGAACAATTGTTCCTAATAATCCTTTAGGTGAGTGTATGTTTAACACAAACGGGGAACTCCAAAATAACCAATCACATTTATTTGCAACAGAATGGGACAGACTGCATATACTCCAAAGGGATTGTTTAGGACAGATTAGTTCAATTTCACACACCATACTAATACTCATACGTGTATTCTGGGATGTTCTACCAGCTTTCTAGTAAAGTACCTGGCATATAGGCTATTATTCTCCTTCAAGATGCTTTTACATTACAATGTAAGTTTTATAACTATGAACACTGTAAAAAGGCTCTGTAATTCAGGTGTATCTAGGATTATCTTCTTCAGGTCAGCTGGTTAGGAGTTACAGGATCACTACTGACAAAGTAATCAAATTAAATGTCAAGATGTAAAATGTAATGTAAAATGTAAATCGGGGAACACAAAATAAGAGAGGTTCCAAATATAACTGCCAATACTCTAAAAAACCTAACAAAAAAAAGCTTTTGTTGGAATGATTTACAACCTTTTCCTGTGTAACACTGCTGTTACAATGTACCTGTAGTTCCTCCTGTTTAACAGCCAGCTCACTTCTCATGGCCTGGATGTTATCTTGGTGCTCTTTCTGTTTCCTCTCCCAGACCTTGAGAATACGCTCCAATTTATTTGCTTCAGCTTCAGCCTTCACCAGCTCCTCCTATTTAACATTAAACAACTTCAGACTTTAACTTCTTAAAAGATAACCAAACCAACAAACAAACACACATTCTATTGACAGCACGATAAAATCACTGATCTTCTGCTTCCATCTGTTTTTCTTGGGGAGGATACGTAATTTCTCGTTTCTCTATCCTGATATCTGTTAATTCTACTCTCCATTTCACTCTTACCTTAATGGGCTCTGTTTCTTCAACACACAGTTCCATTCTGTTTTTTACATAGTGGTATTTTGAATCAGCCTCAGACACAAGTTGTTTGTGCTTGTCCAGCTCTTTCTTTTTTTCTTTCACATTCTGCTTCTCAGCTTCTATTTTTTGCAGGATATCCTGAACTTCTTCTTCCTGCAAAAATGTGTAATTTGGGTCAGTTTACATGTTACAATTCTTTAATAAAACTCCTAGGCAAAGACAGAAAAATATAATATGTGGAACTATGAAGTTGAGCTTCAAAAGAATACAATATTACTGGAACAAGTAATTTTATACTATTATTATTATTATTATTATTATTATTATTATTATACTATCTTTAAAAAATATGAAATGACAAGAAACAATCAATGCTGGCAAAGTGTAATCTGTCTCATCCACACTATGGAATTGCATATAAATGTATTCAGAATGGAACTGTATATGGGATCTGTGATCAGAAATAAAAATAAATTTACCAATGAGTTGTTGTCCTCTGTCTGAGGTTCCTCCACATTCTCCAGTTCTGAAATAGCTGCCTTTACCTGGTTAACACTAGCCTGCCAAAGCACATTTAAACAGATATGGCATAGGTAAAGCAATTAATTGTATATTTCCAGACCAACTTTGTATTTATATATTAAAGGGAAATGTTACAAAATCACAAAGACAACCAATTTATAAGCAGAATGTCAACTTAACTTACTTAGCTGTGTCAGTGGCGAGGATAAGTGTGTTTCCATAATACAGGGATTTATATACATCACTGGCCTTTTCATTTTATTGATGTGTATACATTTCTATTTCTTTAATTAATAAGCACATTGAATAAATACATCAGCAGAAAATGTATATGTCTTAGGGCTTCACTGAACGTGTATCCTCGCATGTGTCAAAATAAAGTAAACAGACCATAGATGTTTCTAGTCAAGATAAGACAAATTGGGGAGGGGTTGATATATGAGGGAGACAGTTTTGGGGAAATATATCTGCCTAGTAGCAAGTGCCAGTAAAAGGCATTGCAGGCTTGAAGTTGTAAGCTTATTTTGTTTTCTGTAATGATAAGGAATGTCCTTGAATTGTGTTTATGTGAGTTCTGCCTGCTTGCAGAGAGATCTTGAACTGTCAGAACTGTAAACTCTGTCAGACTGCCTTCTGATTTCTCTCCCTGCAATTGCTGGACAAATAACATGCTTTGGTTGACTCTGAACCCAAATTCCAACTGAATTGGAAATCTTTAATATCTGTGACATTACTCTGTTGCAAAATAACAAAAACAATCCATTCAGGGTTTACATTATACATGTCATGTTTTCCTTTTCAATGTAACATTAGGGTCTATACTATTCAGTCTTCAAAGGAAATGGCTTTAAATAGATTACAATTTATTTCCAGTTAATTTATGTATCACTTGAAGTTAACACTTGTTAAGGTCATCATACCACTTCCTGAATTGCAGGACTAGCAATCTGCCAGTGAAACCAATATACACTGCAAGCGTTTGTGTTTTCTACGTCTGCTCGAAGCTGTTATGTAAGTTCACACACCAGAGAGAGTTTGCATGTGCAACACATGTTAAACTGCATGGATTACCTGATTCCTTTTATCATTGATAATGATGCTCTGCAGGTCATTTTCCATCTGTTTAATAACTTGGGTGACAGAATGAGAGTGCTGCTGAAACCTGGATAACTGGGCTGTTTCATTTTCCACCTCTGACTCCACCAGTCTAAAACAAGGACATGGGAAAGATTATTAAAAAACAAAACAAAAAAATCGTACCCAGGACTGTGCAATCTCACAACTGAATAGAGTAGTTTCAAGGTTACGTTGGATTTTATTATTCTGTATAATTATTTGACATGGTTATGTTTATTTTATAAAACTCCAAAACAGTAGTGTAACTAAGTCTGTCTGGTACATTAAAACATCTGTTGCCGGAACGCCATGCCGTAGAGAGAATACAGTTAGGTCCATAAATATTTGGACAGTGACACAATTGTCATCGTTTTGGTTCTGTATGCCACCACAATGGATTTGAAAGGAAACAATCAAAATGTTCTTTAAGTTTAGACTTTCATCTTTAATCTGAGGGTAGTTACTTCCAAACTGGGTGAACGGTGTAGGAATTTCACCCATTGTTATATGTGGTACCCCCAATTTTAGGGGCTCAAAGGTATTTGGACAAACTAACATAATTCTGAGTTAAATTGTGAGTTTCAATACTTGGTTGCAAATCCTTTGCAGTCAATGACTGCCTGAAGTCTGGAACCCATAGACATCACCAGATGTTGGGTTTCTTCCCTGGTGATGCTCTGCCAGGCCTGTACTGCAGCTGTCTTTAGTTCCTGCTTGTTCTTGGGGCGTTTTGCCTTCAGTTTTGCCATGCTCAATTGGATTCAGGTCCATCATGCTGGTATATTGATCTTTCTTTGTCTCATCTGTCCATTGGATGTTGTTCCAGAACTGTACAGGGTTCTTTAGCAAACTCCTTCCTGTGTCCTGTTTACATCTTGTGTAAACCCCCTGTATTTACTCTGGTGAAGTCTTCTCTTGATTGTTGACTGACACAGATACGCCTACCTCCTGGAGGGTGTTCTTGATCTGGCCAGCTGTTGTGAAGGGGTTTTTCTTCACCAGGGAAAGAATTCGTCTGTCATCCACCACAGTTGTTTTCCATGGTTTTCTGGGCCTTTTGGTGTTCCTGAGCTCACCAGTGCGTTCTTTCTTTTTAAGAATGAACCAAATAGTTGATTTGGCCACACCTCAT
Source organism: Amia ocellicauda (assembly GCF_036373705.1). NCBI lineage: Eukaryota > Metazoa > Chordata > Actinopteri > Amiiformes > Amiidae > Amia > Amia ocellicauda. The sequence continues at coordinate 41,711,313 of NC_089850.1, read as the reverse complement.
TTTTTTCCTACCTCTCTGATTGGTTTGTTTTGATTTCTAAGGCAAAACTGAATGCAAAACGCCCCAAGAACAAGCAGGAACTAAAGACAGCTGCAGTGCAGGCCTGGTAGAGCATCACCAGGGAAGAAACCCAGCATCTGGTGATGTCTTTGGGTTCCAGATTTCAGGCAGTCTGGATTTGCAACCAAGTATTGAAACTCACAATTTAATTCATGATTATGTTAGTTTGTCCAAATACTTTTGAGACCCTAAAATTGGGGGACCATATATAAAAATGGTTGTAATTCCTACACCGTTCAAAGAATTTGGAATACCTAAATACCCTCAAATTAAAAATTAATGTCTACACTTAAAGGACATCTTGATTGTTTCCTTTCAAATTCATCATGGTGGAGTACAGAGCCAAAATGATGACAATTGTGTCACTGTCCAAATATTTATGGACCTAATGGTATATGCAGTCACACAAAGACAATGTGGTCCTAAAAATGTTCAATGAAACATACAATCTGCTAATTTGTATTTAAGTCACAAATTCATATGAAACAAAAGTCTGCTGGACAGTTACTGTTCACCCACCTAATTTCTGCCTCCAAATCCCCACCAAGATATTTGGCTCTGCAGTACTCAGCAGAATAGTAACGGTTGTTGTAAACTTGATCCCCATCACCAGTAAAGGCCTCCCGGCAGTTTTTAGGAGGTCTACCCTGCTGCATGACTTGCCTGGCTCGGTCATTGTCCTGCAGAAAAAAAGAAAAACAAAGAGAATTACTACACATCAGCACAAAAGCCTATGACATTAATTTTAGTACTCTACAACACTAAGGAAGTACAACATTTTAAGTTGAGCTATAACCTCTAATAATAAATACAAAATCTTACTTTGATGACCAATATAGCCTCAATGTTTCTCATGTCAATCAAACAGTTGGCAACCACAGAATTTGGTATGTGTAAGGTTTCAAGCACCGAAGGAAATTCTGGGTGGTGAACGCCGCTGAAATAGCAAATTGACAAACAACAATAACAAAATACTTTTTTCTCTTCATTTCATAATATGTACACAACAAAGCAAAGCTGCACAACAAATATCATAAGATCACAGAATATTTATGTAAACCTATTTCAATAAAATGTGTCATTTCGCCTTTCATCAGTTTTCAATTCTAGGTCTTTTGTTTTTTTGTTCCAACTTTACTCCAAATACCTTTAGATGTATTGATCCTTCAATTAATTCACTCCTTGCTTTCAGATAGTGTATGGCATGATTTTGGTGTATCATTTCCAAGACATTTTACAACCCACACTGTTTTCACGCTGTCCTCAACTTCACATTAGGGTTGCTGCCCTGTTGCTGTCTAAACACCTGTTAATAGGTTATCAACTAATTATGTACAGATACAGGTGGGATTTACATTATCAAACTCTCTTACTCTACGTATTGGGTCACTTGTTTAATTTGCATGCAGCTGGTCATTACAGCAATACTCCGAAATGAGGGGAATTCTGAAATCAAGTGCTAGGAGTTGACAAGTGCTAATAAAGTTCTAATCCATAAAAGATAATCATTAAAGGGTTCAGTAAAGTCTACATGATCAAGAGCTGTGTTAAAACTCAAACCAACAGAAACAGGGGTGACAGACCATGCCATAAATGTCACAAGAAGAGTCCCATATGCTTAGGTTGCCAGTTTAGATCCAGGCTCTCCCATTTCCTAATAGCACTTTATTATTAACGAAGGATGGTCAGTGGGTGATGGAGATAGAGAGGTAATCAGTCTCATACTTCAAAGGCAGGGGCACATGCCAAGAGTTTGATCTTGTTATCTGTGGACAATAAGTCTGCCCCACTCTGTTAAGACTGAACTTATTTCTTCCATTTTATTTGTCAGATTCTTGTGTCTGACAATTTGTTAGAATGCATAATAAGACCAGCTTTTGATTAAGTTCATGCCTTGGCAATGCATTTATATATATTTATATATGCAGCCCGGGGCCCCAGGCAATTGCCTAGGATGCCTACCCCCTTGCGACGCCCCTGGGCATGGACTCCACTAGACCTCTGAAGGTGTGCTGTAGTATCTGGCACCAAGACGTTAGCAGCAAATCCTTACAGTCCTGTAAGTTGCGAGGTGGGGCCTCCATGGATCGGACTTGTTTGGTCAGCACATCCCACAGATCCTTGATTGGATTGAGATCTGGGCAATATGGAGGCCAAGTCAACACCTTGAACTCGTGATTCATTAGACCAGGCCACATTCTTCCATTGCTCCATGGTCCAGTTCTGATGCTCACGTGCCCATTGTAGGCGCTTTCAGCAGTGGACAGGTGTCAGCATGGGCACCCTGACTGGTCTGTGGCTATGCAGCCCCATACGCAACAAACTGCAATGCACTGTGTGTTGTGACACCTTTCTATCAGAACCAGCATTACCTTTTTTAGCAATTTGAGCTACAGTAGCTCGTCTGTTGGATCGGACCACACGGGCCAGCCTTTACTCCCCATGTGCATCAATGAGCATTGGCTGCCCATGACCCTGTCGCCCGTTCACCGCTTTTCCTTCCTTGGACCACTTTTGATAGGTACTGAGCACTGCAGACCGGGAACATCCCACAAGAGCTGCAGTTTTGGAGATGCTCTGCACACAGTTGTCTGGCCCTTGTCAAAGTCACTCAGATCCTTACGCTTGCCCATTTTTCCTGCTTCTAACACATCAACTTTGAGGACAAAATGTTAACTTGCTGCCTAATACACTCACCTAAAGGATTATTAGGAACACCATACTAATACTGTGTTTGACCCCCTTTCGCCTTCAGAACTGCCTTAATTCTACGTGGCATTGATTCAACAAGGTGCTGAAAGCATTCTTTAGAAATGTTGGCCCATATTGATAGGATAGCATCTTGCAGTTGATGGAGATTTGTGGGATGCACATTCAGGGCACGAAGCTCCCGTTCCACCACATCCCAAAGATGCTCTATTGGGTTGAGATCTGGTGACTGTGGGGGCCAGTTTAGTACAGTGAACTCATTGTCATGTTCAAGAAACCAATTTGAAATGATTCGACCTTTGTGACATGGTGAATTATCCTGCTGGAAGTAGCCATCAGAGGATGGGTACATGGTGGTCATAAAGGGATGGACATGGTCAGAAACAATGCTCAGGTAGGCCGTGGCATTTAAACGATGCCCAATTGGCACTAAGGGGCCTAAAGTGTGCCAAGAAAACATCCCCCACACCATTACACCACCACCACCAGCCTGCACAGTGGTAACAAGGCATGATGGATCCATGTTCTCATTCTGTTTACGCCAAATTCTGACTCTACCATCTGAATGTCTCAACAGAAATCGAGACTCATCAGACCAGGCAACATTTTTCCAGTCTTCAACTGTCCAATTTTGGTGAGCTTGTGCAAATTGTAGCCTCTTTTTCCTATTTGTAGTGGAGATGAGTGGTACCCGGTGGGGTCTTCTGCTGTTGTAGCCCATCCGCCTCAAGGTTGTACGTGTTGTGGCTTCACAAATGCTTTGCTGCATACCTCGGTTGTAACGAGTGGTTATTTCAGTCAAAGTTGCTCTTCTATCAGCTTGAATCAGTCGGCCCATTCTCCTCTGACCTCTAGCATCAACAAGGCATTTTCGCCCACAGGACTGCCGCATACTGGATGTTTTTCCTTTTTCACACCATTCTTTGTAAACCCTAGAAATGGTTGTGCGTGAAAATCCCAGTAACTGAGCAGATTGTGAAATACTCAGACCGGCCCGTCTGGCACCAACAACCATGCCACGCTCAAAATTGCTTAAATCACCTTTCATTCCCATTCGGACATTCAGTTTGGAGTTCAGGAGATTGTCTTGACCAGGACCACACCCCTAAATGCATTGAAGCAACTGCCATGTGATTGGTTGATTAGATAATTGCATTAATGAGAAATTGAACAGGTGTTCCTAATAATCCTTTAGGTGAGTGTATATCCCACCCACTGAAAAGTGCCATGATCACAAGATTATCAGTGTTATTCACTTCACCTGTCAGTGGTCAAAATGTCATGGCTGATCGGTGTATAAATATATATAATGCACACTCAAAGTTCTTTCCCATACTGAAACGGAATGGAATAGTGTACTAAATCATCACCTGACCTCAATGCCTATCTGCAATGTCATTTTATTCACACCTTTCCATTTCATGTTTAAGAGTTAATGATGCTTGAAGCAGTGACTTACCGTCCTTGTATATTATACATATGATCTGTAAAAGGGATGACAATTATCTGCGGTCGGTTTCCTTTAGAATAAAATCGAGACATAAGCCCCTGAAGGACCTTTTCATCTTTGTAATTGTCACAGCAGAAGGTCTTCATGAAGTTCCGCAGGCAGCTTTCAACAGCAACTGCAAGGCTAGGGTCTCTCAGGATTATGCATGCACCTGCAAGATTACACAAGAGCCTGACAAAATTGAAATGTTGAACTTAGTACACAATCAGTGCAACATCAATATGAAGGTCTGATGAAGATCTCAGCTTCTCTGTTTGTTTACAGAACTTGCTGCTTGTGCACTTTCTGTTTGAATTTTCAGGAGATATTTTGCCCTCACCTATTTTCACAAGCAGGACACTCATATAAATGCATTAACTGTGCATCTCTCTCATTTAATGCCTGTCACAAAAATAAATTATATCAACCAAATAATTTAAGTAATAATTCTAGTAATTATTTTATACCACTGATTTGTTTCTCTGGTGTTTCATAATAAAGTAGACAATACACTTGCTACCTTCTGTGAGTAAAGTAGACATCATTATTCTTGTTAATTTAGCAGTAGATCCTTACCTATCGGGCCTACTGGTTTCTTTATAAACCGTCCCTGGTCATATGCCCTGTTTATTGTGTCAAGTAGTTCTGGCATATGGTCACCAAATCTTTTGAGCCTATTGGATCTGCTTGCCTTCAGTTGGTTTAACATTTTCCTCTTTGATTCTAAAGAAAGTTGTATTTTCTTCTCTTCCAGCCTATTACAGATGAGAATAGGATCAGTTATTAAAGCTCCTTTATTCAGTTATTCAGTTACACAGATCATCAAACACTCAGTACAAATTAAAAGAGAGAATCTGTGCAAATATATTTTTTCATGTATGTATCACATAGCAAATCTCCAAAGTAATTTGATAAAAAGATAAATACCTGTAACCCCATTATTCCTGAGATTTTGCTGCTAAAGTGAAGGGAAAAACCTGTAGGCCAGAATTTAAAGTCTGCAAGCACAAAACCCTGTTTACTTTCTATTGATTACCACTAGTGACTGAAGCTCTCTGTATTGAGGCCTGCATATTGTTTTACTGAAAATGACTGTGTGAATGTAATAAACTACTGGGATAGAGTGTGCTCACAATACTGATTTAGAGAAGTGCCCATCAAAATTAGATTTCAGAAACGCAGATAAAAGTCAAAAGTTTGAGATTAAAAAGATTGAAGTTATATTTAAGAAAGGAATGTAAGAGAGATAATTATTTAATCAGACTGATGAAGATGTGTTGTCTGTATGCTACACATGTGTGTACTGGCATGTTTCCCACTCATTCTTTGAGTTGTGAAGAAGAGGAGTTTGTGTGTTCTCATTTCCTTGAAGTAGTCAGAGAGAAGGTGTTTTCAGCTGATACAGACCTTTCCCTGTCTGTTCTTGTACCAGAATAACTAACTGACACCAGAAACTGGACTGAATTACTAATCCACTGCAAAGAGTAGTGCCTATTAATAAATTAAGTCCATTACCTTAGCTTGTCAAATTCCTCTTTTTCTTTAAAGAGAGACTGTTGCTTCTCCTTAATGTGCTGACTCAGTGCTTTGCCTTCAATGTCTAGATCAGCCAACTGATTATTTAGTGAAGATATTTTCTTCTGACGTTTCAAGTGCTCATCTTCCTGATTGTGGTTCCCACTACAGGTGTGAAGCAATACAGAGATGAATACCACAGAAAAATGCTTGTAAAATGTTTACAGCTTAGCCCTGCACACCACACCATGAGCCACAATAATGTATCTAATTATCTGCTGATCAATTAATCAATCAAATGAAGAGACACAAAAAAGGCACTCACCTATTTTTTAGTTTCTCAATCCTTCTTTGAAGAAGACTGCAATCTTTTTCCATTTGCTTCAATTTATTCTGAGTGCGGAAGAAGACGATCTAAAAAAACAAAAGACTATCGTGGGAGTGTATAGAGAGCACTGGTAGAAACTCAGTTTGCAATAATTTGTCAATAATATTTTAATAACATTAAAAAAATACATAAATACACTTAAATGACTTTTCTTCTGCTATGATAGTCCATCTCAGACCTTTGCTTAATATAATCAAATTATTCCCATACACAGGATGATTCACAGTTTATTCCTGCTGGAGCTTCATGAACACTGGAGACACAATAGAGGAACACCAGTGTCAATCTAGTACTGGATTATACATTGATACAGTGCAGTGTTGCACTGTTAACACACACCTTTGCAACAAGAGGAATTAACATCTTTCACACTCACCTCCTGCTCTTTGTGGGCTTTGCTCCTTTCCCTTGCTTGCTCTTTCAGTCTTCGGCTCTCTCCCTCAAAGTAGCTTTCCTCCTCCTTCAGATTCTCTAGCCGCTCTTGAATCTCATGGCATGTCTTTTCTGCTTTGTTAATTTTATCCTGAAGAAGAACAGATAGAGGAGGCATAGGTAGGCATGTGTGATATATTCCTGGAGGGAAAACGGTGCATTTTCATCTTATGAAAAACATATAAATTTCTGTTGGCATAGATGTATATCTGGGGGAAAAATTTAAACATTTCCTACAAAATATCTGGTTAAATGACCAATGCCTATCTACTGGCATGGATTTTTTTTTTTTTTTTTTATCAAACACTATTCTATACACAGTGATATTCTTAGTAATGGTGGTTAAATTTAACATATATAGATAAGAGAGACTATATATAAGGATACCCTGCTGTTTTCTCAATCAATGTTCTGGGGTGCATACCTGGTACTCTTCAAGTTTCTCATTGTATCTGTCTCTTGTTTCTTCACTCTCTATGTGATCTTCAAGCTGTTGTTTTTGCTTCTCTACCTCTCTTACCTGTGAAAAAACAGAAAGTCAGTATCATCAGAATCCTTTTAACATTTTTTAAAGCAGAATATTATTATCAACATGGCGAAAAGGTTTTCCTTGTTCAATTTAGATATAATCATAATATTGTGCCTTGGATTACATCAGCACTTCGACTAAATTGCAAATTGTGAATTGAATTCTCTTCTTGACACGACTCCGGAGTTTTTTTCGTTCATAGCAAATGCAAATAAATACTTGTTATCAATTGTTAAATAAATAAATTGTTTTCTGTGATTGTCTGTTGGGTGTGAGTATTGATTCAAGCAAGTACAAGAACAGACAGGTAATGGTCTGCATCTGACAGTAAATATCTGCTTTGCGGAAGAAACAGTAATCTTCATCATGTTATTTTGCTGCTAGATACATTCCTTGGTGTAACTAAAAAAGACACTACCTGAAGAGTCAATTGCTGTCTTTGGCATAGGGAGGGGGGGAACAATCAAGGAAACCAACAAGGGAAATCAAAGGAAACAATCAAGATGTGCTTTAGGTGTAGATTAATTTTAGGGTAGTTACATCCAAATTGGGTGCATGGTGTCGGAATTACACCCATTTGTATATGTGGTCCCACCAATTTTACAGACTTGTATTTGGACAAACTAACATAATCATGAATTAAATTGTGAGTTTCAATACTTGGTTGCAAATCCTTTGCAGTCAATGTGAAGTCTGGAACCCATAGACATCACCAGATGCTGGGTTTATTCCCTGGTGATGCTCTGCCAGGCCTGTACTGCAGCTGTCTTTAGTTCCTGCTTGTTCTTGGGGCATTTTGCCTTCAGTTTTGCCTTCAGCAAGTGAAATGCTGCTCAATTGGATTCAGGTCAGGTGATTGACTTGGCCATTGCAGAGCATTCCACTTCTTCGCCTTAAAAAAGTCTTGGGTTGCTTTCACAGTATGCTTCGAGTCATTGTTCATCTGCACTGTGAAGCGCTGTCCAATGAGTTGTGAAGCATTTGGCTGCATCTGAGCAGATAATATAGCCCTAAACACTTCAGAATTCATCCTGCTGCTTTTGTCAGCAGTCACATCATCAATAAATACAAGGGAATCAGTTGCCTTGGCAACCATACATGCCCATGCCATAACATGCTTCACAGATGAGGTGGTCTGCTTCAATCATGAGCAGTTCCTTCCATTCTCCATACTCTTCTCTTCCCATCATTCTGGTACAAGTTGATCTTTGTTCCAGAACTGTACAGGGTTCTTTAGATGTTTTTGGGCAAACTCTAATCTGGTCTTCCTGTTTTTGGGGCTTACCAATGGTTTACTCTGTATTTACTCTGGTTTACTACTTTGTTCTTGATCTGGCCAACTGTTGTGAAGGGGTTTTTCTTCACCAGGGAAATAATTCTTCTGTCATCCACCACAGTTGTTTTCCATGGTCTTCCAGGCCTTTTGGTGTTCCTAAGCTAACGTGCGTTCTTTCTTTTTAACAAATGTACCACATAGTTGATTTGGCCACAACTAATGTTTCTGCTATCTCTCTGACTGGTTTGTTTTGATTTCCAAGGCAAAACTGAAGGCAAAACGCCCCAAGAACAAGCAGGAACTAAAGACAGCTGCAGTGCAAGCCTGGCAGAGCATCACCAGGGATGAAACCCAGAATCTGGTGATGTCTATGGGTTCCAGACTTCAGGCAGACATTGACTGCAAAGGATTTGCCACCAAGTATTGAAACTCACAATTTAATTCATGATTATGTTAGTTTGTCAAAATACTTTTGAGCCCCTAAAAGTGGGGGGACCACATTTAAAAATGGGTGAAATTCCTACACCGTTCACCAAATTTGGATATAACTAAATCCTGTCTGGTGGCGTACAGAGCCAAATTGATGACAATTGTGTCACTGTCCAAATATTTATGGACCTAACTGTAATCTCTCTATGGCATGGCGTTCCATCAACGGATGTTTAAAGAGATGTCATAAACTGTTTGTGAGATAGGACTAAATCTATCAGCTGCCGCATCTATCCAGTCAGGGTAACCCCGTTCTTTAAAATTAGTCTTTTAAAATGTTCAACCAGTACAATGTATTACAAAATATTCTGCCCTAGGACTTAATTTTAAGGTTATTTGACAACATTGGCACATCATAAATTCTGAACCTTCTTTAAAAGAGATTTTCAAGGCATTATCACTTGTAATACGCAAATGTTATTTATATGATTAAATACATTGGTAAAACAAAAAAGAGTCTTAAGACTAGGATCAGCAAACACAGAAGCAGTATATGTAGACAAGACTTATTGAATCCGGTGGCACTACATTTTTTACAGAGAAAACATCCTATTGTATCCTTAAAATATATAGGGATTGAAAGAGTGGGGGGACATTAATCGATTGCTGTTACGCAGAGAGACATTTTGGATTTACTATTTAAATGTGATGTCTTCCAAAGGACTTAATGAAGAATCTGATTTAAAACCTTTTCTGTGAGGGAAAATATATTTGTAAATCTGTATGTTTTTTACTAGGAATATGATTAATCTTTAAAAATACAACAAAATAACCCTTGCTGATGTTTAACAGGTTTTTGTTTGATATGAAATTGCATGTATCTCATGTGTATTTATTCATGTGTGATTTCTTGTGCCATGACTTAATTATTTAAACCTGTGTCTTGTGGTATTTATCAAATTAAAATGATTATAAAAGAGACAATGCTAGCAGGTATTTTGATGGAATTGTGGCAAGATGATGTGTATTAACTCTCATTCATGAGATTGAATACTTAGTGTTTTTTATCACCTGTGTGTATTTGATTAATTAAGTATTAACCAGACGGTTTGCAAATGCGTTTCATATCCTGATGAAGATCTCTGGTAGTTCGAAACATTGCTAATAACCTGTGAAGCATGGGCTAAATAAATACATTTTATTTTTGGAGCTATAGTAAGTGTGCAGGTATTTCTTTCTTTTTATTCTATATGATCTTTTTCAATACCCAGCACCTTCAAAGATATTTAGCTGTGCGTGTGATTAATCTTTTTTGTACAGTTGTGTCACTGTACAAATATTTATAGACCTGTATATGTTTTTATTCATTTCAGCATTGTCCCTTGAAAGGTTTGAATTAAACTTGCTTATCTGCCATTGGAGGAATGCAAGTGCTGCATAAATATTACATACTAGAGCCCAAGCCATTTGTTGCTTCAGATCTTCCAAAGTCGCCTTCATTTGATCTAATGATGACAAATTTTCATAGCGTTCCTTCTTCTGTAGGTATACTTGTCTGAGATCTTTTAGGCACTGAAAAAAATAAGAAAGGCATTTTGCACTACTACATATAATTCACACAACTACTTGGAAATTAATCCTTATCCATATTTTTCATGTACTGCATTGATTTTGTATCTATCTTTTACCTCTTCTTGTCTTTCGACTTGGTCACGTGTTATTGCTTTGGTTTGCTTGATGTGAATATAGTCCCTCTTCATCTGTTCAAGCAGAGTAGCCTTCATGAAAAACTAAATACGACACAAAACAAGATCCAATTAATAAAAACAAACACTGTGTGAAAATATGAACGGATTACTAATGGTACTAAAAGAACTGGAAGAATGATCTTTGATTCCCATTCAAACAGTCTGACCATGATACTAAGATTTTTTTTTTTAAATACTGACCTTATATTTATCTGCTTCACTTTTAGAATGCAAAAACTGTTTACTCATTTCTTGATTTAATACTGAAACAGGATTATCCACCTACAAAATAAGAAATTCATTATTTTCACTTCTTCCACAATCAAGAAAAACTTTTCTTTATTGTTTCCAATATCAAAAAATAAAACTGTAATTACAAGGGTACATTGTAAATATATGTGGCACAAACAGCAGATTTGACGATTAAGGGTCATATTTTGTCTGACTTTATCATATAGGCTAATACACACAAGCATTGACAGTTACCTGGATATTGAAATGATCCAAAATAGCAGTTAGCTCTTCTTTTTTGTTTGAAATTACATGTCCTAAAGGTGAAAAATATATTTTTTAAGTAAAATGAAACATAAGAAAACAAATAAATAAACTCCTGTTTTACAACTGACTCCTAATTTTTTTTTATCCAACTTAAATGGTTATAACAATTTCTGAAATATCAACTTGATTTGTAATTCATTTCTTTAAATACTTTCAACTGTTTGGAAAAGAGTATTACAATTGCAAACCTTGAGCTCATGTTATCTGCATTGGTACAACTTACCATAATTACAGTTCTCACTGTTCAGTTTTGGAAAAAATAGTGACGAAATGGAGGACCTTGAGACAAGCAAGAGGGAAACCCAGACCATACAAGTGAAACCAGGAACAGCAAACAGCTAACCATGAGATGAAGAAGAAGTGGCCAAAAAGCAGATCACAATGTGTGTCCACAAGGATTATAGAACAAAGCATGAACAAGATAAAGTGTTTGATTTGCCATAATGGAATAAAAGCATGTGGGCACGTTTATAATGTTTTGGTCAATAGATGTTAGTGTTTGTAAACAGTACAAATAACAGTAATAGTTATTGTGACATTTTGAACAACAGATTATTGAGAGGATTGATGCCTCTTCACAAAATTGGGAATTTAACAGCAATCTGCTGGCTCCCACTCGAACTAAACACTGCTGAACATACTGAACAGAATGAGAATGTTTAAACTATTTCTAACCCATCTATCAAAGTTCATCATCCCTCAAAGTGGACTCTGCAAACATATCAGAAATTGATATTAATGCATATCTTACCCGATTTACTCTTTAGTTTACATGTCCGGCTTCCATCAGCTGAGATGCGCTGTTCAATAATGATGCAGTCACCATAGAGGTCACCTTTGAATGCATCTGTTCCTCTGTTCCGTAGTTTTATTGTTACATCTGCTGAACTAAGGGTAAAATGCAACATTATCCATACAGAATTAGCTCAGAAAAACGTACACAGATTATGAATGACAAGCTATTTAGATTAATTGTGTTGTGCTGAATAGCTACTTTTGAAAACAAATATTGAGCCTTGGCAAATGAACAACGGCAGATCCAAAACAGAGTGGAGTCCAGTTTCAAGGCCACATTAGTGATCACTACCATGCTTCAGTCTGCTCTGTTTGTTGTTAGGTGATTTGTCACATACAATATTTAATATTGATCAAATCTCATTAGAAATAACTATCAGAATTACATAGAAAGCAAATATGAAACTCAACAAAAAATACATGAATTTACCCCTCTGAACTACTTCTTAATGTGTGTGATTTGCACCATTGTTTATTGTGATCTAATTTCTGGTTTGGTACTGAATGAAGTTCTGAACCTCCAGACAATTGACAGATTCACAGATTCACTTTATATGGGCAAATGTGTTTATATAGCATGATGGATGTAAATCACTAAAAGATGTACTGTAGAATTTCTAAAACTTGTGCCATGCACATAGAATTTGAAAATACGTACTTTTCTCCATGTTTCACAAACCCTTTCAGAGATAACCCCCTGCTTGTAATTGTTGCTTTACCACCAAGACCAACAATAAGGGCTGTCAGAATAGCACTTTTCCCACCTTAAAAAACAAACAAATACAAACAAATACAGACCTGCATTTCAGAATTTTTCAACTGATAACCTCTTAGGTTCTCAAAGATTGAGTCACAGTTTATGCTCTATTCAGAGAATCACTAAAGTAAGTCAAATGTCAATACTTTCTGAACAAACAGATTAAAACACATTGAAAGTGAGAAAAAATTACTTTGAACATCCTATAAATCTACAAATATTGAACTATTCCAACAAAGGTTTGTGTAACACATAGGTTTCTGGTGTGTTTTTATTACTTACTTCCGTTATTGCCAACTATGAAGTTCACATTGGGTCCAAACTCAAATGGTCCCAACAAATTATGACACATAAAGTTCTTCAAAGATATGCTTTCTATGACCCCAATGTCCCCTACACTCTACAGAACAAGGAAAACAGAGAGATATATTTTAAAAGGATCATATCAAAATGTTATGCATGCAGTTGGACAAGCAAATATGATATTTAACCCTACCATATTGATTTGTTATATGGGTAACAGTAGCAGAACAATTTACAAAGTAAAATATTTGGCATTTATAAAAAAACAGGTTTATATATATAAACGTAAAATGTTTTTTCAAAATACTAAAATAAAAATGAAAGCAGAACAACTGTATATTTTGGTTGACTCTCACAGCTAAAACAAAATATTCCTAGTTGTCCACATTCTTTACAAAATCCTAATTCCATATTGGCTGCCTTCCTTAATATACAAAGCACTGATACATATCATTAGCATATACCAAGCATTAATTCATATTCCCTACAATAAATTATACCAACCGAGTTTGAAAAATGGTGACCATCTTGATAGTCATCCAGGTCAACTGATTCATCTTCATCCCCAGCCAACCTTGTCTCCTCTGTACATACTCTTTTGTTGTGTTTAAATCCACCAAGGTTTTTCTCTTTCCTCTTGGACATTATTTATTTTATGTAAAAGGCCTTAAGACAATAAAAAATATATAAAAAGATTCTTCTACTTATTTTCTTAGACAATGAGGGTTTCATATTATAATGAAGTCTGGGTTTATAATACATAATAGCCATATTAGAAAATGAAACACGTTGGCTTTTAGTGCACCACAAAAATATCAATCAAAAACAATGTAAATGCACCATAGACACTGCCATTGAAAACTATTTGAATAATTTTCAAATGACCATACACACCGACATGCAAACCTATCATGTCTACCACTTCCCGTCCTTTTGTCTGCGCATACATGCTGCGAAGCTCTGCAGACCTGCACTGAGAGACCTTTCACAAGCGGCTTGTTGTGTTTGCATCGTGCGCGTTACACGCCTTCAACGAGTTTGTCTTCTGAAAAGCGTATTTGCTGGAATACACGTTTTGCAAAATGACAACAGAATATACAATAGGTAAACAAACGATCTTTAAAAGTCAATGCATTTATTTCGCCTTGTTAAAAAACACGTATTATTACAATTTTATTGGGCAGTACTACTTTGATCCCCAACGATGCATGAAACCAAACCATTCTGACTAAAGGTTAGCAAAGTTATATGTATGCCAGCAGCATTATAGTTGTTGTTTTGTGTTTATTTTCTGCGAGTCTTGCATTTATTATCTAGTAAAATGGTGCTCGCGGTTTGGAAACACAACCCTGGAGACCCACGCCAGCTCACCTTTAAATATTCAAATGGATACAGCGACCAAACACGATCACACACCGCAAGTGCGCAACCCGCCCGATTTGACCCACTTCAGCCCACGTTTTCTGGCCCAATAACTACGAATAAGATCAACTTCAGTCTCACTCTGCACCATGTTAATCCAATATACACATTTTAACATACGTTATATTTAATTTAAACCGCTACTACACTTGGAGGCACGATATATAACAAGCCGTCTGTAGACTAATCCGAAAGTGTTTTACTAATTTACAAAGTAACTGTTTACAGTACAGTGAAGTATTATCCCCACAGTAATTCACTTCTGTCAATTGTACATTATTTTGGTGTCGTTTCTCTATTTAGCCTAAGTAATGTTCCTTTGTTTGTAATATCGAAAAGATTAATGCTTTTAAAATAAGGTAAACAATTAATATATAACTAAAAAGTTAATTTCAATTCATTCCAATACTGAGGAAAATATATCCTACCTGTGCAGTTATAGATGTACGCCGCACTTCTGTCCAGACTTCCTGGTCAAGCAGAGCCAGAGCAGAGTGGGCGTGTCCTACACTGTCACTTGAACAGAAAACAATCCGCATAGAGGACTTTCTGCAAATACCTTCAGATAGACTAACTTTAAACATAATAATAATGTGCGGTAGCACCAGTTTAAAAAAGGAAATTAACCCTAGGAAGGTCACACTAAAGTTTGATGATTTTGGGATAAATGCTTTGATGCTAAACATGAAGTTCACATATTATTGTTTAAAACTCAAAGCATGTCTGTGTATATACTTTGGTCTTTTATTTAAACTTCAGATTTTTATTTTTTCATTTAAAATGCATACTGAGCAACACCAAATATGCAAGACTTAAATGTGTTCTGATTATTTTTAACTAAAACTACAATCCCAAATGTATAAGAATCCAACTACAAATATATGTATATAGAGATCTTGTCTTGTTTTGCTCTCCTCTGTGCCTGCTGGTTATATTGACTTATGTTCATTTTAACTGTATTGAATTGTCATAGTTTTAAATCTGTGGGGTTTTGAAGGTTGCTATACCAAATAAAAACTGAATGATTTTTATCATATCTGTACAATGCATCTTTCATATGGAAACATGTATAAAACCAAACAGTGGATTCACATTGATCAGTTAAAAATCAATGCTATACCATATTAATGTAATTGTGTACTTTTGTTTAATATCATCTCTAAGGATCAGACAAAATGTTGCCTCCCTAGACATACACATAGATAAATAATGAGAAAGCAAGATGCATATTAAACCAAGAAAAATTGTGTCCTTCATTACATTATTGAATGCATGCTGACCTTGTAAGTGCATGTACCAGTTCACACTGTCACAGTTTAAGAATGAGACATGTGCATTTACAAGCAAGCAAGTTACTTTCAGACCAAATACTGCGATTCATTCATTTGGTTTGTTACACCATATTGGTGGGCAGACCTCAAAGCAGAACAGATGCACATTGGTAAGAGATCAAATAATCTGCAAATAACCTTTCATTAAGATGGAAATGGAAAAACAAGCAGATTATTTCAAAAACACCACTGTGAAAACAAGACAAAAAACAAAAACTAAAAACAAATCAGTATTTATTAACAAGGATACACTGCTTAAAGTCCACAGCAGTGCTGTTTTTCAGTGAAAACTGGACATTTGAAAAGATTATAAAAGCTGCAAAAGGAACATATGTTTTATTTTTTTTCAATCTTAACAGACAACAAGACATATTGTAAAGTGGACATAATAAATCCATTACTTTATCACAAATCATACAATTATACATGAGACCTTGTAAAAATAAAATAAAAAGGCTATTGTGGCCTTTTGTCATATTTATGATACAGGGAAAACAATTCCATATGCAATGAGGGAAAAAATAAAACAAAAGAGTTCTTCAAAGTTTGAATCAGTCCATGGGTTGTTTATTTTGGTGGATCTGTGTTGATGCCATATTTTTCCTTGAGAAGTTTCAGCTGTTCCTCTTTCTTCTTTGTATCCATTTTCTGGAAAGCCTGGAGAAAAGATCAACACAATTGAATCAATTTTTTAATAAATTAGGAAAAAAATACAATGTTTCTCATAAGTAATATGTATTACCCTTGTCTTTAGCTATGTACTTTCAAATACAATACAACTTTATATTGGAATAGAATGTTATATTGTTTCTAATTATACATACTCTGTTTGCATTGTAGTACAAGACAACCAGATATCTGTTGCAGACATTAAATCCAGATAAGTGATCACAAGCATTCTTGGCATCAAAGATGTCTTCATAGACAACATAAGCGGTTCCTCTGGTTTCTGGAGTGTTCCCTCTAGAAATAAACAATATGCAGTATATGATTAGTGGAATGTAAAGCAATTCATGTTACCCAAGAAAAAAAAAATGCAACTTTAAATAATAATACTGAGCTCCAAATGGGTACCTCCAGTAAAGGTATCTTAAGATTACCAGAGTAAATATACACTTATGTCACTTACAGACAGAAACTGTAGTCTCCTGGGGAAGCACTAGAATAAGAGAGCACCACTGGAATAGGGCAATGGTTTCTGTTGGAAGATACGTGGCTAGCTGTCCAACAGCAGCACAATAACTGATCTCTATCACCTAATTAAAATAAAGGATTATTTGACAATAAATCTCTCAGTTCATTTGTGCATCTAAAGTAGCAAAACATCTTGAACAGCAGGGATGACTTACAGGATTTAAGGGCAAAACAAAAGTGCAAAAATACGAATACAAAATAATGCAAACATAAAGAAAGAAAGAAACTAAATAGATTAGGTCCTCCCTGATCGTGATTGTTTACTATATTTAACAAAAACATTTTGAATTTAAAAAATTAAAAGTCCCCTTGAGAGAACTTGCTCTTGTGATTTATGTTCTAGGTAAAATGTATAATAAACTTGTAATAATGATTTCAATTATTAATTTCTGCCTTGGCATTTCAAACTGAAAAACAACTATTGTTGCAATTATTCTTACCATATACACTTTCTTTAAAAACTCAAAGTTAAGTTTTGCAGAAACCGATCGGTATGAAAAGAGCAAGAATGCAAGACTACAATAGTCTATTATGGTATTTAAACGGTATCAAAACTTTACATCATATAGGTTTATCTATGAAAATTCAAGTTTTAATACACCCAATTCCCAAAAACATTCTATACATATTTGCACATTTATAGAATATTTTATTTCACAGATCATATAACCGTATACAAACTTACACTCTGATTTGCCGGATTGGTCCATACTTTCCAAAGATATCATACATTTCTTCTGCAGTAATTTTGTAGGGCAGATTCCTAATATACAGGATTCGATTTACTTCTGGTGGTAAACGAATCTGGAAACAGAAAATGTTAAATTAGAATTGAGAATTAAATTAACATTAAATAAACAACTCACTAAATAGTAGTTTGAGTTACATGTTCTACTCTTAACAAATGATTGTTGTGTTCTCCCACAATAATCTAGACGAAAGAGTACATTCACTTTTGATTTATGTTGTTAAGGTGTATATAATTAATAATACTACATCAAAAAAGTATTAACAAACCACCTCAGAATATTATTTTACTTTACAAAATGTTTTTGGTAAACGTTTATCTTAAGTAATAGCTTATTACAAAGCATTTAACATTGAAAATAGCAATGAAAAAAAATATTATAGTTAGCTTTTTAAATCTATTTTTTCTCGAATACATATTTTATGTTTGAACATAAAAGACAGGTTAACTTACTGTACTGATAAGATTTAAAACTAAGCATAGTATAATCAAATGAGGCCTAGTCACAACGTACACAACTAATCACACTACCCTGAAAATACATTCGTACTATTGAAATACATATATGTATATAATGTACATACGTTAGCTCTTTTTGCAGCTTGCATAGCCATGATTGCGCCTTCTTGTTGAAAGAAATATCTTTAAGAACGAAAACAACACAGGACGCACACAAACAGCGATGCAAAATGGCTATCTTAAGGAAGTATGATTCTTGTTGGCCGCAGGCTGATGACGACTTCCGGCGCTGTTAAAGGCATAAATGTACCATAGATATTTGGAATCATTTTAAATAGAGTTACGGGTGGCCATCTTGAGTGATAATAAAATCACTATACTCAAATACTAAATAGAAAATTAAACGTAAAAAAAAAGAATAAAAAGAATTCGATATATAAAAAGTCCACAAAACAACACCAGAGAAAGTAACATTACACTTAAATACACAAATGCCTGATGACAGCTAACTATCTAGCAGTTTATTGCATTTTAAGGGTATTTTCAATTCCCCAACTGTCCTTCTAAGTGTCAGACGTTTCATTGTATTTGCTGACCAGTGGTAGAACAATGGCTCTTAGATTAGTGTCTGTGTCACTGTGCAAGTTAGCACTGTATAAGTAGATGTACCTCAGCAGCAGTGATGTTACAGTATTCAGATTAGTAATAGTTGTGTGTGTGTAGGTTACAACCTGTTAGTGTCTCTCAGTCATTCAGTCATTAAAATGTCCTAGATAGAGTAATGGTGTATTGTATTGGACAGAAGTGATGCGGCCTTATCTTTGGCCTGTTGTATAATTGCTTATTATATTACCACACCACTGGTCTGTGTGTATGTGTTTGTAAATAAATGAGTGTGTGTAGTCTATACACTAGGTATAGTCAGAAATACAGTTTATTGTATATAACAGAGGTAGAGAATTTAAAATTTAGGACAGTACACTACATGATATCCCTTTTATAATGCAGGACATGCACTCTGCTCTACTCCATACTGTGTTTTTACTGCAGGAAATCACAATACATGTTTACTATGATTTCACCATGGTAAACCACACGATATTTTACTGTGTTTTTACTACAGTACACACTTCATCAAACTGTGTTTTTACCACATAGATATTCAACTCGGATACATTTTATTCAATGCAAACCCAAAGCTATGATTTCTAAAGTGAACGTGTATGTGTCTGTGTTTTATTATGTGTGTGCATGGATCTCGTATTATTATCATATAATAATATGAATTTAAGTAAGATTAAGGAGTACTTAGTACTAAACACATTTCATTTCAACGTATTATGATTGTTATTATTATTAGTATTAATATTAGTATTACAAGTCGAACTATGGGAAATCAGGTTGCAGCACAAGCATGTGGATAGACTAAGCATTATTTACACGGAACGGACACGTGTACAATCTGACCATTATGTTAAAGGACAGGCATCTGTACATCCTTACCAGGGCTGCCAGATTTTACAACCCCGGTTGTAAAAACAATGAAGATCAATCGTAATGTAGCCTATACGATGTCCAATCAGAGGCATGCATTTTAATTAGAATATTAGTACACCATTCAAGTTCCAAGAACAAATAATATGGACAAGATTTGTGACACCTTTGCTCATTTTCACCAAGCAACCACGACTTAAAACAAGCCCAAAATATACCAACAAGCGGCAAAGCCAAATCATAAGCGACTGCATGGTTAGACGAGCCCAATTCATAAGCGGAACTGGCAGCCCTGACCCTTACTACTCATTGTCTATGAGCCACGATGCATTGCGCGATGAGAGGCATTTTGAATATTAGTACTTATAACTTGTATTCTATATTAACTGTATATTTTACTCATGCACTTCTGTCATTTTAAATCAGTAATTTGTATAATGCCTGATTTGTGACTGTGTACTGTATTTTTGCACTTATGTTTTGCCCTTTTATCCTGTAATTCATTCTGGATATTATTAATAATAATAGCAGTCCATCATTCTTGTAATTAAGATTTTGTGTGTTTTCGGTCGATTATATATATATATATATATATATATATATATATATATATATATATATATATATATATATATATATATATATATATATATTAAATTAATATATACGCAAAAATAATAATATATTTAAAAAAACTGTAACAAAACTGTACAGTAATAATACATTCTGCAAGCTCGACTCCAGGGCAGAACCACATCTGACATTAATTGGTTATTCTTTCGTAGCTTTACTTTGAGGCGCCAAAATCCTGGGTTCATACCATCTTTTTTTCTTTATTATTATTATTATTATTATTATTATTATTATTATTATTATTATTATTATTATTATTTTGTAATCAATATATTGAAATGTTGTACACAATCTGAAAGCTTAAATGTTTCGCCATAATATTTTGTGAAAATGTGTTGGTGCTTATACATTTTTATTGGTTTGTGTTGTTAAAATTATAATACAAGTTTATAAACCGCACCACTCTCTCTCCCCCCCGCCACGTCCTTAGAGTTGGAATGATCCGAAGCGGTTTAAAACAAAATAGATAAAAAACTGGAGAGGCGGGCTGCCGCGCTGGGGAGCTGAGCTGTCGTGGCTTGTTAACACCAGTTCCGTTCATTTATAAGTTCGATAACAACATTGAATGTGTATATATATAATGTATATCTTACAGCCCTTTTATTGGTATAAGCGTAGTGTGAATGCGTAATACAAGAAAAGAGCGCCGTCGTGGTGAACAACCGTGTTTAAATGGTAAGTACGTGTTATTGGCCATTGTCTAATTTCAGTTGCCTACATTTTAAATAAACATGTCGAATTCGTGTACTACTTTTGAAGTAAATGGTAGAAGGACAATGTCCATGTTTAAGTTGAGAGTGTGTGTGTGTGTATGTTAAGAAAATGGCGGCGGTGTCTGAGCAATGTGTTTGTTATAAAATCGTCTGTGGTTTTGTATTCGAGTACAGATTGTCCGGGTTACATTAATGTAATCGAATTAAAAAATTAAAGTAAATCCGTTTCCTACTTAACTTTTCTCCTGTTCAAATATGCAATCGTATTACTATCATTTGTAAACTGTAAAATGTGAGTAGGTTTGTGCAGTGTAGCGCTGTGGCGTGAGGGCTGAATGGGCAGGAGCGAGTTTGTGGGACTGAAAACTGAGGCAGTGATCAAACTCGTAACTTTATTGCTCATGTACTTCTATTGGCATAAGAAATATGCAATTAGTAATGGTGCACTAAAGGTTTTAAAGAGTCATTGTTTACGGCATGGCTGGTTGAACTCATTTAAGGCGTAGGATGTGATTTGTAAATTGGTAAATGCTCATTTGAAAGAAATGTCCTGTCTGTTGCCATTTTAACATTTTGATTCGTATATATCGTCTATCCTCACAAGTTACCGGTGGAAGGGTTTTTATAATGAACGACTTCTGTAACCTTGCCGGTTGTACTAACAGGATCGGATCCGGCTCCGCTGATGCGATGTTTTGCTCCCATTATTAAGCAGCGTGTGCGGTAGTTTAAGGAGTTTCCTACTGACATAAACCGGCAGTCTCTGTGCGGCTGTTTGAACAGCTACCGCTAATGACAATCGTAAACCTTTCCCAAAACTATACTGTGCTACTGCCGATGAGTTTATTAACTTAGTTGTTCACTACGTTTCCCAATGCATGTTAATGTCTGTGTGCTTATCGCTGCCACTGGATCCCACACGACCATGTGTAGTCCGTCATCCGAAAAGGGCGCATTGGATCCGTTAAAACCTCACAGTACACAGTTTTTCCAGTTTCTTGAACTGGTATGCATTTCTTTAACTCCCCAACTACAAAAATAATATACTAGCCAACAATCCATTGTATTTCTAACGCGCTTTACTCATACCCAACAGTGCTACAAGTCAGTCAAAACAGACAAGATCGATCAGGCAGCACCGCAGTAGCAACTCAAGAGTATATATATATATATATATATATATATATATATATATATATATATATATAAAGCTTGCAACCAAGAGAGATCCTTAACAGCTTTTTAAAAAGGTGAGTTTTAAGAAATGTCTTAACTGCGGATTAGGGGTGCTTCTCTAAACTACAGTAGTCTGTATTGGGGGTGCTGGAGAAACGAGAACTTTTACATTGTTTTTAACATCGTAAATAAACCTAATCGCACACAGAGTCACTTTAAGTTCCTGCATTTTAAAAAGTCTGATCCTGATCAAAAAGCAGGATCATTTTTGAGCTCGGATTGAGCCCTCATCCGTTTAGTACAACACAATTGAGATCAAGATCAAGTGTGCCATTCCTATTCAGCCAGGTGAAGTGGGATTTCTTATATAAACCAACAACTAGGGCAAAAATAAAATCTGAATAGCAGAGTCGGAATACTTTAAAAACGGGTTAGGAATGAACATGGAGCAGGTCGAATAAGTAGTAAGAGCTAATTGTAATGGGTTGTAATGCACAAGTAAGTCACTAGGTGGCACTGCAAAATAAAGCAAAACATCCTAAACACATTTTAAGCAAACAATACACATGTATGCATTATCTGTTTTTCACATTAGGTTTAATAGCTTAAAGTCAGCAAACCCTGTTTAAGTATGACAGCTAATATTTCTATTAGAAAAATGTTGTAGATCATTTGTAAGCAATCTTCATTTACTTTAATTTTTTTTTAATTGGATAGATGTTAGACATCAAGTAAAGTTGAATACTGTTTAACAACTTGGCTCTCTTTATTTGTTGCTATGTGTAACTGCACATTTCTGGCTTCTTTGGTAACTATTTTCCAGTGCACATAGAGTGAAGACCAAGCAACACAATTTAGATTTTGTTTTTGTGTCTTCCCAGTTAGCATATTTCGCATTGTGACATCAGAGAAGCTAGGGATGGGGAGTTTCTAATACTTATTTTCCACATGCTGTTTTCCTTAAACTCTTAATGCACATCTTCCAAGCTATAACACAAACGTGTGCTATTGGAGGTTAAACTTTAAATGTACCATCTTTTGATAAATTAACTACAGCATCTAGATATTGAAAGTAATTTCCATATTCAAATGTATTAAACTACCTACTGTTTTAATGTACAGGCACACTTGTCAGCACATTCAGCCTTTTGGAGTCTGTCTTGACTGAAGCTGAAGTCAATGTTTTTTAACCCATCTAAATGTATTAAAGCAGTTTGTATTAATGTACCAATCATACTCTTAAGTCACATTTTCTTGTCACGTCTGCTTGATTTAAAAAAAAAAAAAAAAAAGGCAAAACCTTTGGAGGGACTGTTTCATTAGGATGCGTCATAAATAGGGCTGTCCCAAAGGGTACATTTTTACCTTCGAAGGTTCAGAACGCATTACGGAAAAAAGGGTCGAAGTAGGGCTGGCTGTGTGATATGACGATATATATCGTATGACGATGGACAAACGTCTATCGTTTCATATTATGCTATATCGTTTATATCGAGGTGTCGCAAATTGCAATCTTTACGGCAATATTTTAAGTCATTGGGACACTTTGCGTTCTCCCCGGTTCTTCCACACGTGCTGGATGCAGGTAGAAATGTGCATGAGAAACACAGACGTACATGAGGACAGTGAAGTGACACAGAATAACCAACATAACCAAGAGACACTTTAATGCACAAGTGCACACGGTCCGCCCCGCTCTCGTCGCCAGGCTAAACGCGATCTGCAAGCACCCCCCACCCCCGCTGATTTAGATTGGTATCATTTGTATAAAATTAATAATAACTTTTGCATTTTAATAAATTGGAAAGCAATGCAAACACATGCAAAAAGTATCATTTTCTTTTTATTAAGATGGTGAAGTGGTTCAACAGTTTGTATTATTATTAATAATATTATAACAATTTTGCATTAACAACGTGCTGTACCGGTAAGTAGAATCAAAACGCGACAGTCCGTGAAGAAATTTCCCTGTCTGACAGCCACAGCTCTCCTCTCGCAGCAGCTTCTCAGAGCTGTGCTGTGCGAGTGCACAGATTTCTGTTGCTGGGTCTTAATGGCGTCATGCAGAATCACTGCAGTAACGCACATCTCTGAGTCTCTCGAACGCGACCCTTGTTCTGGAATGAATGCTGCCTCAGCCAAATATCGAAAATAAATTCCATGTGTATTGCGTGTTGACATAAACAAACAAACGTGATCAATGAAGACGAGATGGAGGAGAGGAGTGTGGCTGAAACTTCACAGCAAAGTGACCCAGTGAATCTGTCCCGTAGAAAGGTGCGTCGTTGATAGTGTGGACATGATTTGGTTTCAAGACAACTGACACAGAACAGGAAATGTAATTCAATGTCAGTTGTGTCCTATTATTTTTGCTTTATGAACAGTACAAAATGGCCATTCAAAAATACCATCATACCGTAAAAAAGAAAAATGGGAAAAATACCATGATATTGTATTTTGGCCATATCGCACAGCCCTAGCTACTAGTGTATAGATTTGACTTAAAATCAGTGTTTTTTTTTTTTTTTTTTACAGGTAATACATTTAACAAAATAAAACATCCACTTGTAGTTTAAAATGTTTTCAAACAGAAATCATGTTTTAATTTTTTTACAAGCACAGTTTATATTGATTTTAATTGTATGAAATATGTTAACCTCCAACTAAAAGCACCTTACTCATAATCGGGGCCAGACGGAATCTGTGGGTGTAGAGTTTTAATGAAAAAGAGCGGAATCCACTCAAGCCCGCGGAAGATTTATAAAAATAAAACTTAAAACATGATGAGTGAAATTAAAGTATTACTTACTGTAATGTAAAATCCCCCAAGTAATCGCATATCATGCAGCACATGCGCTGTAAAATAGTCTCATCTGCATTCTGACCAGTGCGCTCTGGGGCAGTGTGTAATCAAGCACCTGACTTCCAGGGTTTTCAGAGGGTCTTTGGATTGGCTAGATAGATCTCTAGGCTGATAACATACACATAGTAACATCCTTTCCATTGGTCAATACTATGCCTATGTTCTCCAGTTGTGTAATTGCCACCAAAGACGCAATGTAAACAAACTGCATGTGGTTCCGAATTTCAACTACGCAACTAAAAACGCATGTCTTATCACATCGTTTCACCATTTGTAATTGATTTAATGTGTATCTAACACAACAACTTGAAAAATAAAATCTTCCTATTAGAAGACGTATGGAAATAACAGCAATAAAAGCAGACCTGTCAACTCGCCCGTATCTTTTCAGACTCTTGTATTATTATGGTTTCCCGATATTGTTACACGAGGAGAGCTGGACAGGGCCGTAGAAGGGCATGAACCCAGCAGCAGGACCGGTATCTGCTCCTTTGTGTGAGGAGCAGCACTGCCAGAGCCCTACAGAATGACCTCCAGCAGGCTACTGGTGTGCATGTCTCTGACCAAACTGTCAGAAACAGACTCCATGAGGGTGGCATGAGGGCCCGACGTCCTCTAGTGGGACCTGTGCTCACAGCCCAGCACCGTGCAGCTCAATTGGCATTTGCCAGAGAACACCAGAGTTGGCAGGTCCGCCATTGGTGCCCCGTTCTCCTCACAGATGAGAGCAGGTTCACACTGAGCACATGTGACAGATGTGAAAGAGTCTGGAGATGCCGTGGTGAATGTAATGCTGCCTGCAACATCATCCAGCATGAACGGTTTGGCGGTGGGTCAGTGCTGGTCTGGGGAGGTATATCCTTGGAGGGTCACACAGACCTCCACGTGCTAGCCAACGGTACCCTGATTACTGTTAGGTACCGGGATGAAATCCTCAGACCCATAGTCAGACCTTATGCTGGTGCAGTGGGCCCTGGGTTCCTCCTGGTGCAGGACAATGCCTGGCCTCATGGTGCCGGAGTGTGTAGGCAGTTCCTGAATGACGAAGGCATTGATGCCATTGACTGGCCCTCGCGTTCCCCAGACCTCAATCCAGTTGAGAACCTTTGGGATGTTATACATCGGTGTGTCCTAATGAGGGATGTCTCAGATTTCTAGATTGATACATCTCTACTGGTCTCCATTGAAGGAGATCCCCCAGGACACCATCCGCCGTCTTATCAGGAGCATGCCCAGATGTTGTCGGGAGTGCATACAGGCACATGGGGGCCATGCACACTACTGAGTCACATTATGAGTTGCCGTGATGAAATTCACGCAAGTTGGAACAGCCTGTGATTTCAATTGTTTACTTTGATGTTCGGTGTGAGTTTGATTCCAGCCCTCAATCGGTTGGTGATTTTGGTTTCCATTGACCGTTGTTGAGAACAAAATGACCGACCTAACAAATTACACAATGTACAGTAAAGATTTTGATCTTTTAATATATTTTGTTCATCAAGATCCGATGCGAGATTTAAGTGTTCCCTTCTAATTTTTTTTTTTTAGCAGTTTTTCCAATTTCCAGTGGTAGCCCAAGCAGCATATGACTTCATAAAGGCTGGTACACAACTATGGGGAATGATTTGTGACAACATTTTAAAATTGAGATAATATGAAATGCATAAAATACAAAATAAATACATTTACATTTCCCTTTTTATTTATTTATGCTGATTTATTTGATACTTTTATTTGGAACAGATTTTCCCCCATATACAATGGCATGATCAGGGTCCACAAAGGCAAATCGCTCTAAATATTTAAGCAAAGAATGTCGTTCCTTAACATGCCCAAGTATGAGGTTAAAGATTCAGGCTGGATAGAGCTGCAATATTTGACCTGTGTGAAGAGCTGAAGGGAAATCTGGAAAGACCAACAACTAGGGCTGGGCGATAGGACTTAAAAATCTCAATATTTTTAGATGTTTGGGCGATACATGATATACATCTTGATTTTCTCCAATCAAGCTACAAAATAAGACCAGACATTCAAACAACCATTATTTCTTTTATCATTAAATATGCAAAACTTAACAAATACCACATGTAGGCTGTCATGGTAAATTTATGCAGAATGCAACACTACAGCGCAAGTGTTGCGTGATTACTATTGCTTGTGTTATGATGTTATGGGATATATATATAATTTACGGTCACATAACAACAATAACACAAGCAATAGTAATCACGCAACACGTGCTGTAAAATGGCATAGATTCAGGTAGGTTTACCACATTCGGGTTTATAGTACCTGTGTAGCAGATGTTAAACGCACCACATTTCTTCTGTCACGTTTCGATTCTGCTTACCAGTACAGTACATGTTAATACAAAAGTTATTAAAAAAAAAAAAAAAAAAAAAAAACTACCATCTTAATAAAATGAAACATAATGCATTTGTTTACATTGCTTTCCAATTTATTAAAATGCAAACCTACTTTATTTAATTTTATACAAATTATATACATCTAAATTAGCATGGGTCGGGAGTCCAAATGGCACTGGGAATTTAGGCTACTGGATCATTCCAGAGACTGGGAGGGGATCAGTATGATGAGCCAACCAATTATTATTATGCATTTCTTAGCAGACGCCCTTATCCATGGCGACTTACAAAGTCTTACAAAGTGCATACTTTTTAAGACCACTACTGTCATACACTAAAACAAATGTTAGTTATTCCAATGTTGTGTTTTTCTTCCTGAAATACAATAACAATTTAACAGAAAAGAGGGACTGGAATAACATCTACCCCAACTTAACTTAGACATTTAAACCTTATTCAAAGACATGGATGTGGAAGTAAATCTGTAATATTTGTGGTTTATTGAACACCAGCATTTAACCTTGCAGATTGTTGCAAAAAACTTAACGGCTATTATAGCTTGGAATCACTATTGTTTTAGTACATATTTTTTCACCTTCATCCACAATTCGTGCATCGAATTTGCTCCCTTTTTCTTGGGATTGTGCAATCTCGTAGGTGGTCCGTAGGTTGTGCCTATTTTAATTTAATGCATGAAATTCCAACAAATGGCTTTAGAACTGTTGCTATTTCCATCTGGAAGTTTGATAAATCGCTCCTGATTTCAGGAAAGGTTGTAAACTAGAAACTATTACAGAAAAATCCTTAAATAGCGAATCTTTGAATAGGTCTCAAAGAAACAATTAACCAGAATAATGCAGGGGTGGTACAGGCATGCTGGCAGGATAGTGCTCTTTCAGAAGAAACATTTTTATTTATCGGTAATTAATCATATATTTTAAAAATACATTGATTTAAATGTAATCTGGTCCAGTGCCTGCTGACACGACCGTGGTGATTGAGGTGCTTTTTTTTATGGTTTCGAACTTGGTTATATCCAACAACATTTATTTAATGGGCAGTATACATATCAAAAGATTTAATGTCGGCTGTCCCACTGTCTAAGTGTGGTTTAGTATAATGTTTGTTGGGGTTTGCCAAGGAGTAGACCTAACTCGTTGCAGGTTCAACAGCAAATCTTTTTTTATTACTGCTGCAGCACACACCGGTCTCGGACTGAACGGTTACTCTTTCTTTTGCCTCCCTTCACCTTCATTAATGTCTTTTGAAATGGGCACAATTATCTAAACAATGTCCCCCAATGCACCGTTGATTGTTTTAGTTTCCAAAGTCCCCTGGTTCCTAAGAATATTCATGCATTCAGTAGTAACAATTTAAGGTCTAAGCTCATGTCATGTATATTAAAAAAAATATATATATTTGGTCATTTGATCTCTGATTTATGTGGGGTGAAATCTTAAGTATTTTTTCATTTGTTCTTCACAGATCTGCAGCAGGACTTGGATATGCCTTCAGGCGTTTGTCAGTCTTCATTCTGAATTTCTATCACCATGTGTTCGATTCCTGGCCTCCCAACACCAGGCTCAAAAATTACGGTTCACCTTACCAGGGTAAATCTAAATCCACTTTGTGTTCTGGTGGAACTATGGGCTAACTTTGATAAAGAGAAAAAGTCTGAATATCAGCAAATGAGAGCAGAAATTCAGTTTCCCAAGGAAAAATTTAAAGATGCAGAGGGAAATCCAGGAGACTTATGCCTGGTACAAATACTTGAAACATGGTACAGAGCTAGGGTCGTCTCAAGAAATGGTTCAGATTATAATGTGTTCCTTATTGACGAAGGAAGAACTCTTGCTGTTGGAGCATATAATTTAGCATGGGGTCACAATATCTTTTTCCACCTGCCTCCTGAGGTAGAATTCTGTGTTCTTGCCAATATTTTACCATTGTCACCTGAGAACAAATGGTCTCCAATGGCATTAGAGTTCCTGAAATCTCTCTGTGGTAGAACAGTTGAAGGATATGTTCAAGATGTGCTCGTACCCCATAGAGCATTCCTCATTGACATTCCCAGTATATCCAAACAGATGTACGAAATGGGATTTGCTAAGAAGTTGTCCAGTGAAATGTTTAAGTTCTATGTTGAAAGATCATTACAGTCATTTACTGGCACTATGGCCTGTCCAGAATCAAATCGAATTTCTTCCCATGTACGAATTGAACCATCAGAGTCTAGTGTTGTCCACAAGAGTAAACTTGACATCAAGCAGGGTTACTTTTACCCACAGTTACAAGCAGACACCGTTGAGATGGTAACTGTTACAGAGCTAACAAACCCTCTACGTTTTTTTTGCCAGTTGAGAATTTTTTCTCAGGAGTTAAAGAAACTAACGGATCAGATGATGCAGAAATACGAAGGAAGATTAAGTGCAGAGAACATAAGACCTGAAGCTTTGGGCTTTCCATGTGCTTCTAGAGGAAGTGATGGGAAGTGGTATAGGTCAATCTTGCAGCAGGTGTTCCCATGCAAGAATCTTGTAGAGGTATTGCATGTTGACTATGGAAAGAAAGAATTTGTTCCAATTGGTAACATCAGACCATTAGCACCTGAATTCTTCAGAATGCCTGTTGTTACATACATGTGTTCCATGCTTGGGATAACTGACCAAGGTGCTGGATGGTCAGCTTCTCAAATTGACTTCCTGAAGTCCTTGCTATTGCACCGTGTAGTGATTGGAAAATTTGAGTATCAGAGTTACTCAGAGGGTGTATACTATGTAACACTCTATGGAGATGATAATCTGAATTTGAATAACTTATTTGGAATGAAAGAGAAGTGTCTGATAGAATCTGAGAAACTGCATGGGGATTATGCCATTGTGAGAACCACCATAGCTCCAAAAGCTCAAACATTGTTGGGAAGCAGAGTTCAGCGGTCTTCACCAATCCCCTGTGGAACTGGCACAGAGGAAATGCTTGCAAAGACTTCAACACCAAATCTTAAACTCAACTCAACTTATGAAGCAGTTGTAGAGTATGTAATTAGCCCCTCAGAATTTTGGATTCAGACACAAGAGTATGCCATTGAATTTGACCAGCTAATGAATGACATTGTTGACCTTTATGACAATGCATCTCGAATGGAAGGTGTAATCAGAACCCCTACGGTTGGGCTGTTTTGTGTTGCCAAGTCTAAGGATGATGTGTTTTATCGGGCCATTGTCAGTGAAGTTCTAGGGGAGCAAGCAAAGGTGTATTTTGTTGATTATGGCAACACAGAAACTGTTGCGTGGTACAACCTGAAAGTTCTACCTACCAAATACCAGGAGATACCCGCTTTAGCTCTGAAGTGCTGCCTTCATGGTGTCAGGCCCAAGGATGAGAATTGGAGTCAGAATGCAATTTCTTTCTTTACAAAAGCAGTTGGAGACAAGGTGCTTCAGGTTTATACATATGCCAAGCTTCACGACAAATATGCTGTCCAATTAACAGATGCATCGGCTGAAGAAGGGAATATAAATTGCTTGATGTGTAATGCTGGTTTTGCAGAATATGAGGACGTCAAGAAATCGGTCCCCAGGCTTCAAAGAATGCCTCTCCCTATGCCCACAGTGCAAAATCAAAGCGTAAAAACACTCTTAAATGTAACCAGAGAGAGCAATCCTTGTTCTTTGCCTACCAGCATTATAGCAGGATCCGAGACCAGGACTGTCTTCAAAGAGCATTTATTTCCAATAGGGAGTAACATAGATGTTACGGTCTCTTATATTGAAAGCCCGAATGACTTTTGGTGCCAGATGTCAAAAAGTGGAGGAAGTCTTAATTTGCTGATGCAAGACATTCAGAAATACTATGCTGATTCTCCTGATACTTATCTGCCTGTTGAAGCTGCCTGCATTGCTCGGCTACCTGGAAATGGAATATGGTACAGAGCTTTAATTATCCGAAAGCATGCATCCCTAGAAGTTGATGTTTTACTCATTGATTATGGCAATACAGAGAGAGTTCCCTTGAAAGACCTACGAGCCATAAATCCAGCATTTATTCAGCTGAAAGGTCAAGCTTTTAGATGCAGCCTCTACAATTTGATTCATCCTTCGGGTCAAGATCCTTTGAAGTGGAGTGATGCTGCAATATCGGAGTTTCAGCAGTTCGTGGATTCTGCAGCTTCCTCCCACTTGGATATGAAATGTACAATTTATGCAGTTATGTATGATTCCAACAAAGTGGTCTTCAACGTGGTAGACCTTGAAACACCGTTTCAGAGTGTTTGCAGCTTACTGGTTCAAAAGGGCTTAGCCCAGCGTGCCCCACTGAAAAAAGCCCCGCACCCACCTTTCCGTCTAGACACCTACTACTATTCTATGCACAATATCAAAACCGGTGGTGAGGAGGAAGTCTGTGTTACTCATGTGAAATCTGTGGGCCACTTCTATTGCCAGCTTGGGCGGAATTCTGATATGGTCGATAAACTGGCAGAGAAGGTAAACTATCTGTGCCAACAGTTGGAACGCATAGATTGTCCTCAGACATTTGGCACAGTGTGTTTTGCAAAATACTCTGATGGTCAGTGGTACAGGGGACAGATTAAATCAGTGTTTCCAAAAATCCAGGTCTATTTTGTGGACTATGGTGATATGCAAGAAGTAGATAAATCTGATCTGCTGCCAATTCCTATTGAGGCTAGTGATCTAATGTCTGTGCCAGTCCAAGCAGTTCACTGTGGATTGGTAGATGTCCCAGCAGATGTACCAAGTGATGTCAACAGCTGGTTTGAGAGTATTGTCATTGGCAAGTGTTTCAGAGCTTTAGTAGTGGCAAAAGAACCATGTGGAAAACTGATGATTGAACTCTATGATGGTAAAATGCAGCTGAATTCAAAGATCAAAGACACATTTCAAATAGAGGCTTTAAGACAAAGTGTTGCTCTTGGGTGTTCAGTTACCAAATTCCCCAGGCCTGAGACAATGGCATGCAAGACCAAAGATGAATTTAAAGCTAGGTCTCTGCCACAGATGAGTGATCTTAAGAACAGAAAAGAAAAAGACATTCAGTCTTTTCATAAAGATGCCTGTCAGCAACCACAAAGAGAAGTGAAACAGTTCAGCAGTGTTGGAATTCAGTGGGAACCTGAAGAGGAAAGCT
Source organism: Amia ocellicauda (assembly GCF_036373705.1). NCBI lineage: Eukaryota > Metazoa > Chordata > Actinopteri > Amiiformes > Amiidae > Amia > Amia ocellicauda. The sequence goes on along the minus strand of NC_089850.1, from coordinate 41,678,781 downwards.
TTGGAGATTCTAAAAATGGACACAAGCAGCAGATTCCTCCATCAAAATCAGAGTACAGTGCAGCACCTACTGTTAAATCTGGTAGCAGTCTAAACAACCCTGAGACAAATTCACATGCTGTATCCAATTCAAAAGACCAAAGTATCTTAAGTGTGAATTCTTTGGTTATGCCTAAACTTGCAGACCTCCCATCAAAATGTTTAAAACCTGGTCAAGTAAAGGAAGTGTATGTGTCCCATGTCAATAACCCTTCTAGCTTCTTTGTACAGCTCACAGAAGAGGAAGATGAAATCTTCTCAATCGTAGAAAAACTCAACCAAGATCTGGTATCTATTGAATTTAGGAAGTTGGAGTTGGATGATCTAGTGTGTGCAGAGTTCCCTGATGATAACTCTTGGTATCGTGCAGTTGTCAGGAACACATTTTCAAATGGCACAGTACTTGTAGAATTCATAGACTTTGGCAATACAGCAACTATTTCGTCTTCAAAGATCTGCTGGCTTCACAAAAAATTCTTGAAAGCACCTAGGTTCAGCATTCACTGCCTACTTAATGGAGTGCAAAGTACCAATTCCAACTCTGAGTGGGGGCAGGAAGCTGGGTTGCATTTCAAACAAGCCACTGAAAATGGAGAGAAATTTACATGTAGCTTCATTAAAATTACAGGATCACTTTGGGAGGTCAGTCTTCAAGACCAGAGCACCACTTTGACAGACCACTTAATAACGAGTGGTTTTGCTGTGAATTTTGATAATGTTTCGAAGGAGCCAGAGAGTCCACAAACCTCTTCAGGAAGGGACATTTCAGAGGGTTCGGCTGTTACCCCTGAAAAGCAAATGAAGGATCCTGAAGTGCCTCCATTATGCTACACAAGGTGTGCAATTTCAGAGAATCAGACCATTGAAGTCTATGGATCTTGTCTTGTTGGCCCAGAATACTTCTGGTGTCAATATGCAAATTCAAATGATCTTCAAAGGATTGCTGAAGTGGCTGATCAAACTGGAAACAATGAGGCAGGTCACATCTGTGTTGAGGCACTCTATCCTGGGAGCCCATGTCTGGCACTGTTTTCAGAAGATGGTCACTGGTATCGTGCAGAGCTAAAAGCAAAAACAAACCATGCCCTGTCAATTCTGTTTGTGGATTATGGAAATGAAGTAGAAGTAGATGAAAATTGTTTAAAGTCTATGCCTTCTCCGCTGTTCAAAATTCCAACACAAGCCTTTTTATGCCAGTTAGAAGGGTTTAATCTCTCTCATGGTTCCTGGGATTCCAATGCTGCAGACAAGTTCTATGAGCTTCTTCTAGATCAGCTTTTGAATGTTACCATCCTCAAATGGGAAGATTTTGGAAATGGTGAACCTCCTAAGTTTCATGTAAAAGTTGAATGCAATGGGCAAGTTGTAAATGACTTAATGAGAAACTACTGGAAAACTTGTACAAGTGTTGACATTACATTGGCTAACTCTGAACTAGCTGCTCTTAGTGAAAGCTTTCCATGTGAAGATGAGACTGAAGTTACATTAGAAGTACAGAGAACTGTTAATGAATTCTTAGCTCATCCAGAAGAGCAAAGCACTAGTGTTACCTTGAGCATTGAGCAATGTCTGCCTGAACAGTATGAAAAAGTTGTGATGGAATTGCATGATGAATATGAAGCCACTAATGGTACAATGCATCTAGATGTTCAGAGTGTTTTTTCATCTGAGGAACAACTTGAAGATGGCAAAGTAACACAGGTTGAAATCACAAAACAAGCTTCTGGATCTGAAAAGATTCATACTGGTTTTGAGAAACAGAGTGCTGAGTCCACCAGAGAAACTTTTAAGGATGAAGCAGAAACTGAAGTAGATGAACCTTTGGTTGCAGAAACTGGTGTACAAAACACTGATGCCCAAGTGTTGCAGGCTGTCACAGAGGACCTGGAAGACCCTGAAGAGGAAACAATACATGCAGACATTGACCCCTGTGGATTATGCGATCCTCAAAGAATCGGTAACGTGGAAGTGGTTAGTCAGGCTGCCCATGTGCAAATTGATCTTCAAGGTATGGTCTCCCTCGAGGAAAGGCCAAAGTGCATTTCAGCAGGCACCGGTGAACAAATTGAAGCTACTTCTAAAGAAACTGACGAATGCAAAACATTAAAAATCCTCCTGGAAGAATCCAATTTGGATAAAGAAACTCCTACAATCAAACCAATAATGGACTTCCAAGGAACTGGTGTAGATCCAACAATTTCCAAGACTTTGGGATTGCAGACCTCATCTCTCCTGGAATTTCCATGTAAATTAGATGAAGCAGTTCAGGTATGCCAGCAGGCAGAAGAAAGCTTTGAGCTGTTGGATTCCCATGAAGATGAACAAGCAGAGTATAGTGACATTTATGAGGAGGTCTTCAAACAATGCTGTAGTGAACCAGTCTGTCAAGACCGTCCTGTTCCAGAAGAGGCTGGGGATGCCCCTGCTTCTATGGATGTGGTCCATGTAATGCAGGTCCAAGAAGATGCCCAAAAGACAAGAATTGAACCAGGTTGGTAAAATCTTTACCACTTTATAAATCAGTTTGTTTGTATATATCTGTAGTTCAGCAGCTACAAATATTTTTACAAGTTATGAGTGCCTTTTCTTTCAGTACTTAATGATACAATGGCAATATACAAATTCATCATTTACACTTTCAGACCTCTATGGATTCAATTTACTTTGAGGCATCTTGTGTTTATGCTTGATGCTGTACTAGTCCATCATACTACACCAATAAATTATCTTAATGTTCGGTTCACCTTGCTCTGCCATCCAATTTCTTAGTGGACAGGACACCCATTAACAAGTGAAGTTACTTTCAGTTACTGAAACTTACAAAATTTCTTGTTTTATGGCAAATTAAACTCAGCCCATGTTAATCTATTTTGTATTATGTGTAACTTTTCTAGATTGTAGTGGACTGAAACGAATGGAAGAGCTATCTAGTGGCTTTGAGTGTGTTGTCTGGTCATATGTGTACAACACCTGGTGCAATGCAAGGATTCTGAAGATCTATAAAGATACAACAAAGGTACAGAAGATTTTGTTTAATAGATCTGTTGGTTATAGTATAAATTCTCTAATGAAAGCATGGATTCATTTCATGAAAATGGTTATTACAATGTATGGACCAGCATTCTTTAAGTCTGACCCATTACTTAGTTTTAATAAGGTGGTTGACATGAAGGAAAAGTAATGAATTCAGAGCAGTTTTGTGAAAACCAATAATGCATTATGAGTACCATAGTCCACATGGTCATAGACATCATCCAGCCATTGTATTAAGCACCTTCAATACTGTTTTGTGAAGCTCTACTTGTATAACTGGACAACTGAATGCAGTTATTCAGAATTGCCAGTTAATTCAGATCGGATGTATCAAATTCTTTCAAAATGAATTTGATTTTAAGTTTCTTTTACAATTACTGTTTCTTAATGTGTCACAGGTATTGCTTTTGGAATCTGATGCTGAAGCTATAGTAGATTCCCGGAGCATCTGGAAAAGTGTTCCTAAAGAGATGCATTTTAAAGATCAGGTTAGTTAAGGATGGCTTTCTGCTGTAGATCTGAAACTAGTTTTTTTCATTGTCACAATTACTATCTTGAGAATATATTGAGCAGGTACCTGATGTGTTTTGTAAAGCTTGTGAAGCGTCCTATATAATGGGAGCTGAAAAAGTGACTTATTTTCTTTTTTTTTTCCCCCATCATTTCTCCCCCCACCTCCATTTCTATACAGCTGATTCAAGGCAAAAGCACTAAGACCGAAGACATTTCTCTTGATCAGACAGTCCAGCAAGGTACATTGCATTACAGGAAAAGCTGCTGTTCTCGTTCTAAAGTCATCCCAATTGTATGGTACGAGCAAAATCCCTTTATGATCTCTCATGTGGGATGCTTGGAGTTATAATTGGATATGAAGTTAAAAACTAGCAGTGAACCACAATATTAGCTTTAGGGTAGTGGTAGTATCTGTCAGAATGCTGACGTTTACTATATATAAAATGCAGCATATGGTTTAAGAAGGCAGTAATTTTTTCCTTCCCTCAATTATATTGCAGATATGTTTTTGGAAAACTACCCTGAAAGAGAGACTGGCAGCGAATTTGCTTCCTCAACCTCCAAACAAAATAAATCAGCTCTTGAAGAATTGGTACCATGATTTATCTTGTAGTTTTTAGCAACTCTGCATCTTACTACTGATGTTTATACAAATTATAACTTTTTTTTTTTTTTTTTTGGTATTAAGTTCCAGGTAGAAGCACTGGAAGCCTGTGCTCCTGTTCATGTGGAGATGTGTGGTAAGTTTTTATTTTATTCCTAATTTTCTAAAGATTTTTTAAAATACATTATCCCCTTTGACAGAACTTCCCTCCTCAGCATTATGAGGGATATTGTTAATGGCTACAGATTCTGATTTTGTCTGTTTTTGCTTAAGTTGATCTTGGCACTGCTTTTAATAGTTGATCTAGATATTTTAATCAATTTAAAGGATTGTCATGATTTATTCTGGGGCTATTTTAAGCAGCTGTACTAAGCAAATTGTTCATATTATTTAGAAAATCTGAAACTTCTGTACTTGCATACAGAGTATTTAATGTGGCTCTCCTTGTTTATAATTCCAGTGACGTACCTGCTTATTTACTGTATTTTAAGTGAATGCTGTAGCTATCCCAAAAGTTTAGATGTGGACATTGTTAGTCTGTACTATCCTACTCATTGTTCATCTGTATGGTTTTCTTTTGACTGCAGCCAAACTAGAAGTTGAACACATGTCAGAAGATGAGATGATAATATATGAGAGAAGCACTGAAATTCCCCTAGAGGTGTTTAAGGGGGTTCCAAAGCTGTGTTTGGAAGGTGAAGAAATGCCAGAAGACTTTGACTTCCAATAGCCGCCACATCAAAGGTTTCTGATTTAACTGGTCTGTTGAACACCTTCTGCTATCAGTCTGACCAAAAAAACAAAGTATTTCTAGTTTGCAGGGAAATAATGCTTAGGTTGGGGGACAAGCAATACTCTGGATTTGTGGACATCTTAAAGGTCTATAATATATATTGAATATAGGTGTTTTCCTGACCCAAATGTTCCCCACTTTGTCCCTGAAGATACTGTGAATGCGTTTGTCACTTATGTTGTGACCTTTCTTTTAATGAATGTACCATAGTTGTGTCAAGGGCACTGTTGCATAATTTCTTTCCCTTGTTTGGGATAGTTCTGGGGCTTGCTTCCTCCTTCCCCTAATATTTCTGCCCTTTTAAACTATATTCTAGAGAACTGCATACAATTTTCATAAACTTGTGTAATAAGATAACTGGTATGCTTTTTTTTCCCCATGTAAAATGCATCTATAAGTCTAATCTGAGTAGGAAAAATTAACTCCTACTGCTTTTTTCTGTGAAGTTTGTCAGCTACTTGTTTCCTTTACTTTATGCTTATTTTGCTTTAAAATATCAGTAATTGGTCAAACAATGTACAGATGTTAACTTTATTTGCAGTATTTTTTTTTTTTTTTTTTTGTTCTTTACTGCAGCACTTAATGAGAGGGAAAACAAAAAAACCTGTTAAACCTGCTGAAAGAAAATAAAAAGTTAACGGTTGTAGATGCAGAGGTTTCTTATACACTGTAGGTTAATAACTTGTAAAAGCACTGACTGAAGTGGAAAGAGTCTAGGAGTGTAGACCATGTGGTCTTCCTAATACAACCTAATGCTAGATTAGTTCTATATCTTAATAGGTCAGAGGTCTTAACATTCATCCTAAATCCTGGACTTGAAGGTCTGCAGTCCAGTAAGTTTTCCCAACTTTTTAAATCTGACACATTGAAGAAGAGGTAAATTGGTTAAAACTAACTGAATTATCTTGTTAAAGTGCTCAGGTGGATTGAAGAAACTGAAAATGCTGCCCTCTAGGCCCAGTACTGGGGATCACCGTTTAAGCCATTGATTTAAATCTGGCTGCCCACTGCACAATATACTTGACGTGTGCACATTCAGTATTTTTGAAAATCCATTTCCCTCGTTTTAACAACCTTCATAAAATTCAAGTAGTTTACATACTATTTTACTTTCTATTTCTACTCAAAAAATGTTGTTTGATACTAAGATGTGCTGCCATAAGTATTTTATTACACTTTTCTCTGTGTACAGCAGTATTTGTACACGTGCAGTTACTTTAGTATACAATTTAATGAGTCATCCCATCTTTTCAAGGTTTTCATGTTTTATTTTAGATTTAAAACAATACAGTTGCCTTACATAGAATTGTTTCTGACATCAGGTTTATGAATTTCTTGGTTTTTTCTCCTCAAAATGAGGCATAATATTAAACTTAAAAAGTAGTAGAAACATATGCAATACCTTTTACCATTGAAAATCTCTAAATGTGTACTGCATATGAATACACTGTAGTGTTAACTGAAGATTTCACAAGCTGTTATGTACATTTGGTTCTGAAAATGGCAAATGTGTAGTGGCACTTTGTCAATAGCATGGAACTGCACATACAGAACCTCTAAACTTCACCTGGGGGCATGTTTATAAAGCATAGTACAGTAGGTGTTATTTTACAAGCAGGAGAAAACTGTGCAGCAGATAATATAGTGTGAAGTCTTTATCTGGGAACTACACTGAAAATCCACTGAGTGCCTGCAGTTGGAAATAGATTAGTGTTACACCAGTAATACATATTTTACATCTTATGTAACACTGATAAGCTTCTCCCATCACATTGTCCTGTACAAAAAAAAAAAAGCGGAATACTTTTAAAATCCTTATTCCATCATGATTGTCTCCATAAGTATGTTTCTAGCATGACCCTGTACATGTACACTACTGCTGGAGAATAACAAACTTTGTTATAGCTTTGAAGACTAGTACAAAATATATATTTTTTTAAAAACCAATAAGCAGTTATACTGGTATTTAGTTATTGTTAATCTCCACATGCAACCTGGTTTAGTTAACCGTTGTCTGGGAACAGGTGTTTATGATACACAAACATGGTTCAGTACAGACCAACATCTGATGTGTGGAATGGAAGCACTGAACATACACCCTTTAAAATACTGAGGGTTCTTAAAGACACTGACTTAACACCAATTTAAAGCAGTACGTTCATTGAAGGCTACCTAATCACACTTTATTTAGACTTGGCCTCTACTTTTCCTTAGTTTATTTGTTTGCAATGCACCATCAATGCCCTTTATTTGTACAGTTGGAAAACAGAATATGTAACTAGGATTCTGATTTCCATGAATTGGTTTGACTGTCTCTAAAATTAGTTTATTTTGACTACTAGCTTGAATGTAGCTACTTCATGTGTAAGGAAAACTATGACTGATATAAAGGATACTTCAACTAGGAGTAGTTCACAGCATTAGACACTGTCACAGAATAAGTTCTTGAGGTATGTGCTGAATGGAAGTCCCACTCTAGTGTCACTGGTTGAAAATATGGTCCTTTTCCTTGTGCTGGTTTTGTACTTGAAAGGCAGCACTGCTCCTATTCAGTCTCCCTCTATGCAGAGTCATTTGACTGAAGCAAATTTATATTTGTGCCTGGAATAAGATGATCGTCCTCACCATCAATTAGAGGGTCCCATTGATTGAAGTCATTTTCAAGTTCTGCAGAGAGAGTATTTTCATTATTTTAATGAAGCACCAGATCCATTTGGACAAAACCAAAAGCTAAAAACATGAAGATCAAATAAATAAAGCATGTTGTGCTTAAGATAAAGTATGTTACCGTGAGGGGAAAAAAGTATTTGATCCCCTGCTGATTTTGTACGTTTGCCCACTGACTAAGAAATGATCAGTCTATAATGTTAATGGTAGGTGTATTTTAACAGTGAGAGACTGAATAACAACATAAAAATCAATGTATAACTTTTTTGAAATGTGTTTTTCTGGATTTCTTTGTTATTCTGTCTCTCGCTGTTAAAATACACCTACCATTAAAATCCCTCACTGTATATGATGAACTGTTAGGGGAAATCATTTCAAAATGGAGACTGACTGCTGTACATGTATGCTTACTTAAGTGTTTCTGCAGGAATGCTAGAGTTGCTTTGTTAGAGAGATCCAGAGCTATCTGGGGATTGATTTCTCCCTTCAGCTTTAAGATCTTTCCAATCCATGGCCCTGTAAGAAAGGTGAAATCTGGAAAGCTCTGGTGCACAGATCCCCTGCAAATTTAAACAAATTGGTCAATGCAAATGCAAGGACAGTTGAATAAACGCTTGATGTATATACAGTACACTATAGTCCAGCAATATATGCTGCTGACATTCCTGCAATTTTCCCAATTCATTCCCTATTCTAAATTAACCTCTTTAAATCAACATACACTATTGATAGCATTACTTTAGTAATTCAAAATATTTTAAAATTATTTGCAATCACTAAACATACTGTATAGAAGCATTTAATCCTTAAAACTAATTAAAAAAAATCATTTTATATAAATTCTAGAAATTAATACAATTTCAGCACCAAACTGCAAATATTCTGGTGTTTTGGCAAATTTAATACATTCGTTTACATATATAAATACTACTCAGTTCTGATGCTTTAACTTTCTTTCAAGGCTGACTGACCTGATGGTTATCATTTTCCTCTGGATGGTTGTGGAATCAAGCTTCTTCATCCTAATGATATTTCCAGCCCATTGAAACTTCTCAGAGTTGATGAACAGTATGGGTTGGTTCACTCTTGGATACACGTCATCATTCAATGGAAACATCCACGCATCCAGAGCAATACCACATCTGCAGAATGTACACTTTGTTTGGCTTGATCACATTTAGTAATTTTTCTGCTCACTATGGTCACAATCTATTTTTAATTCATATTAAACTAGTTACTAGTTACTTGTATGTGCAAAAACAAAGGATCCTTTTCATATTTTTTACATATCTATGTGAGCTGAAGATGTATATGGTGAAGTACAGTTTGATGTTCTTAAAGTAGTAGTTTGGATTACTCTTAACACAAGTTCGAAGTAGAATTGAACATTATGATATAACTGATTCAGAAACATTCAAAAACATCAGGGTTTGACCAAAGTGTAATTTTAAATATAACTTCATACATCAGTTGATTAATTAGGTGAAAATCAAGAACACTTAACACATTTTTTTTCACTTTAAAACATACTTGAATTTAGGCTCCTTGCTTAGAGATTCGATAACTGTAGCCCCCCCGAAGGAATGCCCCATCACTGCAGTCTTACACAAGTCCATGGAGCCCTGCAGTGTGCAACACAAACCGGCATGTAAGCATTGTTTCTTCGAATCTGAAAATACTGTAATTCCTCTGTGCCTGAAGTGTGTTGAAAATCAGAATAGAAATGTCAGAAGGATTATCCAGAGAAAGCCAGGTGTAAGTGTTAAGAGTAACCCAAAAAGTAAGAACAGCATGCTAATTTTCCTCAGAGGCAGTACAGACACAGGCAGACTGCACTGAGAAACCAATATGGCATTGTCATCATTGTTTTTAAACATGGAACTGTTCTACCAGAGTGATTCCATTACCTTTAACTTAGACCAATCAAATGGCAGCCGCAGCACATTGTTCACTGAGCTTCCTGTATTTATATCTGTGAGAAGATTCAAAGCCTTAATGCATTCATTAGCTCTCTGTTGCACCTAGAGAATAAAGCAAATCAGAACATTTAATGTAATAATCACAAGGATATTTTTTATATTCTAACAAATTAATAAATACAGGGTACAGCTTCAGGACAGTAGCAAACATATTGGAATTGAAACAATGACAAGGTAGCCAAAGCCCATTAATGCACACTTTTCAGTTAAACAATGCATCACTGTCCCGCCTCCCCAAAAAAAGGATTATGCAATATGTATGCAATAGTTGTACCTGTTTGTTCCGGAGTTGGAATTCCGGTTCAGTAGGTTGCAGAGCTCTGTAATACAGCCACGTCTCTTCAAGGTTACTAACTGAAGAGGAGGAGTTTTCTGTAGATGATTTGTCTTTGTAATAATATGTAGCTGAAGAGGATCCATCTCTAAATGAAAACATTGAAAACACTTGTCAGGCAATGTGTAAATATATATTTAAAGTTATATATTGAGCTTGCTGGCTCAATTTTATTACACCACATGTTTCGCTAATACACAGTTACTAATTTCTGGCCTGCCTCATCCAGGTCAACTGTGGCATATCCCATTGTTTTGCACTTTTGTACATTATTTTACACAGTGGACTGCAGCAACTCTCCAAACACACAAAGTCTCCACAAAAGAGACATGCGTGCAAAATGGCAAACAATAACACCACCACCCTAAAAGGCTGCCAGCTCCAGTCTGTGTACCATACTGAAAGGAACTGTGTACAACGGGCTATACACTGCCTTGTCACTGTTCTACCACACTTAAATTCCACAGAGCACTCCAATGACCACTGGCCCAATTAATTACTGGCAGAGACAAGGATGTTTGGTAATACAGAATACACACACATCTAGTTTGTTTGATTTAAAATGTTCAGTTATAAATATATATACATATATTTATCTTGTAAAAAAAGACAGCTCTACAAAAGTATCAGTTTCTCTAGTTTTACAGTTTAGAATTATGTGTTTGGGTTAAATGAACATTTTTGTTTTATTCTATAAACTACTGACATTTCTCCCAAATTCCAGCTAAAAATATGAATGGAATGGAATAGCTGCCATACATGCAGAGATGCTGATTTAAGAAACATTTGCAGTGGTCTCATTTGTTGTGTATACACCGATCAGCCATAACATTATGACCACTGACAGGTGAAGTGAATAACACTGATAATCTCGTTATCATGGCACCTGTCAGTGGGTGGGATATATTAGGCAGCAAGTGAACATTTTGTACTCAAAGTTTTGATGTGTTAGAAGCAGGAAAAATGGGCAAGCGTAAGGATCTGAGCGACTTGGACAAGGGCCAGATTGTGATGGCTAGACGACTGGGTCAGCATCTCCAAAACGGCAGCTCTTGTGGGGTGTTCCCAGCATGCAGTGGTCAGTACCTATTATAAGTGGTCCAAGGAAGGAAAAGCGGTGAACCGGTGACAGGGTCTTGGGCAGCCAAGGCTCATTGATGCACGTGGGGAGCGAAGGCTGGCCTGTGTGGTCCGATCCAACAGACGAGCTACTGTAGCTCAAATTGCTGAAAAAGTTCATGCTGGTTCTGATAGAAAGGTGTCACAACACACAGTGCATTGCAGTTTGTTGCGTATGGGGCTGCGTAGCCGCAGACCAGTCAGGGTGCCCATGCTGACCCCTGTCCACTGCCGAAAGCGCCTACAATGGGCACGTGAGCATCAGAACTGGAACACGGAGCAATGGAGGAAGGTGGCCTGGTCTGATGAATCACGAGTTCAAGATGTTGACTTGTCCTCCAAATTCCCCAGATCTCAATCCAATCGAGCATCTGTGGGATGTGCTGGACAAACAAGTCGGATCCATGGAGGCCCCACCTCACAACATACAGGACTTAAAGGATCTGCTGCTAACGTCTTGGTGCCAGATACCAAAGCAGACCTTCAGAGGTCTAGTGGAGTCCATGCCTCGAAGGGTCAGGGCTGTTTTGACGGCAAAAGGGGGACCTACACAATATTAGGCAGGTGGTCATAATGTTATGGCTGATTGGTGTATTATATATATATATATATATATATATATAAAATGCATGTGTATTTTGATGCTGTGTATTTCACAAAAAAATCAGTGCACCTATCGTTAATAAAAAATGTGTTCCTTGATTTCACATTGGACTTTCATTTGGTGATGTATATACTTTCCAAATGGGAATGGGAAAACCAAACAGCTTAATGCGTTTCAGATGATTATATCGATCTTATCTGAAACCATCTTGTTCCCTTTAGCTGCAGGAAACACATCCAAAATGTGTTGCACCAACTAAGCAGTTTCTGTGGTTAATACAGGCTAGTTCATATTTTGTACAGCATGTAACTGCACATGAAGAAGTTGCACAAAGAAAAACAAGCATAATCTTATCTGTGCTAACAGCAGGAAATGTATTCAAGCTAGTGTTAATCTGTGCCTTCTCACACCTCCAATAATAATGTAGCTAATCTGAATTTCAAAACTCAAATTGCCTATTAACATGACACTAATAGTACCACCCCCACACTTCTCACCTTAAGATCTTTATTTATGGATTTATTTACAGGAAATGTACAGTATAAAAAATATATTTAGAATTTAGAATGACAAGATTTTTGTTGTTGTTGATGTTGATATTTTATACAAACTTTACTTTACATATGCAAAATTGTTTTCAATGGGCAAGTTATATTTGTAAAAGTATTTATTTTTCAAACTGTATTATGTAATATCCGTTGTATATTGGTTGTAAAAGCTACACATCAGTACATTTCAATGCCATGATGATTCCATCAAACAGTCAGAAATACCCAAACATTATAGCAGCTTGTTCATCAGCAGCACACATGACATCACAGTAGGGCCTTTATGTTATCCATATAGTCCCAGTTGTCTATACTGATAAAATGTGATGAGCTAGTTTGTACTATTGTCTACAGACCTTCAGCACACTTACTCTGAGATAATTAGCCCTGTGGTTATCTGGGGCACTGTATTTATTGAGTATCCTTTGCCATGGTTCAGCTTAGTCAATGACCCTGAAACATGTAACTTGTTTATTTCACAACAGCCCATTCTGTCAGCATAATTCCCTTCCCAGACACAGTTCTTGAACTGCATTAAGCTCAGTATGTATTTTACACAGTTTGTATTTTTTTTTTACATTTTCCTGAACCAGACCTGTCACAAAAGCCACCATCTAGTTCTGAATGATAATCTACTATCTGATGTTTTGATTTGGTCACGGCCTTAGTGTCACAGACAAGATAGCTGCTAAGATACAGGAAACAAACACATGAAAAAGTCATGAAGAAAACAAGCATGCTGATCTGTTTATCTTATATTTGAAATGATTGCAATGTTTTTATTGTGGGTCTTACCTGTGTTCCACAGCAGCCACAATAAAACCCTGGGATGCAATTTCTGTGCAAATACCTGAGTAAAGAGACCTAAGAGAAAAAGAGTCACTTCATTTTACTTTACAGGAAATATTTTCGGATTCAATTATATAAAACATACATTGAAATACAGATAAAGTAATCTAGTGTGGCTCACTTTGATCTTTTAAGTACAGGAGACTCCAATTTTATATAACCATTTGCCTAGCCCTTCCAAGTTGTATGCAAAGCCCATTCAAATATATATAAAAACTGTACAAATGTATGACCAAAGGATTAAGGGAGCACAAAAGCAACACTTTCAAACCTGATTTTCTTGAAATATACTTCCAAACATGCACGTGAAGAGGGAAAAATTTACTTTCCAGACAAAGACAGACTGGACTGGATAGGAAAGTGATGTCTGCTTCAGAAAATGGTGAATCAAGACTTGGTTGTGACAGATTAGACACTCCCAGGTTCCACCAAGTACACTGTGTGCCTTATTGCTTCATGCTCCATTGTCATAGTGGCTCTTTGCATACATTGAATAATGTATCTGGAGCTGAATGCTGAGTCTCTTTGGATAACAAAATAAACCCACTACACATATGAATCACCAAGATATTTAAAAGAAAACACACATTGAAACTGGACAATAATTGCAGTTCAACTGTCATTTGAGGAATAAGTGTTAGGAAATACCTGAAAGCTCCCAGTCCATGAGAGAAAATAATCACTGGATATTTGCCTGAAGGCTTAAATGGTGCATTCCATGCAACAGGAACAGTAAATGATCCTGGTGGGAAAAAATGAAAATATTACCAAAAAGTAGATTAAAAGGAAGTCTATGTTGGTCAAAACAAAAATAACTAATACAATAAATGTGAAACTCATAATCCATTACTATTTTTTTTTTAAAGCTAAAAAAAAAATGCCAGAATATATGTTGTTCCTTCCAAATGAACATGGAAATGCACCTGTCTGAATACCTACAATTAAGCAAGCTGCTATAAGGGAAGTAGTTATACTATATGTAAAACCAGTGATTTACAAATTTAAACTTGTCACTCTCTATGCTGTTATTACAGTATAATCTAAATGTATTCAAACAATTCATTAAATGTAATTAAAAGTTGATTTTGATAAAAAAATATATACAGCTGCATTTTTCTATTGTATTCTATACAAATGAATCCAAAGTTAAGACTTACATGAATATCTGTACCTTATGGACACTTTTTTTGGTTACATATATGTAATAAAGCACAATGTTCAAATGTATTAGGAAACTGACAATCAATGTTGTGAATTCCACAGGACCACAGTGAATCAATAAGATATTTATTATATATATATGGTAGTAAACTAATATAGAGAAACAGATGACAGAGATATGGAGGATCCAGCGAAGGTTCTGAGCCCAAATAAAATAGGTGCAGTTATTCATAGGTTGAGACCTCGAAAGCGAACAAAGAAAAGTCTATATATGGGGATTATTTGGAAGGATCACTGAATATACATTAAATACTGATTAATATGCAAAGCTAACAGATTATATTGGCTACTGAATAATCAACAATACAGCTAACAATTAGATATGTCAAAACCTCTGGTACATTTCCACCGCACCACTTCTGTAACCTTGTGGACAACTCTCAGAAACAGGAAGGCTTGTTATAAATATAGCCTTGTTTACCTCATCCCCTGAAAGTGTCAAAAAATAAATTCTTACAAAGCAATACCAATGTTTGTGATCTGGGGATATTAATATTCTATTAGATGTCTAACCAGCTGAAAAAAATCTAAACATCACTTACCATAGAAGTAATTAAAAACCTTTTCAATTAGACTTCTGTTCTTTTTCAGAAAGTCAGCAAGCCCATATAAGTATTCTTTTTTGGGAATCCACGGTGGATTTTCATAACCTGCTGATGTTTCACAAGGGTAGTACAGACGAAAAAAGGTTCCCTAGAGAAAATAAACAAACCAAATCACAAAAAATGTGGAAGGTCAGCACTGATTAAATTGCAAAAGAACTGTGATAAAAGGTCAGGATGTTTCTACTTATTTTATAATGAGAACCACAGTTTGATTATGTCTGTTTTTCATAAGCAGTTATCATTGTTCCATCAAAACCAATAACAAAAACATCTTACATGTTAATGATTTTTTACTTTATTAAGTTATTTAAGTAATTTACAATATCCTAACTAGCTTCCATATCATATGAATACAAGTACAGTACATATTTGCATATTTAAATTACGAATAAGTAAGGGAAAATATCTAATCTATTTTCACTAAACCTTTGTCCTCCAAAGTATAGTTTTCCCAGCATGCAATAAAAAGGGAAAATAATGTATTTTCTCAGGGACATTACTTGCTTCTCCACCAGATACACAGTTAGGTCCATAAATATTTGGATATGAGGGTAGTTACATCAAAATTTGGTGAATGGTGTAGGAATTACACCCATTTTTATATGTGGTCCCCCTAATTTAAGGGGCTCAAAAGTAATTGGACAATCTAACATAACCATGAATTAATTTGTGAGTTGAAAATCCTTTGCAGTCAATGTCTGCCTGAAGTCTGGAACCCAAAGACATCACCAGATGCTGGGTTTCTTCCCTGGTGATGCTCTACCAGGCCTGCACTGCAGCTGTCTTTAGTTCCTGCTTGTTCTTGGGGCGTTTTGCCTTCAGTTTTGCCTAAACAAACCAATCAGAGAGGTAGGAAAAAAATTAGGTGTGGCCAAATCAACTATTTGGTACATTCTTAAAAAGAAAGAACGCACTGGTGAGCTCAGGAACACCAAAAGGCCCAGAAGACCATGGAAAACAACTGTGGTGGATGACAGAAGAATTCTTTCCCTGGTGAAGAAAAACCCCTTCACAACAGCTGGCCAGATCAAGAACACCCTCCAGGAGGTAGGCGTATCTGTGTCAAAGTCAACAATCAAGAGAAGACTTCACCAGTAAATACAGGGGGTTTACACAAGATGTAAACAGGACACAGGAAGGAGTTTGCCAATAAACATCTAAAGAACCCTGTACAGTTCTGGAACAACATCCAATGGACAGATGAGACAAAGAAAGATCAATATACCAGCATGATGGACCTGAATCCAATTGAGCATGGCAAAACTGAAGGCAAAACGCCCCAAGAACAAGCAGGAACTAAAGACAGCTGCAGTATAGGCCTGGCAGAGCATCACCAGGGAAGAAACCCAACATCTGGTGATGTCTATGGGTTCCAGTCTTCAGGCAGTCATTGACTGCAAAGGATTTGCAACCAAGTTTGAAACTCACAATTTATTTCACAATTACATAAGAAAGTTTACAAACGAGAGGAGGCCATTTGACCCATCATGCTCATTTGGTGTCCATTAATAACTAAGTTATCCAAGGATCCTATCCAGTCTATTTTTAAATGTTCCAAAATTTTCAGCTTCACCCACATCTTGGGGAGTTTGTTCCAGATTGTGACAACTCTCTGTGTGAAGAAGCGCCTCCTGTTTTTCGTCTTGAATGCCTTGAAGCCCAATTTCCATTTGAGTCCCCGGGTCCGTGTGTCCCTGCTGATCTGGAAAAACTCCTTTGGTCTGATGTGGTTGATGCCCTTCATGAGTTTGAAGACTTGAATCAAGTCCCCACATAGTCTCTTGTGTTCCAGGGTGAAAATGTTCAGTTCCCTCAGTCTCTCAGTAGGACATTCCCTTCAGACCTGGAATAAGTCTGGTTGCTCTCCTCTGAACTGCCTCTAGAGCAGCGATATCTTTCTTGAAATGTGGAGCCCAGAACTGTCCACAGTATCCAGATGAGCTCTAATTAGTTTTAAATTCTACACTTTTGACAATATACCCTAACATTCTGTTTGCCGTTTTTATTGCTTCCCCACATTGTTTGGATGGAGAAAGTGAGGAGTCCACATAGACTCCTAGATCTTCTCATGCGTTACTTCATCTAGTTCTATTCCTCCCATAGTGTAATTATAGTGGACATTTTTGTTAACTGCATGTAATACCTTGCACTTGTCCACATTGAATTTCATACTGAATGTTATCTAAGTCCCTTTGAATATCCTGTGCTGCCGAGATTGTACCTGCTGAGCCACCTATTTTAGTATCATCTGCAAATCTGACAAGTTTGCCAACTATCCCAGAGTCCAGATCATTAATATAGATTAGAAAAAGCAAAGGCCCTAGTACTGATCCCTGTGGAACTCCACTAACAACCTCACTCCAGTTAGAAGTGACTCCTCTAATTGACACCCTCTGTTCCTATACATCAACCAGTTCATAATTCATCTACTTACATTACCCTGAATGCCTACAGCTTCCAATTTGAGGATCAGTCTATGGTGTGGAATCTTATCAAAAGCTTTTTGAAAATCTAAGTATATCATATCATATGCTTTCACATGATCTACAGTTGCAGTTGCATGTTCAAAAAACTCCAATAAATTAGTAAGACATGATCTGCCTCGTCTAAACCCATGTTGACTATCTCCAAGAATATGGTTTTCATTAAGATGCTCCTCTATTTTCTGTCTAATCATTTTTCATGATGAAAGATGAAAGTCTACACTTACAACACACTTGATTGTTTCCTTTCAAATCCACTGTGGTGGCATACAGAGCCAAAATGATGAGAATTGTGTCACTGTCCAAATATTTATGGACCTAACTGTATCTGAAACATCAGAATAAAAGCCTTCAAAGTGGGTTATATGTATTTACAGACACATACAAAACCACCTTCTGCTCCACAAGACAGAAAAGGGGAAATGGTGGTTATATTTACTAGGCAATACTTACTTACCTGATACACTTCAAACTAGCAAATCAATGTGTATATATATATATATATATATATATATATATACACTTAAGTCACTTAAGTCACTTAACAGTACTTTAACAGGCACTGGTAGGCAGATTATTGTACTCAACCCTACACTGAGGGAGGCGTATTGCAAACAGCAACCCTACCTGAACTGTGTGATCCATCATGAGGTCTGTGCACCCTACTTCATTTGGGCCTTTTCCACGTGGGATTTGCAGGGAGTTACTCCAGCTGTTCCCCATTTCCCCGCTACACAATTGGCAAGCCTGGCAAATAGAGAGGCCCTCAGTAAACAATATGCCAGGACAGACAGTACATTTGACTGACTATGTTCTCATGTCACAAGCACAGTTCAGTTGCAACACAAACCACAACCCATAAGTACCACTGGTGGTCCATAACTGACTCTCACAGGGGTGTAACTAGGGACAATACATTAAGTGTCTGGGAAACTGTGCTGAGCATTAACATGATCGTGTTTGACTTCAAAATGTAAGGCTAACAATACGCCCACATGGATAACTCCATTCCATTCTATTTGCTCATGTCCTGTCTTTTACTTAGATGCAAATTGTAATGAACCGTAACTACTGTCACTGACACATTCAGTCAGATAAGCATAAATATAAGCAACAGAACGCCTATGATTAATGTTGTACATAACACATATGTACTTATATTTGTGTTATATATAATGTTTTTATTGGATATTGTGTCAAACAGATCATTCTGAGGCTTCTGTGAATACTTTATTTGGAGGTTTATATGATTATTATATTATTTTATTTTAGTAAGGAAGTTAGTGTTCTTAGTTAAACTGTTCATGCCAAACTTATCTGTGTTCAAATTAATACAAAACAATGGATGGACAGATAATATTCGTCCTTGCATAGCTCATCTGTCAAGTGTGCGGAGGGAATTAGTATTTTAAAAGCTTATTTTATTCAGCATTGTTCAATCAAAGGTGGACTAGAGGCCTGTTTCCAAAGCCTCTGGTTTTCAGTATTTTTTATTTTTTCCCCACCATCAGTCATCCCACACTGTAAGATCTCCCTCGGCCACAAACTACTCATGTGACACTGCTCCACCACAGAGCTCAGCCACAAAAAGAAATAAACACACTGATTCGGCATAAAAACTAAAATACAAACAGAATTATACAGGTATTATATAAACTGAATTAACCCCAGATGCTCTGAAATGCAATGCGATCTCCACCCCCAAAGTCCTGATTTTCACATTGACTTGGCCCTGTTTAATTTGAGTTTTATAGAGAATTAAGTGGACATTAAGCCACGTTTGATTCCTATTAAAGGAAGTGGTAGTTTGACTTTCTGTTTAAGCGTCTTGACATGCAATACACATATTGTAATTAATGTTTTAGTAACAAGAAATCCTTTCTTTAGCACATGCTCTATAGAGCAACAATAAATAATTAAATGGTTTAGCTGTCTACTAATAACACAGATGTGGCAAAGCTTTGATTAACAACAGAAACGCAAAGTGAATCCACTAACAATTCTATATACCAGACAATTCCTCTATAACGAAGTCTTGATATATATTAAATGTAACTTTCCTGAACAACAGTGAACGCGTATCAACTGAATTTTTAAAAAACCTGTAACTGATACATGTTCAATACAGAAAACTGAAAAACACTGTAACTGTAACTTACGTAGTATTATGTAATCCAGCAAACCGAGAGCATGGTAAGACATGTGGCATAAAAAAAACTCAAATAACATATCCAACTGCACTAAAACAACTAACAGCGAAAACACATGACGACTAAAAACATCCCAGCTCCACATTTTAACTATAAAAGTACCGTTGAATGTCGATAGGTTCTGGATTGGACGGAACAATGTTCATTTGTGAAGAGTACAGACTATACACCCAACAATACACTGCAAAATAACAGCTAGCTAATAATACCTTGCGCTTGAATTGCTGTAGTATACATACCCCCTTGAAACTCGTAACCTCTTCGTAGCAAAACAATGTACGTGCACTTTAAACACCCTGAGATGCACTCGGTGTGATACTATTATGGACGGTAGGCATCATGGTCGCATTCTTGTAGTGCACATTTCCGCAGGTGTGGACAGATCTGCACCTTTGCACCAATGGACGCGTTCGTGTTGCGCAGATGTCCGCAGTGCTGCGCTGCTGCACCAATGGGATCGGTGGGATTCTGCAACTCTGCGCAGAACTGTGGAAATCTTCACTAAAGAACGCATGCTATTATCAGTAACTTTGGGGAGTGGCATCATTTTTGCTTCCTTATTCACTTATTCTTTTTTGCAAATAAAATGACTGCAACATCACAAAGGCGAGGGTGTTTTGTTTAGCTTGCGAGATATGTCGGGTAATGATTTATTTTATGCAGCGATACAAACTGAGAAAACAAGCGCTGGCACAGAGCTGGCACCTTCCTCGGGTAGTGTTACGACGACGTCATTTAACGTTAAAGTACAAAGCAATTTTATAACACACGTGTTGCCTGTTGACTTGAAAAGACTGAAACATAAGTAAAGTAGTCTATATAAGATATCAAATAAGTATACTTTTTATAGCGAGGTGGGGTGTTAACTAATATTTACAGCATAACAAACACAGCAGGGCATGGTAAACGTGTGCACCCTAGGAAATATGACATGTATTTGTTATTTGGGTAAATACGTATAATATAGTTTTTGAAAACTAATATAGTCGCAGTTTGCAAAATGAGACAAAATTATTTTTACCTAAATAAAACCTACACACTGCAGCCGCTTGCGGGAACTGGGAGCAGAACAGAGTGCCTGAACAATGCAACGTCATGCTTGAGGTCCTGAAGTTGCAGAGGACCTGAGGCGTTTCGAAATAAGAGTCGAAACTAACTGATATCAAAATACTATTGATAACATAATACTAAATAGTCATGATAAAGCCACGTCTGTTACAACAGCATTACTTTGTATTTTGTTATGTTGCTTTAGTTTTCTGTGTAATCGAGGACTGTTCTGTTTGTCGCTTATCAGATCCCGTAGGCAGGAGATAACGTGGATGGTTTCGTTACCATGGTGCTTCCCTAACACGAATGGCGCTGGTATTGGGAAACGGAAAGCTGCGGTTCGTGCGCTTAGCACAGTGGAGCGGGTTTCTAACAATAAGCAAGCAAACAAACAAACAAAAACAGCTTCTGATCCTTTGTGTAATGACGGAGATGACTGAGTTACACCAGGCTGCTGCAGCTGGGGACTATGACCTGCTGGTGGATCTTCTGAAAACGAATAAATGTAATCCCAACCACAAAGACCTGGACTGGGACGGCAGGACCCCACTGCACTGGGCAGCAGCCAAAGGTAAAGCAGTCTATATATCTGAATAGTGATGTTGTGCTCTATGCTTTGACCCCACTGCAGCAGGGGGCAGTGATGCAGCCTGACTGTCATCACCACATGACAGCTTTCAC
This sequence comes from Amia ocellicauda, assembly GCF_036373705.1. Lineage (NCBI taxonomy): Eukaryota > Metazoa > Chordata > Actinopteri > Amiiformes > Amiidae > Amia > Amia ocellicauda. The sequence goes on along the minus strand of NC_089850.1, from coordinate 41,657,450 downwards.
TTGTTACGACCCCTGAATAGAATTTGGCTCTGTATTTTATATCTAATTTATTTCACTTCAGTCAAGTGGCATACTGTATATAGTGCATATGAATATAATATATAAAGCTCCTATTGTGATATGCTTTGTGTAAGTGCTGTGTCTTGTCTGCCTACAGGGCAGGCTGAAACCGTGAAGATCCTGATAGAAAACGGGGCTCGCCCCTGCCTCAGGACCGACTCCGGCTGGACCCCGGCTCATTTTGCGTCTGAATCTGGAAGGCTGGGGGCTCTCCGAATGCTGCACTCTCTCCATGCCCCCATGGATAAGGAGGACCTCTCTGGTGACAGACCAATCAGGATTGCAGCCATTTATGGTCATAAAGACTGTGTTAAGTTTCTAGAAATGTAAGAAGCCCATTTTATGCTATAATTAACTTGGTTGTAATTGACCATTACCCCAAAGCAAGAACACTACAGAAGTGTCTTTACTGTGTATGGAATCAATAGTACTTGAGCAGTCTGACCTGGGGCTTAGATTGATCTTGAACAGTTGTAGTTGTCAGTTGCCAGTCTCTGGCATTTACAGTGCATCCGGAAAGTATTCACAGCGCATTACTTTTTCTACATTTTGTTATGTTACAGCATTATTCCAAAATGGATTAAATTAATTATTTTCCTCAAAATTCTACAAACAATACCCCATAATGAAAACGTGAAAGAAGTTGGTTTGAAATCTTTGCAAATTTATTAAAAATAAAAACCAAAAAAAAAGCACATGTACATATGTATTCACAGTCTTTGCTCAATACTTTGTTGAAGCACCTTTGGCACCAATTACAGCCTCAAGTCTTTTTGAGTATGATGCTACAAGCTTGGCACACCCATTTTTGGGCAGTTTCTCCCATTCTTCTTTGCAGGACCCCTCAATGCTCCATCAGGTTGGATGGGGAGCGTCGGTGCACAGCCATTTTCATATCTCTCCAGAGATGTTAAATCGGGTTCAAGTCTGGGCTCTGGCGGGGCCACTCAAGGACATTCACAGAGTTGTCCTGTTGCCACTCCTTTGTTATCTTGGCTGTGTGCTTAGGGTCGTTGTCCTGTTGGCAGATGAACCTTCGCCCCAGTCTGAGGTCCAGAGCGCTCTGGAGCAGGTTTTCATCAAGGATGTCTCTGTACATTGCTGCATTCATCTTTCCCTCAATCCTGACTAGTCTTCCAGTTCCTGCCGCTGAAAAACATCTCCACAGCATGATGCTGCCACCACCATTCTTCACTGTAGGGATGGTATTGGCCAGGTGATGAGTGGTGCCTGGTTTCCTCCAGACATGACGCTTGCCATTCAGGCCAAAGAGTTCAATCTTTGTTTCATCAGACCAGAGAATCCTTCAGGTGCCTTTTGGCAAACTCCAGGTAGGCTATCATGTGCGTTTTACCGAGGAGTGGCTTCCGTATGGCCACTCTACCATACAGGCCTGATTGGTGCTGCAGAGATGGTTGTTCTTCTGGAAGGTTCTCCTCTCTCCACAGAGACACGCTGGAGCTCTGTCAGAGTGACCATCGGGTTCTTGGTCACCTCCCTGACTAAGGCCCTTCTCCCCCGATCGCTCAGTTTGGCCAGGTGGCCAGCTCTAGGAAGAGTCCTGGTGGTTCCAAACTTCTTCCATTTACGGATGATGAAGGCTCATTGGGACCTTCAATGCTGCAGAATTTTTTTTGTACCCTTCCCCAGATCTGTGCCTGGATACAATCCTGTCTCGGAGGTCTACAGACAATTCCTTGGACTTCATGGCTTGGTTTGTGCTCTGACATGCACTGTTAACTGTGGGACCTTATATAGACAGGGGTGTGCCTTTCCAAATCATGTCCAATCGACTGAATTTACCACAGGTGGACTCCAGTCAAGTTGTAGAAACATCTCAAGGATGATCAGTGGAAACAGGATGTATCTGACCTCAATTTTGAGTGTCATGGCAAAGGCTGTGAATACTTATGTACATGTGCTTTTTTTTGTTTTTTATTTTTAATAAATTTGCAAAGATTTCAAATAAACTTCTTTCACGTTGTCATTATGGGGTATTGTTTGTAGAAGTTTGAGGAAAATAATGAATTTAATCAATTTTGGAATAAGGCTGTAACATAACAAAATGTGGAAAAAGTGAAGCACTGTGAATACTTTCCAGATGCACTGTATATAGATATTTAACTATTTCTAAATAATGTTAAGTTTGAAAACCAAAATCAAACATACAAACTAAAATCTACAGAAGTAGCTTATGTGAAGTTAATGCTGTGTTAATTTTATTTATTCATTTATTTTTGACCTACAGTGGCTCTCAAAAGTATTCACCCGCCTTGGACTTTTCCACATTTCATTGTGTTACAACATGACATCAGACTGGATTTAATCAGGCATTTTTGCCACTCATCAACACAGAAAATGCCCATAATGTCAAAGTGAAAAATATAATCTTCGGATTGTTCTAAATTAATTACAAATACAAAACAGAAAATACTTGAATGCATAAGTAATCACCCCCATCAGTCAATATTTGGTAGAGGCACCTTTGGTAGCAATTACAGCCATGAGTCTATGTGTCTCTACCAGCTTTTCACATCTGGACACAGCACTTTTTGCCCATTCTTCTTTGCAGAATTGCTCAAGCTCCATCAAGTTAGATGGGGACCTTTGGTGAACATCAATTTTCAACTCTTTCCACATATTCTCAATTGAATTGAGGGCCGGGCCTTGACTGGGCCACTCCAGAACATTGACCTTTTTGTTTTTAAGTCCCAGTTCTCTTGCAGACTTCAGCAGGTTTTCTTACAGGATTTCTCTGTACTTTGCTGCATCACAGATTCACAGCTGTGCCATATTCTCTCCATTTCTTAATAATGTACTTTACTGTGCTCCGGTGTATATTCAATGCCTTGGAAATGTTCTTATATCCTACCCCTGATTGGTGCTTTTGAAGAATCTTATTCTGGATTTAATTTGACTGTTCCTTGATCTTCATGATGTAGTTTTTGTTAGGGATTGCAACTGTGGGACCTCCCAGAGACAGGTGTATTTAACCTGAAATCAACTAATTACATGACTTCTAAAGACAATTGGTTTCATCACAGCTCATTCAGGTGTGTCATAGCAAAGGGGGTAATTACTTATGCATTCAAGTATTTTCTGTTTTGTATATGTAATTAATTAATTAATTAATTAATTAATTACTTTGTAATACATTTGCAGATTATATTTTCCAATTTCATATGATGTACATTTTGTTGATCAGTGGCAAGAACTCCTGATTAAATACATTCTGATTTTATGTTGTAACACAATTAAATGTGGAAAAGTCCAAGGGTGGTGAATACTTTTGAGAGCCACTGTATAAGGCATCTTCATTATCATTCAGCAGAATTGTTACTTTCAAAATGTCTGCTCACCAGTTTAATGACTGTCCAACATGTTGTCTTTTGTCTTGGGAAGCAGTGCCACAACAGAGGGAGACTGTAAAACCTGACTAATAAGATCAACATACCACTAAAATATTGTGACAGTTCTCATCTCATATGACGTGTTTGCTTTTTGCAGGGCAGAGGTTGAATGCAGGGACTATCGGCGAATGGCTCAGTTGAGAGGCACATCTTTGGATGACACTGACGAGGAATGGGAAGAACAAAGGGGAAAAATTGAAGAAAATAGGAATATAAAGGATCTCTGGAAAGGAAAAATCTTCAAAGACAGTGGAAGCAGTAAATCACTGTGTGAAAAGAAAACACAATTCCGTGCATCATTAGGAAAGTATGTAAATACAAACTTCAGAAGTAATTCTTGCAAAGCGCAAAGTGACTTGTAATCTGAGGTTCTTTTGGAGTGTAAAGAAAATTACTCACAAAACGATAGGTTGTGAATGCAACCCCGGTTATCTGACAAAGGAAGTACTGCCCAAGGGGGAGGGGTTTCTGTGCACTTCTGTAGGAACCTGGGCGAAACATCACTCTATCAAAGCTACCATTGGCCCCTGCGCTCGTCACTCAGAACAGGTCCCTTCCCACTTCCTGTTCTATAAAACGTGACCCGGAGCCAGGACTCCCGCACGACCTTGAAACCCTTTATCCTTTTTCAGATAACCGGGGTTGCATTCGGAACCTATCGTTATCTTTCAAATTGGAAGCACTACCCAAGGAGGAAGGGTTACTGTATAACAATATCGTCGCAAGGGAGGAGGCAGCGAGCTGATAAGGGAGCCTGCCCCGAGGTGCACCGCTAGGGGGCCTCGGCAACACAACTCCAGACAGTAACCTCAGGGGCCCTGTAGGGCCACACCTGAGCCGCCCAGGAGCGAGGACCGTAGTCACTCTCTTAACGAGAACTGTCTAGAATTAGCATATACAAAGCGGGGCTACAGAGTGTCAACTCTTAAAACCTCCACAAACAATAGCAAGGCTGGCTGCTCTACTAGTGCAGCTAGGAGCGAGGCTTTATCTACTTGCACAATATCTGGTGTGGGTAATCAAGCAACTTGTGTGGCCTCCGTGCATTATCATGGCAGTGGACCCCTGATCCCATAGGACCATAGACCCAATGAAAAACACAACATAATACATAGCCGGCTAGTCAACAGAGTAGCCGAGCTGAAAAACAATATACAATATATACATATCGCATGACAGCAAGACCTTCATACTGTCAGCGCGCAGCACAGGAGCATCCAACTCAACTGAATAGCACAGAGTGGAAGAACTCCACTGTGCTGACAATTTAGATTTCATACAAACAAACTATATACACCACGGGGCACAGGAACAAACTCATGCGCCACCCATGGAACACAGGAGCAGCTGACGCCCGCTGGTTAGACTGGCTAATGCAGGGCAACATGAGCTCTACTGTATTGACAAATGAACTATATACACAGCGGAAGACGAGATCCTGCTCAAGTGCTTACTGCTGAGGACAGCAGCAGTGGAATCTTGCTCTATGGCACACAGCCAGAGCGGGCCACAGACCTGCCGACCAAGGAACTATGCTGCGAAACTCAAGCGCCATCAGCTGGAAACAGTGGCAGTGAGCTCCATTCCACACATTTTCAGAAAGGAGCCACAGTCCTGCTGTTTAACACACGACTGCAGCCAACACCGTGTTCCCAGTGGAAGGGACCGGTCCCGTCACATCCAACCTGTAGAACCGGGCAGATGTAAGCGGCGAGGCCCAAGCTGCAGCCGCACAAATGTCTGCCATGGGGGCACCTTGAAAAAGGGCCCAAGATGTGGCAACGCCTCGAGTCGAGTGGGCCACCAGGTGTTCAGGCACCAGGGTCCCAGTGGACTCGTAGGCCATGGTAATGGTGTCTACAATCCAATACGAGAGGCGCTGCTTCGAAAGCACCTGGCCCAGTGTCTGTGCTCCATAAGACATAAACAATTGGTCTGAGCACCGAATGTCCTTAGTGCGTTCCAAATAGCACCTGAGGGCCCGCACAGGGCAGAGCAGGTGAAGCCGACTCTCTTGCTCTGAAGCAAAGGGAGGAGGAAGTAAAACCATGAACTCAATAGGCCTGTTGACATGAAATGGAGACAGCACTTTCAGGAGGAACGCAGGGTTAGGCCGTAACATGACCCTGGAACCCTCTCCCACAAAATGGACACACGATGGGTGTACGGACAGAGCATGTAACTTGCTTACGCATTTTGCAGAGGTGATTGCCAGCAAAAACGCAGTCTTAAGTGACACCAGCTTCAGCTCAGCTGAGTTCAGTGGCTCAAATGGGGCTTGCGAAGGTGCGTTCAGCACTACATCAAAGCGCCATGCAGGCAGTGAAGGGGTGCAAGGAGGCTGCAGCCGTCGAGTTCCCTTTAGAAACTGCACAGCCAAGAAATGAGACCAAGGGGGCTCGCCATCAATCTGGACATGACATGCGGAGATGGCTGCCAGATACACTTTGAGCGTGGACAGGGACTTGCCCTGGTCCAACAGCTCTTGTAGAAATTGTAATATGACCCCAATGGGGCAATTAATTGGGTCTTGACCTCCGTCTTGGCACCATGTGCTAAACGTCCGCCTGCGGTAGGAATACTGAGACCTCGTAGAGGGAGCTCTCGCCAACTGAATAGTGGCTACTACCACGTCTGACAGACCCAGGCAATCAATCGCTCCCACTCAGGGGCCATGCCCAGAGCTGGAGGAGGCCCGGATTGGGGTGCCAAAGCATGCCCTGCACCTGGGACAACAAGTCCACTCTCACTGGGAGCTGCCAAGGCTCTCCGTGGAGGGGAGCGATCAGGTCTGCGAACCAGAATCTGCGAGGCCACCGTGGGGCTATCAGCAGAACTGTCGCTCCATCCGTAGGGTTCCTGAGCAGTCTTGGACAGAGAACCATAGTGGGCAGTGTGTGGACTCTGCCGAGGCAAAGAGATCCACGTCCGCCCTGCTGAACCAGCTCCAGTTGCTGTATCACAAGTGAGTGGAGGTGCCATTCCGATACCAGAGGGCCTCCCTGAGAGAGGAGGTCTGCTGCTGTGTTGGACAGGCCTGGGAGGTAAACTGCTCTGATGGAGCAGAACCATGGCTGCGCCCAAAGAAGCAGATGGTGTGCTAGACAGTACAGTCTGTGTGACTGGAGACCTCCTTGCCTGTTGATGTAGGCCAGTGGTTCCCAAACTGTGGGGCAGCCCCCTGGGGGCCCCCTGGGGACAGCGCGGGGCAAGAGCTGAACGGGTAAAAAGTCAAGATGAGACACAAGAAATCCACAAGGGCATAAACTGATCTCTTTTGCATCGACCTATCTCTGTGAAACAACTTTTTCTACACTTACACACATTAAAAACAAACTGTACTGTCGCGACTCACAAGAGTGGAAACTGGGTCTCGGTTATTGGATTCTTCCATATCCAGTCATGGCCAATCAGGTTCGTGTGGCTCTGAATCTGCTCCCTCGAGTGAGAACAAAGCAGCCAGCCATCTAGATAATTGAGGACGTGAACCCCCTGGCAACGCAAGGGGGCTAACACGACATCCATGCTCTTGGAAAAAGTGTGTGGGACTAGCGACAGGCCGAAGAGGAGAACAGCAAACTCAAATACTCGGCCCTCGAAGGCAAGTGGAGAAACTTCCTGTGTGCCTGCACAAACGGGATGTAAAAGTACGTATCTTTGACCAGTCACCGGGCTTGATGGCTTGGGACATGGTGTGCAGGTTGAGCATCTTGATGTGCAACACCTTGATCCAAGATGGGGTGGAAACCACCATCGTTCTTGGGCACAAGGAAGTATGGGGAATAGAATCCCTCGTGCTGCCCCAGTGGATTGCTCTCTTCTCCAGGAGAGCGGCAATTTCGACACGAAGTGCTGCACACTGCAACGGGTCCCTCACTCGTGTTCACACCACGCCTCGGAAGGGGGATGGATGTGTCTGGCAGGGAGTAGCCAACTGATATAATTTGGAGCACCCAAGAGTCTTGGGTGTGGAGTTGCCAATTTGAGAGTTGCTGGGGGGTGTAAGGGTGGGCCAGAGGCTGCTGGAACACCTCAGGGATGGGGCTAAGGTGGTGGAGGCAGTGGGGTCGGGCAAGGCCCCCTCCTACCACAAGCTGCCATGGGCTGCCAGGGGCCAGGGCGGCGAGCCTGGGTGGGCACCTACCTACCAGAGAGACGCTGGCGGAGATCGGCAGGTGGGCGGGGCTGTGGCCTGGGCTGTGACCTGGGAGCCGCAGTCGGGGGGCTTCCCCGCTGGCGAGCTGCCGCAGGCTGCCTGCACTGCTGGGCCTGGGTTGCAACAGGGTAAACCCGAGCTAGCTACAGGGACTGCTCCCTCTCTTGGAGGGTGCACGACAGCATCGCCTCCATAGAGGGGCCAAAGGTGAAGCCCAGTGAGATAGGGGTGTCCATGAGGCGGGTCCTGTCTGCCTAAGGAACCCGTCGCACCTGAGACAGCCATGGCTGGCAGCGTGCCGCCACAATGGCTGCCAGGGATCACCCAGACGCCCTTGCACCCTGGCGCATCACCGTGACAAGCTGGTCGGCCGCTGCTGCTATCTCGGAGATAGGGGGCAGGGTTGATGATGCGCCATCATTCTCCAAGGGCTCTGCCAGCTGGGCCAAATACAAGGCCAGCAGGCACTCAGTATTTCTGTGGCGGGCCACTTGGGCTCCTGCCTCATAAGCTCTCCAGAGCAGCATCTCCATCACGCAACACGGGGCTCTTTCCTGTCGTTCATGTGCATGCGCGGGGGCTCGTGTGCCCGTAATGGCGCACACCGCGGGCACGTCAGACACAGGCGCGGCTGTCTCCAGCACTACAACCCTGGAGGAGGAGGCGGAAGGGCTTGGGGAGAGGCGGAGATTCAGCACCCCCAAGACCTCCCAGTCACTCGCCGGAGTGGGAGACCTTCCGTAGCACACCCAGACAGATGGGGCCCAGACAGACGGGGCATAGGACCTCCCCACTCCAGGTGGTCAAGGTGCATCGGCCGCAAGCGGCACACTGGCAGGGGCGAGAGGAGCTCATCGCCGAGCACACACACGCATGCACAGGGAAAAGTGCAGCGGAGGCACCGGTCAGTGTTTGCACCAGGGGCACACAACAACTGAAACGCCTCTGCGACAAGTGGAGCGCCTAGTGGTCTCGCCGCTGTAAGTGTGTCTCCACCTGGCAACCTTTACTGCGACACCAACTAAACACAACCTTGCTGTTGCCGGACTGAACACTGTGTATGCCGAGCACCAGGTGCTGGATACAAGTGCCGCGTAGGCCCGTAGTCTTAACCACACCGTGTGTGCTGGGGTTTCCGGGGACACCGGGTGACGCGAAGTCCGGGGTCCAAGCGGGCCGAGGGTAGTAGACCACCAGCGAACTGAGAGAGCGAGATCTTCTACAGCCGCAGCTGCGGGCTGTAGTGCGGGCGCAAGCCAGCAGAGGAGCACCTCACGCGGGCGAGATCTCTTACAGTACACCGAGGCTCAGGCTGGGCTGCCGGCCTCAGATTTTACTGCCGCTGCTAGCACTCCTGCTGTGGAGGAAAAAGCCCTGTGGACAAGAAACCAACACAGCAAGCAGTTGGAATATACAGTATAAGGCACTATATAAACATGACTATTATTTTTAAAGTGTGCTATTTGTAGCCGAAACTAAAACCAAAAGTGTAACCGGAGCCCCGGAGTTATTATCAATAATAACTAATACGAGACAAATAGGCACAGAAAATAATAAATGGTGGTGAACAACACAGCCGTGAAGCCAACCAACTGAATAGTAATTGTTAAATAACAATACGGGTCTAATGCAGAGATAAGACACAGAGAGCTCACGTTCTCGAGTCGGGTTCTTATGGAAGTGTGCAGAAACACCTCCTCCTTGGGCAGTGCTTCCGACTTGAAAGATAACTAATAGTGACTCAACCTATGAGCCAATTAACCTGTCTTTAAAGAGCATGCACAAAAAGCTAAGACATAGATTCAATTTCTTATTGCTAGTTAATATTCTGACAGCATTTATTAAGAAAATTAAGTTTATCTAATTTTTACTTTTAAATGTATTCTGTTATGAATTGTGTTTTTTTAGTTTTGCTATATACTCTTTAACTTTGGGATATTGCTGTCTTATTTCCAAATTCTTATTTTTTTATAATATAAATATATAAATAAATAACATTTTCCTTTCAATTATGTCCCGTTACATGTACAGTGAATTAGTGCCATCTATTGTTAAAATACAGAATCAAGACATTATATGACTCTAATATCTTTCTACAGAGGGCATCACCATTACATTAAAACCTATTTCAATTACTTTCCTTTTTCAGTAGTTTACAACACTGATTTGTTAGGTTGTTCTTAACAATAAAAAGCAAAACCTTAGAGAAAAATAAGTCATTTTTAGGTTGGGTATAACAATCATAAAGCCTACTGTTTCTGTGCAACATTTGGCATTTGATACAAGAGACAATTTCCTTGTCTCCAAATCTGTTAGTGCCATCAAACTCCAGATATGAGTGACACTGGTTAAAAAAAAGCTAATGACAACTGGCAACTGATTGCAGAACTATGTGATTCATGACACACAAACCACAAAAGCAAGGTAAATCTGGAACTGGGCTCTTGAGAAGTGGGTCAACCTTCAGTGACCAGGCATCTCATTTAAAGGGAAAATTAATTATTTAAAATATATGTGAAGATGGGTGGTGGGTTGAGCTGTGTAACAGGAAGAAGAGCCAGGTAAGGCCATTTTCATTGTGTGTGTGTGTGTGTGTATATACACTCACCTAAAGGATTATTAGGAACACCTGTTCAATTTCTCATTAATGCAATTATCTAACCAACCAATCACATGGCAGTTGCTTCAATGCATTTAGGGGTGTGGTCCTGGTCAAGACAATCTCCTGAACTCCAAACTGAATGTCTGAATGGGAAAGAAAGGTGATTTAAGCAATTTTGAGCGTGGCATGGTTGTTGGTGCCAGACGGGCCGGTCTGAGTATTTCACAATCTGCTCAGTTACTGGGATTTTCACGCACAACCATTTCTAGGGTTTACAAAGAATGGTGTGAAAAGGGAAAAACATCCAGTATGCGGCAGTCCTGTGGGCGAAAATGCCTTGTTGATGCTAGAGGTCAGAGGAGAATGGGCCGACTGATTCAAGCTGATAGAAGAGCAACTTTGACTGAAATAACCACTCATTACAACCGAGGTATGCAGCAAAGCATTTGTGAAGCCACAACACGTACAACCTTGAGGCGGATGGGCTACAACAGCAGAAGACCCCACCGGGTACCACTCATCTCCACTACAAATAGGAAAAAGAGGCTACAATTTGCACAAGCTCACCAAAATTGGACAGTTGAAGACTGGAAAAATGTTGCCTGCTCTGATGAGTCTCGATTTCTGTTGAGACATTCAGATGGTAGAGTCAGAATTTGGCGTAAACAGAATGAGAACATGGATCCATCATGCCTTGTTACCACTGTGCAGGCTGGTGGTGGTGGTGTAATGGTGTGGGGGATGTTTTCTTGGCACACTTTAGGTGCCTTAGTGCCAATTGGGCATCGTTTAAATGCCACGGCCTACCTGAGCATTGTTTCTGACCATGTCCATCCCTTTATGACCACCATGTACCCATCCTCTGATGGCTACTTCCAGCAGGATAATGCACCATGTCACAAAGGTCGAATCATTTCAAATTGGTTTCTTGAACATGACAATGAGTTCACTGTACTAAACTGGCCCCCACAGTCACCAGATCTCAACCCAATAGAGCATCTTTGGGATGTGGTGGAACGGGAGCTTCGTGCCCTGGATGTGCATCCCACAAATCTCCATCAACTGCAAGATGCTATCCTATCAATATGGGCCAACATTTCTAAAGAATGCTTTCAGCACCTTGTTGAATCAATGCCACGTAGAATTAAGGCAGTTCTGAAGGCGAAAGGGGGTCAAACACAGTATTAGTATGGTGTTCCTAATAATCCTTTAGGTGAGTGTATATATATATATCTATCTATATATATATACATTTTCAAATTGCATATAATATTATTAATATTATTTTATCTTTCTATTTTCCTTTTATGCACTTTAAGTTATTTGGTAGTTAATTCTATAATATGAAGATAATAAGAGTCTTACATTCAACATGTGACTTGCAGTGTATATCATAAAACTATAGAGTTTTATGAACCTTGATTCTTGGCTAACAGCAGATAAGTATATTATAACCTTTAACACAGGTTTTAACAGCTAATGTTAGATTTAATTAACTTGGTCAAGAGGCAAAGTTTACTCAGGCTGAGGCATTTCAACTTAATACATCTTAGTTTCCACTCTTTTCAAAATGGGCTTGTTTCAACTTGTGTGTGTTGTAGGGCTGTTGGAAGTGTCCAGCTCGTACACGGTAAGATCAACAATGATTTATGACATTATTCCACAATTAGATACTTTATACTTTGTATGGTGATGTTCATCATATTTTGATTGCATAATTCATATTACATTATTATTATTATTATTGTTATTTATTGCTTAGCAGACGCCTTGTCCAGGGAGACTTACAAAATATAAACGCAATACAAAATTCAATAATACAGTGCAATTCAAGGCATAATACATTTTACAAATTCACAATTTACACAAGTGTATACGAGATATACAGTAAACAATATATAAGATCTTACATCCTACAATTAAAAATCTGATAAGTGCAGACAAGATGTTAAGTCAAAGTTAAGAGCTAGGGGAAAGGGAGCGTAGGAGTGTACATATTTGCTGTTACGTATATTATAGGTCTTCTTTTGTGACTTTACAGATTCTCCAGTTATCTGAAGAAAATGGTAAATTTTTATTGATCTATATATGTATCTATCTATCTAATTTATTATTTTTAAGCTGCTTATGTTGAGAAACCTCTGATAGAGTATCTATTTATTTGTACTGCACTGTATATTAAGTTTGCCATCTGTAATACACAGTTATATCACTACCTTATTTCATATAATGTTTTATAACACAAGGTATCAAAGTACTAAAGTATTCATTAAAGGATTAGCACTGGTCTGTGTCTGTGTCTTTGCTCCTTAGATCATCTGTTTCCTGTAAGAAATCCTACTTTTTATGTGTTCTTCGTTATCTTTTTTCAACTAACATTTTACGATCTTCATGCATTGGTATAGCATTGAGAATCACATTTGTTGTTCTTGCCTCAAACTAATCTGCATCTGAGAATGCCATCACAAGCTGAACAACCTAACCCCAGGGGTCTCCGAGCTCTTGCAGTGTGGTATCACTTTGCCAATCAAAGTAATGTGTGTGAAAGTCTGCAGAAAATAATTTATATTTATATTTAATCTCTAACCAGAAGTATATGCTTTTGATGAGGAAAATGTCAGATTTGACATACCCTACCTAAATTTAGGTAAGTTCTTTCATACTGCTCAGTAGGGTATTTGACCTTTATAATTCTATCTTAATAGGTTTGTTAATAACTAATTTATAAAGTGACTTTTGGTACTCCAAAACTATTTTCTAAATCTGTGAAATCAGGTTACATGTGGAATACTTTACATTTTCAGTAATTTGAAGATATACCACATATCACAAATGTAGTAGTAGTACTATATTGACCTACACATTGTCTTTGGATATATACAATTTGTCAAAATTAAGTTTGCACAATACTGAATTTGATTTTGTTTTTTATTAGCTGCAAAAACTCCCTTAATTGAAGGTGACATGGCTATTCCTGTAAGTATGTGTTCATCCATTTTATTTTCTAACTGCTGTTTTTTTCTTTGACTGGAACTTTCACTTTGTAATGCTTTGTTGTTCAAGATGAACAGCATACAGAAGATTTTAATGAAAACACCAAGAGTTACAGTTGCTTTCTGTCTGTTAAACAGTTAATTATAATATGTTAAATATGTTCTTTATAATTGTATCATAATATCTAAATCTTTTCAACTCATTAGTCTGAATAATAGGAAAGTGAATTACTATTCAGAATGTGTTATTATTGTAAAATCTCAAAACATGAATATCTGTTGTTTTTTTTCCAAATAAAACTCTAGATAATTTTACTAAATTCTTATTTATATATAGTCAATATACAGACCGTTACAAATTAAAGGAAAAACCTGAATAAATGAGTGGAGGAACATAACGAATGCAGATGCCTCCAAATAGGTGTACTGCATGATACAATTAATCAATTAACATCCTAGCATGCTCTGTAGCATGTATAACAATGCTGAGCAGGCCCAGTTGACCTTGATTTTGGATCAAGATGGCAAGAGGAAAGGATCTAAGTGACTTTGAAAGAGGGGTCATTACTGTTGCATGAATGGCAAGACCTTCAGACATAAAGACTGCTCAACTGGCTGGTGTTCTCAACAAGTGGGCGAATGCACGTGTGACATACTCCAAGAGAACGGTACAGGTCTGACTGCTTGACCCCTACAGTGAGGGGATCCGGAGGCTCTGTTGGTGGGGGGGGGGGGGCATTTTCCTGGCATGGTTTGGGTCCACTTGTCCCCTTAGAGGGAAGGGTCACTGCAAATCATTACAAACTTATTCTGAGTGATCACCTTTATCCTAAGGTGAAACATTTCTATCCTGATGGCAGTGGTCTCTTCCAGGATGACAATGCCCCCATCCACAGGGCACGAGGGCTCACTGAATCATATGCTATGACTTTCGCAGTCACCAGATCTCAACCCAATTGAACACCTATGGGAGATTTTGGACCGACGTTTTAGACAGCGCTCTCCACCTCCATCATCAAAACACCATATAAGGGAATATCTTTTGGAAGAATGGTGTTCATCCCTCCAGTAGAGTCCAGAGACTCACATAATCTGTGCCAAGAGCATTGAAGCTGTTCTGGTGGCTCATGGTGGCCCAACACCTTACTGAGATACTTTATGTTGGGGTTTCCTTTAAATTGTCACACGTCTGTATATATTTGTTCATTGGAGAGATGTATATTTTAAAGCTTTCATTACTTCCATTAAACTGTAATCTTACTTTGCACATGAGAAAAACAATTTGAAAATCATGGTGCAAATGTGAGGTGATAAGAATTTTATCTCAGTTCATATTATTAAGCAGCAATAATGTTATATTATGTGCTAATTTTATTGTTCTTATCAAGATGCTTGTATTTTTCCCTGAGGTATTTTTGTCTGTTGGATCAGTATATGCTGACTAAAAAAGATTCCACAGATGATGTCAAGTCATACTATTTGGATTGATAAGAGATACCTAGCCTAATCCTTCCAATCTGAAACAGACTTTAAATTAGTATGGTATATAATATTGCCTTTATTTTTAACAGCCAGGACGCAATGCTCTCATAAATACAACCTACCGATGGAAATTCCCTATTCCTTACATTCTGTCCGACAGCCTCGGTAAATAAATATTTCAGTTTGATGGTCAATATTTTGTGCAATTAGCTAAATAAAGACACAAACAAGTAATGTCTGCACATTGGTCTGTAAAAACAAATGGACCTCCTCCAAAGTAAAATATGCACATACAATTATAAATTTTTTAAGCCTATATTTAGACTGAATTTGAAAATATTTGAACAATAATTTAATTATATAGCAATGATATTGTTCTATCGTTTACTTGGCTTGTTTTTTCAGATTTAAATGCCAAAGGTGCTGTCTTTCAAGCCTTCGAAATGTACCGCCTGAAATCCTGTGTAGACTTCAAACCCTATGAAGGAGAGAAAAGCTATGTAAAGTTTGAAAAAATGGATGGGTATGTTATTTAATATATATGTATTTATTTAAAAAAAGAGACATTTATTTTTCATATATTTGATCACATTTACATTGTATTTACATTAACATGTTCACAATTGTTTATCTAAATATATCTCGGTTTTGAATCAAGGAAATTATTATTGTATACAGCATAGTAATTAGTCAAATAATAACTGCTGGCAATGAGATGAGCAGTGTGTTGCTGTTTGAATTTTGTTAATTTAGTATATTGATCAATAGTACAAGAAAATATATGGTTTAAAGGCAATGTAAGACACTGAAAGAAGTGTGGACAATTTTACGTAGTTGTAAACAACATACAAATCAAATACAAATACAGTGTTTCAGTTATTTCAATTTGATTTGATATAAAATATTTAAATATTTATATATATATATATATGACATAATAGAGACATGTAAAATTAATACATTAAATACAAAATGTGTACATATCAAATGTGCAGAACACTGCAAATTGTAAATTACAAACTTGAACTGTATCATGGTTTAAGTTTTGTTCAGAAGCCACTTTTGTACTAATTAATCAAAATGGAATAGGGTACAAGTTTATAATTTGCAATTAGTGAATAGGCCAATGTTTTGATTTGGCTTAGGTTCAAGATAGCTCACCACTGACCAATGACAGCAGGAGTTAACAAAACACATAATAAATTAATACATGCGTAAAATAATGTAGTTTATGCTGATAAACCGGGCCCTGTGTTTTGCATGACTGAAATAGCCAAGTCATGCAAATCATGGGGGCTTACGCAAAACATAATAGTAAGGTACATCACTCTTGAAAATTTCCATTAGATGTTGGTCTCATGTTGGAGACTTACAGACAGGCCAGACTCTATCCCTGGGAGATGGGTGTGACCACAAGGCTGTGATTGAACACGAGCTGCTGCATGCCCTGGGCTTTTACCATGAACAGTCACGCACTGACCGAGACGATTATGTTAATATCTTGTTCGATGAAGTAATTCCAGGTGAGCTTGTTGTTCGCATTCAGTTGTTCGCAGTACTTGTTTTTCTTACATTACTTATTTTTCTGCAAACAGTTTTGAAAATAATATGCATGTACAAATGAAAAAAAAAAAACCCTCACCTAGTCCCATCTTAAATGCTGCAGCATCAAGCAAGTAAACAATGTATTATTTTTCACCTGTGGGATTTGCAAAAGAACACCAATTTGTGGTTTGACTGCATACAGGACAGTAATACACATTTGGAATATTTTCCAGGAATGGAACACAATTTTGTAAAATATGACGACAACTTCATAACTGACCAAAACACCCCCTATGACTATGAGTCTATCATGCATTATGGTCAGTACTCTTTCAACAAGAATGCAAGTGCCCCAACTGTCACTTGCAAGATTCCAGAGTTCAATAACATCATCGGACAGTACCTGGATTTCAGCAGCCTTGACATACTGAGGCTGAATAAGATGTATAACTGCTGTAAGTACTCCATTCAGATCTGCTGTGTATAGTTGTTGAAGATCTGATAAAAACAAATACAGAGTAGCCTGAAATTAAACTCTTTTGATACCTCTGGAATATATCATAGCTTTGTTCTGTGATATTTTCGTAGCTATAGTGAGAATCTTTTTTATTATTATTATTAATTAATTGAGAAGACACTCACACACTTCACCTTTTAACCATGTAATGTGTAGAACCAGAACTGTACTCAGATTTATTTGTATTTTTAGTGATAATGTTTTTCAATGCACAGCAGTTGAAAGTAAAACATAGAATAAATAAATAAATAAATAAATAAAATAAAAATGTGATTTAAATGTCAGCACCTTCATTCCAGCTGGTTCTCTCACTCTGTTGGACCAGTGTGCCTTTGAGAACATTAACATCTGTGGAATGGTACAGAATTCCATCGCCAAGGATGAGTGGGTGCATACGCAAGGCACGGAAGATCACACTTTGCTTGGAAGATGCAGAGGTAAGAGAGCAGAATCATCGCAGATACATATGAAGACATCCTTCTATAAGGTTTTAAAAAGTTCCCATGGCTATGTAATTTGACCTGAAAAGGCTGTAAATAAGATTGAAAACAAAATAATAAAAGAACATTCCACACAATGAGTATGTGACTTAGTATTTTTTGCATCTGATTTCATTTTCATCAGTCGTGTACACAGTTGATTTTCTTGAATACTTTTAAAATAAATTGTAAAAGTATCTACTGAAGCATGAATTACCCTCGTTATGCAGGCTATGGGACATGTCTTGTCGTTTGTTTGTCTCTTGATTGTCTTGTAGTGCTGCTTGCTCAAATGTAGCATTCAGATTATTTTTCAGACATCCAAGTCATTTTTAATGTTGTACTTTCAATCAGATGCAGGTTACTTCATGTACTTCAAAACTGATGTAGGACAGATGGATGACTCTGCCCTTTTAGAGTCAAGGATTCTGTACCCCAAGAGAAACCTGCAGTGCTTGCAGTTTTTCTATAAAATGACAGGAAGCCCAAAGGACAAGCTGGTCATCTGGCTGAAAATAGATGATGGGACAGGAAAAGTCAGAAAGCTGATGAAAGCACACACATTTTGGGGTAACCATCTTTTCCCTTTAGAGAAAAACATTTAATACATATACATATTACGCATTTATATATTTAGAGATAATTGCGTATAAAATGTAGATAGATATATTACATGGGACTAACTAACCACAGACAAATACAGCACTTTTAAATATATGTCTTGCTGGAGTGTTTTCTCTTATGTTTCAGGGGATGGGGACCACTCTTGGAAGATTGCCCATGTGTCCCTAAAGGCAGATATGAAATTCCGCTATGCATTCCAAGGGATCAGGGGAGAGCCGGCGCAGTCCAGCGGTGGCATATTAGTTGACGATATCACCCTGGTGGAGACGCGCTGTCCCAGTGGGGTCTGGCAGATCAGGAACTTCACCGGGCTGCTTCAGACATCCAATAGTGAAACCTTACTTCGCAGCCCTCGGTTTTACAGCCCAGAGGGATATGGCTATGGCATCGATCTGTGGCCACATTCGGCCTATGAAGGCTACACAGGGGCTTTCTTCCACCTGACCAGTGGGGAAAATGATGAGGCCCTGCAGTGGCCAGCAGTGAACAGACAAGCCACCATTACTGTGATTGACCAGGACCCTGATGTCAGGCTGAGGATGTCCCCTGCTAGGAGCTTAACAACAGACATGAGAAAGGGTCAGTGCTTTTTAAATACAACAGCAGCAAGTGTATTTCTTCATATTTAAGTGAAAAATAGTTTGTGGTTATCTACCGTTCACCTACAATATAGATGAGAGGCCTTCAGTTCCCTTTCCCTTTAAAATGTAAATTAAAATGTATGTTTGTATAAATATAAAAGTCTGTGGAAAATGTATTTCTTTACAACCTGACGATGATTAGGGTAACCGACAATTCACTTTGTATATTATTTGGATGGTTTATGTTGTCTAAAACAGGCCTGTCCTACAATACAACAGATAATAGAACACAAGACCGGAATGTAGAATATAAGTACTTGTAATATATGTATGTAATTATATTGTTGTGTAAAAAGCAAGTTTTACAAATCTGGGGTTATTTAACGGATTTAAACAAGGGTTAATGGTTACACAGTGGAATTATAATGACTCTTAATTTGAGTTTTTATTTTCTGTTATTTTAGCCCCAGATGGCACATTATTTTGGGACAAACCTTCAAAACCAGAAACCTTTGACCCTGAATGCAACTGTTACCGGGGGAAGTCATGGGGATGGAATTTAATGATCTCCCACTATGACCTTCACCGCAGAAACTACATGAAAAACAATGATCTCATCATCTTCATTGATTTTGAAGGTTAGTTATTTTATTTTATATGGCTACAATTGACGACTCATTAAAACTGCCATGTTTACGGTGATATCCAGAATTACCTTAACATTATTTTACCTTTAAAGACCTGACACCGCTGGTTACAACTGACGTCCCCGTCAAGACAGCGGAGTCCACAGATGACAACCATGATTGAATGAAAATGTAAGTTTCCCCCACTAATATGTTTTATATTATTCAGTATTTTTACTTGGTTTTATTTCTAGCCAAACTGATATTCCAGGGAAAGAAAGGTGGATCTGGCACAACAAAATGCAGGTCTCTGTGACACTGAAGATACTGGATTTTATGATACCAAGATTTAACTGATGCTGGAGAGCTACAGGGTCATCTGGTGTTCATTATACCCATGCTCTCAATTAAATAGTTGAATCAGTCATTAATTAATTGTGATAAGCATGACCTTTATCTCCTTTGTGAAGATATCCATAAAAGATGTAGAAATCTAGGCTCTCCATTAACAGCTGTTGTATTATGTTACATTGGATAGGACTAAATCAAGTGAAAGACTTCTGCTGAGCAGGCGCCTGCTGATGATTTTCTCTTTACTCTGAAGTATATACTATAGCTTCGTTAAGGTGTACAGAAGACTAAAATCAGCAGTCTTGAGATGCGTGTAAGCCAAAGGCAGCAACGTCAAACAAGCTACAAACTGAACTGAAACAATAATAAAAAAGAATATATTTTCACATTTTTAAAATATATACATTTATTGCAATATAATTCCATTTATGTGTTTCATAACACTGTATAACACAATTTTTGTTCCTGGGTAGTAAGTGTTATTTCCTTTTTGCTTATGCCTCAAAAGTATAGAAAATGTCTATTATTCCCCACAAACTTTACTTTTGTGACCAGGACAGTGATATTTTGAAATGTCCCTATTTCTAATGAGAAAATGGGCAAATTTGTGTCTTTTCGTTCACATAAAGTCAGAAAAAAAAAACCATATGAATCCAAATTAACAAGTATTCATACTAAAGTAATACAAAAAAGGCTGTGACTACAGAAGATTTAGAAGTGAGTAGTTTTTCGAGATCTACGATTATACTGTATTTACAGTATAATCATAGATATCGAAAAACTACTCACTTCTAAATTAGGAAATAATACTTACTACCCAGGAGCAAAAAAAAAAGAATGTGTTACACAGTGTAATTATTAAAGATGGAGACAGAGTAATCCTTGAGCTCCCAAAAATTGCTTTTGTTTTTATAATTTTGTTATATTTCAGTTTACAGTCGACAAAGATGTATACCCTACCATCCTGCAGCTCTGATGAAAACCGATGGGAAAATCAGCCCCTGATGGAACACTGTTTTTGGCCAGCTTGTTGTTATATTTGACTTCTGATAGAAACAGATCAACCCAATACTCCGCTGTTTTACACTTAATAGTCCAGTCTATTTGTGTTAGCTCTTTGTGCTACATCAAAGCTGCAGGCTCACAAAATCTGGATCCAAAACTTTTCATGAATGATTGTTTCCTCTTGCATTTATCCAAATATTTTGGAATATTTTTGTACTTTACCAAAATCTGTTTCCATGTAGATTCAGAATGTCAAAGTTTTCAATAAAATTTGACAAATTCAAGTTCATAAATATCTGACGGCCTTTTCATTATCTCTGTGTTTTAATTAATAACAATACATTTTCAATCAGGTTTTAAGAACAAGAAACATTCCATAAGTACCACATTACACAGCACAGGAATGCATCTATTTACAGAAAATGCAGATAAATAAAAAATAAAATAAAAATAACTTTTCTTTCTTTAAAATGATTATTGTTAAGAAATAATTTGAAGTATATGGTGTAAATATAAAGTATACACGGGTCTATAATAGACACAGGTTTTTTTACTTCCAAGGTTTTTCTGCTTGTTCCTCTTCGCCTTTAAAGCTGTAATTAACATTTTAAATCCATGTCTGTTTCTCAATTAAAATACGAAACATTAATTTCCATTAAAATTACACTCCTGAAACTTTAGTCAGGTGATACAGAGAAATGAACTGGTCCAGTAACTAACTAGCCGGATTGCTGCTGTGTCGCAATCAGTGAAAATAAAAACATTTTTAGAAAAAATCTTGTTAGTTGAGTCTAATTAAAGAGGCCTTTCTCTTCACTCAGTGAATATTTACCACTTAATTATTCTAACAGTAGCATTGCTTTGGGTCAGGACATTGCAGTTTAAGTACAATACTGTCATTTTAATGGAAAATAATAATTACTAAATGTATGATTCTCCTTCAGATCTCCATGATTTAACTAAGATACATTAATGGGGTTTAACAATGGGAAGCACAGCTTTTAAATCAGATAGGAACAGCAGAATTAAATGCAGAAAGTAAGCAAAATAATATAGTGGTTGGTCGATCAGTGTATTGGGGTTCTCGAGGTAGACGCTTGAATAATGCCAATAAATGCTGTGCTGGTAAACCTTTAGACCTTACTCCCAAAAAAAATAAAGTGCTTTCAGCAATTTATAATATTAGCCATTGTTCTCTTGATATCATTTGATTAATGTGCAATGGAGGTCAAAGTTCTTTTGGCTGAAGGGTATTTATATGGCTGTAGTTGTTACAAACAGCCCGCTCCACTGCCTCTCACTCCAAAATGAAATTCCTTGGGCTCTTGTCCTTTGTGGGGCTGGTTTCAGTCTCCACCACTTTCACAGTAAGTTTTCATTTTGAATACTTGAAACTGAATTACATTAATGAACTGCAAATTGAAGACTGCATTTTCTTTAAATAATAATAATTTGTATTTTATTTACAGATTAGCCGATTATCCAGAGAGAAATGTACAGTATTTTTATTATTATGATTATTTAATGCAATTTAGGTCTGTCTGTGCCAAATCAAAACATTGACCCACCCATCAATTTCAAATCACCATTACTAATATTTGTGTTCTACATAATGCAAACACTCCCTCAGATATTGTGTTCTTAATTTTTGAATATACAGTTCAACTTACCATTTACCTTTGATTGTAAACAAATATCATAATAAGTGTAATTCTTATTCCCTGTAAATGCTAATTAAAAAGTACTTTAAAAAGCATATTTATGCCAGGTAACCAGGCCCTTTACAGAAGTAAGGATGTTTTTTTAATGAAATGTAAAAATCTTTTAATATGTATATTTTTCAATAATTCAAAACATATGGTACAAATTGTCTGAAACCCCAAAATAAATATTTGAATGTTATACATTAATATAATCTTTAAATTTTTAGCATTTGCAATTGATGATGAGCAGAGACGTTATGACATTCCTTTCATTAATATGGGTGAGTTTTGTAAATGGTTTATTTCTTCAGTTTATTTATTGTATTTTTAGATTACCAAATAATATACATTTTATATTCAGTTATTTAGACATATGTTGTCATTCTAATACCATGTGAAAGTTAATCCACAAAATAAAGCACATGTAAATAACTAATATCTAAACATATTGGCCTATTTAGTAATAATCATTAGCATATTCCCATGTTTCCATTATATTCCTTTAACAGCATCCAAAACACCCGTTGTTGAAGGAGACATGGCTTTACCTGTAAGTTACAATCCAGATTTTCTGTTATATCACTTATATGTGTAACTATATTGTTAAAGCTGAAATGCAGAACCATTTGCGATAAATAAATATTTGGGTACCACTTATTTTAGAGAGCAAACTGTATCTAACTGTATGCTGGCAAAGAAGTAAATGATTGTACATGGACATTGTATTTGTAACTCTCTGAAAATGTGCATATGAACACAACATTTATGTTTTTCATACTAATACAATATATATTTTTTATTTCATCAGCCTGGGCGTAATGCTCTAATAAACCCTGCCTACAGATGGAAATTTCCTATTCCTTATATCCTGGCTGATAGCTTGGGTAAGTTTCCGTCTGTAATTATGAGAAATTACTAGATCACACTAGACGGAGAGGATGTTGACAGAAATTGTAGGATGAAAGCTATTTCTTCGGCTAAACCTTTTAACAAAATACAAACTATAGAATACTATCATGTGAACAGCCATAAAAAGTGTATAGTTGTGTCTCACTTTCTTGTTGTGTTCTAATTATTGAATTATTTTTGGTCTTACAGACTTAAATGCCAAGGGGGTAATTTTTCAAGCATTTGAAATGTACAGACTAAAATCCTGTGTGGAATTTAAACCCTATGAAGGAGAGAAAAGCTTCATTAAATTTGAAAAGTTAGATGGGTATGTAACTCTACAGTTAAATTTCTTACTTTGCTACGCATCATATTCAAGTGTGACTTTGGCATTAGGGTAACGCTCTATGGCTCCATTCCTGACCGCAGCTGTCTGAGTTCATCTGAATCATTATTAGAAGGATCATAGAAAGTTATGGCCTTTTTTAAGTTTTAGGTTCATTTTTCACTTTTCTAGCAGCCAATGCACATGGTTGCATATGTAAATTAAATCAAACTAGCCTTGGGGCAAATGTTAAGAAGGTAAGTCCGCTTGAAAAGTTTGGCTTGGTCAGTTCAGTGTTAAACACACTGGAATTCACTTCTGAAATTGACCCCAGCTAGTCGCCTAGTTAATGAGTGCAGTCCCTGTGTGTCAGGAGGATGCCAGAAGGTTAGGTGTGCAGTGCAATTGATGTGGGATTCCCTGGTGTGATCTAGGTGCTGGTCTCAAGTTGGGGACTTGCAGACAGGCCAGCAGCTCTCACTTGGCGAAGGATGTGACTATAAAGCAACCATTGAACATGAGCTGCTCCATGCCTTGGGATTTTACCATGAGCAGTCCCGCACTGACCGGGATGACTATATCAATATTTGGTGGAAAGAAGTCCTTCCTGGTGAGGTTTTATTTTTTCCACATAATGTTTGTTATATTCTTTGTCCTTGGATTCCTCTTGAATTAAGAACAAGTAAACAAACATCCGAAATCTCTTCCACTTATTAATGTGCCATAATTGTTTTATTAGAGGTTTGCATACACCACTATTTTCTACCAACACCGTAATCTTTCAAATAGACTGTGTACATGAAAACCATTAGCTTTCTGGCAGGTTTCTTTGTTAAAGTTGGGGGAATGTTTTCTATTCTTGAATTAATTACTTTTACATATTTAACATTTCTTTGTGTGTGTGTGTTTTTGTGTGTTCTGCAGGCATGGAACACAATTTTGCTAAATATTCTGATCTTTTTATAACTGACCTCAATACACCATATGATTATGAGTCTATCATGCACTATGGGGCATACTCCTTCAACAAGAATCCAGGGGTCCCAACTATTACAGCCAAGATCCCAGAGTTAACCAGTGTCATTGGCCAATACCTGGATTTCAGCAAGCTTGACTTACTGAGGCTCAACCGCATGTACAACTGCTGTAAGTAGGATATGTTTACATATCTTAACATGTTTATTTGTTTCAGTTATTTCTAGTGATAGCCACACCCACTGCATTTTATACTGTATTATATTAATTAGATTTTTTTTCCCAAAGTAAAAGAGTAATTATGTCATTTAATAGGTCCATACAGGGTGTGCCAAGTATATTTAAAATGTAAACAATAAAGGAATTGAACATATTTATTTTAATGAGCTTCTGAAAATATTATTGTTAATAAAGTACATTCACAATTCAGTACAAGTAGAGCAGTACATTTATTTATATTTCAGCATCTTCTCTCACTCTGCTGGACCAGTGTGCCTTTGAGTACATTAACATCTGTGGCATGATTCAGAACCCCAATGACAATGCTGACTGGGTGCGCACTCAGAGCACGCCTGGTAAGGAAGATCACACTCTGAATGGGCAATGCAGAGGTAAGGAAACATTAAGTTATTTAATTGTGTGTTAGATAAAACAAGTCTGAAGACTAAACTGTTCAAGGTTTTGAAACCATAAAAGCTGAAAAAACAAAAGGTGGAATGATAAACTTATAGGTTCAGATACACTGCACTGCACTGTGCTGCAAGAAAAGCAAAGCAAAACAAGAACAAGACATGCTGTGAATGGTAACACTGATAGAGATTGGATGCTTAACCAGCCTTAGAGAATGTCAGAAACTCAGATGTTTTACAGTCAGATTTAAACATAGTAATGGATTGTAGGTGTGGAGAAGTACGCTACTAATGACATTCCATTCAAATTCTGCAGATGCTGGCTTCTTCATGTACTTTAACACACAAAGTGGAAAGATAGACGAGACTGCCCTTCTGGAGTCGAGGACGCTATACCCCAAGAGGAACTTGCAGTGCCTGCAGTTTTTCTACAAGATGACAGGAAGTCCAAAAGACAGGCTGGTTATTTGGGTGAGAATGGTGGATGGGACTGGAAATACTCACAAACTAGTTAAAGCTCAAACATTCTCAGGTAAGTGTGGCACATAGTGTGGTTGACAGTAAAAAAAAAAAAAAAAAAAGTATTGTTTATCATTATTGGAAATATTCAAGAAAATGTTACACATTTCCCAATCAAAATAACTGTAGCTTTTGAGGCTTTGATGAAGTGTTCTTTGCTCAGCTCTGAAGATAGAAAAACTGTCACTGTGGTTTCATGATCATCTCCTTAATTCTTGCCAGGGGATGGGGACCACTCTTGGAAGATTGCCCATGTGTCCCTAAAGGCAGATATGAAATTCCGCTATGCGTTCCAAGGGATCAGGGGAGAGCCAGCGCAGTCCAGCGGTGGGATTTTCATTGATGATATCACCCTGGTGGAGACGCGCTGTCCCAGTGGGGTCTGGCAGATCAGGAACTTCACCAGTCTCCTCAAAACGATGCCTGTCGGTGTCTCTATTCAAAGCCCGCGCTTCTATAGTCCCGAGGGCTATGGATATGGGATACAGCTCATCCCCAACTCCAATGCAAAAGGCTATATAGGAGCCTTCTTTCATCTGACCAGTGGGGAGAATGATGCTACCTTGCAGTGGCCAGCAGGAAACAGACAAGTCACAATCACTGTGATCGACCAGGACCCTGATGTCCAACTGAGGCTGTCATCCGCAAGGAGCTTCACAACCAATGGCAACCAGCTTATACCAGGTGAGCAAGCAGTGCAGAGGATGATGTCAAGATACGGGCCGATTTGATTGTACGGAGCTAAATCACATCACATTCAGTATCCAGGAAAGGATTCTTACCAAAGTTATCAAGTCTTTGTGGTTTTCTTTATATGACATCTAAATGGTATTTCCACAATGCCAGGAATGTTTTGTTGGTATGCTAGTTTCTCATGTGCTCAATTCTTGATTTTAGGTTCCAATGGCTTGCTGTACTGGGATAAACCCTCCTTAACAGGAACATATGACCCTGCCTGTGACTGCTATCGAAGCTGGACATGGGGATGGAATAGCTTTTTCCCTCACAGTGACGTCTATCGCAGGAACTACATGAAGAACGATGATCTGATTCTCTTCATTGACTTTGAGGGTACTTTTGTTAGATATCGTTTATAATTATACATAATATACTGGATAGAATTTTGGTACTAACTACAAATATGAGTAAAGAAGTACATAAGTACTCCATAAGTACAAGTACAGAGGCCAACGTGATTGATATTATTTATACTATTGCTTTCCTGTGTTAATTAATTATTATTTATTGCTACCAACTGGCAGGATGGCTGTTCAAGGGGAAGCTGAAAAAACTGCTATTTGTTTGCAAACGGTATATGCCATGCCTCAGTGTGCTAAAACTAGATTGATATACTTCTAAAGTTAAAACACAGTGAGATCTTCAGATTCTAGCTGTAAAAATTTGAACCACAAATCTGTTTAATCTAAAAGAGGTACCATCCTGTCTGGCCAATGTGGTGAGATATAGATAAAAACAACAACATGGTATATACGTAACAAAACATATCTCCTACAGACTACAGTTGTGTGTACATTTTAGTAAATTTTAAGTATTACAATGTATTGTATTAAAATATGAATTTTATCTAATGAATAGTGCCATTTTAATATCTTTATTCATTTAAATGCCAACATTATTTTTTCTTTAAGATCTAACACCCCTAATTAAAACTGAAGTGCCAGTTAAACCCATGACAGATTCTACCTATCATGCAAAGCAGGAGAAGACAGTGTAGATTAACTGTTATTACTGGGTAAGTGTGCTTTTCTTCACTTGTTCTAAACATTTTATTATTATCTTGTTAAGTAAATGCTGGTGAAAAATAAAATGCCAAGTCAATCATTTTTGTATTTGTGCTTCTGTATTACTTTAGTTTTTTTTATATTGTAGATAATAAAAAGCTATAATTTACAATTACAAAATATATTGCCTAAATACAACCAGTTCTCTACATTTTTGCAGTGCACAGTAGACAGTCCCTAAGAGAAGGCTTTCCAATTCTTTCTTTCAGATTCCAGGACTGCAGGACTGCATTTTAAAAGGAGGGGGGCTTAAAATACCAATATCCTTATTCACCCTTCTTTGCATAATGATTTGTCAATAAAATAAGAACCAAGCTTGGAAATAAAAAGATTTGGAAAAATAAAGCCGAGCAGATGTACATGTTTTCAAACTCCTGATTATGAGTTTGTTATATTGATACTATGGTCTGGGCCAAACGAAAAGTGTACCCAGTCTTGAATTATTTTATCGTCAGAGGATCAAGTACTTATAAAGAAATAAAAATGTGTTTTATAATGGATTGTTCAAAGTTTTTTATTTTGTCCAGGCCTATGAAATGAAACAATATATATATATATATATATATGGTGTGAAGGCAAACAAACTAACTGTACTAATGATTCTCACATTCCACTTGTTGCAATATATCACATTATATTTACAAAAAAATTCCCATACAGCTGAGGTTTTACTGGAGCAATCTAGGTAAAGAACCTAAACCCATGACCCTCTGTTTCAGAGTCCAGTGCCCTACTCCACTACTCCATACCACTGCTAGATAAGCAAAACATCAACCTGAAATCACCTGTCAAAAACATTACTGGCAAGAGAGGCAAATCAGATAACAGCTGAGGGTCAACCACAGTCTGATCCGAGATGTGGTTTGCTAATATCAACTGTGGTGTCATATAATATTACAACTCTTCTGATGTGGACATTGCCCACAAAACACACTGTACATAAAAACAAGTGCTTTGCAAAAGTCTTTGGCATTTTAAGTTTGTTTTCCCCAATGCATAAGGCAACTAAAGTGTTGTGTTAAATTAAAATATACTTTTCATTCAGCTGGAATTTATACAACTTAGTTGTAAAAGAAAAGGTAAGTTCTTTATCTCTTTGAGCAGCTCCTAGAAAGTGCAAATCTGTGTCTAAATGTGTCTAAATATCTCTAAATGTGCTTTTAAATAAGATATCTTTAAATGATTTGCAGATATTGTTAAATCATTTAGAGATATCGTTAAATATTTGAAGATATCTGTAAAGCATTTAAAGCTATCTTGAATATTTGAAGATATCTTTAAATTAATTAAATATATCTCTAAATGATCATGTGACTTGCCATATCCTCAACAGTTTTATCTCTCCTTTTTGTTTTTCCTCTTGGCCATTCTCCTGGCTCATGTAGGCTATAGCGGCAGATGGGGACATAATTTGCCGCTCTCTCTAAATCACTTAAAAATCTATGAAATAACAAATAAAAATATATTAAATAACATTTAAACTAAATGTTTGATCTTGTGTACCATCAGGAGCCAATAAGAAGACTCTATTCTAATTTTGATTCATCTACATAACCCTTTTGATAAAATTGGCAAAAACTCTAAAAGCATTATTAGACATGAAAGAAAACTTAAGGAGGGAAAAAAAATCTAACCACTATTTGTGACTGGCTGTTATATACATGCACTTTTTTTTATTTGTAATGTCCATAAGTGATTAAGAAGATAAGAACGTTTACAAATGAGAGGAGGCCATTTGACCCATCATGCTCTTTTGGTGTCCATTAATAACTAAGTGATCCAAGGATCCTATCCAGTCTATTTTTAAATGTTCCCAAATGTTCAGCTTCAACCACATCGCTGGGGAGTTTGTTCTAGATTATGACAACTCTCTGTGTGAAGAAGTGTCTCCTGTTTTCTGTCTTGAATGCCTTGAAAGCCCAATTTCCATTTGTGTCCCCGGGTGTGTGTGTGTCCCTGCTGATCTGGAAAAGCTCCTCTGGTTTGATGTGGTCGAGGTCTTTCATGATTTTGAAGATTTGGATCAATTCCCCACATAGTCTCCTCTGTTCCAGAATAAAAAGGTTCAGTTCCTCAGTCTCTCAGTAGGACATTCCCTTCAGACCTGGAATAAGTCTGGTTGCTCTCCTCTGAACTGCCTCTAGAGCAGCGATATCTTTCTTGAAGTGTGGAGCCCAGAACTGTACACAGTATCCAGATGAGCTCTAACTAGTGCATTGTACAGTCTGAACATCACTGCCCTTGTTCTCAATTCTACACTTTTGACAATATACCCTAACATTGTGTTTGCCTTTTTTATTGCTTCACCACATTGTTTGGATGGAGAAAGTGAGGAGTCCACGTAGACTCCTAGATCTTTCTCATGCGTTACGTCATCTAGTTCTATTCCTCCCATAGTGTAATTATAGTGGACAATTTTGTTACCTGCATGTATTACCTTGCACTTGTCCAAATTGAATTTCATCTGCCAGGTGTCGGCCCACAACTGAATGTTATCTAAGTCCCTTTGAATAGCCGGTTCTGCTGAGATTGGATCTGCTGAGCCACCTATTTTAGTATCATCTGCAAATTTTACAAGTTTGCTAACTATCCCAGAGTCCAGATCATTAATATAGATTAGAAAAAGCAAAGGCCCTAGTACTGATTCCCACTCCAGTTAGAAGCAACTCCTCTAATCGACACCCTCTGTTCCTATACATCAACCAGTTCATAATCCATCTACTTACATTACACTGAATGCCTACAGCTTCCAATTTGAGGATCAATCTTTGGTGTGGAACCTTATCAAAAGCTTTCTGAAAATCTAAGTATATCATATCATATACTTGCAGTTGCATGTTCAAAAAATTCTAATAAATTAGTAAGACATGATCTGCCTCGTCTAAACCCATGTTGACTACCTCCAAGAATATGGTTTTCATTAAGATGCTCCTCTATTTTCTGTCTAATAATTTTTTCCTACATTTTACAATTAATACAGGTGAGACTGATTGGTCTGTAATTTCCTGGCTCAGTTTTGTCCTCTTTCTTGTGGATTGGTATGACATTTGCCATCTTCCAGTCAGTTGGCACATCCCCTGTTCTAGGTTTCATTTGGAATATTTTAGTTAGTGACCTATTAATATTTTCCCTAATTTCTTTAAGTACTATAAGTTTTGGGGGGACAATTTAACATTCTCTCAACAATGGCCACCTAAACCTATGCATTAATACAAAAAATACACTGACTATCAGATTAAATGTTCCTTAGAGTCTTCTTCAGAGGAGTTGCACATTTAACACAACACATGACTACTTTTCTACTGCAATACACACAGCATTGTATATGTGCTAATAAATAAATAATAATACATAATAATAATGATTAAACCTTACCTATCTAATCTACATAGCCATCATGAATAACATGGATATATTGGTATGTATCAACCAAAAAGAGTTGCAAAACATACATTGTTTAACATGATCTTTGAAACCCATGCTGAAACTCAGTTCAAAGTTCTCTAAAGTAAATTGTTTTATGAATATGTTTTGAGACACATTGTAATGAGAGATATGTGAGAAGGGAACAGCTCCCCACCATATGCACAAAAAAAATATTAACCACTCTCCTCATAGCTACCTGTGTAAGGACCTGCTGGGAGGGCGAAGGTATGTTGTGCGAGTAGAGCAGTGTGAATAAATAGTGTACTGAATTTATAGTGTATGGACTGCCGACCCCTGCTCACGAAGTACGACTACAAGACTGCATTCCCACACTTGCATGGTTTCCTCTTTGTCCAGCGGCTTTTAACCTGAATCCCAGGACGTACTTGTCCTACGCCCCCCGAGGTGTCACAGTTTATGTGTTTAAGTGGATCATCTTCTCATATCTCTGGATGAAACATGAGCTCCTTGAGTTTTCTCCTCAAGATTGCAGCCTTCACAACACTTTTTACTGTCATTAAAGTAGGTATTAATTGTGAATACTTGAATGTTTTTGTTACCTTTTATGTACCTACATTTTTCTGAAAATACATATGTTATTTTAACATTTTAGGTCAAAGCAGCTCCCAGAATATATGGTATGAATGCTTTTTGAATGTTTTATATAATTTTAAAGCATGCTGTTAGCATTGCAGTTATTCGTTTAAACTGGAATAATTATAGTGCTGTCACTCTATAATTTTATTCTCTCATTTGGTAGCATATGAAGTATCAACTCTAAACTCCCTTTTTTCTTTTGTAAGAAACAGATAATGAGGCTGATGCTGGCGAACTACGTGAAGATATCATAGAGATTAACCTTGGTAACACATTCTTTTTAAAATATATTCATGTTCAGTAATAGTGGTGAATCGGCTAAATCCAACATTTTATTTTATATGTGACAGTATCTGCAATTTCTGTAAAACATGTCCTTTGTCTGTTATGCATTCTAATGTAAATCCCTACAAATCATTTTGTAGTTAGTAAAACTAAACTGTTTAGATTTCCAATAGTTTGAAAACAACTTTCTAATTATCAGGGAAACAACATCAATAAATATATCAATTAAATGAGGAATGTGAATAAATGTGTGCCTTTCAGATAAGACTAAACTTT
Source organism: Amia ocellicauda (assembly GCF_036373705.1). NCBI lineage: Eukaryota > Metazoa > Chordata > Actinopteri > Amiiformes > Amiidae > Amia > Amia ocellicauda. Next base: position 41,625,594 of record NC_089850.1, on the reverse strand, counting down.
TTTTGTGTTTGTCTGATTGTACATTTTAAATATTTACCTTTTCTAAGAAAGAGAAAAGAGCATATTTATATCTACAGGGAGAGCTCTTAAATGGGAATCTTGATGACAATATATATGGTCTTCATGACAATAATGCAGTCATTTCTGGATTTCAGCATCTAAAAGACAATTGTTTGAAGGGGACATTGCAATTAATGTAAGTAGATGATCTGTACATGTATGCATCCATTTTAAAGTAAATGTATGAAACTATATAGAAGAATAATACTGTTCCAGTTAATTGATTGAATTAATTGTTATATGTTTTCAGCCGGAAAGAAATGCGCTCAGAGATGAAACCACTCGATGGAAGTTTCCAATTCCATACATTCTGACAGATTCTTTAGGTAAACTGATTATTTATACTCAAGTTTATTTAAGTTAGTTTTTAATTCTTAAGCCAATATTCTCAACATTTTTGTGGGGTTTCTAAAGATGTTGGTGTATCTTTGTTTCTTCTTCCCTTAGATGTCCATCATATAGAATAACATTTGATAACTCATTATGGTATTCTAATAACTACAAATCTGTTAATCTGTCATTAGTTTTGTAGAATAATCAATAAATAATATATCAACATGTTTAATGAAGCACTCAACATATTCTTTTGAGAGATCCAATCTGAAGGGAGACTAAGATATAGCAGTTCCTTTTGACAAGGCCCGATCGGTTGAATTCTGAATATCAAATCAATTTTAAATATTTTGTTTTTTAGATTTAAATGCAAAAGGTGTAATTCTCCAAGCTTTTGAAATGTATCGTTTGAAATCTTGTGTGGATTTCAAGCCCTATGAAGGAGAGCACACATACCTGTCTATTCAAAAGCTAGATGGGTAAGCATTGCCAAAAAGCAGTTATTTCTCACTGCATTTTTATGGCCATACTCAACTCTGCAACTCTGCACAAAATCAGATAAGAACAAGCTTAGCTTAGATAAAATGTATCTTGGAGAGCTTTATTTGTAATCATTAATGCAATGTGATTATCATCTCTAAGATTACAAACAATATTTAACAATTAATTTAACAATACATGCTTTTTTATATGTCATGTTTTCCTCTGTTGCTTTTCTAGTTTACTTATTCAAAGTTGGTAAAGGATTTAGTACTGTGTAAACACTCATTAAAGTTACAGGAAATGTTAATAAAAGCCTTTGAAATCAATAAGTAGTTTCCTTGAAACATAATTGCTGGCATTTTCCTGTTGGTCTTTTTCATTGTATAGGTGAATAGGTATCATATAATACTCAGCATGAATCTAAACAACATGCTGTTTCTTGAATAGTAGGAATTACTAAAGATTAATGGTTAATATGCACACAGATGCTGGTCCTATGTTGGAGATTTCCATGAAGGCCAAAATGTCTCCATTGGTGCAGGGTGTGATACAAAGGCAATTGTTGAACATGAACTTCTTCACGCCCTGGGATTCTACCATGAACAATCCAGGTCAGACCGTGATGATTATGTGAAGATCTGGTGGAATGAAATTATTCCGGGTTAGTCTTCAACATTTTTAACTACCTCTAAAGAATTAAAAGCAATATATATCTTCACAAATGTTGATTCACATATGCATGCCAGGGACAGCCAATTCAAACTCAGTCCTCAACACTTATTAATGACTCTGGATAATGTTAATTCAATATTTAACTTTTTTTACAGGCAAAGAACACAATTTTAACAAGTACAATGATGACTTCATTACTGACCTGAACACACCGTATGATTATGAGTCAATAATGCACTACAGACCCTTTTCCTTCAACAAGAATGACAGTCAACCCACCATCACAACGGCAATACCGGCATTTAATGACATCATCGGCCAACGTCTGGACTTCAGCTCTATTGATTTGGTTAGACTGAACCGAATGTACAATTGCAGTAAGTAGCCCTGCACCAGTTAACCAATTTCTCATTATTTCTCATTTCTCAAAACTTTCATTTCATTTCAGACATGTTTCATTGTGTGACATTAATGTTACTGCTTTGGTGTTAGCTTCAACCCACACCCTGTTAGACCAGTGCTCCTTTGAGAAGACCAATGTCTGTGGCATGATACAAAACGAGGACGATGGTGCAGACTGGGTCCAGATGCAGAGTGACTCAGAAATGGAGGACCACACCTTAGTAGGACAATGCCGAGGTAAGCTGTTGTGAGGAAATGAAATCCTGGATGAATGGCAGTAGTGTTTCCTAAATTAGAGTAAGTGATTCCATAATAGGTTGTAAACATTATATTTTTAGAAAATATAACCCGTCTGCTGCTAAACATCTGTGGAATTCAATCAAAATAGACTTGTGTAGCGAGTGGAGCTTCTCACAGCAGTTTTTTTGGTTTTGCACACCAGTGCTGTGCGAGTGGTCACACGCTCCCTGTTTTAAAACAAAAACCAACCCCTGAGTAACAACACTATAATCCTCTGATGCCACTTGAAGGCTGTCTAGAACCCTCTTGTGGTTATGCTAAAAGTTAAACAAAGTGCAGTCAGCAACCGGAAAATAAATAGAAGCTTTACATAAGCAATCATGCACATGCTCAATATCTGTTAGATGTGGCTAGATGTGTACATTACAATATTTACATAAAAGATCAGGGCTTGGAAAGCACATATAAAAAAATCCCACAATGTATTAATTTTACATGATCTAGGATAATAATTAAAAAAATACATCCATATTATTGCATAGGTAGTGTTTCATGTTTTGACAGTGCTTGCTTGTCTCTAGCCCTGTTAGTCCCAGCCCATGTTACATCAACCCCTAGCAATAGCACATATAAAGGCACATAACTTGCACATCCAAAACAATGAGGTTGGTGGCAATGGAAAGCAGAGACTTCCTGCTTTTTAAACTCCTGTGAGGAAGGAGGCTGGGTTGAACGGGAGGATCCTTTTGCCTGCATTCTGCACCGGCCAGTCAAAGGACAACTTCTTCATTACTGATACAAATTAAAACAGTGAAATGAAATGTGTATTCCATTTGCAGCTGTACTAATTGTTAATTTTCTCTGTGTAGACGCTGGATATTTTATGCACTTTAATACGTCTAATGGACCTGTAGGTAAAAGCGCCCTCTTGGAATCACGTATTCTGTATCCAAAGAGGAGTCACCTGTGCCTTCAGTTCTTCTACAAGATGACAGGGAGTAGTCAGGATTTGCTGGTTATCTGGATAAAAATGAATGATGGAACAGGAAATGTCCGTAAACTGAGGAAAGTGCAAACTATAAAAGGTACGAAAAGTTTGTTTTCACTATTCCATGTACTATTCCATCACCCTGATCCGCTACAGGTTTCTTTCAGGCAAATTATTTCCAGGTGCCGCTTTAGGTGTCCCTATAAAAACAAAAGATATATTATATTTGTTAATCAGGAAGATCCTTGATGGCATGGCCTCCATATCTTCTTTAAACACAATAGGAATTATAATTAACAGCTTATTCTGCATTATAATTAAGAAATCAAATTGACTCAAAATACTCTTAAATGTAAATCTAGACATAAAAAAACTAAACTAAAAACTTAAAACCCTAATGATAGGTAATGGGGATTTTCAGTCTGATTAACACTTTATTTCCTTTTTTAGGTGATGGTCAGGATTCTTGGAAAATTGCTCACGTGACATTGAATGTCAATGACAAATTTCGTTACATATTCCAGGGGATTGCAGGATCCCAAACCAACACTGGGGCTATTTTGGTAGATGATGTCACCCTGACGGAAACTCAGTGCCCCAGTGGGGTGTGGCAGATTCATAATTTCACCAAGATACTTCAGAGCACTAGTAAAGGAGATCAAATAAAGAGTCCACGGTATTACAGCCCTGAAGGCTATGGATATGGGGCCACATTATATCCCCATGGAAATGATATCACGTTAGTAAACTACACTGGACTTTACTTCCATCTGTGCAGTGGGGAAAATGACGGGGTTCTGGACTGGCCAGCCCAAAACAGGCAAGCTGTAATTACTGCCATGGATCAAGATCCTGATGTAAGACTGAGAATGTCAGCCAGTAGGAGCTTTACAACTGGTAAGATTAAGTCCTAGGGAGGTGTCAGGGGGCTATGCTAGTCCTGCTGGTATCAAACTGAGTTCAGTACCCTCCCGGAGACCGACTTATTCATGTTAACCCCCAGTGAGTGCTATTGTCTGTTGATCTTCTGAGGCTGACAATTGATTAGAGTGAAATACCTCGAGTCTGCATTGGAAACTTGCACACACAGTGCTCTGAGTCCTGAGTACAAGTGGTGAGCTTTTGGAGGGAGTGAACAGGGGAAGCAAAGCAGTGTTGCTCCCGATGTTGCACTCTTGGTAAACTTCCCCTTACAACTCCTTCTCAATCAAGGGACAGATAAACATTGTAATAAAAACAAAAAAATCAAATTGGCATGAAACATGATTTTAAATGGAAAAGCAGAATAAGGAAGATGATCAAAAATCACTTTTACACAAAAACAGAAAAATAATGGTAATGTTACTTTCAGATTCAAATGATATTTGGAACAAGCCATCCACTTATGGAACATGGGATCCAAGTTGCAATTGTCACAGAGGTAAAGAGTCTGGATGGAGAACATTTCTCTCACATCAGCAGCTATTCAGAAGAAGTTTCCTGAAGAACGATGACCTCATCATTATTCTAGATTTTCAAGGTATGTTTATCATCAGCCTTGGCTTCACAGGTTTTATTTTATTTTTTACATTTAATCAGTGATGTATAATTGGTATACTGCTTGGTGGCATTCAGATATCCAGACCTATATTGCATACACCAAGAACATGTTTTGTTAAAAATTCTGTTTGGTTTGGGCTTCATATAAAAACATAAGAAACATAAGAAAATGTTTAAAAACGAGAGAAGGCCATTCGACCCATCATGCTTGTTTGGAGTCCATTAATAACTAATTGATCCAAGGATCCTATACAGTCTATTTTTTAATTTTCCCAAATTGTCACTTCAACCTCATCGCTGGGGAGTTTGTTCCAGATTGTGACGACTCTCAGTGTGAAGAAGTGTCTCCTGTTTTCCCTCTTGAATGCCTTGAAACCCAATTTTCATTTGTGTCCCCGGATATGTGTGTCCCTGATGATCTGGAAAAGCAAATCTGGTTTGATGTTTTTGAACACTTGAATCAAGTCCCCACGTAGTCTGCTCTGTTCCAGGATGAAGAGGTTCAGTCCCCTCAGTCTCTCAGAGTATTATTAAGTTTACAACACTTACAATGTTATATCAATATCTAAATCTAAATCTCTCTCTCTATATATATATATCTATCTATATATATATATATATATATATATATATATATATATATATAGAGAGAGAGAGAGAGAGAGAGAGAGAGTTAGAGATAGATATAGATATAGGTATATATAGATATTTAAAAATATATAAAATATAATATATTTGGGGGTGCTGTAGTTGGTTACTCCTTTCTACAGTATTATTCCCGCAATGTTAGGATTTTACCAGTGTAATTTTGAACTATTTCACTGATCAAATAAAAACTTTGACCCAGCAAATTACAAACACAATACTTGATGGAGGGTTTTCTTTAGGAAGAATCCTCTGTCAAATACAAAAACAAAGAATGGGAATAAACTTTAGTGATTGGATTTAGGGCTGTATTACATCATTTACATATTCTGCCTGTAGATTACAATTACAACTTCAGACTATTAATTTCATATGAATAAGAAAAGTAGATGTGTTTGAGAACTGTGTGTAATCATGAGGTTTATGTTCTTAGATTTGACTCACCTGGTGAAGACAGAAGTACCTGTTAAACCTCATAAACCTGGCAGCTCTGTAGAAAAAACACATGACCTGCCTGTTGAAGTCTCAAAACCTCGAAATGCTCGGGCGGCTCCCAGTGATGTGTGTCACCCTAACCACTGCCACAATGGAGGAATATGTGTGACCAGAAATGGAAAGGCCACTTGCAGGTTCGTAGATTCTTTATAAAGATTAAATTATCTTCTGGAGTAAAACAGAACTTAATTTACTGACAGAAATAGGATGTTTGTATGTATATATGTATGTAAATATGTTTTTATAGTCATAGCAGTATCATACATACTCTAAGTATCAAGACACAACGTGTTTATATTTACCTTTAATAAAGTCAACTTAAGGCACAAAAAGCCTGTAAAACCCATAAAATGTGTACCTTAATGAAGTGCATGTTTTGACAGGTGTGCTTCAGGGCAGACGTCTTTCTTCACTGGTGACAGATGTGAGAAGGAGCAAATTGATGGGAAAGTTGTGGGAATGTTAATTGGTGGAGCAGCGGGCACAATTACTTTGACCATCACTATTATTGCAATCATGTTAAAAAGACGTGATTGAAGACATGCATAGTACAACACTAAAATTCTTCAAGAACTGCAGCATGCTTTCCAGTAATCACATATGTGTTTCAGGGAGAAATAATAACACCTTCGTAAATTTTGTTTAGTGAGCCATGATTATTGTCTTTTCCAAAATGTATACTGATTTCAAATAATAATAATAATAAAGATGTTTGAAATGTAATCTGGTAGTAGAGGACACACATCAACATATACAGCCCTATAACTTCATGGCACATTATAAATTGGAGAAGTCACACTGCAAGGAGTCACATTTTAATTGCTTTAGAAATAAAAGCAAAAATATTTGATTTACAGGTGTAGTGATGTAAAGTTAAGTAAAGAATTGGAAGTTACACTAGTGGCTGTTGTGTGTTTTGATAGACCATATAGTTGTTGTTATACTCTTGGCAGTGTGTATTAAGGGAATCCAGAAAGTAGTTGTCCATGTGTCCTAGTGAAATAAATAAAACAACTTAAAGTTATTCAGAAGACTCATCTTTTCAAGATATCACAACAGGACAGCTATTCAACAATGTATTCATCTCTCTTTTGGCTATGATATTTATATAGCAGATGAGGATAGCAGATTTGAGGACTATGTTTGGCGTAGAAAAGGGCTTGAGTGTCACTACCACCTGTGAGTACTTACATTGAACTTAGGTTGCTTTTGCGTATTCTGTGCCTGTCAGAGACCAGTATGTTCAGTTCCTCACCCAAATATGTATGACCACAGAGATAAAACCTACAAATAACTGCTGGGTCACACAGATTTCCACCAAACTGGGTTCGCAATTGAAGTATTTCATCCATGTAGCATTTCAATTATACATACATTCCTTTAAGAAGCTGCTTTACATTCAACTCTTTGATATTCTATTGTTAAATGTTATGCATTAATACAACAAATACAGACAGTTACCAACAGACAAAATCTAGTAGCTTTATTTTAAGTAAATATTTAGAAATATGAAATAGAAATGGGAATATATGCTATTTGTTCTCTGTTTCCTTTAAATATACTATAGCTAACATACTGTAAACCATCCATTTATGAAAATAAAACTTTTACCCATTTTTATATTTCAAATGTATGTTTCTTAAGACATCCTGTAATGTAAATGCAGCTATGGATGAATAAATAAGACTAGTCTCCAAATATGTTTAACCTACACCTAATAAAAAATATATATTTTGTATAATAGTCATTACCAATAATAATAAATATGTAATTTGTGCAGATCTTACAAAGGATATAAATATTATACATATCAATATTTAAACAAGGATATAAAAAGTAAACCAACAAATGAAAGCCATGACTATTGAAAAATGCATCTGAACACTGTAAGGATTCAATCAAAATCTTGGGCCACCTTCTAATAGCAAACTAAAACATGTACATTGAAACAGTTACAGTCAAGAAAGTAGCATCTTACTAGAAACAAAGCTGCCACTGAGTCAAAGTTATGATTTAATCCCAGCATGATCATTATAAATTGTGTTCCTCTTTTTGCATTTATTTTCACTGCAGACGTTGGTCAGGCCAGATTTACTTGTTTCCTAATGATATCAGAACGATTGATCTTATGGATGTTGGTTTGGTTTTCACATCCTAATTCTCAAGAAAAGGCAGAGGCAGATGCTTTTTTAAATTATTTTATTCTTATTTTTTAAATGTGTTTTTACCATTGCATGTGCAGCTGCAACATTTTATTCAATCATGCCTTTAATTCCATAAAAAAACGTAGACATTAGAAGTTACAGAATCAAGATTCAATATAGAAAAAAGGCAGCATAATTATTATGAGACAATGTCAAACAGGATTTTTTTCGGAAGACTTTTCCCCTTTCTCCTTCATTTTGGTTTTAAGTTTGCAAAGTGCTTTTATACTCTCAATTTCACATGCCTAGAATGTTCAGCAATTTGCCCCTATAACCTAATTCAAATGCTACTTGTACAAATCTATTCCATACTTACAGTATATGTAAGAAGAATAATACAAAGCTGCATATATTCAATGATTATTAAAATATATTAAAATGAATTGAACAATTGTATTAGGAATGAAATTATACAGAAAATAAATGTTAATCTTCACTTATATGAATAATGTTTATCAGATTAATTACAATACCAAAATGGTCAGTGTTCATCAAGGGAGTTAAATTAACACACGGACCTTTCATAATAATGGACTATATTCAAATTTAAAATGACTCAACTAGCAAACAGCCTACAACTCACTTGGGTATTTTAATTTGCATACATTACATACATTGGGTACTAGTGCAGGTTATGGCAGATACTGTTTTAGTATTTTTCATGTAAGCCATATAATGTCAAATTTGAGAGACCTTCTGTAAATATCATCAAATTTAACTAAACAACTTGAATCAAATGGACCATTTATATCACCTCATGGGCCCTTAAGGAAACTGAATGGAAGATGCCTAATCACCTTGTTCTAGGTTTTTCAGAAGATAAAATAATAAAGATTATATTTTTTATTAAGTAAAAGGTTCTCCAACCACAGTATTTACAATTGTGCCTGTTTAAACAATAATATAAAATAAAAATCCATTGCTTTGTATAGAATCTCTTGAAACCTTTTTGAAATCTATGGGAAAAACAGAATGCAATGAGTTAACACCGATTAACATGGGTATTTCATAATTAAAAACAGCATACTTTCAAGATACAACTCTTGAACTATGCCATATACAACCTGTACACACAATATATTAATATCCAGCTAATACTAATCACACATGCATTTCTAATATATTTTGAAGTGCATAGAAGTGTTTGCGATGTTGTTTATGAATGTTTAACACAAATGACTATCTGTATGTATTCTATGTAAATGTAGCATTGTTTTAAAATTTGAAGACTGAGTTATTATTAGGTTTAGTCTACGTTTTAGTGATATATCAATTAGTTAATCAAAGATGCTCATTCTATTTATGAAGTAAGTGACTTAATTAGTGAATAGTGTAGTCTAAATATGAACAAAATGAAAAGACACACCTGCTGAGAAATGCTGATTTCCTCATTTCTTTACGATAGAAGAGGTTCCTTTTGATGTGGTTTCCGTTTTGCTTGATGAACCATACTAACAAGTAAGAGAAGGTTTAAATTATAAATTAGAAGGAGAAATTGTAATTAGTTGCCTAATGAAGCAATCATTTTCAGAATATCTACTCATATACTCACCACAGAGTTCACATATTTTAAGAGGGCTTCTCGCACCTACAGCCAAATGAGAGAGGGGAAAAACAGAATTAAAAATGTTTGAAAAAGAATCAACAAGAACACCAGAAGAAGTAGATATATATATATATATATATATATATATATATATATATATATATATATATAATAATGACAAGGTGGAGTGTTTTCTTGTTTATTGAGAGAGGGAGAAAGTGTAATATAAAATATAAAATACAAACTTACATATAATTTAATTCCACTATCAATAATAACAAAGATCAGTTAATAACATGAAGTTACTTTGAATTTTACAAAACTATATATATATATATATATATATATATATATATATATATAATATAATATTAGAAAATGTCACCCACCTTTGACTTAAGCTATATCAATACATATGGGCATCATTATTTTTTCTAATAAAAAAAAATCAGTATTTTTTTGTATTTCACTTTCATGAAGGAAGAGTCATCATTAAATGCATAACAGAAGGAGGAGGAGGAGGAGGAGAAGAATGGAAGTAGTAAGATGAAGAAGAAGATCAGATACTGAGGATTTGCTTGAATTCCCTTGCTCTACATTTACTGATATTTACTTTTTTTTTTTTACATTAGAATGGAGTTAATTCCTAAAGGGGTCATCAGACACAGGATACATCTCACAGGACTGAGAAATTGGACATACCTTTTGTTCTGTAAAACATCCAGTAAGCAAAATAAAAAGACCCTAAAATGAAATAATATAGAAAGAAAAAATATGACATTCACTTTATGCTTTAGTAATTTTCTAATCAGTATTAATATCTTAACGAACCACAAAAATAATTAACAGTAAAGAATACTGTACCTGAAAAGCATTTAATATAATAAATGCATAATTAACTAGCTTAGCTTGTATTCCATCAGTGAGGTCAATCATGAATGTGAAGAATCCCAAAGCCCATGTTAATCCAAAAATTGGTGTCAGGAAGATCACTGCTTTCAGAATGCTTTTAAGAGCCTCTTTGTCGTCCGCTTTGGTGCTTTCTGACACTGAAGGTCTCAACAGCTTGGAAATGACCACAACCATGGCAAATAAATTAATTATAATAATGATTCCAACAGGTAAAACAAAAGAATGTATTGACCCCTTTAGAAATCCATCATAATTTAACCAGCAAGTCTTTTCACTATAATACCCACTTTTCTTGTCTTGATTAAAGTAGAAGTATGTGGCAGCCACAATGACTGCAGGGCATACATAGCCTATAATAAACGAAATTGTCATTTGTACTCTCTTTCTCATCTGGTGAAAAATGAAAACTAGTTTGTGGAGAAGCATAGTGCTGAGACACAGCATCCAAAAAAACATAGCTAAGTAACAATAATGCTTTCCGATCACAAGAACAAAGCACAGGGTTTTGGAAATCTTTTCAGGAAATGAAGAGCCCAGGAAGCTACAATCTGCAATTAGTAGATTTAGAGAGATGTTAACAAGGGCTGTGTGTCGAAAATGTGCAATATTTGATTTAACCACAGCATCCCACACTAGAAATTCTATTATAAGACAGATGATCAGAGAACATATAGATACTCCCAGGCCAATGTAAGTAAGTTCGTCCATAAAAGGCAATGAGATAGGGTATTTTGACATGAGCACAGAGAAAGAGGTCAAGTGATTACAAATGCATTTGGCATGAGTGTCAGAACTTGTTTTAGCCCACCGACAACCCTCACCAGACCATTTGTTCTCTGTGAAATTCCAGGAAACACACTGTATGTCGTGGTTGTGCTCCTTTTCACCTGTCATCTGGAATTCCATTTCGATGATATTTACTGTTGCATTTGATAGTGTGGTTGATTGAACCACACTGGCTACTTTAAATTCTGGGATGGATTTGTCTGGTAACAGGCTACCCAGTGACTTAAAAACAAGTATTTTCAGAGCTCCTTCTTCCAGGTTACCCATGTTTACTGTGACATTAAACAGTGATGTATTGTTCAGACACTGGGATTCATTAGTGAAAATACATCCTTTAAATTCCAGATTTGGAAATGTTATGTTCAATGACTGATTTGCGAGTGTTGTTTGTCCCACAAGGCCTTCAACTGCCTTAAGGTAGTTAACAGACACATCAGATGCAATAAGTTCTTGTGACTTCTTCCAGGATAAAGTTAGATTTTCATTCAACAGATTGCTTGCTGCGCCTACCAGGTCCTGAAAAAGAGGAGATTCATCTTTAAAAATAAAATCCATCCATCTTCAAGACCACTTATCTTGGTGAGGGTTGCAGGGAAGCCGGAGCCGATCCCGGCAGGCATAGGGCGCAAGGCAGGAATACACCCAGGATGGGATGCCAGGCCATCACTGGGCAACACACACACAGGGCCAATTTAGAATAACCAATCAACCTAAACCACATGTCTTTGGACAGTGGGAGGAAATCGGAGTACCCGGAGGAAACCCACGCGTACACAGGGAGAACATGCAAACTCCACACAGGCAGGCACCCCGAGCCGGGACCCGAACCCGGGACCCTGGGCGCCACCGTGCCACCCTAAAAATAAAATAAAAGATCAATACATTTTCCTAGATTATTGGTCTTGTTTACTTTAGTATGATGATGGCTTTTACTAAGACAATGGCTAAGATTCAATTATAACTTAGACCCACCCGCTAATAGAAAACAGCAGAACTGTACTCAGTTGTGGTTTCATTGTTACTCTTCATTTTCCTCTAATCAGAAATGTAACTGCTATGATGTACAGCTCTGTAGTTTACTATTAGCGAGTGGGTCAAAGTTTTGATTTCATCTGGCCCAATGTAAACTGTTTCCATTATTATTATTTTTATTAATTGACTTATTGTGTAAAAATCTGCATCAACCAAAAACAACAGTTAATGTGCTTCATACACAACCTAAAAAAGTGTTGTGGAATGAGTTGTTTGCTATACAATACGTGTCACATTTGTGGAAATCACACAGTGAGAAACAGCAACATTTTTATCTGGCAAAACAGATACCTAAATACGTCTTTACAATTTCTTCTAGAAAACACTGCTTATTCATTTCCAGCACAGGTCATGTAAAATTTGCAATACCTGGTGAGATATTTTCATAAAAAGAGCAATGCTTACATGTAAACCACTCTCGTGAAGTTTGGTTTCTTGTGAAGCACTATTAATGGTAGAAAGGATATTTACTGATGCTACAATATCTGCATATGAGCTAATGGAAACAGAATTATCTGTAGTATTTCTTAGTTCACTGAACAATCCCTTAGCAACATTTGAGATGGATCCAAGCCCTTTTTGTAGTGACTGTAAGAAAATAAAAATGTGTTTAGTTCATTAGCATGCATCTGCGTTATTGTTATTATTATTATTATTATTATTATTATTATTATTATTATTATTTTGTAATTTCCATGAGTTGTCACTGTACTACTTCTAAAACAATACATAGTGTATGTGCTGTACAGCTTAATGACAACATACTGCAATGAAGCTTAACCTTAAATCTAATTTGTGAAGTCTATTGTCTATTCTGAAACCTCACATATTACTAATGGTGATAAACCATTATAGTCAACTGAATGAGGCACAACAGTTAGATGTTTAGGTGGCCTTTGTTTATTAAGTATTGGAACTTGTCCAAACATGAAATAGGTAATATAACTAATGGTCTCTGAATATTGCTATTTATTTTGTATACTGCTACATATACTTGCTTGGCCCTCAGTAATCTCTGCTTGCAGCTCTATTGCCTGTTGTTATTCATCATTTCAGTTATGCAATTGAAAACTACATGCATTAAAATATATGTATGTTTAATACATACATAGCCACATTCCCAATAAATACAGCAATACTAATATTACAGTGAATACAAGAGTTTTTCATTTAATGATACAAGGATACTAGAAATAATACAAGAAATGCACCATTCAGTAGGTCCAGAAATAAATATAGGTAGCATGAAGTAAAAACAATTTCTATGAAAACTTGAAAATGGTGTCAACAAAAAATCGATTGATCTTATTGGAAATTCAAAATTAATACATTGGTCCAGACTTACCAATGCTGTCATAAGCATACTGTTTATTTTGGGATTGACACAGTTATTAATTTCTGTCCCCCATTTCTTCGCAACACATTGCCTAGTTCGTTGTCCCACTTTGTCTACTGAACATAGTAGTGTTGCATTGAAAGAACTCTTAGTTGTTGGCCAATCACTGTCTGCCTGGCAAACATCTTGAATATCTGGAAAAGATTTTAAGAAAAACAAAAATGTTCCCTAAATGCTATACGATTAAAAAATAACAATGGACTCTACAGTAGCCTCCAGAAGTGATAGCCGATTTAGCAGGGAAATGCTGGTGTGCAATCAACATTTTCAAATGCAAACAACTAAAAAAGGAAATAATTGTATGACTATCAATATTTTATATGTATTTTGACTCTCTAGGAGGTAAAGGGGAGGGGAGGAGACAGCCTAAAAAAATTAAGATGTACCAGGATATTTCAGCCACTTTATGAATGTATGTTCTCTGGCTGTGTTACTGGACTGTATATCACTTGAATGCATACAGTATTGATAATCAAGGCAGCACTGTTGAGTAGTGGTTAGGGCTCTGCACTCATAACTGGAAGGTTGTGGGTTCAAATCCCAAATTCAGTAGTGCTGATGTACCCTTGAGCAAGGTACTATTTAGATTGCTCCAGTAAAATGCCCAGCTGCATAAATGGGTACAAATATAAGTTGCCCTGGATAAGAGCATCTGCTAAATGACAAATAAGGTAATGTAATGATAGTTATGTGGAACTTCAGTTTTTAATTTGTCACATTGTCAAACTGGAGAAAATAAAATATTATGACATCCAGTAATTTCCAGAAAATAACTCAATGTCAATGTCAAACTGGAGAAAATAAAATATTATGACATCCAGTAATTTCCAGAAAATAACTCAATGTCAATGTCAAACAAAATTGCATCATCAGTTGTTATGACAATCTACTGCTTGTTTTAGAAAACGAAATGCATTATAGTACAACAGTAACACTTACCCCGTATCAGAGGAACTATTACATTTACATCTGTTTTCTGTTTCAGGCGGTTTGAAAAAGTACAAGTGATTTGCGGATCTCCAGCATCTGGACATTTGTCACTGATCGAATAGGTTATTAAACCTATATGAATAATAAAGAAAATCATTGTTAAATGTAGTCCAGTTTTTAACTGATAATTATCCTGATAATCTTTTTTTTTTTTCCTTTAAGGTTTCATACTCATACATATTTATATAATTATCTATATATTGGTCAATTTTAGTTTAGATGGATAAATATATCAGGATATAAGTCAGGATGCTCATACAGGTGCATATCAGCAGGGACACCCAATTTGTATCCTAAACACATGGCCTGTCCTCCAGAAGCTTCTAACCCCCACATTTGTCCCTATGCACTGCCACTCAGATTATTCTGCTGCTAAGCATTACTTCTTAAACATTACTGCTTTAAGCAGCACTGGCAGCATGTCAGAATAGACCCTTAGGTTGGCTGCTTAAGCAAAAAGGATACTACACAATCATTATTATAATTCACAAGGAAAAGTCAAAGTTTTACATAACAGTGTGCAGACCACAATCAACATATACAGACAAACTGGCAGCAATACAAAGAAATGTGACTGAAGCAGAAGGAGGATAAAACAGAAAGAGTCAACAGAAGGATATCCCAGGTATGTGCTCACCGACTTTGTATGTTTTCTCAGTTTGTTTGAGTACACCATTGCTACTAATAGATACATCATAATTCTCTGTACTGTTTTCAATAGTGAACATCACGTTATAGCCTGTGAGTGTGTCCTTGCAGGTTGGAAACTGTGGGTCCACTTGTGTATTAATCTTGTCTCTGTCTGGTAAAAGTGCTATGTCAAGGAATGCCTGAGCTTTGTGAGTTATTATCCCTGTTGTAAACTGGCAGATGTAGGTTCCTAAAGTGAAATATTTGAGGAAAAAAAACAAAGAAACAAAAACAAAAAACAGTTACATTGGTGTTGTGATGTTTTCTTCCACTTCATTTATGGTATATTATATAAAAAATACTATACATATATTGCTTTCATGTGCCTGGCTAGGAAGCTTGACTGACTGGTCAGCACAATAGCACAGTGCTTTCTTATGTATGGTTTACATTATTTGACAACTTTAAAGCTTTCTAGCATGTTTGTGCCATATTTTTGTTAGATTTTACATTATGTTTTGTTAGACAGTGATACATTGTTGTTATTATAAGCCCTTTAATTTTAGGTCAAATAATTGTTGATAAAATGTGACAGTATTTCTGTTGCAAGACCAATAAGTTGTAATTGGTTTGCTCCATGGTGAACTCTAAGTTATAAACATGTGTATTAAATTAAACATTAATCATTTATTGGTCTTATCATTTTGCTTTTGCCACTTACCTGCCCAGTATGCTGTTACGTTTTTCAGAGTGAGTTGAGTACAGCTTGACCCTGGAAGAATTTCAGTTTCACTTCCAGTTACAACATTATCTATTTTATCATTCTTGTTCAACCACCAAGATGAACTATCCACTGATGATTCATCAATTGTACAATTCAACTGTGTCTTCGAATAATAACAAACAGGAAGTGGTGGTAGTTTAAGTTTTGCTATTCCTAGTAAAAGAGAACAATGAGAGAAATTTTAAAACACAGCATAATCTTTTCAAACAGTGATGTGGGTTATAGTGTCTTTGGTAATGTTGTAATCAAAGCAGTACAGGAATGTCATTTTTAATAACCTATACTACTAATCACTTCAGATATCCTTCCCTATCAATTAATGTGGGCTTTATAGAGATTTAACCATGAGTCTATTTGCCAAATCAGGTGCCTTGGTCAGTTTTCTTTGATTCACTTTGTAATATTTTTTATGTCTTCATTAGACCCATACAACCTGTGTGTATTAAAAAAAATTAAAAAAATCAGTCCAGAGCATATTATTCAGATTTACTGTCCCAGCAGGCCTTCACTGCATCTCTGCTTCACTGCTTCAGTTATTTCATAGTTTTTTATATTTGTTAAAGAATATGACTGGAAATATTTCCAGTCTTTGGAATTATTTTATTCATATTTTCTTATGTCTAATCATGTTTTTTCAACTTGCAATCTTACATTAAATTAGAACATTGCAACGTATTCACAATTAAATTTGCTAAAGCATTTTACTAAATATTATTTGATTTCATATGGTTATATCTTTTTCTCTATTACTGAATTTTAAATATTTTTTTCAAAATGATCTAAAAGGCTGAGATGCTTTGCTTAGTCCAGGGCACAGATGGTTTAAAAGTGCTTACCTGTTGTTTCAAGTAAAACAGTGCCATTTAACTTTGTTGATATGGTCATAGTCTTAGCTGTAAGTAATTCAGTTGTGGTGGGTGCGTTCAAATACATCTGAAAGTCGACAATCACACTTCCTTGACTTGTGTTCATTTTTAATATAAAGAAAGAAAAGGAAAATTAAAGTCATGTAACCAATATTAGTCAAATTAATAATACAATGACAGTATCAAAATCTTTAAATGTTTACCTGATGCCAATTATGTTTAGACAGTCAAATCCACTTAATGTGCTATAAACCTTTTTCATCTGAAACAAAAATGTCTGAATAAATCATGTTGTCTTCATTAAAAAATATTAGAAGGAGCAATATTCTGAAACAATGCATATTTAGTCTCTAGTGCCCATAAAAAGTGTATGTTTATGATTTAACTTACATTGTAGTTGTATGAAATAGAGACATTCTGCCAAAAATCTGACACCACAAAACTGTATATCTGACAATGTTTCTGTCAGCTTTTTACTAATGTATCTCTATGTTTAGGGCTGCATAATAATTTATTAGGCAAATACTTACTTCAGTAGAAATATTTTCAGACTTCAGAAGATTTGCTGAATTTTGACTTAAAGTTAGCTTTCCAGAGACAGTGACTGTGGATGTAAAAATGGGAGCATCTTAGAAAATATACTGAGAAAGCTTCTTTGGATGCCTTACCCAGGACCATCCTTTACAAACAGCTTTGTATAGTTAAAGACCATAGCAAATGACATACCCCTTTCCTTTGCCAGACACATAGGTGTAGATTCATTTGTTCCCACAATGCAGTAAATGTTGTTGCAGCACATGGGGTAGGTTTCACATACAGCACCACTCCAAATGTAACCATCGTGACAGCTGCAGTTCGTTTGATTTCCATTTATTATGCAATCTGAAAGGTATTTATATAGCACAGTCAAGCTTGGGGTATTTCTTGTTTCTGTTGTAGTTTTTTTTAATTAACTGAAAGACCACCATACAGAGTTATAAATGCATTCACACATTGTGGAAAATAATTAAACACTAGTATTTCCCTGCTAAAGACTTTGTGCTAGATCAAACCACAACTATGCTGCACCTGCAAATATGAGAAGCTTCTAACACATTGCATTGCAGGTTTTCAGTTCATAGTCTTGGACAGTACCAAGGCAATATTTCTGTGGTGAATGCAAATGCACACAAATACAACTTTGCTGAGATGAGCAGCACAGCGGAAATGTACAAAAGTGAAGACATCACTAGTGCAACAGGTCAGAGACTGGAACTCTTCTTTGAAATATGTGTTCATTCAGATTTGAAGATTTTACACTTAACCCTACAACAACATAAACTTGCAGTTTACCTATCTTTCTTGTAGAGTGGAACTAAGTATTTGAAATAAAGATATTTTAATATTTTAATAAGAGGCAATACATGCATACATACAGATGGGTGCCAAATGGAAAAATCTGAATAAATGAGTGGAGGAACATAACAAATGTCTCCAAACAGGTGTACTGCATGATACAATTGAGCAATTAACATCCTATCATGCTCTGTGGCATGTATACAAATGCTGAACAGGCCCATTTTGAATCAAAATGGCAAGAGGAAAGGATCTAAGCGACTTTGAAAAAGGGGTCATTATTGGGGCACCATAGGCACTGGTCTACACAGATGTGGAAAAGAGTGATATGGTCAGATGAGTCACCCTTCATCATATTCTGGACAAGTGGGTGAGTGCATGTGTGGCAACATCAAGAGAACGTTACAGGACTGACTGCTGGACCCCTACAGTGAGGGGGTCCAGAGGCTCTGTTATGCTGTGGGGGGTATTTTCCTGGTATGTTTGGGTCCACTTGTTTGGGAAGCGTCACTGCAAATCTTTACAAACTTATTCTGAGTGATCACCTTTATCCTATGGTGAAACATTTCTATTCTGATGGGAGTGGTCTCTTCCAGGATGACAATGCCCCCATCCACAGGGCATGAGGGCTCACTGAATGGTTTGATGAGTATGAGAATGATGTGAATCATATCCTATGGCCTTCACAGTCACCAGATCTCAACCCAATTGAGCACCTATGGGAGATTTTGGACTGACATGTTAGACAGTGCTCTCCACCACCATCATCAAAACACCAAATGAGGGAATATCTTTTGGAAGAATGGTGTTCATCCCTCCAGTAGAGTTCAGAGACTCATACAATCTGTGCCAAGAACATTGAAGCTGTTCTGGCAGCTCGTGGTGGCCCAACACCTTACTGAGACACTTCATGTTGGTTTTTCCTTTAATTTGTCACCTGTCTGTACATGCATACATACATACATACATACATACATACATACATACATACATACATACATAAGCAATATTTAGCTCCCATCCTGTATTACAATCATACCATTTAAGTTAGTTCTAAATTATAGTGTGTTCACAAACAAAGTTAATTTATCTCATGTCATTTAAAAATATTCTCTTTCCTTGCTATGAACCAATGAATGATTTGCAATTCTAATTCAGCTTTTGTTCATTTTACCTGTTGTGACATTAAGTGAACTTAGACTCATCCCGCTGTCCAAGACTATTGGGAAATTCAGTGAACTCAAGAAACTGGTGATGTTTGAAGCTGCCCCCCCTTCCATGATGAGCTCTGCATAATATGCGATTGTTGAAACTGGAAAACAAGAGATGTTTTGTTTTTCAAACTACAACAAACATAATCAAAAGTGCATTTAGGGAATTCTGTTACTAGACCACAAAACATTAAATAAAAATGAACTCACCCTGTGATGAAACCTGTTAAAATGTTAAATGAAAATAGAAAAATAATTTAGATCAATATTAGAACCACTTTCAATCTACAGCATTCCTGCCCAATGTAGGGGATGTTTTAAGTAATATTAATATTTTTACATTTTTATTAATCATCTTATTTAACCAAGCTATAATTATTTTCCTTGGATTAATGTTGCTGTTTCAGTGTAGCTTTATAGACGGAGTTTTAAAATGGAGAATGTTGTGGTAGGATAAGCACATCAGTATTTAAATATAGGCATGCCAGTAGTTTTAACTGAAACATTTTACAGTGTGTATTATAAGTTGTTTATAAAACATTACAATTTCAATTAATGTAAATGAACAGTGTCTGGTTTGTAGCAGTGGAAGATTAAAATCATATCTTAGATCATAAGTAATTTACAGTCATTTAGATTGTCATCTGAGCTGTTCTTAAAAATCTGAAATTACTTCAGGTCTGCATGTAGTTTTGTTATGCACTTTGTAATATGTAATATTATTAATTTAATCTATACCTGATATGAACAGAATCCCAAGAGACAAAACACAATCACAGCATATGTCTTAATTTTCTTCATTTTCTCCCTAAAAAAAGGAAAATTCACACTGTATACCTTACGAAATTGTCGTAACATAGTAAAAAAAACTGCCAGGTAACTTTTGATATTATTTTAATTAGATTATGTTTCTAGAAAAAAAACTTTTGAAACAATTTTTCACAATTGAATAATTCTGAAATTCAAAGAAAAGCTTTATAGCTAAAAGATATATAAGTGCTAGCTTTACATTCAGTATCTGATTTTCATTTTAAATCACGAAGAGTTACCTTGATCAGTCTCGATTCCGTGGTAGGAAGAGGCCACACGGCTCACCTTATGTCAAAATATGAAGAAGAAGAAATTAAATAATTCTTAAAACCCATAAAGTAGGCCCTAAGTTATTCTGCATGATACAATTGACATTTTTTGTTTTTATGTAAATAATACATTTGATTGTCTAAAAAACGTAATTCTATCAATTAGGAACCAGTCCTGCAGGAGACAAAGGCTTGAATTGACTCACTGTCCATTCACAGTTTCAATATCCCTCAGGCAACTTTCTACATAAAAGGGAACTCCACCGAAGATCCATAATTTCTCAGGTTATTCTATAAGTAGTAACATATTCTGTGGAGTGAGATTGTCATGTCCAGCTCATTCTATGTACCAGAAATCAGAGAAATCGAGAAATCGCCCATACTGTCATGCAAGTGCTAACTCTGCAGCTGCTTTGCTTGAAGTCAATAGGAAGGAACATTTTATGCATGTTTGATTACCCCATCACCTTATTTTTCTGGAAGAACCTTTGGTTTGTAGTCATACAAAGTTTATTTCATCACCCACAGCTGTCACTATTATTTTACATTATGATTTTATTCGAGGGACTGCTGTAGGCTACAGTGGAGTGTGAACTGCGGATATGTGTTTATAATAATAGAATAACTTGAGAAATTATGGATTTTCGGTGGAGTTCCCCTTCAACAAGAAACGTGCCTGGTTCATACAGCAAATAATTATTCTTCAAGCGGAAGAAAAATAAGGAAACTCATTGCTGCGAAAACACTAAGTAGTACTACTCATACTTGTTTAAGTTCCATCATGGGTAGTAAAAAGACTTGTAACAAAAAGGTAAATGTTAATAAAATGTGTAGATTATGGTCAAAGCAAAATTAGGAACTCAGGAGTAGAACAGCTGATATATATTGATAAAAGAAAAGTAGTCAAACTTCCCATGATCTGTTGGGAATTGATTTATCAGATTGGACATATTGTAATATGTATTTATTTCACTTAGGTTATTTGGATAATATTAAGATCACAGATAAGCTGTTATTATCTTTTGTTTTGTTATTGTTATATCCTTATCAGCTTTTTGAGTTTCAGTATACCATGCCTGTAAATTATTATTATTATTATTTTATTTTTTTCTGGGCAGACGCCCTTATCCAGGGTGACTTACAACATAAGTGCAAAAATACAGAGAAGTACAAGGCACCAATCATTACAAATTCAACTTAGCTAAAACATAGCAATTCAAAATAATACATTTTACAAATTCCAATTTACACAAGTACAGTAAGAGACTTCCTACATCCTGGACGGTGAAAGCTAAGTGCTGTCAAGATGTAGGGTTACAGACGAGGGCTACGGGAAAGGGAGCAAGGAGGAAAACAATCAAGAACGCGAGGAGCATAATAAAAACTGTGAAGTGCTATCTAGCAGGGATAGAGGACTAATATTACAAGTGCTGTCGGAAGAGATGCGTCTTGATTAAGCGCCGGAATGAGGTCAAGGACTCTACTAATAGAGAGAGAGAATCGGAGGAGGTGTGGAGGTGTGACTCATTACATTAATTAGTTGAGCTTGAACTTGTTCTAGCAATGCTCTGTGGTATTGGGTATTGGATTATTATAAAAATACAGTTAGATATTTCATTAAGGGAGCTATCCTGGACATGGGATCAAATTACTAAAGTCTTCTGGCAGAGGTGATATATATCATACACACACACACACACACACACACACACACACACACATATATATATATATATATAGCCAGTCATCTCTCTCTTAATTTCTCTCGCTCTCTCTCGCTCCCTCTCTCTATATATATGAACAGAATTCTTCCTACATTACCAGTTACATATCTGCAGCTTTGTATAATGAGCTGAGTGACCCCATGTCACAGTTATTGTACTAGGAAGTACATTTATCCTACCACACTGCTAGACCAGTACACAGTATAACACATACAGCACAACAGAAACTTTTCACAATCACATTTATGAAACAATACTTAACTAGTTTTCTATTGTCATATTCCTGTATAAATAGATAATTGTATATACAAATAATGTGACAATTTTAAGTTGCCCTGGATAAGAGTGTCTGCTAAGAAATATGATAATAATGTTTGAGTGGAAGCTGCAAGTTACATACTGATAATGGAATTATTATGTGTACACTTTTTATTTTTAAAATTTTTAATTTGGGAACATGTTAGAAGGTATTTCATGGAAGATTTGAACAGTTATATTACAGAATATGGTTTCTGTTTGTGCCCATTAATATCTCTAATTGTAAATACACACACTATTCAAAGGATAAACCATCTAGAAATACACACGTACCTAAAACACATAAAATATTCCATTCAAGCAATTACATACCTATACTGTTCAGTGTAAAAAGATAAAACAATAAAGCTAGCATTTGTAATACTTTAAATAATGTCAGTCCCTTAAACTAAATAGTGAACAGTGAGGGTTGGACTTTTTCTTGCAACGCACTCTTTCCATCTTCCATCACATTCTGAGTCCATGTCTATTTTTCAACCTCACCGAACGATATATGTACTTAAATTGGCTTTTCTAGCGACCTGTTTACTGTTTTTCATAAAGATTTTAGTATTAAGTACAGTTGGTAATGATGATTATATATAGTTTAAATAAAAGCATACCACTCAATTTTAGTATTGTTTTGGCATTTGTCAAATCCTTTTAGCTTTCCATTTTATATTCAAGGAACCTTTCTTACAATCACAAAAACACAAAACACAATACTATGAGAGACACTGTCTAATTTTACAGAATTTATTCTTTCCAATAATTTGGATGAAGACTTACTATTTCATAACTACTTTTGGTAGTAGCAGTTTCCATTTAAGAAATGCAGCAACTAGCTATGATGTATTTTATTATTTATTGATTGGTCCTAAAAATAACAAACAAAATAAATAATTGAGAAAACAAATATACTGACCTTTATTCAAGAAAAACACCTTATGGAGTGTCCCCAGAATAATATTTAATGAAGTGAAGTTTAATATTTAATCCATTATTTTAAAGCTGTAATGTTAAGAGGAGCTTCCCTGAAATGCTGGGGGACAGTGAAGGACTGGATAGAAAGCAGGCTCATCCTCTGGGGGAAAAGTGAATATAGAAGTTTCAAATGCTTCAGCAAATACCCGATGCAAATAGGTTGTCTGCAAATGTATTAGTCTTTCTCATTTGCATTGAAAGGATCACCTCTGACCATTAGTTCAAGTAAATATTGGCATCTGTCACTATCTCATATATTTTCCATACCTATTTGCATAACAAATATATTTCCCGTGAATAGTTCTCAGAAGATTTTAATATGGTGCTCAAAAATATCCCCCCCAAAAAAATGAATGTATTCGCAAGTTTAACATTTGTATTTCTGAAGCTGTTTTACCACTGTAGTTGTTTTTCCTTTAATTTATTTTTTTTAAAGCATGAATAAATGCAAAGTACAGAATAAAAGACAGATGTACCTGACCTTACACCAACATCAGAGGTTTCTTTTAATTAAGTTATTATTTCCCCCTATTGCATGCATTATGAAAACACAATGGAAGATAATTTAAACAGGTCTATATTGCAAAAGTAAAACACATTGTTTTATTCCACAAATATTTTTGGGAGCTCAGTTCTAGATTTCTAAGTTTCCTGGAAGTAACATTGTGCAATTGCCAAAACGATTATAATGCATCACTACACATTTTCTCTAAAACAATAGGTATTATTTTTGCAAAAATAACAGTAATATCAATGACCATTCCTCTGACCACTTTTGAACCAAGCTACTATACATTAAAGCCCATAAACAACTTTCACTTTTATTGTGCCTCAGGGCGTCCAGGACTCACAGCAAAATAAAAGGTTGTGACTGAATGGCAGCCTGCCACTGGTGTATGAGACTGTTACATTGGAGTAAGAGACTGCAGCTACACAGCTGACGTCTTTTTATGTGAATGATGCAGCAAAAACTAGACTGCAATCCTAATGTGACAATATGCAGTAGAGGGTAACATAAAACATTATCTTTATGCTGCATTTACCTTGGAATTAGCTTAATATAAGGGTTATGTTTATGTTTTATGTTGAAATGTAATGTCACTGTTTATTGTCTTTTGAATGTTAGCATTTTGATTATTACTGGGCATTCCCTCTAATTATCAGTTCCCATGAATTAACTCCCACAATTTATTATTTCTCTAATTTTGAACTTAAAATGTAGGCTACTTAATAAATACTTCCCTCCTAACAGACCTGACTGTGATTGGAAGGGCCTTAGATGCTTAGTTGCAGCTGTGACCTTCAGTTTTTCTCTTGATGATGCATAACACATTTGAACAGAAAGGAATTGCAATTCAACAGCTTAGGAATGTATTTTCTATTAGAACACATTAGTGGCTTTATTTCTTAAACAAATATTATGTATAGATATTGTCATCTTTGCAAAAACAGCTGAGAACCTGCAGATTAAAATTCAGGAACTCAGCCAAACTGGACTGAAAATTAACCAGAGTAAAACCGAAGTCATGTTCAATAGCTCTGCAAAAACCAAGACTATCAAAAGTAGATCAAAAGATACCCAATTAAGTCAAAAGTTAATTGATTGTTAAATGGATAATTGGAAACAGCTTTTTGCTGCAGTGTAAAACCTCTGTCTTTTCCAGGTTGCAGGATGGCCATCCTGGAGTGATTGTGTGTGATAATGCAGGTGTGGGAAAAATGAAGAAGAGAGACTAAGGAGGTATTTAAAAATAAAATTATATATTTTAGCTGGTGATTTTAATGAAAAATAAAATATTATAAATTAGATATTAGGTTAGATTGTGCTTATGTTTTCTGATCTCTCCTGCACTCCACTTGTGAGTGACTGAGTTTTTAGACTGTTCTCTGAATACATTTATATATATATTGTATTTATATGAATATGATCATTGATACTGGAAGCATCTGTCTGTTTTATTTGAAAATAAAGACATTAAATATTATATATCTGTGCCCATTGAACTGATTTAAAGAGCCTGGCCATGTTACAGACTGACAAAATAAGCTATAGAATCAATCCCAAGAGGTGAAATAATACAGAGAAGGTGACCACATAAAAAATGGGAAGATTAAATAAGAAGCTTTCTGACATGACCTGAAAAAAAAACTCACATTGAAACAAGTGGAAACATCTTGTGGAGGCCTTCACCCAGCAGTGGATCAATAAAGCCTACTGCTGAGGAGTTAGTTCTTTAATGTTACCCATTCAAACAAGGACAATTATTCCCCTTTGATTTATTTTTTTGGATTTGGGGGAGGTCAGAGTGTCTTGATAGACTATTTAAAAAAAAAAAAAAAGTTATTTTAGTGTTATTGTTTAAGGAATTAATATGTGACAAAGAAATGCAAATTTGCATTGGTAGCAGCTATAACTAAAAACAACCACTGAACAAGAGGTTCTCTGTCTAGAAGCAGATGGCTTTCACTATGTAAACACATTTGCTGGTGTAAAGTCCCTATTAAGTTAACTGATTCCAAGATCTTGTATTCCAATCAAACAGACATAAATACATATGCAGTTCTCAGGTTATTTTCATGTTGTGTCAATGACCCAGCACAGTGCCCATTGATGTCCTCATTGCTTTTATAGACAGTTTTATATACTATAACATTAAAAAACATAGAAAAAAAAACATTCTTAAACAGTTGCCTGAATGATCAATTATGTATTTATCTTTTGAATGAAACATCTCCTTGGTTGACTTTTAGTCAGTCAAATGAATGGGGGCTTACATTTTACATTTAATTCAGATGCCTATTTTTATTGGAACAGATGCATACACTGTAGGTGCAATCAAAGCATTCATATTCCTAGTTAAAATAATTGATTGTACATTAAAAGATGGATCTTATTGTATTCATCATTCACCCAGTGGTTCACTAAGAATGCCAATTAAATCCTTTAAACCACATAGCCGACGAGCTCACTCGCTACAGAGCACTAAACAGATCTGTCTCTCTCTTGCCATGGTTGTGCTATATTTTATTTTATAAGCATACCACAGGTTAATTAATCAATGTGCATCATGTGCATAAATTGTGCATTACATCGTCTAAGGCAGGGGTTCCCAATCCTGGTCCTGGGGGACACTCTATCCTGCTGTTGTTTCTTCCAACCAAGCCCACAATTTCTTAATTGAACCGTTAATTGAAGTAACAATCTGTTTAGATATTTAAATTGTGTAATAAAATAGTTTATTTTGATATATAATACTATACTTAACTTAAAACCCCTACTGTTTAAAATAATCAAATGGCTCTGATTTAGGAAATTATTAGTTCAATTAAGGGTTCAATTAGGTAATTGAGAACTCAGTTGGAAAAAAATACCCAGCAGGATAAGGGGGTCTTCCGGGACCAAGATTGGAACCCCCTGGTCTAAGCAGTTAAGGTGTCTGACCCCCATTGTGTTAAAAAAAAAATTAAGGCAATAAAATGAATAAAACATAGCAGGAGGAAATGCCTGGTGTGTGCAGAAACCAGTTCAGCTCAATTACAATGACTCTGTCCAATGGAGTTATAGCACAATGTGAGAGTCTATCTTGAGAGGGACAGTGGAGTATTACCTGTGTGGTGATGGGACTAAATGTCATACCTCTGATATTTCACACAGTAGTAGTAGTATAAATAGTAAGGAGCACAGCAATCAAGTGAAATAAAGAATACACACCACTCTGATTATGAATATCGCCTCTGGTAGGATTCAATTGAATTCCTAGTTGTACAGTAAGAGTTTACATTTAAAATATACACTCACCTAAAGGATTATTAGGAACACCTGTTCAATTTCTCATTAATGCAATTATCTAACCAACCAATCACATGGCAGTTGCTTCAATGCATTTAGGGGTGTGGTCCTGGTCAAGACAATCTCCTGAACTCCAAACTGAATGTCTGAATGGGAAAGAAAGGTGATTTAAGCAATTTTGAGTGTGGCATGGTTGTTGGTGCCAGACGGGCCGGTCTGAGTATTTCACAATCTGCTCAGTTACTGGGATTTTCACGCACAACCATTTCTAGGGTTTACAAAGAATGGTGTGAAAAGGGAAAAAAATCCAGTATGCGGCAGTCCTGTGGGCGAAAATGCCTTGTTGATGCTAGAGGTCAGAGGAGAATGGGCCGACCGATTCAAGCTGATAGAAGAGCAACTTTGACTGAAATAACCACTCGTTACAACCGAGGTATGCAGCAAAGCATTTGTGAAGCCACAACACGTACAACCTTGAGGCGGATGGGCTACAACAGCAGAAGACCCCACCGGGTACCACTCATCTCCACTACAAATAGGAAAAAGAGGCTACAATTTGCACAAGCTCAACAAAATTGGACAGTTGAAGACTGGAAAAATGTTGCCTGGTCTGATGAGTCTCGATTTCTGTTGAGACATTCAGATGGTAGAGTCAGAATTTGGCGTAAACAGAATGAGAACATGGATCCATCATGCCTTGTTACCACTGTGCAGGCTGGTGGTGGTGGTGTAATGGTGTGGGGGATGTTTTCTTGGCACACTTTAGGTGCCTTAGTGCCAATTGGGCATCGTTTAAATGCCACGGCCTACCTGAGCATTGTTTCTGACCATGTCCATCCCTTTATGACCACCATGTACCCATCCTCTGATGGCTACTTCCAGCAGGATAATGCACCATGTCACAAAGGTCGAATCATTTCAAATTGGTTTCTTGAACATGACAATGAGTTCACTGTACTAAACTGGCCCCCACAGTCACCAGATCTCAACCCAATAGAGCATCTTTGGGATGTGGTGGAACGGGAGCTTCATGCCCTGGATGTGCATCCCACGAATCTCCATCAACTGCAAGATGCTATCCTATCAATATGGGCCAACATTTCTAAAGAATGCTTTCAGCACCTTGTTGAATCAATGCCACGTAGAATTAAGGCAGTTCTGAAGGCGAAAGGGGGTCAAACACAGTATTAGTATGGTGTTCCTAATAATCCTTTAGGTGAGTGTATAATTATTGTAAGGGAAGGATATGGTAAGAAGGGTATTTCACTTTGCTGTTCTGCAGTGAATGATAAGGTATCCTATTTCTGTGACAGGTTTTTATCAATTACATTTTCATTATCTAAATAGGAAATTGCTTGTTCATAAAAATATTGAATTTGCTTTAATGCCAAATATCCCAACAATACACACTCAGGATTCACAGGAAAAGTATCTTCATAATACTCTTCATTATATGTGTAAAAATATGGTTCTGTGTTCTTGCACACCAGTATAATAATGAAAACAAGGATTAAAGAATAATAATAAACTCTCTGTCCACAATCTTAGCACAACCTGATTTTTCTTTTTGACAAATGCAAAACTACATTTTTTTTTAAATAGACTATTGCCTTAATTGACAAAACGTATCTTTTTTTTCTCTAAGTTCTAGACAATTTGTATCAAGCATACCAGAAGAGTTAACATACTGTGTAGTGCTCCAAGAATGAAGAAGTAACTCCGCATCACAATCTTCAAGAAAGCAATTGGAAATTAACAGCAGTTAATGAAAGCAAATGCAGCACAAGCAACAACAACACACCTCATTTTAGAAAACAAAAACAATAAAAAGCAGTCTAAATAAATTTTAGATGACATTTAATTAAAAAAGAATTGTACAATACATCTATTTAAAGTTAAAGTAAAAAAGCATACGCTTAATGAGTGTATTCTATATGCATATCATGTCATTAATGTTGACATTAATGCTGATTTAATGCTACTCAAATGCATGTTTGGATTTCAGAGCATTCTCCATCGTGTCTGTGATTTAATGTTGTGCGATGTCTGTAGAATGTCATGTATTATAGTGCTCATTGGTTTTGTTTCCTCAGTAATCAGGTCTGATGTTTTTTGTTGTTTTTACCTTCATTTACATGTGACTTTTCCATGTGGCATATTTGCATTTAGATTTTCCTTAGTAGTCTAATTTGTGTGACATATGTTTCCATTGTAAATGTAGTTTTGCTTGATTTAAAAATATGTGATCCTGCTCATACTGATATAGCCAGAGAGTAGGTCTCAGAGTGTCATTGTGTCTTATAAACAGATATAATCAGCAATACTGATTACATTTCTAGTGTTTTGTGCTTTCTGGCAATGCCTTTTTTGTTGAAAATCTGGAATGTCTGGCAGTCAACCAAGATCATTTTAATATGAGCCATTAAAAGTCCTTTTGTACAGTGCCACAATGGCAAACAAGCAGTTAATGCACACTTGTAAACCTCCTTTATAAACAGTTGGTGAATGCTTCTTTATTTATGTTTGGAGTGCAAACAACAGTTTTTGGTTCATTTGGCTCTTGTGCCCAATGCCTGATTATGCTGTTTTGGTGTGCTAATCACCCTAAATAGTTTGCTTAACAGCAGAGAGCATGAAACCATGAAAGATACTAAAATAAACACTTACAGCCACAGTCAAACACACACATATGGTGTGAATAAATTAGAAGGTAGTGCCTTTGCAAAATGTCACCATCATGTTTTGATTCTGTTCCATTGCTCTCTAGCTTCTCCCCTGACTCGAGCACCACATTTACTTAAGCAAACCTAAGACCCTAAACCAGTGGTATCAAACTCAATCCCCGGAGGGCCGTGTGTATCCTGGTTTTCATTCTAACAGACTTAATTGGTCTAATTGTTTAATTAGCTGAGATGCATTTAAACACCTATCCAGGCCCTGGGATATTTTATAAGCAACTGTACCTTGAATCAAATGCACTTTTAGACCATCAACTGTAAAATACCTCACAATATATTTTTGAAATATGTCAAATTGAAAAATGAATTGGACAAATTAAGTAATTTAGGACTCGGTTGGATCGAAAACCAGCATACACACGGCCCTCCAGGAATTGAGTTTGAGACCACTGCCCTAAACCTTATGTAGAGCCATTGAGTAACATCCCTGCCTCCAGCCATTTCATTGGGAATAGTGTGGTATAAATATTGTAGAATAATAGGAATAAATTGATTTTCCTTTGAGGTAGTTTTGTCCAACAGTGCTGTTTCATCAAGGGAGGAAATTTGTGTAAAACAACCAAAACATGTATAACAATTTAACTACAATTCACAGTCAGCTGAAGTAAAAATAGGTCTCTATTAAAAACATTGTGTTGAGGTTTGAACACAGGGATTGATAAAGAGGGACTACAAAGTCATACATAGATATGATATTTCTCCCATGCATGGTAAGCAGTGTATTGAGACTGAGACATGACTTTCTCATAAACACGTTTGCGTCATAGAGGAGAAAGATGCCTTAGGCCTCGAGACATCACTCTATTTCAGTGATGCAATATATGGAAATTCAGATCTTTCTCAATTTTCTTTCTCAGTGGCAGGTGCACTGATGTAACCATTAAAGAAGCAGTTTGCAGCTTTGTTTTCAAGCCAGACAGCTCCATCAGTTTAGCAACACACCCGTTATGCTGAAATACCCTAAACATGAGGGGCTTGAACCCACTCTCATTACTAAAATGAATGAGCTTTCTGTAACAGACTCATTTTATACAATTTGGGCCCTATGACAGATGTATTGCATTTCATGTGTGTTTAATGCATATAATACATGACACAGCCTCCCACAGTCATAACAGGAAGTCGAATGACCTGGAACCTATGAAAGTACTGTATTCTCACAAAAGGCAACATTGAATGTGCCTCTTAAAGAGACAAATAAATAATTTATATATTACCAGTGCTTTCTAGACACTCCGCAATATTAATCAAAGAAAATTATATTTCATAACAAGTATTTAAAACAATTAATCCCTGAAAAATTACAATTTTGTTAATGCTCTGTGTAAGATTAATTTTACACATAGAATAATCTGTATCGGACAACCACATGCAGTTCATATAGGGTACATTTCAGTTCAATTTAAATAAATAAGCATATCAATAAAAGTACTGTCACAGTTACATTATTATCTAATTAGATTAGATAATCTAATTTACATAGTTCTGCCAGAGCTCCTTCTAGGCCTTTATATTTACCCTTTTTGGATAAGTTTGCAGTTTGGATATTTGGGTGCTTCATTGTTTTGTCACATGTGACTAATACAATCATTTTCCATTAATGAAACACTATTCATCCGTACCCCATTTCCTTCAGCAAATCTTTATATTAAATTGGACATCTATTGACTTCTAGGCAGTGTTATGAACAAGTCTGCTAATGGGGTAGTTGAAGCTTTTGATGTTTTTGTTGTTGTTCACACAGGTACCTCTGCTATGCACTCTGGCACATTTGAGTATATTCAAACTCACTCTGGTTGGCTCAAATTAACCTACTAGCACTACAATGGATCTGGCTTTCAACCTTGTGGAGTTCATTAGTAGTCTTCATACAATAGACAATTGAAATACGTGAAAACAGTCAGGCTGTGCGAAGAACCACAGCTGTGAAAATATTGTAACCATAGAGAGTTTTGCATATTTCATAATATAACTGTCTGAGGCAGCACCCACACAACTGATTAGGTCAAAAAACTGGAGAAGCACAAGAATGAGACAATCTGCTTAAAACCATGGCTCAGCTTGGCCAAACTGCTGGGGTGGAAAAGGCAGGTCAACGCAGGAAACTCACTACAGGAAGTAAAAATACAGTTATTATAATAATAATAATAATAATAATAATAATAATAATTATTATTATTATTATTATTATTATTATTACATTCAGTAAACAATGCAAACAGAAACGTTATGTCAACATAATCCACTTGCCATGAAAACTGTGCCCGTATTCATAAAGCATCTGAGAGTGATAAATCGGTCCTAAGTTCCATGAAATTTCTGAGAGTGGTGTCAATTTGGTCCTACTTTTACTCTTAGGAGTAAAAGCTATTCATAAAGATTCTTTAGTATTAAAAGAACTCCTAACTCGACCAATATTTAGGAGACATCACGAGGTCCCCTAACTAGTAAAGAGTTGGGAGATGGCAGCAATGAGAAGACAATGTCAGTGCACCTTTCATGAAAGGAAAGTTGTTACAGCAGTGATGATGAAGAGATTTGCTACAGATTGGACAGAAATGTAATATTGTTTGTTCTGAATGTAATGTAGTGACCTCTACAGGTGGATAATAGATGTGGTTAATTTGGTTGCAGTTGTAAGCCAGCAGAAAAAGTATGTACCACTGCCTAACACGCCATTAAAAGTGTTTTCCTTAACCCTACTTGGTTTCCAGCGTGAGAGATGTTACATTGGTGACGAGGAGTGTAACCTACATCCACTGAAGCAGCTGCGTGCCAATAAACAGTTCCTGGATTTAATTAGTGGAGTTTCAACCCAAAAGAAGGAAAACAATGGCGACCGCGCTGAGGTTGACCACTCTTGCTCCATTTGATGTGCAATCAGACCCTGTTAGTGTCGGAATATGTTGTACTAAATGGATAAGCAGTTTCAAACTTTATCTTGTTGTTTCAGGGAGTAAAGACGCTTCAAAGAAACGTGCTTTGTTGTTGCATTTGAGTTGCTCGGATGTACAAGATATATTCACCACGTTAGACGACACGGGAAGACAACAATTTTGAAGTTACGTTAAACAAGTTGAGTAGTTAATTCACCCCACAAAAGAACCCCACATGCACTATCACAAAGGGGAAACAGTGCTGTTCCTGTGGAAAAGAAGGACCCTTTCCAGCCATGTGCAGGACAAAATTTAAACCAAAGGTAAACCAGGTGACAGACTTGGTAAACATTGTTATATTTGTTGTAACAGCAGGGAGTATTCAGTGTTTTATGAATGGAGAGTTGAATCTCATAAGCATTCTGTCATTCATCTTCCACATTGTTATATATACACAGTTTCGAGGGTGTGTTGGAGATCCCCATGACAAAGGATTTCAGATCAGTCAAGAAGTCTGTGACCCGATCGTGTAGTGCACAATCCTTCACAATGAAAAATACATAAATTCAGTGAAAAACGGTTGTTAAGTGTGAGCTGCCCACTGTTCATAAAATCAGTTCAGATTGTAGAAATTGTGTAGTGTGACCTAGCCTTTAGTTATTGCAAGGAGAATGCAACATAGGCCTAAAACCCACCACTAAGAAACTGTGTGCTTATGGCTCAGAGACACCACTTGCAGTAGAAGGACTGTTCACTTCTGCAGTTAGAACTGCTGATGGATCTCACTCGCTTACAAATGATGTGTTGGCAGTGAAAGGCTCACAGACATCCGTGCTTGGTCGGAAAACTATATGTTGTGAATGCAACCGCGATTATCTGAAAAAGGAAGCACTGCCCAAGGGGGAGGGGTTTCTGCGCACTTCCGTAGGAACCGGATCGAAAACGTCACTCTATCAAAGCAGCCATTGGCCCCTGCGCTCGTCAATCAGAACAGGGTCCCTGTAGGGCCACACCGGAGCCACCCAGCAGCGAGGACCATAGTCACACTCTTGCCGGGAATTGTCTAGAATCAGCATATACAAAGCGGGGCTACAGAGGTTAACTCTTACGCCCTCCACTTCAATAGCAAGACCGGCTGCTCTACTAGTGCAGCTAGGAGCGAGGCCGTATCTACTTGCACAATATCTGGCAGTGGACCCCTGATCCCATAGGAGCGGGGCCACAGACCCAATGAAGAACAACAGAATACATAGCCAGCTAGTCAACAGAGTAGCTGAGCTGAACAACATTATACAATATGTACATATCGCGTGAAAGCAAGACCTTCATGCTGTCAGCGCACAGCACAGGAGCATTCAGCTCAACTGAATAGTTGAAGAGCTGCACTGTGCTGACAATTAGATTTTGTACAAACAAACTATATACACCACGGGGCACAGGAACAAACTCATGCGCCACCCATGGACCACAGGAGCAGTTGATGCCTGCTGGTTAGACCGGCTAACGCAGGGCAACATTAGCTCTACTGTGTTGACAAATGAACTATGTACACAGTGGAAGACGAGAGCCTGCTCACATGCTTACCGCTGAGGGCAGCAGCAGTGGACTCTTGTTGTATGGCACACAGCCAGAGCGGGCATGCACTACCGCAACACATGCACCACCGCAACACAATGCATAATGAACGAACTATATACAGGGCGGCCTCGTAAGGCAATGTACCTGAACGCTGCATGACAGACCCTGTTAAGAAAATTGACAGGGCTGTCAGCAAGTCCAGGAGCAGCTTGCGTGGGTTCTCAACTGGAAGACATAGTCTGGTGGAAGGGAAAACACGGTTCAAGTAGCTCCCTCAGGATGCACTTAACAGGGACAGACTGGGAGAGGAAAAAGGCAGGAGCCAGAGTCCTTTGGCTAATGGGGCTCGACTGCAGCCAACACCGGGTTCCCAATGGAAAGGACCGGTCCCGTCACATCCAACCTGTAGAACCAGGCAAATGTAAGCAGCGAGGCCCAAGCTGCAGCCGCACAAATGTCTGCCAAGGGGGCAGCTTGAAAAAGGGCCGACGATGTGGCAACGCCTTGAGTCGAGTGGGCCACCAGGTGTTCAGGCATCAGGGTCCCGGTGGAATTGTAGGCCATGGTTAATGGTGTCCACATTCCAATGCGAGAGGCGCTGCTTTCAAAGCACCTGGCCCTGTGTCCGCGCTCCATAAGACACAAACAATTGGTCTGAGCGCCGAATGTCCATAGTGCATTCCAAATATCACCTGAGGGCCCGTACAGGGCAGAGCAGGTGAAGGCGACTCTCTTGCTCTGAAGTGATGAAAAGCCATCAACTCAATAGGCCTGTTGACATGGATGGAGACAACACTTTTGGGAGAAACGCAGGGTTAGGCCATAGCATGACCCTGGAGCCATCTCCCGCAAAACGAACACACGATGGGTGTACAGAAAGGGTGTGTAACTCGCTCACGCATTTTGCAGAGGTGATTGCCAGCAAAAACACAGTCTTAAGTGACACCAGCTTCAGCTCAGCTGAGTTCAGTGACTCAAATGGGGCTTGGGAAGGTGTGTCCAGCACTACATCAAAGCACCATGCGGACAGTGAAGGGGTGCGAGGAGGCCGTAGCCGTCGAGCTCCCTTTAGAAACTGCACAGCCAAGAAATGAGACCCAGGGGGCTCGCCATCAATCCAGACATGACATGCGAAAACAATTTGAGCGTGGACGGGGACTTGCCCTGGCCCAACAGCTCCTGTAAAAATTGTAATATGACCCCAATGGGGCAATTAATTGGGTCTTGAGCGTCGTTTTGGCACCAGGTGCTAAACGTCCGCCAGTGGTAGGAATACTGCGACCTCGTAGAGGGAGCTCTCGCCGACTGAATAATGGCTACTACTGCATCTGACAGACCCCAGGCAATCAATCGCTCCTTCTTAGGGGCCAGGCACCTGGGACAACAAGTCCAATCTCACTGGGAGCTGCCAAGGCTCTCCGTGGAGGAGGGCAATCAGGTCTGCAAACCAGAATCTGTGAGGCCACCGTGGGACTATCAGTAGAACTGTCACTCGTTCTCTCCTGACATTCTCCAGAACCACCGGGAGAAGGGGGAATGGTGGGAACACGTAAAGGAGACAGCGCAGCCATGTGTGGGCTAGTGCATTGATCCCTAGGGTTCCTGAGCGGTCTCGGACGGAGAACAATAGTGGGCAGTGTGTGGACTCTGCCGAGGCAAAGAGATCCACTTCCGCCCCGCCTAACCGGCTCCATAGTTGTTGTATCACAAGCGGGTGGAGGCGCCAATTTGGTCCATCCTGCTGTTGAAAGCAAGGATGGCCTCATCACGCTCCCTGTCTGTGGAGCCGGACTTCCTTTATCGACGGCGCAGCGGGGAGGAGGCAAACGACAGCTCCACCACTCTTTCCTGTTGTTCATGTGCACGCGCACGGCCTTAGTGGTGCACACCACGGGCACATCAGGCAGGGGGGGTGTGGCTGCTGTCGGGGGAGCAGCTGCGGGGGGGAGCAGCTGCCGTGGCAGTTGCTGTAGCGGCAGCCGGCATGGCAGCGGGTGTAGGCGGAGATGCATGTCATAGAGGAGGTGGCAGAGGGGCTCAGGGAGAGGCAGAGATCCAGTGCACCCAAGACCTTGTGGGAATGGGAGACCTTCAGGCAGCGCCCGGTGGAACGGCGGACCTCTGGGTGTGCCGTAGCGGACCAGGAAGTTGCGGCCAAATCACGCCCGCTGTCGGTGCCCAGACAGACGGGGCATAAGACCTCCCCACTCTGGGCAGGCAAGGTGCATCAGCGCAAAATACAAAATACAAGATGTGCCTGCGCAAGCGGCACAGTGGCAGAGGTGAGAGGAAATTATCACCGAGCGCACTCGTGTGTGACCAGGAAAACGTGCAGTGGAGGCGCCGGTCAGTGTCTGCACCAGGGGCACACAACAACTGAAATGCCTCTACGACAAGTGGAGCGCCTAGCAGGCTCACCGCTGTAAGTGCATTTCCACCCGGCAACGTTTATGTAGACGGGGGCACCACACACCAACCAAACACAACCTTGCTGTTGCCAGACTGAACACTGTGTATGTCGAGTACCAGGTGCTGGATACAAGCTCCCGTAGGCCCATAGGCTTAACCACACCATGTGTCCCGGGGTTTCCAGGGACACTGGTTGACGCGGAGTCCGGGGTCCGAAGGGGCCAAGGGTAATAGACCTCCAGGCGTAGCGGGATCAAAACTGAGGCCTGCACACACGGACAAGGAGGCTAGCTGAGCTCATTCTCAGCGAACTGAGAGAGTGAGATTTCCTTCAATCGCTGCGGGCTGTAGTGCAGGCGCAAAATCTCTTACGACACACCGAGGCTCAGGCTGGGCAGCCGGGCCATGGATTTTACTGCCGCTGCTAGTGCTCCTGCTGTGGAGGAAAAAACCCTGTGGACAAAAAACAAAACAGCAAGCAGTTGGAATATATAAGGCACTATACAAACACGACTATTATTTTTAAAGTGTTCTATTTGTATCCGAAACTGAAACCGCACCGGAGCCCCGGAGCATGGATGGAACATAGTCGGATTAGCTATCAATAATAACTAATAATAATACAAATAGACACAGACAATAATAAACGGTGGTGAACAGCACAGCCATGAAGCCAACCAACCGAATAATAATTGTTAAATAACAATCAAGGTCTAATGCACAGACAAGACACAGAGAGCTTACGTTCTTGAGTCCAAAGAAGAGGCAAAAAAGGACGAACCTGCGCTGACGTCACATTTTATAGAACAGGAATTGGGAAGGGACCTGTTCTGAGTGACATGAGCAGGGGCCAATGGCAGCTTTGATAGAGTGACATTTTCAATGGAGTTCCTACGGAAGTGCACAGAAACCCCTCCCCCTTGGGAAGTGCTTCCGACTTGAAAGATAACAGCCATTGCTTTAGGTGTTTTGCATATTGGGTCGTCTGTGCCCTGAGGACACAGGGACATTTAAAGCTGCATTGCAAGAGAAATACAAATCATGTTTTGAAAGACTGTGCAAGCTAAAAGAATATCAGTTAGCGCTGCATGTTGATGAAAATGTCACCCCAGTTGCACAACCAATATGACGAGTTCCCTTCAGTGTTTGAAAGCTTGTCAAAGCTAAGCTAGAGGATATGGACATTATCGAGAAGGTATATTCACCTACTCCGTGGGTCTCACCACTGGTAGTAGTGCACAAGAAATGTGGTGATACCAGGACTTGTGTTGACATGCGCAGCGTTAATGAGGCTATTGTGTGTGAGCGACACCCTATTCCCACCATTGACGAGATACTAGAGGACATATCTGGTGCAGAGGTGTTTTTAAGATTAGGTTTAAAGTGGGGATATCACCAGATTGAACTGAAACTTGTTTGTGACTCACACTGGTCTGTGGCGCTACAAAAGGACATTTTTCGGGGTATCGTCTGCACCTGAGACATACAAACACATCATCAGGCAAATTCTCCAATGCATCCAGGGGGTGCACAACATATCAGATGACATAGTTGTCTTCGGGAGAAATTTGGAGGAGCACGATGCACGACTGCACCAAGTACTCACGAAATTGCAAGAAAAGCAATTGACACTGAACTGTGACGA
Organism: Amia ocellicauda; assembly: GCF_036373705.1. Taxonomy (NCBI): domain Eukaryota; kingdom Metazoa; phylum Chordata; class Actinopteri; order Amiiformes; family Amiidae; genus Amia; species Amia ocellicauda. Next base: position 41,586,925 of record NC_089850.1, on the reverse strand, counting down.
AAAGTGACTTCAGAATGCCAGAGATGGAGTTCATGGGTCATCTCCAAGAAGGGCAGCACAGTGCAAAGTGGAAGCAGTTCAGTATACCCAGAGGCCCACAAATGCAGCTGAAGTTAGGAGCTTCCTGGGTCTTGTTAATTACAGTGCTCAGTTCATGCCCAATCTAGCAACCACAGCAGAACCACTGTGACGTCTCGCAAAGACAACCTGCAACTGGAATTGGGGTACAGACCAGGAGACTGCCTTTAATGCACTCAAATCAGCACTGGAAAGTTCCCACACAATGGCATGCTTTAATCAGGAAGCAGAAACACATGTCATTGTAGATGCCAGCCCAGTAGATCTAGAAGGTATCATGAGCCAAAAACAAAATGCCTCAATTCTAGCCTGTGTATTATACCAGCTGTGCACTCACAGATGTAGAGAGGTGCTACCCACAGACCAAGGGAGAAGCGTTGGCCATTGTCTGGGCCTGTGAAAAGTTTCATGTCTTACTCTACGCTAAACAGTTAGTCATGATCACTGATCACAAGCCTCTGGAGACAATGTACTCACCAAAGTCTAAACCTCCTGCCAGGATTGAGAGATGGGCTCTCAGGTTGCAGCCGTACAGATTCAAAGTGATCTACATGCTAGGACCACACAACGTGGTTGATTCACTGTCCCGGCTGACTGTGAACACCCCACCATCTCCAATATTTGGTGAGGAACATATTTACTTTGTTGATCAACATGCTGTTCCACAGGCATTCCACACCAACAGAGCTCGAAGAACTGTCTGCATCTGATTCCTCCATAGCCAAACTAAAACTGCATCACATGAGGTGACTGGAGCTCATGTGACACTCAGTTTCTGCATGTCAAAGAGGAACTGTGGAGGTGATTGTTCTTAAACGCATTACTGTTTCTAATTTTGTTAGGTGTTTAACAGAGATATTTTCTACTCATGGACTCCCTGAAACTATTGTTTCTGACAATGGACATAATTTACATCTGGTGAATTTAAAGATTTCCTGGGAGAGAATGGCATTCATCATCGATCCATCACACCATACTGGCCTCAGGCGAATGGTGAAGTCGAAAGGCAGAACAGAACGCTGTGTAAGGCCATTCGCACTGCTCATTCAGAGGGTAAAGACTGGTGCAGAGAGCTGTACACATTTATACTGACCTACAGGACCACTCCACATCCCGTCACTGGCCATAGCCCAGCAGAGCACCTGTTCAACCACCAGCTGTGCACCAAACTGCCAGGAATACCACTCACACAAGAGCTGGGAGCTAAGCTGCACAATGTTGCTGTTCAGCTCACTGATTAAGCTAAAAAGGAGAAAGGGAGGCAGACTGATGACAAAAGCAGGAACCATCCAACAGGGTGACAAAGTCCTAATACAATGACCTAAACACAACAAACTCTCTTCCATTTTTGAGCCAGAGCCATACCTGGTGGCGGAGAGGAAAGGAAATTCAGCCATCCTTGAGAAAAATGGTAAGAGGATCATGCATCATGTTTCATCTATCAGAAGGTGGATTTCACCTGCATTGACACAGTCCACCCACGGCCTATTGGATGCAGGGTTCTGGGCGGAGCCTAGCAGACCACCTGAGCAAGCTGTTGAGGCTCAACAACTGGAGCATAGGCCTCAACGTGAGAGAAAAAATCCTGTCAGACTTAATGATTATGCAATTACTTCAGTAATTTTATGTTTTTGGTTGACATTAAAAAAGTAATTTGAAATATGTTACAAAGAATTGTAAGTTGTATTTTGTGATTTGTGGAAGGTCTTATTGTCTAAGAAGAGGAGGGCTGTAATGTAGTGATCTCTACAGGTGGATAATAGATATGGTTAATATGGTTGCAGTTGTAGGCCAGCAGGAAAGGTATGTACCACTGCCTAACACACCATAAATAGTGATTTCCTTAACCTTACTTGGTTGCCTGCGTGACATATGTTACACTGAACTTGTCAGAAATTCAGTTCCTTCCACTACTGTCAGAAACATGGCACTGTCAGCCGAGACAATTGGTGGTGACAATGTTGCGGTGTCTGGCCACAGGGAAAATGCAACAATGCAGCAGTGATGATTTGGGACCATCATCACAGCCTTCAATAAAAATAATTTTCCTGAGATCGTTCGGCAGTTGATTGGTTTCAGCACAGTGGCAAATACCCCCCAAACAAGCCACATTCGTAATCAATGCTAGTCTATATTCATCAAGGGTTTTACATTACACAAATTCTACATCTGACATTTTTTTAACACAAATCAAAGTATAAATAAGCCGCAAAATTAATGAAAAATGATCCACTCATACAAAGCATATTCATAATAAACTGTCTGTGGGGTGACAAATGCATGCTAGCTTTAGTTTGTACAGAAAAAGTGTCTGAAATAGTGAATCGGCGTAAAACCCTTCATGAATATACCCTAGTGTTTCCACCTGAGGACAATTTCCTATGTACAATGTAAGGATAAACAGTGATACATTTAAGATGTAATATGTATATTTTATTATTGTGATTATGAATGTGAAATTAATCTAGCAGTTCAGTTCCATGTAACACCTTAATGTCCTTGTAATGAAAAATAATGTGGAAACACTTCTTATTTTGCTGAGTTAGCTTAGCATATTCGTATAGTTGTCTTTTCGCTTCTGCTTGTGATCTCGTGTTTTTTTTGTTTTTTATTTTGTTTGTTTTTTGCCAAAATACGTCACAGTGAACTGTTTTCTTAGAACTAACTACAACTTCCTACACTGAGCCAGGAGTAATTTGACTTTTAGCTTGATTCCTATAAGTAATTCTGAGATGTTTTATGAATATGGGCACTGGTCAGAGGTGGAAAGAGTACTGAAAAATCCTACTCAAGTAGAAGTACTGTTACTTTGATTAAATTTTACTCAAGTAGAAGTAAAAGTACTGGTTTAAAAAACTACTCAAGTAAAAGTAAAAAGTAGCTCATTTAAAAAGTACTCAGAGTACAAATTACATAGTTACTTTTAACAAAGCGTTGTCACATGATCACTAAGCAAACGCTAACACACACATATATATACACACACACACACACACACACAGGTGGGTGACAAATTAAAGGAAAAACCTGAATAAATGAGTGCAGGAACATAACGAATGCAGATGCCTCCAAACTGGTGTACTGCATGATACAATTAAGCAATTAACATCCTATCATGCTCTGTGGCATGTATACAAATGCTGAACAGGCCCAGTTGACCTCAATATTGCATCAAGATGGCAAGAGGAAAGGATCTAAGTGACTTTGAAAGAGGTGTTATTATTGGGGCACGAATGGCAGGAGCTTCAGTCACACAGACACTCAACTGGCTAGTGTCCTCGACAAGTGGGTGAGTGCATGTGTGGCGACACCAAGAGAACAGTACAGGCCTGACTGCTGGACCCCTACAGTGAGGGGGTCCGGAGGCTCTGTTATGCTGTGGGGGGCATTTTCCTGGCATGGTTTGGGTCCACTTGTCACCTTAGAGCAGTGGTTCCCAACCCTGGTCCTGGAGGACCCCATACCCTGCTGGTTTTTGTTCCAACCACGCTCTCAATTATTTAATTGAACCTTAATTGAAGTAAAAATCTGCTTAGATATAACTTTTTAAATTGGGTAATAAAAGGGTTGTTTAAAATAGTGAAAAGGCTCTGATTTAGGAAATTATTAGTTCAATTAAGGGTTCAATTAAGTAATCGAGAGCTTGCAGATATGCAAAGATATGTAACAATAAAGTAGCGGTTTTATTGATTTAAAAGCTTGTGTTATTATTATTATTTCTAAATGGCTGTAGCTGATATTTAAATACATAAATACGAATAAAATCACAACACCACCTTACCTAGAACACAAGTAAGTGTTGATATAACTTTACTATTAGTTTATTTTGGACAGACTAAAACGAATGACAAAACGGAATGCCCATTGACTATAATGGGGAGTGGAATGCCCATAGACTACAATGGGGAAAACAGAAGGATGGCCTATATCTCCAAATCCCACACAGGAATCCTAAAATCCTGAATACACTTTCTTTAAAATAACCTCAGGTAAAAAATGTAAGTGGAATGACATGGAATGACAGCTGCTTTCTATGGAATGACTGAGATACTGAAAACAAATAGGATTGACTGCCTATTAATCTATATTGCATTAGTTTACATACAGTTGCCCATTTACACAGATAATTTTCAGATAAGGTTGAACTTGCAGTGTACATCAATGTAGATGACACATATATATACACACCGATCAGCCATAACATTATGATCACCTGCCTAATATTGTGTAGGTCCCCCTTTTGCCGCCAAAACAGCCCTGACCCGTCGAGGCATGGACTCCACTAGACCTCTGAAGGTGTGCTGTGGTATCTGGCACCAAGACATTAGCAGCAGATCCTTTAAGTCCTGTAAGTTGCGAGGTGGGACCTCCATGGATCGGACTTGTTTGTCCAGCACATCCCACAGATGCTCAATTTGATTGAGATCTGGGGAATTTGGAGGCAAAGTCAACACCTTGAACTCATGATTCATCAGACCAGGCCACCTTCTTCCATTGCTCCGTGGTCCAGTTCTGATGCTCACGTGCCCATTGTAGGCACTTTCGGCAGTGGACAGGGGTCAGCATGGGCACCCTGACTGGTCTGCGGCTACGCAGCCCCATATGCAACAAACTGCGATGCACTGTGTGTTCTGACACCTTTCTATCAGAACCAGCATTCACTTTTTCAGCAATTTGAGCTACAGTAGCTCGTCTGTTGGATCGGACCACACGGGCCAGCCTTCGCTCCCCATGTGCATCAATGGGCCTTGGTCGCCCATGACCCTGTCGCCAGTTCACCGCTTTTCCTATCTTGGACCACTTTTGATAGGTACTGACCACTGCAGACCAGGAACACCCCACAAGATGCTCTGACCCAGTCGTCTAGCCATCACAATTTGGCCCTTGTCCAAGTCGCTCAGATCCTTACGCTTGCCCATTTTTCCTGCTTCTAACACATCAACTTTGAGGACAAAATATTCACTTGCTGCCTAATATATCCCACCCACTGACAGGTGCCATGATAACAAGATTATCAGTGTTATTCACTTCACCTATCAGTGGTCATAATGTTATGGCTGATCGGTTTATATATATATATATATATATATATATATATATATATATATATATATATATACACTCACCTAAAGGATTATTAGGAACACCTGTTCAATTTCTCATTAATGCAATTATCTAACCAACTAATCACACGGCAGTTGCTTCAATGCATTTAGGGGTGTGGTCCTGGTCAAGACAATCTCCTGAACTCCAAACTGAATGTCTGAATGGGAAAGAAAGGTGATTTAAGCAATTTTGAGCGTGGCATGGTTGTTGGTGCCAGACGGGCCGGTCTGAGTATTTCACAATCTGCTCAGTTACTGGGATTTTCACGCACAACCATTTCTAGGGTTTACAAAGAATGGTGTGAAAAGGGAAAAAAATCCAGTATGCGGCAGTCCTGTGGGCGAAAATGCCTTGTTGATGCTAGAGGTCAGAGGAGAATGGTCCGACTGATTCAAGCTGATAGAAGAGCAACTTTGACTGAAATAACCACTCGTTACAACCGAGGTATGCAGCAAAGCATTTGTGAAGCCACAACACGTACAACCTTGAGGCGGATGGGCTACAACGGCAGAAGACCCCACCGGGTACCACTCATCTCCACTACAAATAGGAAAAAGAGGCTACAATTTGCACAAGCTCACCAAAATTGGACAGTTGAAGACTGGAAAAATGTTGCCTGGTCTGATGAGTCTCGATTTCTGTTGAGACATTCAGATGGTAGAGTCAGAATTTGGCGTAAACAGAATGAGAACATGGATCCATCATGCCTTGTTACCACTGTGCAGGCTGCTGGTGGTGGTGTAATGGTGTGGGAGATGTTTTCTTGGCACACTTTAGGCCCCTTAGTGCCAATTGGGCATCTTTTAAATGCCACGGTCTACCTGAGCATTGTTTCTGACCATGTCCATCCCTTTATGACCACCATGTACCCATCCTCTGATGGCTACTTCCAGCAGGATAATTCACCATGTCACAAAGGTCGAATCATTTCAAATTGGTTTCTTGAACATGACAATGAGTTCACTGTACTAAACTGGCCCCCACAGTCACCAGATCTCAACCCAATAGAGCATCTTTGGGATGTGGTGGAACGGGAGCTTCGTGCCCTGGATGTGCATCCCACAAATCTCCATCAACTGCAAGATGCTATCCTATCAATATGGGCCAACATTTCTAAAGAATGCTTTCAGCACCTTGTTGAATCAATGCCACGTAGAATTAAGGCAGTTCTGAAGGCGAAAGGGGGTCAAACACAGTATTAGTATGATGTTCCTAATAATCCTTTAGGTGAGTGTATATTATTCTATAGTCATTCCAGGATTCCAGGCCTGTCATTCCACGTCATTCCACTTTTCATTTTTAGATTAGGTTATTTTAAAGAAAGCGTATTCAGGATTTTAGGATTCCTGTGTGGGATTTGGAGATATAGACTGTCCTTCTGTCATTGGGCATTCCGTTTTTTACAGAAACAACTCTTTCCAAAAAGCAAATTGCTATTAAGTATGGTTTTGCAATTTCTGATGTCTGATATGTTGTCAACATTGCTGCATGATGTATTCATTATGATCGTGTGAACTTTTACCATTTCAGAGATCAGTGTTATTTTCAAAAATGAGCGTGATGCTGATTGGCTAAAATGGATATATTGCGTTTTGATATAAATCAGGAAAGTCAAATGTCACCATTTTTTAACATTGGGATTACAAGACATATAACTCGGTTTAGATTAAACTGTGTATACTACGTGAAAATTGTAACCCTCTAGCAGTATATCCACAGCATGAACCTGAATCATGTGTGGAACTGGCTTCATTATCACGTTTTGCCACGAAGCTCTTCAATGTTTGCTCACTATAGGGCTGTAACGATTCCACACATTTTCCATTCGGTTCAATTTTCGATTGTAGTTGTTATTTTTCTTCACACACTTTTCTCCAGATTAAAAAAAAAATCGAACAATTATTTTAACACTGCCAGCCAGGAAATTAACAGTAAATGAACAGTAAGGGCTTATGAAACGCACTTTAATGGACATTGAGTCGCTGAGCCGATCAGGACAGGCAGACAGGAGCTGCATCAGGTGTCATTATTCAATTATGTATCAAAACTTGCACATAAACATACACAAGAACAATAATAATAAAAAAACTTTACACAATACACTGTATAAATCGGTATGCACATATCTTAGCAGACATACACAATTATAAAACAAAGAACCGGTTATAAAATTAGCAGGAAACTGAAATATGACACAGCTATAGTATTATGCAACGTGACAGCGCTTTGAAATGGTTCCATCTCTCTATTACAGCTGTACATCAATGCAGTAAACGTGCTTTTCAACACTACAGTGCCTATAATATAAAATAAATATCATCAAACAGGTCATTATCAAACACTGATCCAGAGACCTGGGTTTGCAACGAGATCGAGACTGAATTGCACAGGAAAGAAACTGGCTGATCCGATCACAGGGCAGACAGACGAGCGCTGTATCAGCTGCAAATCTGCGAGTACAATCAATAATGACAATAATATATGAATATATGACTTGTAGAAATCATGTAGACGTTTCAGAAATCAACACGATTATAACTCTTTCACAATGACTATTTTGTATTACAAAGCCCAGATTGTAGGCAAGATTGTATTCAGTATCTTACCGCATGAACTAAGAAAGGGTTTAATAACTTAATACATTTGAGGAGTACACCACTGAAACGCCGTATCTAATTTCAATATGCAGTGACAGATACGCGGGAGCAATGCATACACGCACAGAGATTTACTGGCTGCTGTCGTTTTGTTTCTCTGATACTTGAATTCATTTTGGTTTGGCGAAGCCAGATAAATAAACCGCGACCCCGTCTTTCAATCCGATGGTCGAAATGCAACGCTCGTTTCGATCGATCTTTTGATTGAAAAATGTTCACCCCTAATCACTAATACTGGTGGCTAGATAGTGAGTTCACTGACCCACCGCTGCTGCACTGGAGCCCGAGGACTGATTTATTGACTGACCAGCCGTAACATCACGACACACTGTGATTGGCTGCTGAGTGCTGTGGGCGGGATGCTGTACATTTGAATGTATTTCTCATTGGTCTATTTGTCTGTCTGTCGTCCACATTTTGTTTTTCCATGACAGTCTACTAATTTTGTACTCTGTAACGAATGCCTTTTTAAAATTAGCGAAGTACAATGCTTCGCTCAAAATATACTTAAGTAAAACTAAAATTGCCACATTGGAAAAATACAAGTACCCAAAAAAGCTACTCAATTACAGGAACGAGAGTAGTTTCCACCCCTGGTTTTGTTTCTTCTTAGGCAGCTCTTCTGAATAATGAACATTTCTGCTGGGGAAAAAAAATCACTCTTACTTATTGATACTGTTTGTGTGGTTGAAGGAAAGGGTGCTGCATGCCACTTTTTTGGGAGGAATGCTATTGCAGGTGAGATATTAGATTAGAGCATTTAGCAAGCATTTGACACACCCTGCATATTTTTCATGGGCTGGATAAAGACTATAATTGCCATAACCTCATTATCTCATGGACCATACAGGTTGTTGTGTGTGTTAGCAGATTGGGACTAAATACTAGGCCTTGGTATTATAAGCACCATGCTCCAACCAACTGTGTCACTAACGTCCCTACATACTGTATGCTGTGTATATAATAATTTCCTAGTCACTAGATGGCCAGAGATTGAACAATTTTGAGAAGACTGGCCTGGCTTGCATTGCTAAGACACAGTTCTATTCAAGGGTCTTATTTTAATGGAGTTTGAAATTGAAGATCATGAGGAAAACAACCCCCAATCTCGTACCTGATTTCTGCCTTACCGAGCATAAGTATCCAGCATTAAACGTACTTTCATCAGCATTTGTTGCTCATTCGTGGCCCATTCCATCTAGTGGTGGAGGGGGGGATTCTGATGGCCTCATCCTCATGGCCAGGGAATTGTTTCCTTAGTCAAGTGAGTTGAGGCCAAACTAAAAGATATTTACCTTCTACATATGTCTATTTGCTTTGTCCTGAAATAATGCTATTGTAAAGCATCAAGAAAAAACAACATTTTCATTTCCAAATCACCGACTATAACATAGTCCTGTAAGAAAGACTGATTTTAGTATTCGTATCATTCTTTAATGAAATCCATTTACAGTACTGAGGTCCATTGATACAGGACACTAGAAAGCAGTAACCTTTCAGAATAGTAGTAGTTTCAAATTTTTACAGGATGTTAGAAAAATGATGTTATTTGCTATTCATGGATCTGGGATCTGATTAGTAAATAATAATATTAACTCTGTATATGTATATATACATACAGACAGGTGACAAAAGAAAAAACAACATAAAATGTATCAGTAAGGTGTTGGGCCACCACAAGCCAACAGAACAGCTTCAATGCGCCTTGGCATAGATTGTATGAGTCTCTGAACTCTACTGGAGGGATGAACACCATTCTTCCAAAAGATATTCCCTCATTTGGTGTTTTGATGATGGTGGTGGAGAGCGCTGTCTAACACGTCTGTCCAGAATCTCCCATAGGTGTTCAATTGGGTTGAGGTCTGGTGACTGTGAAGGCCATAGGATATGATTCACATCATTTTTATACTCATCAAACCATTCAGTGAGCCCTCGTGCCCTGTGGATGGGGGCATTGTCATCCTAGAAGAGACCACTCCCATCAGGATAGGAATGTTTCACCATAGGATAAAATAACTTGGTAATGATTTGCAGTGACCCTTCCCTCTAAGGGGACAAGTGGACCCAAACATACCAGGAAAATGCCCCTACAGCATAACAGAGCCTCCGGACCCCCCCCTCACTGTAGGGGTGCAGCAGTCAGGACTGTACCGTTCTCTTGGTGTCACCACACATGCACTCACCCACTTGTCCAGAATATGGTGAAGGATGACTCATCTGACCATATCACTACAACTCTTTAGACCAGTGCCTATGGTTTGTGCAGCACTGAACTCTCAAATGTGCATTTATCATTGTAATGAGGGGTTTATGCACTGCAACCCTACTATATTATCCCTCTCTGTGTAGTTCTCAACAGACTGTTCTTGCTGACACAGTCTGATCACATCCTGCATTGACATTCTCAGTCACCTGGGAAAGAGTTGCTCTTCTGTTTACCCTTACATCATATCGCAGTAATGCACGATATGCATCATGGTCATCGAATGTGCGACCACAATTTCCAACCGTGTTTACTGATGTCTTTCCCATAGATCTAAATGCAGATGTAACTTTAGTCACTGTTCCTATTGAAACACTAGACAGTTGAGCAGTCTGTGTGACTGAAGCTCCTGCCATAATGACCCCTCTTTCAAAGTCACTTAGACCCTTTCCTCTTGCCATCTTGATCCAAAATTGAGATCAGCATTTGTATACATGCCACAGAACATGATATGATGTTAATTGCTTAATTGTATCATGCAGGACATGTGTTTGGAGGCATCTGCATTCATTATTTTTCTCCACTCATTTATTCAGGTTTTTCCTTTAATGTGTCACCCGTCTGTGTGTGTATATATATATATACATACATACAGTACTGTGCAAACTCTTTAGGCAGGTGTGAAAAAATGCTGTAAAGTAAGAATGCTTTCAAAAATAGACATTTTAACATTTTAATAGATTATATGTATCAATTAACAAAATGCAAAGTGAGTGAACAGAAGAAAAATCTACATCAATTCATATTGAGTGTGACCACCCTTTGCCTTCAAAACAGCATCAATTCTTCTAGGCACAATTGCACACAGTCAGGGATTGTGTAGGCATATAGTCAGGTGTATGATTAAACAATTATACCAAACAGGTGCTAATGATCATCAATTCAATATGTAGGTTGAAACACAATCATTAACTGAAACAGAAACAGCTGTGTAGGAGGAATAAAACTGGGTGAGGAACAGCCAAACTCAGCTAACAAGGTGAGGTTGCTGAAGACAGTTTACTGTCAAAAGTCAAACACCATGGCAAGACTGAGCACAGCAACAAGACACAATGTAGTTATACTGCATCAGCAAGGTTTCTGCCAGGCAGAAATTTCAAGGCAGTCAGGGGTTTCCAGATGTGCTGTCCAAGCTCTTTTGAAGAAGCACAAAGAAACTGGCAACTTTGAGGATCGTAGACACAGTGGTCGGCCAAAGAAACTTACTGCAGCAGATGAAAGACACATCATGCTTACTTCCCTTCGCAATTGGAAGATGTCCAGCAGTGCCATCAGCTCAGAAATGGCAGAAAACAGTGGGACCCTGGTACATCCATCTACTGTCCGGAGAAGTCTGGTCAGAAGTGGCCTTCATTGGAAGATTTGCAGCCAAAAAGCCATACCTCCGACGTGGCAACAAGGCCAAGCGATTCAACTATGCATGAAAACACAGGAACTGGGGTGTAGAAAAATGGCAGCAGGTGCTCTGGACTGATGAGTCAAAATTTGAAATATTTGGCTGTAGCAGAAGGCAGTTTGTTCACCGAAGGGCTGGAGAGCAGTACACAAATGAGTGTCTGCAGGCAACAGTGAAGCATGGTGGAGGTTCCTTGCAAATTTGGGGCTGCATTTCTGCTAATGGAGTTGGGGATTTGGTGAGAATGAATGGTCTCCTCAATGCTGAGAAGTTCAGGCAGATACTTATCCATCATGCAATACCATCAGGGAGGCATCTGATTGGCCCCAAATTTATTCAGCAGCATTACAACGACCCCAAACATACAGCGACAGTCATTAAGAACTATCTTCAGAGTAAAGAAGAACAAGGAGTCCTGGATGTGTTGGTATGGCTTCCCCAGAGCCCTGATCTCAACATCATCGAGTCTGTCTGGGATTACATGGAGAGAGAAGCAACTGAGGCTGCCTAAATCCACAGAAGAACTGTGGTTAGTTCTCCAAGATGTTTGGGCCGACCTACCTGCCAAGTTCCTTCAAAAACTGTGTGCAAGTGTACCTAGAAGAACTGATGCTGTTTTGAAGGCAAAGGGTGGCCACATCAAATATTGATTTGATGTAGATTTGTCTTCTGTTCACTCATTTTTGTTAATTGATACATATAATTTATTAACATGTCTATTTTTGCATTCTTACTTTACAGCATTTTTCATACCAGCCTAAAACTTTTACATAGTACTGTACGTATATATGTATGTGCATATGCATATAAATAATATAAATCATACTTTTTTACACCTAGATTTGTGTGAATACCTTCATTTAACAATAGTGCACCAGACACTATGTGTGTAAATCGTAGAGTCAAGAGTGTAACTCCAAATCTGTAATTCATAAACCACACAAGTATTTGTCACTGTCATGATAATTTCCAATAACCGTGCAAATAAATAATCAGTGTATTTCATTGTGTAGAATTAATATATACTTCCTCCAGTATTGTTCTTCTTTTACAATACAATACTTACGTCTTACGTCTCACTCGATTATTACACAACAACATAGTCAATAAATACATTATATATAAAATACATTTAAATATATATATATATATATTATCATCTTGAATTAAGGAAGCTAATTGCAGTAGGAATAAAATAATTTCTATATACATATTTAGTTGACACACAGGAACAAGGGGTGCGAGTCATCATCCACAATACACTGTGGCCTCTGCACTATTTTACTAGCAATGTTTACCACTAACGAGCTTACTCCTATTTTTCTGGCTAAGGTTACCTTACCATGTAATGATGTTAAATGACACTACACTCTTGATCAGGTATTCATATACCATCACTAAGATATTCTGGCTCACCCCGAAGCTATTCAGTCTTCTAAGTAGATAGAGGCATTACATACATTTTTTTTTAATATAGTCAGTCAGTATTTTCAAAAAAGCTTAGTCTTATATCCAAGACTGTGCCTAGATATTTAAAACAGTCTACACTTTTGATTGTTGGCTGTTAATAATCACTGGCTGTACCACAAAGACTTGTTAAGTACAAATTACTAGCTCTTTTGTTTTCCCCTCATGCATTTTCTTGGCAGCATGTTTGTAATGCCTTAGCATGGTTCAAGTACTCACTTTCAGTTTATGTATCTCCTGTCATTAAAAGGCCAACTAGGACCATGTCATCAGCATATTTATATAAGCTGTAGCATTGATCTTGGATCCTAAATTAATATGTGTCCACAGAAAATAAAACAGGTAATAAAACACAGCCCTGTGGGGCCCCTGTATTTATGATGAGCTGCTCAGACACATTCCCATTAATACAAACTCTCTGTAACCAATTTGAGAGAAAATCCCTTATCCAAAGAATTAGACCACTGTTGACCCCATGATCATATAACATTTGCAAAAGAATGTGGAATACAAAAGAATGTGCAAAAGGAAAAAGTTCATTGTATTAAATGTATTTAAATTTAATAAACATAGTTATTATTTTAATATATATTTTTTCTCAAAAAATAAAAAAGGAAAGTTTAATAAGAAATATATTTATTTAATTACATGATTTCTTTAGACAAATATCTTTACATAACACATAACGAGAACAATAGTTCATAAAGGTTCTTGTTATTCTGATTTTCACAGCACTTGTTGTGCAACATAGTGTTGTACTTTATCCATTTGTTAAGACAAGATTCCCCTTTTTCAATCATTTACTTCAGCCAAATTCCTTACTGTGTGTTGTGTGTCTAGAAATCAGATACAGAATAAATCATTGATATTTCTGCCACCTTTGAACTAGAATCACTGATCCACTGTGAGGCATTACATTGTGTAGCCATTGGGATGTCATTGGATGTGCTTTATTTAGGTGTCACATTTCCCTAAGTCAAAAATATCTGAGTGCACTCACAAGTAATGTCTCGTCTTAAAAAAAATCTCTAAACATGCAAATGTTACCGTCATCATATCACGGGGACTGGGAAGTTAACATCCTGGAGAAGCACTATAATGTGAATGCAACATCTGTGCTAATTTCATTACAAAGTGAAATCTCAGATTCTATTCTGTTTTGAAAAATGCTATTCCCTAAATTTTTGGAACAGTAAAGATCAAACATTTAAATACAATTGTATACAAGTTATTTATAAAACAAATAATAAATACATAAACGAGGCATTCAGATCATCCATCACAATTAGCAAAAAATACATTTAGTATCGTTTTGTGTAGGTTTGGCCAGTGAGGAAATTCCAAGCAGATTCCAAACAGATTCCAAACAACATCCCTCAAAAACAGGTTTCTGTGCGGCACCCATGTCAATGCACATCAGCTGCATGGTAATAAACATTTGATATTGAAGCACATTGATATCGGTGTCTGCATAACACTAGATTGTTCAACTCTTCACCATACATTGTCAATACATTTAATAAAACTATGTATTGACAAGAGAATCTGTAGCAGACTGGCTTGTGGATGTGAGGTCGGCAACATTGAAAACATCTGAAACAAAATCAAACATATTATTAAACTTCATATCATATCAACATCATAGTCAGTGTTGCATTTTAAGTAGTTAATGACAGATGAAAGTTCAAGATGATATTACAATACTGAGAAACTAGGACATACGGTTATGGATAAGCATTGTTTGCATCTATGAAATATGTATTTTGCCACTTTCATTCAACAGGGATAGAAACTTACATATTCAGGATTTGAAATTATTATTATTATTTTAAAGATTGTTTATTTTTGAATTCCCATGATTATCAGCCAGTAATTTATTTTAAGTAAATGTCTACTTACTTCTTCTTCTAAATCTGTTTCTGAATCTGTTTCCAGATGAAGAGTTACCAGCACTTGTACTCTGCAAAAGAAAAATAGACAAAAACATTCAGTGCCGATAATTAGGTGAACAACTGTGATTTATGCTTTTTTCCATTACAAATGACATTTTATTGCAATGTAACACATATTAATTTTACTTCTTTTTAGCCTTCTCTGCATAACTAATTGCCTCCCTAAAAACAATTGAGATACAAAATACAAAAAAAAATACAAAAATATATAGATTTACCATATTTACATATATATGTGTGTGTGTGTGTGTGTGTGTGTGTGTGTGTGTGTGTATATATATAACAAATAATAAGACTCACCCTTGTCTGTTGGGAACCTGCTGTTACAAATGAGAATCTTCTAAACACAGCTGCTCGTATCTGTTGGTAAAATATATAAATATATTACATTGCAGCTTGTAATACACATATTTAAGTGGTGTGTTACAGAAGTCTGTAATCTATGGTTTAGCCATTGAGCATAACTGAGCACTGAGCATTGATATTAGACAGAAGAAATAATATTTCTCAATCAAATTTAAGAAGAACACCTTTGGATTGTTTAAATTAGAATTAAACTGAATCAGACCTTTAATTGAACAGTGCGCAATAAAACATACCATATGCCTTTAACTGTATTCAAAATGAAAGGCAAAGCAATGTAAAAGGACCAACAAACTAACAAATATAACAAACTGTTAAAATAAAGAAATACAAACTTACTTTACTGTCTAACAGGGTTCCAAACACTAAGATAAAGAATCCCTGAAAATAAAAAAATAAAGGGAATAATATTAGTAACATAATACACAGAATTATGTTAAACATTTGTATATGTATTTTGTATTTGAATTTACATGCATATTTTCCCTTTAGTTATTTATAAGTGGATGGGTTACTTATAAATTAACCTTTTCCACCGAGTGGACTTTTCAACATCTTTTGTTTTAAATTAGAAAACATATTTTCAGCCTTTTCAAGGTTAAATTGCTGTTAAAATAAATACCTCTGAAAAAAAAATAGGGAATCAGTCTTCCACACTCATGAAACCTGTTTTAAAGACTTTTCTAAAAATTATGGAAGTAACTCTCATAACAAATACCATTTAAAGGGACAAAATATCCACATATCCACTCTCTGTGAGTGCGATAATATGTAAATATGTTTAAGTACCTGTAATGAGTTGAGGACTGCAAACACAACGTGGAGTCCTATACTTTCTGGATTCACCACCAGTCCAATTCCAAATCCCCAGGTAAGACCGAAAAAGGGTGTAAGAATTGCAATGCACCTCACTATCACAATCAGGGCATTTTTCTCGTCAGATTGATTGGTCTCTCCCACACCTCTTCTGAGCATTTTGAAAATGACCACGATCAGAATAAGTAAGTTGATGGCAACTATGGTTAAGGCCGGGATAACAAAGGCCAGAAGCGCCTTTGTGTCATTCCAGTTCAGCCAACATGCTTTCTCCATGATGTAGTGAGACTGAGGGACTGTAGCAGCCACTGTGACAACAGCTATGATGAGAGGGCAGCCGTAGCCCAGACTGAAGCCTATAGCCAGCATGGCTGCCTTGGACAAGTGAGAGAAAATCATGATTGTTCGGTAGAAAAGCAACAGAGCTGAAGTCAACATCCAGAAGAACAGAGCCAGGTAGAAAAAATGAATGAAAAAGGTTGCTGCGGAGCAGGCAGGCACCGGCGTTTCCTTTGTTGTCCCGGCTATGGCTGAACCTATTAGGAACCAGGTGTCAGCTATCAACAGAGACACGGCAATGTTAACAATTGACACGTGCCGCATGTACGATATGCTGTTTTTAGTCACAATGGTCCAGACAAAGGCTTCAATTATTAGGCACAGGATTAAGCTCAACATTGATATCCCCACTCCTATGTAGGTAATGAAATCCAAAAGCAAGCGATAGGCCTCCGGAATGCTGGGGGACATCAAAATCGAAAAAGAGGTCAGGTGATTGCAGACACAAGTGACACTGCCATTTCCTTTGGACTGAAACTGACACCCAGAAGAATCCCATCCTCCTTCCGTGTCATACAAAGAGAAATTCCAGAAGACACATATAGGATTTACCAATGATGTATTCTTTAAACCGAAGCCCAGTGAAACATCGGTTATCATGCTTTTCACATTTACTGACATTACTATTCCATTGATACTGATTTTTGTGTCATTTGTGTTGTTTGCAGTCCTTGTCGGTAAGATGTCTGAAAGAGTCTTAAAGGCAATGCTGTTGACTGTGGTATTGGCTTCAAGTTCTGAACCTGGAATATTTATCTGACCCGAAGTATTCAAGTTTTGAAAGGCTGAATTGTAATTGCCATAAGGAACTATTGTGCTTTGTAATTCGATGTTATCTGTTGTGATATTGACACTTTCATTTGCAGAGAAAGACTGGATGAAACGTTCAACTGAAAGCAGCATATTAGAGCTTTGGTTTTTTGTGTCATTTCCACTGTTGAGATTAGACCAGGTGTTCACTGCTGTTTTGTCTAATATGATATTCAAGACTCCTAGAAAATTCTGGAAAATAAAATTCAGAGAATCAGAATCAATTAAAAAAACTAAAAACAATTATAACAGTGTAACAATAAAAAGTGTTTTAAAATAAAATAGTTTTGTTGGCATTTAAAAAAGTATGACTTTTGCGGAGCATCCAGCCCCCTGCAATGCAACAGCTACCCAGTTATATATTCATTCCCTACACAGAATATTATCAGTGGGAGAAAACAACATGTTTGTAATAATTTAATATTTGTAATAATGCATTCCTATTATCCTCTCTGGGATATATACCAATAAAGGCATGGCTTACTCAGGTGTGGACAGCAGGGAACCACATAAATAATAGTATTAATATAATAAGGTATTCATTATTTCCAAAGCTTAGTGGCATAAGTTAGAGCCGTGATTCTCAACCCTGCTCCTGGAGGACCCCCCTACCCTGCTGTGTTTTTGTTCCAACCGAGCTCTCTATTACTTTATTGAGCCCTTAATTGAAGTAGTAATTTAATAAACCAGAGCCATTTAATTATCTTAAACAGTAGGAGTCAAATATAAGCCAAGTATAAAATTGTATAAGGAACTAATTATCTCATTAAGGAACCAACTTTTGATCAGTTACAGAATTTAAAAAGTCAAATGTAAGCAAATTATTACTTCAATTAAAGGTTCAAGTAAATAATTGAGCGCTCAGTTGGAACAAAAATCAGCAGGGAAGGTGGTCCTCCAGGATCAGGGTTGAGAACCACTGCCTAGAGGTATTGTTTAAATAAATTAAACTTACCGTCATCACAGTTGTGTTAACTGTAATGTTTTCTGAAGCTATTGAAAGGATGCTCAATATTTTTACAATACTAGAAATTGATTCTGTAGAGTTAGTTATAGTGTCTTTTAAAATTGTTGAAACATTATTAATAGTTTCCAGAATCACTGGAAGCTGAGCTTGTACAATTTGTGTTGGTTGATTTGACAACTGCTGTGAAGAGAAATAGAAAGCAGTTTATGGCAGGATGGCTACAATAAATTATATTTTTGAAAACAATGCAGTACTGCAGTACTGATACTCATAGATTTTATATAATCTCTCCAATACTATCAGCTCGAAGAAGGCAGAAATGGGGACTATTTTTATTATTATTGTATTAGGTATGGATATTCACTCTAAAGTAAGATAGTTATATTTGTTATGAATAATTAATGTATACCTTTGTGTCCACACACCCTCTAGATAGATGTTCAATATTCAAGGGGGGTTGGGGGGTGACAGTATGATATTTCAGACAATATTCTGTTTTGTAATAATTCTTATTACCAGTTGTATTTAGTCAGTCCTGTTAAATACGGTCTAATAAACAGTCCCATCACATACATTTTAATACCCTTATCTTCCATTTTATTTCAGTGAAAATAAATGGGCATTACCTGAAAGGTAGAAAGAATATTGGTTATTGGTTTTAACACACAGGTATTCTTCTGAAATATCCAAGTTCCATTTGTGCATTGTGCTGTAATATTTCCATTATAATTTTCTCCACAAGTTGAGACTGACGTACTGCCTTGATTTCCTTGACCAAACATGAGATCACTACACTCTGAAAAATGAATACTAAAATTAATCAGAATAAGAATAATTGATCTAAAAATGTATTAAACGGTATCTTTTGTAAGTGGAGGAAGAGAACAGTGACATGGGATGTATGTTATTTAACGATGCATATGCACTATTTATTAATTTATTAATTAAATCAGACACTTTCATTCACCACTCACATAATATAGATTCTGTTATAGTAAGGGCCAGATGAACCAGATCAAATTTTTCCCGTTTTTACCACTTTTAAATTCTAGCTGATAAACAATATGCATTTGCTTATGAACCACAAAGTGTTTTATATCTATTTTTTCAGAACAACCTCTGCTAAATGCATTTTTCATGTATAATGTACTTATAAGACAGTAATTGAGTGAAAAATGTGCAATAAACTAAAAAAATAAGAAACGTAATTCATTTTTTTATTATTATTGATTTCGCCCTCCACACAGTAATAGTGAACAGTTTTCACATTTAGAACATGCTCTTCAAAGCCTTAGCTATTGAAATTCTAACTGCAAAATGATTAAATGAAAGTGAGTGTCCCTTTATATTATATTAAGATATTGTCCTTCCAGCAGGAGAATGTAATCATGACTTAAATGTTGATATTTCTTTATTCATAAAACACATAGAGGATGAATCTGACATTGCAAAAGCTATACTGTTCAGGGCAGTTCAATTGGAAACTCAGTTTGACTCAAAAGTGAGAATAGGTAAGTGACCATTATTCAGTACTCTGCTACGCTATCTACAGTACACTTACAGTACAGTATCATACAGTATGCAGTATACTCGGCCCATACAACACAGCCCATCTGCTTGTTTTTCTGGTGCACTCTTCGCAATCATCTCATCCCACCCCGAGAGAAAGCATCAAAGTTTTACAGTCATTTGCCTCCCACCATATTTTCCCTTTCTCAATCCAATAGAAGAGGTTTTCTTCAGCTCTGCATTGGAAAGTTCACCTGAGAAACTCATGGTCGAATTCAACTAGGATGGCAGAGTTGGAGCAAGTTCAATAAGAACGTTCTTGTTTTAAGGTAGTATGTAAGTGTTTGCATACGTAACATAAGCATTAGGCTATACATTTCTCTTAATCTGGAAAGGCATATTTTCCATTCAGTTTGATTCAAAGGGATGACATTGTGGTCTTATTTTCACTGTAACATCGTGATACTGGAAAACATAGCTTGTGATATAGATAAACACATGTGGCCAGAGACATTAGAGGCAAGATGCTGCATGAATGTATTGTGTTTGATTATAGTAGTTTACTGTTTTTTTTATAAAAAAAAAAAATGGGGGGGGGGGGTTGGGGGGTTTATACCTTCACACATTTCCTTTTTGCTTACAGATACTGTATACTGTATAGCTGTATAGATAATGTGCATATATGGCTTCATTATGTGTGTCTGAAGAGAAATGTTCATTTTGGTGAACTTTTGCAGTCTGCAAACCGTTTGTACCATTGTGTGAGTAGTTTTGAAAACATGACATAGTGTTTTATGAAATGTGTGTAAACAATTGAGAGACTGTTGACCTAGCTGTCAATCACAAAGTGAACTAACACAATGTATCTGTCTATCTATGGGTAGAGAAAAAAATCCATGTCCTTATTTTATATGGATATACAGTAACATGATGAAAAGATGTATCACTTACCCGGCTTTGGTTGGCAATACAATCCGTCCGGTGGAAGAGCTTTTATGCATTCACATGAGTTTTGTGTTGAGTTTGAACAAGGTTGATACTGAGTGCAGTTGGCAGGTGCCCAAATATAATTATTATCACATGTGCACCATATTTCTTGACCATTTGGGGAACACACTGAAGGAAGAAGCACAAACTACTTACACTTTCAGCTGGGTTGTTTGTACTTTGAAATGTTAATGTGTGTATGTATGTATGTATGTATGTATGTATGTATGTATGTATGTATGTATGTATGTATGTATTTGAGCATTTTAGAAGATTACCAGCAAACTATAAAACTGTTATAAGAAATGTTTGCCAATGCACTTTCACTCTTATTAAATAAAATAAACAAAACAAAACTATGTAGCATAGTTTCTCCTTGCAAAGAGAAAGCCACTACCAAGTGACAGGAAGTGGGTTGGTCAAAGTTTTTATTTAAACGGGTGCTCTGCCAAATAGTGTCACCAATGGCTGGATTAAATCAGATCTCTGACCCAGTCCACTAATTGGAAACTACACACATGCACATCATAGCGATTACATTCATGATTAGAAGAAAGTAGCATCTTATTCAAAATGAAGCCACAAGCTGAGTACAGTTTTGTACCTTTTTATTAGTGGGTGGGTCAAAGTCTTCATTTAATCCCAGCCCTAGAGGAGACACTATTTGCCAGTATCAGTACCAAATAATGTCACTATGTGTTTTGTAACTACAATAACTTGCGGTCTTACTCTTAACAGGAGACAATATTTGGAAAATAAAATTTCAAGTTTACAATATGTATGCTCTGATTAATTCACATGAGCACAAAAGTCTGAAAAGGCCCTTTTCTGATGGTGACACTTTTTGGAATAAAACTGGGCCTTGGATTGATTATAAAATGCCTTTTCAATCCTGCTCGAAACCTTCTTTGCTTTAATTTCATTTTTTTAATTTCCAATTCTTTCTCCCATTCTACCCTGCTTTTACCGTAACTGTGTCAGATTTTCTTCAGTTGAAAAAGATGAAAGTGATAACAATTACCAGCAACTCTTATAATGAAAAAAATATAAGAGGATTATTTTTTACTGTTTTATTAACATCAAATTAAAAACATAATTTAATTTTGTTTAGCAACAAATTATTGGATTGATAAAGCTTAGAATGTAGTTCTTGCACCATTAATAATATCATTACAAAAATAATCTAACAGGTAAAATATTAATAGTAAGTGCTTACCTGTAGTTATGGCAACATTAGTGATATTGATGTCGGCATCAAGGTCAAGTGGGTATGTCAAACTCACCAGGACACTCCTCAGTTGATCTATTATAATATTTGTCGCATCCACCTCAATATCGATAATGTAGTCTACCTTACTTGCTGCTGCTGTGAAGGAAAAAAAAAAAAGGCTTATACATTTACACGCACACACACACACACACACACACACAAACTTGACTTAAATTCTATCATAGTTACATTCAGTAATACTAATTACTCATTAATGATTGTCATCACAGTTGAAAAAACTAACTAAATAGCTAGATCAAAACAAAATGAAGTTACATTAATTAATCAAATAGGATTTAATTGATTATTTATTGTGTAAAATATGTTGTTGAATTATTTACCTGCACGCTTTTTTCTGAAATGAGCTGGAGGTTTACTGACACCATTTTCTTCTGCATCATTAACCTAAGAATCAACAATAGCATATTTGGCAAAGTGAATCCTTCCAAGTTTAGACAAAGAAATGCTAAAAGTATAATAGCTGCCTGTGTGTCGGAGGTTTCTTTGGTATAGGTTTTTCTGCACATGTTCATGAGCAAATTATTCCTATTCCTACCTACCTAAGTCTTGTCTTTTCCTTCAAATCTCTGTTTCACTGAAAGGAATCAGATGTAATGGACAATGGAAAAACTTTACATCACATGTCTTGTAGTTCCCATAAAAAGGGTATTTATATAGAATCTGTCTTGTGTTCAGTTTGAGCTTCCCCCCAAATATATTTTAGAGTGTCTGATAATTCAATTGCTAATATTTCTAAACAATTTCAGTTTCTATTCTAGATGTATTATCAATATATATTTAAATCCCACTTTGCCAAAAGGGTGGTGTGGTATACAAAATGGGCAAGTACTGAGACGGCTAATCTGAACCAATTAGTAGTTGTAATTTATCTTAGAACGAGAGGTAGAATCAGTAAGGAATAAAAGGTGATGCTTTATATACTGTACTGAATTTGAGGGGGATTGCATCATGTTAATGAGCTCATGTACACAAGGAGCCCTGTTACATAACACAAAGCTGAATATGTTATTGTATTCATGTCTTTAATCTGTAAAATAGGCTCCTTACCGGCAAGGAGTAGTGGTCCGGAATCAGTGTCTCTGTCCTGGATAATTCACTTATTAAGAGCAGTATAGTGGAAGAGAACAGAATCTTGAATATTGCCATTCCTGTCTGGGCAAAAAGGGAAAACAACAACGATATTGTAATGTCATATTGTAACATCCATGGCCTTGGAGCAGGACCAATCACTGGATATAACTGGAATCAGAAGCATTTTGCCTAGGGTTGTCACCTGGCCCAACAATACCTGGAGGTTCTTAAACATGACAGGTTTTGATGGCTGCATGAACCTGAAATATGATAGGCATGATCAACCAGTCCTGGAACATTTCTGATCTTTAAAATTTTCCTGAAGGCAGGTTAATAATAACAATATTTTTGTTCTCTTTTTTGTTGGTTTTCTTCCAGTGTTTTACATTTTACTTTATACTTAGCTCACACAGATGTCTAACAGTTTTGGTTATAGACAAACGCAGCAGGAAAGGAAGCAGAGCAAAAGATTTAATCAGGAGAGCTGAAATCTTGTTTTTCAATGGCTGCAGCAAAGGTGGATGTAAGCAAAATACATGCTAACCTGTTCCAACATTCAGCAGCTAGGTGTCGCCACTGTCCCAGCACTGTGATGGGAATTTTTTTAATTCGATTTAAATATTCAATAAGATACTGTTGTTTAATACCAGCTAGGTCTCTTTCCAGTGTAAACATGGCATGAATGATAAACATACATTTAATCTGACTATCAGTGTTATTTATTTAAAGTATTTCTCTCTGCTAAAGATTTGTGAAAGGATGCTCTCCGTTTCGAGGGTCTGTCTTGTCATGTGCCATCTTTGCGAAGATACCCAGAGCAATCTGACTCAACAGAACAGCATGATTCGCATCACACATAATTCACTGTAAGAGCATACCTGAAAAAAGCTTGTTAAATTGTGTATGGAAGCACTGAAACACATATCAATTACTTAATTATAAACACATTTAAGGAAGTTAGTAAAGTGAAACAGTAATAATACAGGTAGCAAATAAAAAACTGATTAAAAAAAGTGGCAAAGACAACTTCAATATCTTAATTGTGTACTAAAATGTTTATTTAACACAAAGACCTGCAAGTTTTAAAGTTATTTTGTAACCCTGTCTGCACTTACTACTTCTCAAATTTAAAGAAACTTAAAAGCTGGTATCAAGGAATGCAATTTTGCTATTTAGATTAATGCAAAGTTATGTACCTGATATGCAGTTATGTAAAAGCAATGCAGGCTCCTGCAAAGATTAAAATTCTCTTCCATCCATATATTCCTCTGGTTGGCTTTTTTCTGATTATAGATCTCTGCTCCTTGTTGAGCAAAAAAACTAAATTTTCTGTTACCTGCTGGCAGCCTAACTTTACAGTTTTTCAACTTGTTTGTTCCTGGAAAGTTTTTTATACCAGAAACTAGCATGCAACTCCTTTCTGTTAAGGTACCAGAGGACTCACACCATACCAGGGTGTCATCTGGTCACAACTATTATATAACTTTATTTAAGTTTCTGATTTTCTTTTCTACATGACTTCAAACCATAGTCTATTACATATAACAGAGTATGCCATTTTGACCACAATTGTAACAATACATGTATTGAGTTGAAATATACACAGGCTCATTTTAATTTGCGCTTGTATGGACGGCTGTTATAAATGCTTAGTTACTGTTTCACAGCTAAAATAAAAATTATGTATATCTCCCAATAACCAAATTAACCTTTCCAAAAACTATAACGATCATGTGTTACTATGCTGATGAAAGATAGATAGGTAATATAAACGGAACTTGATATGTGCTATGTTTTTAGCATTATATCCACCCTGAATCTAAGGTTTTCTGATATGTTCTATGTTTCTAATCCATTAAACGTACAGAGCTAATCGAAGAATATCACTCAGTGGAGGAACTCACTTCACATTCCTTGGAAAACCTGTTTCGATTTGCATGTCTTAAATATTTCATGAGATCACATGCATGCATGAGTATGCACATGCATACTGCTGCTAGAATGAAAAGGAAACTCAAAGAAGATATAATTGCCCTTTTAAGTTAATATGTCACAGGCTCTGCATTTTTGGGTTCTCTGCTTACCTTTGCCTGTCATAAAGCAAGTACCTGCAGCTGATGTTGGAAGATAGTCTAAGAAATGTTCATATCCCTTGGGCACTTTTCTGACATATATTTCAATTACACCTTCCTGTGTCCTCTTTCTGATGTGTGATTAACCACTTTACAATCCAAACTATTAACAACAATGGGAGGACATTTTTTGACTACCTTTACATTTTAAAAGGGATAGACCAAATGAAAACCCTGTACCCTATCACTCTCTAACTACTACAAGTTTTTAATTTACGTTACGCAGGATGGGTCAAAGTTTTGATTTGGTCTGGGCCTAAGTATGTACAAATAAATTAATATTTTTTTCATTAGGATTAATTTGATACTTTGTTCTTGGTGGGCTGCTTCCCCCTACTGCCTGTCCCTTGGCTTTTAAAGTAACCTGCTGGATTTTGCAATTAAAATGCTTTTGGTGGCACAAGTCTTGTAGCAACATAGAAACTGCTTAATTAAGGCATTACATACCATTTAGATTATACACCCACAGTTGCAATTACAAGCCTTTAAGTTGGTATTATATGACTCAATGTAGGTGTAAGGCTATTATGAAACATATTTTAATTCAGTATTAGGTGCAGGTGAATTAAAAGCCTCAGATTAAAAAAAAAAATAGTCATAGGAGGAAAGAAACCATGCAGGTATTTGAATGGGTGAGTTAAATGTCACTTCTTTAAAAACTAATCTAGGCCAACAAGTTATAAAGTAAATATATATTTTCAGGAAAAGCAACCTGCATACTGAAGCAGTTTGTACATTATTTCTACATAAATTTAAAGAGTAAATAGACCCATGTTCATTCACACACACACACACACACACACACACACTTATTTCTCCTTATCTTAATGTTCTGGGAAAAGTATATTATTTCCTTGCAGTCTCTTGATTATTTGGTACAGCCACTGAACCTGTTGCCTTACACTTGTCTGATTTGCACACATATTGATCTTTTGCGTTACCTAATTTTTCATATTTTACACAGGAAAGAAAATAAACAGTCTAGTTTGTTCATGTCATCCAAATAGAATAATTGAAAAGCATATATATTTTTTTTAATCTGCACCGTTACCTTCACTGTTAATTAAATGTAAAACCTTCATGTAAGGGCAAATTAACCAGGGGGTCCAGGAAGCATTTAAATCAATATTCCTGTTATTGATCTAGTAAATAATACTATTAATGCTTAAAACAAATGTTAAGTATGCAAAGAAGGTAGTTTCAAAAGCAAATGAGGAGCTTTCAGTGTTTTCAGGCACCATAAATCAGACAATAAATATTAAGATATCACACGCTTGCGCACAGCCATTTTGACTTTCTCTGTGCTGTTAAACTACAACCTATGAAATACATACATACACACTGTGCATACACACATAACACACCAACACAAATACTGTTTAATTTTTTGAAACTATAAAAACTATACAAATTAAAGCTATGATTTTTATAAATAAATTACTTTGTGGGCCACTATAAGCAAATGTGTTGGGGCACAACATATTTATATTCCGATAGTACACCACTAGCGGAGCCACATAGCGGTGGCACTGGACACCCCTGACCTCTGATTGCCACCCCGGGTGCCACCACAAAATGTCATTCGCTCCCGGCAGTTTCATGCGGATTGATATCTCAGTTCACCTCTTGTTGAAAGAAGCGTTTATTGTGACGTTTTCAATCTGTTAATGTTACTCGAAAGATATCCTGTTTGTACAGTTAATATCAGTGCATTAAACACTGTGATTCACAGACCGGCGCAGCGCCTGACTAGTTACAATAAACTGAAGGATAATAATCGCATCAGCAGCCGATGGCATTAATACTGTATGGCAGCTGGCCGTGTTCAGGCTGTGTGTGTGAATGTGTGCAGGACATGAACATGATTCAGTTAACGTGTGTCCATTTACAATTTAAATTAATCAATACATAAATACAGCAGATCTGGGTTTCCCTCGAAAACATTAAGGACTGGTTTAATAAATGCGTCCATAAACGCCATGACTGAGACGCGCACTTTAGTTACATTATAAGCTGCTATATTGTATCTGGATGATTCATCGTGCATTTTGTTTCAACTGTAACTTGCCCTGGTTAAGGACGTTATTAATGGACACCAAACGAGCACGATGGGTCGAATGGCCTCCTCTCGTTTGTAAACTTTCTTATGTTCTTTTGTTCTTAATACTAAATAGCAAATATGTATTGTTATTGTTGCACATGGAAACGTATTCATATGTGAACATGCTTGTCTGAATATAATGTTGTCTACACGTTCAGCTCTTCCTAATACCTCTTAACAGAAACGTGTATTTATTACGCTGTTTACAATCATGTAAAGCAGAAAGAATAAAATACACACAAAAGTGCAACCGTAATACCACGTCAGGCTGTATCGCTCGCAGTGTTGTTCTCGGTCTTTGTTTTTAAAACGAAACACTAATTTTCTGTCATGAAGTAGCCTTGGCCACCCCATGTATAACACTCTAGTTCCGCCACAACACAGGAAAAACACATGAATACATGAATACAATTCTTGTGAACTCAGATTAAATTCATTTGTAATTCAAGTATGTGCATTCATATTGATTTAAAGGCTCTTATATGGAATTCATGTAGATCATATATATATATATATACATATATATACATATATATACATATACGTATATATACATATATATACATATATATATATATATATATATATATATATATTTAATTTATTCATTTATTTAAAATGAATTTCATATGAATAACAGCCTTTAAATCATTATGAATTCACATACTTGAATTACGAATGAATTTCATTTGAGTTAAGAAGAATTACATCATGTATCCATGTGTTTTTCCTGTGTTGTACTATCGGAATTCATGAGGAATGAATGCCCATTGTTGTAAAGTGTTACCGAAAAGATCTTAGCTTTAAACTTCTTCCTCATGTTGACGAGATAAAGACAGTTACAGTCCAAGGATTCCCTGCTATAGTTATGAATCACCTTTAATGTATTTATATTTAATTTATAGCATTTATAATATATTCTATTATTGTTGTGTGTACTATTCTGTCTTCTTACGTGAGATATTATGTAATGCCTCTGTTATGAGAGCTGGTCTGTCCACACAGGGAAGGCACACAATCAACCCAGTCATCATGTCAGTGAAATCCATCCTGTCACTGTCTTATCACAGAGCAAACCAGAGCAGGAGTGAGGCTATGCGTATTGATTTACAATAGTTCTTAATACAGTTGCATATTAACACATCTTAAAAAAACAAAAAAACAAGGATGCAAACTGATATAAGATTTTCTTCTAAACGGTATTGTCTTTGCTGAGTATACAGTGAGATGTATTAGTAACATTTGGTTTTCATATTGCTGTGGGAAGTTAATGTGAAATTACATATCAGGGAGACCAGGGTAAATTGTTCTATTGGAAAGATACAGCGCTTTTGGCACATTTAAATGATGCTTCCCATTCTGCCACATGACTGAGCATTTGTATTTTTCGGAGGGTGCATTGTAACAGCATGCCCCTCATCAGCTAGTACCAAGTTACCATATATATGGCTATTTGAGCTGCAAACTAGATTGAAATGTAACAGGAACAACCCATAACATATTTCTCACATTTTCTGAATTAGATGTACAACATTGTCTCTGTTACAGAACCAGTTACACTCAATATAATTCAATAGTTTTGTTTTTGTTTTTTGTCAGTGAGAAATACACATGGTTATGAGAAGGGCATCTTTAAAAAAAAAAAAATCTTAGATTTTCAGGGGGATCAGAAACATGAATACTGACTGCATCCACAAAGGATTCTTATAAATTGAATTATCTCAAATAACAAAGAACATAATCATTCATACTACCAGGAGTTTCTTTTTGACTTGAAGAGGCTTGAATTACTCTGGTCAGCTGGGAGCATTTGTATTGTCAGTGGAAATGAAATTTAAACTTTTTGGGCACTGTAAATAAAGATTTTAACAAATGTATGTCAAAAAGAATGTTCTCCCCACTATGAATCCAATGTGTTTGGTGCTGTCTAACTGCCTGTCCTCTGGTCTTGGTGCTCTTAGTTGCAGATGGATAGAGAGGTACATATATTGTGAACTTGTGTACAATATTTGCAAAGCCATTACTGTGCATTCCTATCATATTCCTCTTCATTTAGGTCTGTAAGTAAGGCCAAAATATCTACAGAGACAGCAAACATTACTCATAGGAGACAAAAAAAATGCTAACTGAAACAGTTTGTATGTTTGTATGCTTAATGATAATGGGGGGGAAAAGCCTCTACAGCTCTTTGACAATTTTCTTCAATAGAAACCACATTAATAAGAAGAGAACCTTTGTCCATTTATATCTCGCAAGGGGTAACACTTTATAATAAGGTGCTGTGATTCCTCATTAATTAATATATGAATACCACAGGATTTAAACATCAATACCTCTTGAACATCAACTGATTTCTGATGTTGAGCACATCAACAGTAACCCTAAAACCTAATTCTATCCCTATTGTACATGTGATTGATATCAGAACTCAGATGAAGAGCATGACATAATTACTTAGTATTTACTCCTGTGCTGTTCATATATAAATTCATGAGGAATGAACATAGTTATAAAGTGTGACCCTTAGAATAAAATATCAACTCACTATCTTAAATAAACATTTCAAAAGCTGCATACCCCATACTGACATCAACATAAAAAAAAACATTCATAGAATGATACTTTTTAAAACTCCACTTACCAAGCAAAGCATACCAACACAATAACACATTCAAGTGAAAATGTAAGGACTCATCGTAAGATATCTGAGCATGAACAATAAAGAGTGTCCTGTTACTATGCTGTTCATTTGTAATAGCTAATCACCACACACATTTTCTGTTGGATGAAAGTGAATATTTGAAATGGAACTCAGTTTCTTTACCTTCCTGAAGTTGCGATGCCCTTCTCTGCAGCACACTGTTCTTTAATCAACCTGTGAGCCCCTCTCCTCAGGGCTGGCAACACTTATCTATCTGGCTGTTGGTGTCTGCAGTTTAAAAGGTTTTTTGATAAAATTGAAGCTTCACCTTGATTTTGTGCAGTCCTTTGTTAGACACACCTCCATTGTGACAGTAAAAAGCAAGATTTCCTGAAATGCTGTATGAGAAGCAGTGTACACACTTGTCAAACAGGTTTGCTTTATTTTCTTCCAGTTGCTTCCTTGTATCTTAAAATGCTTTCAGTCAAGTGCAGAGATAAAACAACAAACAAACTGTTATTCCACCCTGTCCAGATTAAATAACTGAGATTAAATTATATAAAATAATCTTGGTCTGAAATGACCTTCACATTTTATTGTGTAAGAGTATTTGTGACACCATCTTAATTTTGTAGTTCTCCATTTGGACAGGGATATTTGTACATGATTACTGCAGCAACCTATTACATAATAATAATAATAATAATAATAATAATAATAATAATAATAATAATTATTATTATTATTATTATTATTATTATTATTATTATTATTATTATTATTATTATTATTATTATTATAATACAAAGTTTAATCTGGAGGCTTACTCTTCCTTCTGGAAGGGCACCTGAGGGAAATTTATACTGAAAAAAAATATAAATGCAACATGTAAAGTGTTGGCCCCATGTTTCATTAGCTGAAATGAAAGATCCCAGAAATTATCCATACACACACACAAAAAAAGGTCATTCTCAACCTTTGTTTACATCCCTGTTAAATAATCCCTCCACCTGCCCAGTGTGCAGGATCAAGAAGCTGATTAAACAGCACGATCATTACACAGGTGCACCTTGTGCTGGGGACAATAAAAGTCTACTCTAAAATGTGTAGTTTTGTCACACAACACAATGCCACAGAGTCTCAAGTTTTGAGGGAATTGTGCATTTGGCATGCTGACTGCAGCAATGTCCACCAGAGCTGTTGCCAGAGAATTTCATATTAATTTCTTTACCATAAACTGCCTCCAAATTTGTTTTAGAATGTTTTTACTGTATCTGAAAGGGCTCTTAGAAGCAAGGTATGTCCTCTAATACTTACTTCTTTTGATTATTACACCCAAAACTCAGGAGAACAGTGACAGCTTAATCCTGGCATTTAACATGCAATTATTCTCATGGGTAGGTACACGAGAAATAATTACAGATTAGGTGCTGACGTGCACTGTGTGTCAAACATATTTCAACAGATTCATAGAAGATCCCTGACTAATGGTCTTGTGAAATGCAAATTTTCAAACAGGATTGGTAAGAGTGTCTGATAATAATAATAATAATAATAATAATAATAATAATAATAATAATAATAATAATAATAATAATAATAATAATAATGTTTTATCAATTAAAATGGAAGAGACCAGGGATTTGTTTTTTGCCCTTTTGCTTAGCAAGATATAGCTCATTGGATTCTTCCTTTTTCTGACTATTTTTGACTATTACATGATGGCTATTTATCAAATATAGAATATTATAACTGATCTACAATAGATTCATTTAGATATTATACCGATTTAAGCACTGTAAAGTCTGGCTTGGTTAATCATACAATAGCCAGACAAGAGACATGAAAATATTTCAAAGACAAAATGATTTGATAGAAGGATGAACTCAGACAGGCTATATATACGTGTGTGTGTGTTAATAAACTGTGGAAAAAATGCTAGGATACAAAATCTTGTTTAGCATCCTGTAGGAGTTAAAAAGAGGAAAATAATTACTAGTTAACAAAACTGTTTAATTAAAGAGAACTAAAAATGCCCTGATAAGAAGCCTCCAGACTACTCCTGTATTTCTGCTTCCTCTAACTATACAATGAACAGACTGTAGCATAAATACTGACTGACTCACACGACACAGACCGTGTAAAAACAGGTGAAACTACCATATCCCTTAAATTCCCCTCTATGTGATTCACCAGGAAAATATTTAATTATATATCATAATGGTTTAAGAAGGAGCAGGAATACAATAATTCTAGTTCAGATGACATTGTGAAATGGCAGAATGTGTATTACAAAAAACAGTACAATATGGAAAATGTGTTTATTTTTTCCCATATGTTTTGAATGTATATAATCCTTATATTTATGGGTTATTTTATTTTTGATAATTACAAGTATTTCAAATAATAACAAATATCTCCAAGTCTGTCTCTATGCACCATGCCTGTAGAAAAACAGTTTTAATTAGGATTACATTGGATGAGATTGGATTGGATTTATATTACACTTATCTCAAGCATGTGTTTGTAGAATTACATATTTCTTAACACTTTTTGTTTCTTGGTGGTTGAATTTCTCAGCACCTATAAATAACCCTTAACAAACATTTTCTTAACTTAAGTCTAACTATTGTACAGAGTGTATCACAACCATTAATTAGTCATGGTTGTGAGTTGTAAGAGTCGTCATAATTTGGAACAAACTCCCCAAGCCGATAATTTGTGAACATTTAAAAATAGACTGGATAGTATCCTTGGATCACTTACAGTGAGGGATTTGATCCCCTGCTGATTTTGTACGTTTGCCCACTGACAAAGAAATGATCAGTCTATCATTTTAATGGTAGGTGTATTTTAACAGTGAGAGACAGAATAACAACAAAAAAATCCAGAAAACTGCATTTCAAAAAAGTTATAAATTGATTTGCATGTTAATGAGGGAAATAAGTATTTGACCCCTTCGACGTAGTACTTGGTGGCAAAACCCTTGTTGGCAATCACAGAGGTCAGACGTTTCTTGTAGTTGGCCACCAGGTATGCACACATCTCAGGAGGGATTTTGTCCCACTCCTCTTTGCAGATCCTCTCCAAGTCATTAAGGTTGCGAGGCTGACGTTTGGCAACTCGAACCTTCAGCTCCCTCCACAGATTTTCTATGGGATTAAGGTCTGGAGACTGGCTAGGCCACTCCAGGACCTTAATGTGCTTCTTCTTGAGCCACTCCTTTGTTGCCTTGGCTGTGTGTTTTGGGTCATTGTCATGCTGGAATACCCATCCACGAACCATTTTCAATGCCCTGGCTGAGGGAAGGAGGTTCTCACCCAAGATTTGACGGTACATGGCCCCATCCATCGTCCCTTTGATGCGGTGCAGTTATCCTGTCCCCTTAGCAGAAAAACACCCCAAAGCATAATGTTTCCACCTCCATGTTTGACGGTGGGGATGGTGTTCTTGGGGTCATTCCTCCTCCTCCAAATACGGCGAGTTGAGTTGATGCCAAAGAGCTCGATTTTGGTCTCATCTGACCACAACACTTTCACCCAGTTCTTCTCTGAATCATTCAGATGTTCATTGGCAAACTTCAGACGGGCCTGTACATGTGCTTTCTTGAGCAGGGGGACCTTGCAGGGGCACTGCAGGATTTCAGTCCTTCACGGCGTAGTGTGTTACCAGTTGTTTTCTTGGTGACTATGGTCCCAGCTGCCTTGAGATCATTAACAAGATCCTCCCGTGTAGTTCTGGGCTGATTCCTCACCGTTCTCATGATCATTGAAACTCCACGAGGTGAGATCTTGCATGGAGCCCCAGACCGAGGGAGACTGACAGTTATATTGTGTTTCTTCCATTTGCGAATAATCGCACCAACTGTTGTCACCTCCTCACCAAGCTGCTTGGCGATGGTCTTGTAGCCCATTCCAGCCTTGTGTAGGTCTACAATCTTGTCCCTGACATCCTTGGAC
Organism: Amia ocellicauda; assembly: GCF_036373705.1. Lineage (NCBI taxonomy): Eukaryota > Metazoa > Chordata > Actinopteri > Amiiformes > Amiidae > Amia > Amia ocellicauda. The sequence goes on along the minus strand of NC_089850.1, from coordinate 41,553,020 downwards.
AGCTCTTTGGTCTTGGCCATGGTGGAGAGTTTGGAATCTGATTGATTGATTGCTTCTGTGGACAGGTGTCTTTTATACAGGTAACGAGCTGAGATTAGGAGCACTCCCTTTAAGAGAGTGCACCTAATCTCAGCTCGTTACCTGTATAAAAGACACCTGGGAGCCAGAAATCTTGTTGATTGATAGGGGATCAAATACTTATTTCCCTCATTAACATGCAAATAAATTTATAACTTTTTTGAAATGCGTTTTTCTGGATTTTTTTGTTGTTATTCTGTCTCTCACTGTTAAAATACACCTACCATTAAAATTATAGACTGATCATTTCTTTGTCAGTGGGCAAATGTACAAAATCAGCAGGGGATCAAATACTTTTTTCCCTCACTGTAGTTATTGAAGGACACCAAACAAGCACGATCTGTCCTATGGCCTCCTCTCATTTGTAAACTTTCTTATGTTCTTAAGTTCTTATGTACTCTATTATGACTATTTGTTTGTCTTTTTGACAAATACAGTCAGGACGCTGAGTAGTTCTTGTGGAAGCCACTCAGGAAATAACAGTTGTTGAGAAATGCCTATAATTGTATCAGTGGAATTAATGTCTTAGGTGCAATTAAAATAAAAAAGTTGTCTCATAATAAATTCTGATATTGAACACACAAAGTTTTGTTCATTTTTTTTCCCGCTTCGCCCACTCCTTTATTATTACTTTGTGTAACTTGATCTCGATTTTGGGGGTTGTTTTTTCAAAGACCTTTGTTGTGTTTTTTTTTTTTGGTCGGGTGACACATTACAGAGAATGTGGAAAGGAAATGCAATTGTAATTAACAAAGAGGAGACATAAAGGCTCGGTTTATCAAAGAGAACGAGCGGGCACTTAAAAGGTGTCCTTTGTTGTTCTTTTTTTTATGTTGACACAAAATAAAACATGAACTGGCATTATATAACTGTAGTATACTTTGTAGTATAAAAACTAAGTTTTAACACAGTAAATCTTTATATCATTATGGGGTTATTAATATATCTTTCCTCATTAAAATACACTCACCTAAAGGATTATTAGGAACACCATACTAATACTGTGTTTGACCCCCTTTCGCCTTCAGAACTGCCTTAATTCTACGTGGCATTGATTCAACAAGGTGCTGAAAGCATTCTTTAGAAATGTTGGCCCATATTGATAGGATAGCATCTTGCAGTTGATGGAGATTTGTGGGATGCACATCCCAGTTTAGTACAGTGAACTCATTGTCATGTTCAAGAAACCAATTTGAAATGATTCGACCTTTGTGACATGGTGCATTATCCTGCTGGAAGTATCCATCAGAGGATGGGTACATGGTGGTCATAAAGGGATGGACATGGTCAGAAACAATGCTCAGGTAGGCCGTGGCATTTAAACGATGCCCAATTGGCACTAAGGGGCCTAAAGTGTGCCAAGAAAAGAAAACATCCCCCACACCATTACACCACCACCACCAGCCTGCACAGTGGTAACAAGGCATGATGGATCCATGTTCTCATTCTGTTTACGCCAAATTCTGACTCTACCATCTGAATGTCTCAACAGAAATCGAGACTCATCAGACCAGGCAACATTTTTCCAGTCTTCAACTGTCCAATTTTGGTGAGCTTGTGCAAATTGTAGCCTCTTTTTCCTATTTGTAGTGGAGATGAGTGGTACCCGGTGGGGTCTTCTGCTGTTGTAGCCCATCCGCCTCAAGGTTGTACGTGTTGTGGCTTCACAAATGCTTTGCTGCATACCTCGGTTGTAACGAGTGGTTATTTCAGTCAAAGTTGCTCTTCTATCAGCTTGAATCAGTCGGACCATTCTCCTCTGACCTCTAGCATCAACAAGGCATTTTCGCCCACAGGACTGCCGCATACTGGATATTTTTCCCTTTTCACACAATTCTTTGTAAACCCTAGAAATGGTTGTGCGTGAAAATCCCAGTAACTGAGCAGATTGTGAAATACTCAGACCGGCCCGTGTGGCACCAACAACCATGCCACGCTCAAAATTGCTTAAATCACCTTTCTTTCCCATTCAGACATTCAGTTTGGAGTTCAGGAGATTGTCTTGACCAGGACCACACCCCTAAATGCATTGAAGAAACTGCCATGTGATTGGTTGGTTAGATAATTGCATTAATGAGAAATTGAACAGGTGTTCCTAATAATCCTTTAGGTGAGTGTATAATCAATAATCAAATACAATGCATAGTTTGCATTAACCTGTTTGTGATTACTATTGAATCACATTATTTTTCATTTATAGTAATGTAAAACCACCGAATACATGGAAAAAATAAGGAGGCAGTAAACCTAATGAGGAAATAATTGTATACAGGTATATATATTTTCTATGGTTTACACAATTGTGTTTATCATACATTCCATTCAATCAAGCAATGGGGTGGTAAAATCAGCAGGCAGTGTTGTTGATTGAGTAGGCACAACACAGACAGGGGCCTAGAATATACTCAGGTCCCCAAAAGCAGGAGGGTTTAAAAAATGTTTTTGAACTTTTCAAAGAAACTCAATGATCACTAAAATACAGAATTGTACATTATTTAAGACTTTATCTGGGTTTTCACTGGGTCTCAGATACATTTTAGTTGGGGACTGGCAAGAACCAAATATTTGAAAAATTATGAGATATACTGGGATTGTGTTACAAAATATATTCTTGTATAGCACATATAATAAAGACATTCTCCAACTCTAGGTATGGAACAACATTTCTGATTTGTGATGAAGATAAAATAACTAGACTTTGTTGCACCACAAGAAGTAAAATGCCACTGAAAATGTTAAGGTTAGTACATTAGGTGTATAGACAAGACTCAATACCTTTTCTTTATAAATCCCTAGTTATTCTGGTAGAGATCAGTTTTTTAAGACCCACCATATGACCGATAATCTGTAATCCCTTTATATTTATAAACAACATGGTAATCCTTCCACAGAATATTTTTTTTATAATCTTTTACCAAGCTAAGATGATGTTTCACAATGGCACAAGTGTCAGACCCTTGTTCCACACCTACAGTAGAAATGGTTTTCTGAATTTGTGCCTTGCAATATCTAGAGGCTTGATGCAAAGAAGTCCTGCTTGTTTTTATTTTGTATTTAATTATATTCTTTGTAATTGAGGTTTCCCTCTTACAAGTAAGAAGCAGAGGTCATATTTAGACAAAGGAAAATAAACTCAAAATCTAAAATCACCAGAAAAGAAAAGAGGAAATGGCACACCTATGAGAAGTTAATCCAGTTAAAAAGAAATCTGCCAGGCAATGTTTGAGCAGTGTAATTGATTAATAAACTATCACTCCTCCTCTGGTTCCTTTTTCATACACACAATATGCTACAGCAAACAGAAGGACACTGATGCAGTAAAATATGAAATAATGTAATTGATTATAACTAAGCCCTCACACTTGTCAAGAATACGTATATTTTCTGTTTACATTATACAGTATAGCCGTGGGAAGGATGAAGAGAACCACTCCCCAGCTCCATGAACAGTGTGTAATGATTTGTTCTGTTTCTTTTGTAGCATCGGCTAAGTATGAATTAACAAAATCTTTACTTGCAGCATTCTACATTATTGTACCAAGTCTTTGCTTTAGTATTTCTTAGCAGACATGCTTTAATGTTCATTCATGCATGCTCCTCAGGTTTTATGGCATCTGGTTGATTTTGATCATAAATGGCCTAAGTCCCTCTTATGAGTGTCTTTTTTTTTACATTAAAAGCCTCAGGTATTGTTCACATTAGCGTCTTCTCTATAAGTTAGCATAAGAGATTTAAGAGTTTTATAGTCCCCCCCCCCCCCCCCCCAGGATGGTGTGCTGGAATCCTAGCTACTCTGTATAGCACTGCCAGTATAACTGTATAACTGGACATAAAATCCTAAGCAAGGGTTTTCGGGACTGGCTCATTTGATTGCAACTGAAATTAATCTTTTATTTGAAGTACTTATTAGAATCTAATCTTTCTAAACTGTTTGACAAGGGTTAGACATTAATATGTATGTACGGTATGGCCTTTCAGAAAGTAAAGACCACGAAGAATGTGAAATTGCTGTGATTTGGATCAGTTGTCACAGTTGAGCGCAGACCTGATCCTATGAGAAACAGGACAGGGCAGAATAGAGGCAGTAAAGTTCTTACTGGTCTGTAAAGATTGCCCCCCTGATTACAGGATGAAAACATTTACCAGCATAATTGTTCCCCTACCTATAAGAACATGACTGTGAGTAAACTTAGTCATTGCTTGCACAGCACTATGCAAACAGTATATAAGGAATCACAGTTTATTTTAACTTTTGTTATCAAACACAGATAGCTTGGTTCCCAATGTCCTGTTAAACCATTCAGCAAGACCATCAGACTGTGGGTGGTTGTAGGGATTGTATTTGTCTTATGTATCTGCAAAAGATTATTAACGTCACTAAAAAGTCTACAATCACTATTTTTACCTTGATCTGTGTGGGTAGTATGGAGGACAACATATCACAGTATAAACTGCTCCAATAGTGCCCTTGCTACTGTGCTAGCGTCTTTATCAGGCACTGGGATGGCCTGCACTCATTTAGAAAAATAATCCATGATCAGTGAAATGTGGCGATGGCCATTTGGGCTGGTAGATACAGCTCCCACAAGATCAATGGCTACATTCTCGAAAGAGCAGAAGGCCTGGGATGGACACCATGGAACACAAGGAGTAAAATTTGTTCAGTGACACATACCAGGGTGTAGTACCAGATGGGAGTTATGTGAGGTGCTTCCCTGCTTATGCCTCCAGCAACTGTCAGTAACCAAGGCTCACCTGTGCGTTATTGACACACCTGGGACACAAAGCAGCCAAGGCATTTAAATAGAATGCAGTTCTTCTTTCTCAGTAAATTGTACCATAAGGGGAGTGCAGGAGGATGCGAGGAGAGCTGTATTGAGATTAAACCAGAGAGAGAAAGAGAAAACCAGACAATGACCCTGCTTTGTATGAGAACCTGCTTTGATTAATGACCCTGGATGGTACACTGACCCACTTACTGTATTGTGACCCCCTCTTCTGAAAAAACGACAGCAAGACCGTACAACTGGTTATTAAAGCCCGACAGTAGGTGTAGAAAGAAGAAGATTAATAGTTCAGCTGCAGCCGGGCTAGATTTTCTTATGCCAAACCGCAATTGATCTACCACCTCTGTGCCTGGTCCACAGAGTTGTACTAAACTCATCCCTGGGACACACCTGTCACACCCACCCCTAAAGTATCAGAGTTGGCTTAAAGATGTTGAATTCTTCGCACACCACTACCCATTCCTTAAATGTTTTTCCCCAAAAACATTGAGGAGACTGTAAAACAACTGGCACTGGTGACTTTTACTTTGGCAACTCTATACTCCAGGAAGTGGAGCAATTCCCCCATAAACCTCCTGAAAAATGAATTGTCTATACAGTCTCCTTGAATCTTCCTCAGCTCAGGGTGGTCTTGCAACTCTGGGTGTAGCACTCTCATCTCTGCTGTCCATTGGATGAGCTTACAAAAATCCTAGTCAACGTTCTTGGTTACCTGATCATCTCCACTTTCAGGACTGCCTTCACCTATGGGAAAAACATTAGCTAGAGCAACAGGGCCATCTGATGGTCAGAATGATAGTGTTCACATCAGGATAAGGTAGAACCGAAAATGCCATTTTAGTTAGCCAAGATCTCTCTGGCAATCTGTAGACCACACAAATGTAGCCTCCTTATCCATAAGCCTATGATGAGCTTTAGTGGCAAATTGTGCCAAAAAGCATCAGTAATATGAAGCCAAACCAAGGAAACTCAATTGTAGTTCTTGGCACAGGCCAAGATTGAATGAGTTAAATCTTAAATTGAGATCCCCTCTCCAGAAATCATGTCCCAAATATTTAACTTGAGAAGCAAACAACTAGAATTCACTTTCAAGTTGGCCTGGTCTAAACTCCACTGTACTCTCCATAGATGCACAAGATGTTCTTCAAATGTCCTGCTAAAACAATATCATACAATTAGATTGAACATTTGGTCCATTGCAAGTCAGTCAGCACCAGTTCCATAAGGTGCTGGAAGGTACTGGGGCACTATAGAGGTCAAAAGGCAAAACATTGAGACCAAACATTGATGCATAAAGACCATATTTAGGGGAGAAAGACATTTTTGCCCTTTTGCTGGGTCCATCTGGTCTTGACACAACCACTGGCCAGGTCAGGAGTGGAAACCAATGTTCCCCCTGTTAAAGTCTGCAAATGATCATCTATTCTAGGAAGGGGGTAGTCATCTTTCTTAGTAATCTCATTCAGATTCCTATAAACAACTCCAAATGTATTTTGTACCAGCAACACTGGGGCTACCCAGGTGCTGTGTGATGGCCTAAATATATCATTCTCCACCATCTCCTGTAGGGGAGTGTTAACTTTCTGCTGGAGATGCACAGATCACTCCTTCTGACTGCCTCAAACTGTACAGTAGATAATCTCAGCTCCTGACTTAACCTGTCTGTGTTAATGCATGTAGCCTCATGTCCAATCTGGCTCAGCTGCATTACAGTATCTGCATGTCAGTAACTGTAGCTTTTCTTTCTGTACATTTGCCACTCAAACCAACAGCTGTCCATGGCAGGGATGAGCAGCACGTCTAGGCACAAACACATTATGCCTTTCAGTAAATGTACAAATTGGCTCATCCATCACCCTGGTAATGCAACCTTTGTACCTCTACAACCAGAATCACTTCAGGACAGGCTGGAATAATCATGTCCCTTTGCCAATGGACCTGCCTAACCACGCTCTCATTACTTTTGGGGATTAAATTAAATGTTCAATCCAGAAATCTGCATGTCTTTGCCCTCAGATCTGTAGTGACCCCCAATTTAGACAAACATTTAGTGTCTAAAAGGGCTGATGTATCTTGAGCTACCACCAATTCATGGGACAGTTGTTGACCATACAAATCACAGTTCACAACCCATAACAATCCTCCAAAATACCCTTATACGTCCTAATACACATATCATATGGGGAGACTGAATCAAATTACTCTTTGCTCAGTAAGGAAACCTGTGCTCCAATCAATCAATCAAAAACTGACAGGGGATTCCCAGAATCTTTCCTTCAAAGTGCATTTTCTGTTCTACACCCAAGGTTGCACAATATGCCTCCAGACCATTTTTAGACACAGTTCACTGGACAGAAGAAAGACTGAACTACCCTACCCACTCTAGTTTATAAATGACAATTTCTGCTTCAGTGTCTCAAACTCACATAATTTCAACATTGTTTATCACTTGAATTATCCCAACTTCCCAGAGGAGGGCAGAGGTGAGCAGCGACTAGTATTGCTGTTATTTCCATGATTTACCTATACTTAGTTTAGGTATTGTTTTTATTTCTGTAAGCCTTCCACTTCCCTAACACTTTTGCTACAATTGAAGCAGTTGTGTCTGGGACATTTATAGCTCATATAGATGCATCGCAGGAGGGTGCTGTCGTACAACTTTCCCAGATCATTTCTGTCTGTGAAGCCAAAGTTATCGCTTCCTCCAGGTTCTTTGGATTAGCATTGCAAAGTTGTATTCTTAATTCCCCACTGCCTATGTTTGTTATGATAATGTCTTCAGTATCTGGATCAGATGCAGGGTATGCTTTCAATACAAGCTATATTAAAGCACATATACCAACCTCTCTAATACTGTCTTTTCTTTTTCAGCTCTGGGGCTCAATACCATATCTTTCATCGCTAGTCTGTGGGGTTGGGTTTTTCAGCATAGCAGTTTTTCTATTTTCATAATTTTCCTGAGCTTTCTTGGGTAATCCAAAATAAATTTCCCTTGCCAACCATTAACTAAGTTTAAACATGATCATAACAATTGATTCTATTCACTACAATTCAAATTGGTCTTTCTGGTCCCATCCCACTAAACATTTGGGGCATAACTATTGGGTGAGGTAACATTTCCCTCCCACTGGGAGATGATATGCTTGGGCTGCCAGGTTTACAAGGGAGGAAAATAATACAGCCACCAATTACAAGCCATCCCACTTCTAAGTCCAATGTTACCATCACAACCCAGATTACAGGAGGGGCTCGTTTGGGTCTGGGTAGCGGCAGCCACTGTCACCACCTCTGTTTTTCCACTGAGGTCTGGACGACATTGAGTGCTACTATCCAACCCAGAATGGGTGTACACAAACACAATAAAAGTCAACCATCTTTATTGGCATAAAAAATAAAACATCAATGACGAAATTAAAATACACCATATGAATAACACAACCACAGTGTGACACATACAACCATTTCTATACACAGGGCAGCGGGGCCAGCACGTGTGACAGAACTGTTTTGCGCAAAAGGGTTTTACAAAAAAAATAATTAAATATCAAAAATCAAAACAGAAACCTTTTCAACCACACAAAACATGCCCCCCCCAATACCTTAGTGATGAATACCATAAATAAAACAACAACACATAATATGTGCTTAGCACATCTCACAATATGCCAGTAACTTGGAAGTTTAATAAATGCACCTCGTTGACTCCTGGACTAGGCTGGGCCAGTGTATCCCCACAGTAGCCCTTCCCCCTCCCCACTGTGTAAAAATGTAATAAAAAATCACGGAGTTGTATTGTGTGGAAGGTTAAAATCAGCTCTCATAAATTAGTTCACACCTTAATTAATGAAACAAGCAATATTATTGGCGAGGGAGATCAAACACAGCTCTGCAAGGAGGCAAAGCAAAGTCCCTTATGTTGAGTTTCTTGTGTGCACTGTTACCAAAGTCACCCGCACAGGACACACCGCCAATCAGTGGCAGATATTTGTATACTCTTATCTCTACCCAAAGTATATCAAACACTCTTACACTATTTCACATTAGCAAAGCAGTTTAGCAACAAAAGACAAGAACCCTCAGGTCCCCTCTAGTGTTCACAAACAGCACTGTTGGACTCTGTGCTCCATCGATATCTCACTTAATTTTAAAACAGACAGGTGCAAGACATGACAGGTCTAAACACGGCCACATTATGTCCCTTACACTGTCCTCAAACAATTTTGGGGGGCAAATACACTAGTATATTAAACACATTATCATCATGTTAAATACATTATACATCTGGGGTAAAAGCAAATCCCAGAGTACTACATCACAATAGAACTCTGCTAAGATAATTGTGACTAATGAGGAAAACCATGAGGGGGACACCATGGTAACACATAACTGTGTGGCATGTGCATGGGAAAACCATAGGAAAAGATGCCAAAAATATTGTGCAAATGTACCTTTTTGAGCTTATAATTAAGTATGATGTCAGAGTTATCATTAAGGCTATGATTAAGACTCAAGTTAAAGTTACAATGATAAGGATATGTTTAGGGCTATTTGTAGTATTAGACTGAAATTACATTATTTATTTGTTAATCTACCAAGTTGTTTATAATGTCAAAAAGTTAAAATGGAACAAAATCATTTGACATTAAGTCCCACTGAGTCATTTATGTCTGTAAATAACCAGTATGATACAAGTATGACCAACTCCTATGAGTAAATCAGCAAGACATCTAGACAGATCTATGACAAGTGAACACAGTTATGACAAAAGTTGGAACTTTAATTGGTTGATGTACATGTTACAATAATTGTACAATTATCATATACAGGTGTTAAGTATTAAAACAGCCACCAGAATATATGGTGCAAACATCAGCAATTCTTGGTAAGAAACACTTCAATAGATTAGTAACAGGCTAGAAGGCAGATCTCCATCATTCTTCTGTGAATTCCATAGAAATCCAGTTTCAGAAGCAATTCGTTCGGGCCGTTGAGGCTGGCTTAATAACACCATGAATAACTTTCTCAGACTGTTACATTAAACCAGCACCACCAGGGTATTTCAAGTCTAGCACCAGGGTAGCTTGATATATTACTGGCCTTACAGATTAAACAGACACGGTGAATCCTCAGTCACTGTCCGGCAAAATCTTCTTTGTGTTTTGAATATGAAGTATGTTTTGGTGCCTAAGGTAGGGTCTATCAGGTGAGCACTATTTTAAAAATAAAGTAACTAAAAACACAAGTGTGCCATCTAATTCAAGTAGTATATGTTGAATGCAAACCCTCTGCAATGTTACATTAGATTACTAACCCAAGCAGTGATCATCTCAAATGCCCATTACATGATCATACACATTGCTGATGTAAAACATAAAAACTGCAGTAATAAAAAAATGCATTACAAAAAGAACAGACATGACATTAGCAAACAGCACTTCAAAAAACGTAGGCCATTGAAGCAGGTTTGGCTGACTGCCATTTTTATAAAATTAGTGCATAAATTATATTACATATCATTAGTGTTTAACGGTAACATACATCATTTGTAAATTCTGACGTTTCCCTATGAACAGTAATACTAACAAGAAGCTCCAAAACATAAGAGAACACCTTTTCAAAGCTACATTTACGCAAGTGCAAGATGTATTTTAATGTGCACGGTGGGAAGCAACTGTTACAGACAAAACTGTCTGGCCTCAGCGCATGTCACATGTTCCAGGCTTTACTGTACATGCAGCATTATTCTCTCTGCTTCTCACGGCCCTTGCCAGCTTGTGATACATGAAGTAAATGCAATCCCTGGCCATGTGACTACAGGAGGTCAGGCAGGTGGCTGTAAACGGAGTCCAGCAGCTTCTGGCTGGCCTCCTGGCTTTTGACACCAGCAATCTCAAAGAGTTTATCCAGCTTGTCCTCAGCTGAGGGAGTCTCCTCGATTACGTGCAGCTCCTCAGGGTTTAAAATGTGCAACATGTCGTCGAAGATGGGCTGTAGGTCACATGGGTCCAGGCGGACTTGGCGCAGTACAGTGTCCTTTTTTTCTAGAGACAAGGAAGAAAGTGTGTGAGGTTAGGATGAGAAAGAACAAAGACACACAGGACCTAAAAGAGGCAGACATCTTGATTTCTACATCAAGGAGGCAATCTCATTAACTGCACATTCCTACTCATACCATTACTGTGGAAAGCAGGAAATCATTGAGGGAACTACTTCGTTTACTATTTCTATGTCTATGTCTTACTGGGAAACAACTTTCTGTCAAAGTAGTCAACAAGACAGGGTCCCCAGCTAATGAGGGGGTATGTTTGGATGAGTAACCTTATGTTGATGTTGACACATATATCAATAGTATATGTGGAATGTTCCTTTCTTAGCTGTATTTCAATAAGATTGTGCATTGTGCCCAATGTGTTTCACTGCCAGTGTGTGTTTATATGTGGATGTAAAATAACACATCTACAAGTGCTTTGAGAAAGAAAAAAAAAAAAATATATATATATATATATATATATATATATATATATATAATTGAAGTATACATCTAAATAAATAAATTACTGGTTCGCTCAATCTATCTACTGCACTTTTATAATGGTTTAAATTGTATTTTGCATTGATTGTATTACTGCACTTTTGAAATGCATTAACATGCTTCTTGTGCAAACTGTAAGTTGACCTGGATAAGAGTGAAATAAGTAATAATAAAAGTTTAACATAAAACCTCCCTGAGTTTACATGCAGATTCTCAATATGTCCACTAGACAGCAGTATATCCTAAAGAATTAATTAATCAGCCTAACCTCAACAGTGCCAAAAAATACTCAAGGTTCTGTAAGAATTCCTACTGTTGGTATCTCCAAATGAATGGAAATGAAGTTCCAGCAGAGGAAGTAGCGTGGAATACTAAAACCAATTTTTCAAACCTGTTACAAAAATGTTAAGTTATATTTAATTTGTTTAATCTCTAATGGTTGTAAACCTTTCAAAATCGGCATATTGGTTGATATGACGTTTATGTTAAATGTATGAATCAATATATTTTTTATATGATTCACTATTGCTTTTTTGGCCCCCTGTCTTCTTTATACAGAAGTAGATGTTCCAATTCCATTCATTAGAGACCATTTTATGGATACTTTCAGAGAGGAGTATTAGAACTAATCTTTGGCTTTAAAGAGCTACATTAGATAACATGGCATAAGATTAGTGCTAATCAGTCTGTCTGTAAGACCTGCCATTGTCAATTAAAACAATGAAAACATCAATGGTCAAAGGTTTTCTGTACAATTAAATTATATAATCTTTTTTTTTTTATCAAAGTGAACATTTCTTTCTTTAAAAGGATTACATATTTGTCACACTCTTTATTTCTCGTTGCCATGCACAGTCCTGTACATTAGTAAGTCCAACGTAATATATAAGAAAAATCTTTTGAACTTGTGTATCCCATTAGAGTGCTAAATACACAGGAGATGTCATCAAAGTAGATATTTTCTTCTGTAACTCAAGGACTATTATTATTATTTAGAGGATGTCTTTATCGAAAAAATGTATGCCACTAAACTACAATGTCCTACATATAAACACTTTACAATTAACAATGTGACCTCCAGATTAGTGAATAACTTTAAGGCAGAAGAGAAGATCCAAATGGCATACAGGTATAACAATAAGCTTCACTGAATGAGAGAAGTATAAGTGAAAAACTGGTGCAAACTGGAAAAACATGATAAGCATATTTAATACAGGCAGCTCAGTTAGCTGTGACAAAGTCCATAGTAAACCCAAAACAGCGTGGTTGTTTTGAAGAGTCGGATTTAAATCGTTGAAACACCTGTAGCTTGCATCAATGAATACGGTGATTCCTGCAGTTCAGTCTGATGGAAGCCACAGGTAAAACCGAGGCTAATTGATAGCTAATGAAGCAATAATTACCAGGATTAAATGAGAAAAGCCTTGGCATGCGTATGATATTAAAACTTTCTCTGCCTACTACATCCTGGACATGGTTCAGGTGTGCCGTACCAGAGCCGTGGCACTGGGAACAGGATATGTGGCCCTGTGTCGCAGAGAGGAGGACTGATGTTTACCGCACACATTCCTCATGTATAACTCAGTGCCCTGGTGCAAAGTCACAAAAGGAAATGATCTGTGATTCACCGTTTATATCCTGCAGTATCAGACCTTAAGTCAGAGCCATGGGAGCCGTGTCAGACACCACAGCTTTGGGAAAATGTGAAGCACAGTGGATGGCCTTGGTGAGTATTTGTTGTTCTATCTGCGGACATCAACGGGTGTTCTGTAAATAATAGCATGGCTGAGAGTGTGCAGGTACCTTTGGTAATAAAAGAGCCTGTTCTGCTGAGGGCTGAGTTGTTGCTGGAGGTGGAATCACAGCGCAGAAGTGGTTCTGACTCGTCTGGGAAGAATCCCTTGGTCCTATCCACTGGGGAGTGCTCCACGATGACTCCTGGGGACTCTAAAGGCTTGTGGGTAGGGCTGAGGCATTGAGTTACATTCACAGAGGTCATCAGCTGGTTCAGATCAAACTGGAAAACAAACAAACAAAACAAAGAACAGAGGGGAAAACAAGTGAATACAATAGCTAAGAATGTACCATCTGAAATACCCCGGCCATAAACCACAGGGGTCTTTTATTTACCGGGAACCATGTTTAGGACTCAAGCTGACCTCCAAGCCTTGAGCCACCCACAGCTCTGCCCTCACATTTCTCCGTTCAGCATCGACATGTTATATAAGTGCAAGGCATGAAAGAGCTCTGCAGATTCATACAGGAAGAGAATTTGCCACCCACATACCACATGGCTGGTACCCTGCTCCCACACTTCTAATACTATGCATAGTTACGAAAATGAGAATCTAAATCAAGTTAATTGTGACATAATTGGGTAATGTATTTGCCAAAGGTATAATGCAAAAGAAAAGTGTTTTTTTTCTTTTTATGTCTGCTGAGGTGTGTATTCATTTTTCTATTTAAAAACAAGTGCACTTGGGGATACTATCATTATGCTACAAATACATAATTTAATTTCCATTTTACTTAAAGGGCATAGTAATCCTGAAAAAGATAGTTGTGTACTGTATCACCTATTTCACTATTAAAGAGGTGCTAAAAAACAGCTGAAGAACTGCTGGATTCACAAGTCCTTGTAGATAGATTCAATCAATCAAACGTTTTAACAAGCACAGAGAAGTCTCAGGGTGAAACAACAATACAATTGAGATGCTGGTAGTAACCACTGTGTAATGGTGTAGACTACAAAAAACTGAATTAAAAATAGAACATATGCATCTAAATTCAGTTCTTCACTTAAAACACAAAATGAGCTGTAACAAATCAAATGTCTACTCCTCAGCTAGTTACCACAGATCAAGAAGAAAATATTTCAGGGAAGCAGAGATGCATCATTTCTGGTGAAACAATTGGCACCCAAAGTAGCAGTGTCTTTGTGGATTAACAAAGGCATGTGTTGTACATTACACTAGTTGCTAAGAATGCAAAAAAGTTCTAACTAAAGGTCAGGATCACTGAGTTATAGGGGAACTCCTGCATAATTAACTAAGAACAATTTAAGGGATGTCATGAATACTGAAAGCTCTCCAAACAACTGCTGACTCAGAGACCGTACAATACTGCCAATAGCAACAGCTCATTCAGTTGCGGAGTACAAGCCAGGCTGAAACAGACCAATCAAGACAAAAATTAAATAAAGCCTTGAGTCAAGTCATTGAAAACAAAACCATTAAGGGTCATTTCAACAAGAAGACACTGAAAAATAGGAAAAGAAAATCACCAACACTCTCAGACATCCAAAATGTGCCTACTTAAAAATGAATACATAAAAAAAGTGAAAACCACTGCTGCAGCAAAGGTGGTCTAATTCTTCCTGTGTCTTCCTTAGCAGTGCTGTAATACTCCTCAGTGTGATATAGTGTGATCAGTCAGAGGCATCCTTCCCTGGTGCAGCCAGAAGCTGTTAGATAATCTCATAAATCTTAACAAAATCCTAAAACTGTTCAAAAGAGGCCATTTGAAGACTGATCCACCCTGGCTATTCCTGGGAAGTTTTCAAACAGCACTTCTCAGCTCTGATGAGTGTAATTGTCTATTAAACATACAGGTGGATATCTGTCTCCCCTGCAGTTTTGAGCGAATTGCTCCTCTTCTGTCGGAGAAAGTGCTCTGTATACGTGCAACTGCTGAAAAAAAAAGAAAATCTCTGGATGAAGAGCTCAGGATATTTCATAAAAATACTCAGAAGAAAACATGTTCAATATAACCACAGATTTGTATGGTGGCTCGTTGAGGAAAAAGCCCCTCTGGTTATCTCGTGATCACGACATAAAGTTATCTCTCGCTATCAGATAAAGCGGAAGTGATGTCATTTTCATGAGACAATGCTGAGACTGGGGCAGTACTGTCAACACATTCGGGTTTATTGAAGGACTACACATCAAAGGAGTGGCCACCCCTTAACTGGAGACACAGGGGCTTTAAATGCTCTATTCAATTATTCAATTAAACATCGAACTGCACGGGGACTGGAGGGGGAGAACACAAAACATGCAAATGTGATATAGGTGTATTTAATCAAAGTAAGCAAAGTGAAAAACATACAGTGGACTGAGACCGCTACATATGTAACAGTTAAAACTGTATAAAACCATACACAAACAATTTCATGCTTATCAAAAGGGACCACCGTGCGGTGATTCAGACCACTCGGTCCATGTGGTCCGGACCTCAGCAAGTGTACATGGATGAAGGCTTAAAATATATAATTTCAAGCAGGCATAACTATACTCAATGGTTAACAGACTTAACCCCACTATTGTAAGAAATAATAATAACAGGAAAAACACTAGTATTATACTAATAACAATAAATATGTATACAACCATCATATTTGAAACACCCCAGTTCAATCCACATTCATTGGGCATCTCCACCTCCATGGGGCTATGGTCAGCCCACTACACCATGACACATAACCTTTCTGTAGAGTAGGTTTAAAGCTGTTCTGAGGGGTTACGTCATTTGTAATATGTTCATTATGCAGAATGAGTGTATTTACGAATAGGCACATGTAAAATATGCTAATATGAACATGTGTATGATTATTATGATTGTAGTTTGGATAGTTTTTACTAGTTGTGTCAAGAAAACTAAAACAAATGCCAGCGCATTCAGTTTTCTCTAACTAGACCAGTACGCGGGTCCAGACCACTCAGTGAAACCCCTACTGGCACCACGGACACACACTCGGACAACGGGTACTTTTGAGTGACCAATTAACCTGAACCGCATGTCTTTGGACTGGGTGGAATTGGGAGGAAACCACAATACACTTAGAAAAGAAGCGAGATACGCAGAGAATAAGCAAACTTCACAGAAGTTTAAATGTATTACGCAAATTTCAGTCCAGTGGGTAGCCTATACATTAACCAAGAAGTTGTGTTGTAATGAAGCTCGCTACAGTTTCAGGATCACTTAAATTATTGAAAGGCATAAAACAATTTGTCTGCATTAGCCTTGTTGAACATAAACCCAAATGTGTTGACAGCACTGCCCCAGTCTCAGCATTGTCTCATGAAAATGACATCACTTCTGCTTTCTCTGATAGCGAGAGATAACGTTATGTCGTGATCACGAGTTAACGGGAGGTAATTTATGTCGTGATCACGAGATAACCAGAGGGGCTTTTTTTTTTTTCATGTCCTCAACGAGCCACCGCAGATTTGAAAGTAACGGCACTATGAGAAAAATAAAAAAATATTTTAAAAAATACATACATAATATACATGTATCTATATATAAAATATGATGTGTCTTTGTATAAATTAAGTTTTGAAGGTTCAAAGTCATTACAGGGACTGAAAGTCATGTAGTATGCTTGCTGTTCCCTGGCAGCCCTTCTCTGGAACTTTCCTTGCATGTCAGCAGTCCGCAGACTTTGTTTACTTCACGTTTAATTCTGTTACAGAAGGGGGTCTTATGCTGACTCATTGAAAGAGCAGATTTTTAAAAAGAGCAGCTAGACAATTAGGAACATGCTAAGCCAATAAATACACGTTAACAAAGCAAATTTCTCTCTGACATGAATGGTGCTTGAGTGGCAAGGGAATTGGGCGGCAACAATTACCAATGATTGGTTTTAATTTACAGATTCAATCTGCAGCTCCATTGTGAGTGATGGAGAATCCAGGGCATCTCAGCAGACTGTTTTTTTTTATTTTCTCTGAAGGCCATAAGCCCTGACCTAAGCAGTGGTCATGGTTTATCTAGTGTGAGGAAAGACATATCACGTCACAAAAGAAAATCTATAAGTCTGTTGCACATGTCTGGGAGCATGATTTGTTAATCATTTTCTCACAGCTGTATGTCTCTGGAGTTGCAGGTCCAACTATTCAAAGAGATTTTAAAGTTTGATGCCAAGATGTAACATTTAGATCAAAAGTAAAGTAAAAAAACATTTAAATAAAAGTTTATTTTTTAAATTAGGATAATGTTTGCATTTATTTGAGGCAACATTAGTGTAACTTGGATCCTTGGATCATTTATTTATAAATGGACACCAAACAAGCATGATGGGTCAAATGGCCTCATCTCGTTTGTAAACTTTCTTATGTTCTTATGTAACGGATATATTTGCAAATTGCTATATATATATATATATATATATATATATATACACACCGATCAGACATAACATTATGACCACCTGCCTAATATTGTGTAGGTCACCCTCTTGCCACCAAAACAGCCCTGACCTGTCGAGGCGTGGACTCCACTATACCTCCGAAGGTATGCTGTGGTATCTGGCACCAAGACGTTAGCAGCAGAAGCTTTAAGTCCTGTAAGTTGCGAGGTGGGGCCTCTACTGATCGGCCAGCACATCCCACAGATGCTTGATTGGATTGAGATCTGGGCAATATGGAGGCGAAGTCAACACCTTGAACTTGTGATTCATCAGACCAGGCCACCTTCTTTCATTGCTCCGTGGTCCAGTTCTGATGCTCACGTGCCCATTGTAGGCGCTTTCGGCAGTGGACAGGGGTCAGTATGGGCACCCTGACTGGTCTGCGGCTACGCAGCCCCATATGCAACAAACTGCGATGCACTGTGTGTTCTGACACCTTTCTATCAGAATCAGCATTCACTTTTTCAGCAATATGAGCTACAGTAGCTCGTCTGTTGGATCGGACAACACGGGCCAGCCTTCACTCCCCACGTGCATCAATGAACCTTGGCCGCCCATGACCCTGTTGCCGGTTCACCGCTTTTCCTTCCTTGGACCACTTTTGATAGGTACTGACCACTGCAGACCGGGAACACCCCACAAGAGCTGCAGTTTTGGAGATGCTCTGACCCAGTCGTCTAGCCATCACAATTTGGCCCTTGTCAAAGTCGCTCAGATCCTTACGCTTGCCCATTTTTCCTGCTTCTAACACATCAACTTTGAGGACAAAATGTTCACTTGCAGCCTAATATATCCCACCCACTGACAGGTGCCATGATAATGAGATTATCAGTGTTATTCACTTCACCTGTCTGTGGTCATGTTATGGCTGATTAGTGTATATATAGTTTCTATTTGGCAAAGCAGAGGATTAGATCAGGGGTCTCAAATGCCATTTGTGCCGGGCCACTGTGTGCTCTGGATTTTGTTCCAGCTCCCAGTTACTGAATCAGGCCAATTAGCTGATTATCTGGACACATTTCATAATTCTCCCAAGGCCGCAAATGATGTGTCAGGCCCTGAATCTTGATTTCAAAGAAAATTTGAAGTCATCAACTGTAAAAGACCTTGAAACAATATGATATATGTCGAATTGACTAGGTTCGCCGAGCCATTGAGAGGGACATCTAGAATAGAAGCCAGACAACAGGGTGGCTCTGCACAATCTGAGTTCGAGAGCCTAGGATAAAATGATGAAGAGTGGAGTTCGAAACATAACTATCCCTTTCTCTGAGGTACAAGATAACACAGTACATCCTCTCAAAATTAAAATGTGCTTCCTTATATGTGAAAAGCACAGAACATTATATCAAGTTCTCAGAGAACATTATGGCATGTTATTTTCCCATGTCAATGGGAGCTAGGTTAACCTTGACCAAGCTGAAACTTAAAGTGTAAGCAGACACACATACTAGACTCAATCTGTAGGCCCTTTCACATAGTCCTTGAAGTATACACACGTATAAATAAAAATAAAATAAAATAACAGAAGTTTCCCAACCCTTTATCACCACTGTAATAAAAAAAATGCTGTTTACTCAAAACATATCAGCTGGGAATCCCTGGAGATTAGCACAGTTTACAATGAACCACCTGCAGTTTGACAGAAACAAGGCAGACCCTGCCACAGCTGCCTGTTAATCAAAGGCTGTAAACAAGTCAGGGCCCTTATACACTGTACTATCCCCATCATTAGCCATGCTCCAGATTTACAATGGTATTTTTTGTTTCATACTATTGCTTTGTGTAAAATGCTTTCTGTTAATCAATGGAGCAGTACAATATTTGTAAGATAACATTTTATATTACTGGGGAAAATACTAAATTACTTCTCTGCAGGAGAATTGCCTTCATTTAGAATTCATGAAGACATAGGATATGAAACAGAACTAGGCCTATAATATGTCTTAAATATTTATGTGCAGGGTTAGTGTTCCTTTATATTAAACATACCCTACATATAAATACTCAGGACTTCTATATGTTTTAACTTGCACTTTAATTGAATATAACAAATGTGTCTTGGTACATGGAAAATAATGTGGAGATATAAAATATATGTGAATGTTTCTCATAACAACTGTACAATCAAAATTACAGTCAAAGACGTGCACCTCCATTCGTGTGTGTTTTGTACTGTATGTCAATAGAATATGATTAATTATTCTGTTTTTGCCCTTTTCCTGGAGGTAATTCCAAAGGTTTTGCAACAGGAATGTGTTATAAATACTATGAAGCACAGTTCTCTACTTCAGCAAATGTAAGGGTGTCAAACTATACATGCTATTCAACAACATTTTGTTGTTGCACAAACGATTACATTGGGACAACGACAACAACAACATACTCATAAATTAGTGGACACATGCGTTCTAAGACTTCAGCACACAACGAACCATGTGAAAAGCGCCATCCGTGTGATGCAGTCCGTGTACTTAGCAGCCATATTTATTTACACTGATCAGTGATTTCTTACAGATAAAGCCATTATTAAGTCTTGCTGACAGGGAATGTAATTGCCTTACTTGGAGACCTATCTGCACATCAATGCAGTATTATTAATCAATGCAAATTCCTGAAGAAAACAATGAAGCATTAATGTTTAACCTTGTAGAAAAAAGGACATTCTGAAATATAATCTGATCTACATGGAGAGAAAACAAAATAATCATGTACTGTATTATGAGAATTCTTGGACGATAATGAAACTAATTTCCATGGCAAGAGACTATATTATAGCGAGGCTGGATTCTACAGGAAGTTAGTTTAAACAGACTTGTGTTTAGTGAGATACATATTTTAGATGTGCCACCATACAGCAACTCCCACTGATTGCACAGTATTTCTGATCCAAAAGCACAAAGGTAGAAGTACATCCATACAAAGTCCCAACTGATGGAGGAATATCATCATATTCTATTTATCTGTTAAGATTTACAAGCTAGTGTTGCTAGCAAGGTCTGAGATATTCCTTTCAAAATCATCCCATCACTTCAAACAAAGCTACAATACAGTTGCTTACTGGTCCATGGGCCTGCTTAGCCATGGAATGTCTTTATGAAACAAACAGAGCACTAGAGGGAGACTGAGAGACGAGAAAGTAACCAGCATCATCATAAACAATTTTTGGGAACATATGAATCCACAGTTAATCAGACTATTGAGTCAGCCCCAGATAAAATCTTACCTGAGGATTATCTTCCATTACGACCCGGATCTTTTCCACCACATCATTGCGCCTGTGTCTTCGGAGAGCGTTGATGAGCTTGGCGAGGTTGGCATCGGCATCTCGGATGGTCCAGTGCTGCAGAGCAGCATAGGCCCGCTCGTGGTCTGCCGTGTACCCGTTGGCGAAAGCTGCCACCTCACGCTCAGTTGCATTGGCAAGGTACTGGTACATCTCTATCCACTGGCTTCCGATTTGTGCCGACACCAGCTTAAGGATATCCACGCCTGGAAAGAGGAAAGTGGCATTACAAGGCATATGATTAAAACAATCTGACAATCATAAAGTATATCATCTACTGCGTATACTGTATCATGACCAACAGCCAAACATGTTTCCTGAAATGAGACACTGTAACATATCCGCTGGTTTCCCCGTTCTGTCACTGTCACTGCTTTGTTGTACATTTGAGATTGTTTTCTTCATTAAAATGTGGTCATTCTTTACTGAAGGCTTTCTCTACTCCAGATATTAATACCTAATTGATTGGTTCAACAATTCTTGCTTGTTTGTACTTTGGCACTAACACTAACACTAACACTAACACTGATACAGTCCTGTGAAGTAGATTTTAATAACTGCTGTTTTGAAGCCAGTAAATGTCATGGTTGATGTGATATTTTCATATCCATGATAAAAAATATCACAGGGAAAATCAAACTTGTAGCCTAGCCATCCACACCATAACTGTAGTCATCTCCAGACTCCAAGAGCTGGACCACATGCCCTCGTCTTCCACACACCTTCCTTACTATATATTGGACAGAGGACGTTAAAGCACTGCCCTGAAATCTGTTACAACCACAATACCTGACACCTTAACTACACACATAGAGAAGATTGAAGATACTACAATCACGTAAGATCACGTAATCAAACTGCATATCTTTTTAGAATGTATTGCATATTTTCTATGATATTGTTCTTACACCCAATTTATGATACAATATTTATAATAATCTAGGCTATACCCCGCTGTTTAAAATATGGCCAATCTGTGGCTTTACCTTGGAGAACCTGAATTGCAATTTAAAGCAATATATACATAAAATACTTTGCTCATTGTTGAGCACCGTAGCCTTTCATGGTAAGCTTTATTTTCAATATGAGATCTTGTACTTTTGAGTTTGTTTTCTCATTTTCAATTTTTTCAGTCAGATAACATTTAGCTTTTTTGTTTGTCAGACTTTGTCAGCTAAAATTGTTTACTGTAAACTGGCATACAGAGGGGGCATTATGTCACCAAATACTGGATACACATTATTACTTTCTCTGAAGTAAATAACATTATTATTAAAGGTTCTAACCAGGATTAAAACTTTGAAAATAGTTAACTTAATCAGGAAATTAAAGCTACAACAGTACACATTACTAGAATTATTTAAGAATAAAATGTAACATAAAAGAGTACTGTCTCCTAAGGACCAGGGCATATGACCTTGAAAGTGTTTAGGTTTAGGTTTAGGTCATTAATGAGAATGGTAAAACATTAAAAAAGCTACTGCTATAAGCTCGATACAGTATAGCCCATATTGTCCCTGCAATGTTTATAAACTGCAAGGCTGAGCATCAATAATATTAGAGGAGAAACACATCACGAGACCTATGTAGGACAACAATGCATTTCAAAAAGGGTTTTGCACGCCATTTGCCACATTGCATTATATTTTAGAAAAGGCAGATGAAAATATGCCTAAAGGAACCCTCAACATTTCACACTCGATAATTAGTTTATCTGTAAGAAAAAAAAGAAAAGCTTGAACAAAACAGATAAAGCCTTTTTAAGTAATCTGTAGTTTAAAAATGAACAAAATTAATATGAACAAAATAATAAACAAAATAACGAACACACACCTAGTTCAAATTTGTGTCCAAATTATGTGGTCTGAATGTTGAATCAAGCTTCAGTAATTATGTGACAACTAAACAACACTGGTGTTATTGACATTGTTCGATCCATGCCTCAAATTCAAATCTGTCAGGCACCTACAGCACAAATACACTAAGAGGACTATGATATTACAGAATATGTTTACACTGGAAAAAGGGGCATTATTATTAAACATATTGTATTATACAGTGTTTGCAGCTGTGGGAAACCTTTTCATTGACTAAACAAGTGAGCAGAAAAAGAAAAAGGACAAAAGGTGGGCAACAGCATTCAGTAATATGATATTGAAATCCTGTAATCCATTGTATTAAGTATCTGTTTACTTTTCACAAACGTCTGTGAAAGATTTGAAATATTTAATGGAATATGACTAACCCTTATGCTGTGTTCCCATAGTTAATGATGGTAAAACCCTTTGTTTCGTCATAATCTAATCAAAAGTCTTAGAAGAAAAGGATAACAGAAGACGCATTGTAATTGTTGCAAGGGTGCCATTGTGTGAGATTTTCGGCAATAGACTCTAACAGTGACTAGATTTTCCTAAGGCCCTTGTCCATAGGGTGTGCTTAATTTTCATACAGTAATCCCAGCCAGGCAGCAAAACCAGTTGCAACAGGTCTAGGTTGGTTTTGACAGTAAATCCCTTCAGTGCGAGGTGAAAATTCCCCTTCCTGCACAATTCTGGATTACAGCTGGATAAAATGACAGCGATTCTAATGGATTTAACTGATGGTTCTTGTTCAGAATGGTCCCGTGAGACTATGGAGTACCTTTTAATGTAAGACAATCTGCTTGTAAAGACAACTCATCTAAAGGATGGGAATGATGATGTCACCACATTCTGGCTGTTTAAATATCGTACATGAACAAAGCATTGCAGGGAAGCAACTGAATCAGTAAACGTTTACTGTAAACACTTCTAAACATTGGACATCATGTTTGTTTGTTTTCAAATGCACCTTTTCTGTTATTATTATGGCACACTTTACCCTACCTAGTGCCAGCCAGGGAACAGAATTCAAATTAAATGACAACGTGTACAAAAACATTAAAAATAGTTACTAATGTACACTGTGATATATAAAAAACACTGTGATATATATAAAAATGTAATCAGGTCAAATGCTTTTTCTTCAGAAAACTCACAGCTGTTCAACCTGTTATACAGCACCGTCTTTGCACTTCAGACACTCAAATATAGAAGGAGAATATGGCAATAGCAAAGCATTTTGTCTCTTGTGGCTCAGTTCAACTGTCTCTCCTCATCCACATTTATAAACCCACTACAATAACGGTGAAGAATCAAGGAGGGCCCCACAAAATGAATATGCAAGGAAGAGTTGACACGACTGGGATAGTGCTGGGATGGGGATTACTGGTGTTGACTGTGGGGCCAACTGCCAACTCTGAATGATGCCTCTACTGTCTGTGTTACTCCAGAGTCTCTATGTGCTATATGTATTACAGGAGTTTCCTTGCACTTTTGTGTACCGCCACAAACCTTTTTTTTTTTATAGAAAGATAGTAGGAATTTAATATCAAGGCTACAGCTCTCCATAACCATCTATTTTTTCTATTAAAATTTTGTAAGGGGCAGAGTTTCTTCCCCTGAGGCCCTGGATATGAACATAAACTTCGGTGGTGCTTAAACAATGGGCTAATATGCCATATTATTTGTTAGGGTTATTTCACAAACATCTAGTTTAAACACTTTAGCCATAGATTATATTTAGGCCTTACTCTGAGGCACGTCTTAAAATAAACTGGAAAACGTGAAATAATTGAACTCCCCACAAGCAACTGCTAGTTCAACGAGTATTAGCTTTGATGAAAAAGGGAACAGAGGGTAAATATATTAATTAATAATTAAATAAATATAATACTCACTAATCAATACCAACGGGGTATCTCCTGCAGTTAAAAAACCTGTGGCATATTAAAATGTTTTAAGTAATGATCATATACACCTTAATTACAGAATGAAGGGTATGACTGGAGTTCCATATTCCAGAGCAAAAGAACCCACTCATTTCATGTTTCATGAGACCCACATAATCTCTATCATCTGAGATATAGAAAGTAAACGTAGATTTCTCATTTGTATTGCTCAAAATAGCAACAAAACATTGGCAAACAATCAAATGAACACAGAAAAAGATATGGACAATAAAATATACGTATCCAAATTCCAATCATAAACTGTGCATCCCATACACATGTAAATCTCTAGTGACTTTGCTATCATGAAGCCCTACATTACAGCAACTCTAGCTGTTAAATAGGTATGTTTTCGAAGGATAATACCCTTTTTGGAGCTGAGAGCATTGTAAACAATAGCCCACAGAGTTAGTTCATATTACTTTGATCTCTCTTTATGATAAATTAAAATAAAATGGTTTTATGTACGTTTTGTTTGTCATTCTAGGTGCCTACTGGCCCTGAATGAAAGAAATAATTATATATATATAATGTCTCCTTCTTCAGTGTGTATGTTTCTCATGCCACACATTTATTACCCTTAATCACAATGTCCTGATAGTTTAACAAGTCTAATAAATGAGCGTAATTTCCCCAGGGAGTGCTCACTAAACACCTTGAATTAATTAGGAAAATGTTTTGTTTTGTTTTGTTTTGTGGAAGTCCAAATAGCCGTGTTTATATCTAGACAAACACTGACAACATAAGATAGAATGTCTGTTCTAATCATGATGTTGCTTTTATTGAAAAACAGGCACAGCAGTTCATACTCTGAACACAATTAACCCCACTTTAAAATGGGATAAGGCAACAAGATCATAATAATAAATTGCTGGCTTTGTGTTATGTTGCAGGAAAACCACATAAATGACCTTTTTGAAATGTTACCACTGGACATACTAGCTAAAATAAACACAATAGTGGGAAATCACCTTTGATGTTAAGTATGCAACATGTTTTGTTTACAATTGTTGAAAAAAAGGCTACATTTTAGGATCTTTAGCATTAATATAATTTCTTCATCTCTAATTACAGATCCAACATTTTCTCCTGTAATACAGCCTTCCAACCTGACATCTAAAAATTGGTTAGGATTTAATCTGAACTACTAATATAAGATAGAACTAAACCAAATTAAGACTAGATTTCAATAAATATCTGTCAACACATTTTGTCCATGCACCTGATTAGACACTGCTATAAACAAAACATTTGCACAATGAGAAAAGGTAGGCAGTACATTTATACCTGGGCTCTGAACTTTAATCCATGTTATGTATAAAGTAGACCCTAAAACCACTTTGAATTTTAAATGTATTAATTTCAATTCACCCTTGTTTAAGTCCCCACAATCAACAGACATAAATATTATCATACTAAACCTTGAGAGCTTTTTATAAGGATAGTTGGAACCGCAGAACCGGAATAATCTGGTTCAAACTGCACAAGGTTGGAACTCTCAAAACCGGATATCTAAAGCTGACATCAAGATGCTTAACACTGCAGTACTCGAGTTTCACTACAGTAACCTAGCAGCCAGGCAGCTACATTTCCCATTACAATTAGCTCCCAAATGAGTGAGCTCAGAAAAGTTTCCTTCCTAAAATTCTGTATCAAGGTACCTGTTGAGTGGAAAAGATTTACAGAGGCACAATTTAAGCTGTGCCCTTGCATGATTTACTTTTAATTATTTTGAAATATGTGATCTAAAGCTTCCATACTGTGGTCGTGAGCACTCACTTTAATATGTCAGGGCTATCTGAGACTATTTTCATGCCATCATGCCAACAGTGCATCATAGTCGTCCCATAGAAAACTACTGCTGTACCCCTGCTTGCTTGCTAGGTTAACTTTGTTGGTAAGAGTTGTAAAATACATGAATAACTGTGAGGAGTATTTTGTTTACTCACCTTGTCCATTGGAATAGTATATCCACTTCTCCTTGTTCTGAACTTGTGTAACTGGCTTTTTCTGGATAGCCTTCTCAACAATGCTGTTGGGATCCTGCCTGGGCCCCTTCTTCAGCACCCTGGAGCTCCTCTTCACACTGCAGCTCACAATCACGACCAGCATCAGCAGAAGGAAGAGGACGATCATCCAAGGCAGGTGCTCGTTGATGTCAAAGTTTTTGTGCACACTGGGTCTGGGAGACCCCCTCCTGGTGGGCTTGTACCCAGGGTTGGGTACCTTGCTGTCAGACAAGGTGTCCATCACTGACTGGGTCTTGGTGGCAGAGTGGTGCGTGTGGTGGTCCCAGAGGTGCTTGTGTTGCTTCTGTGGTGGCTGGGTCGCTTTGTGGTGCTCTGTGGCAAGGGACCCCCCATGGTCAGAGGCACTCTCTGTGGTGACCACCAGCGTGTCAGTTGGTTCTGTCACTGTGCTGGCTTCTGACGCACTGGTGTGGGCACCTACTGTTGAGTTAAAGATATCTAACCAAACGCAAACACACACGCACACACACAAACACAAGGCATTAAAGTCAGACAAAAGATTAGATCAACTTAGACAAGAAAACAGAAGGGAGGAACTTTAATCCACTAATTACCACTCACCACTACTGAGCCCTGTAGCAGCTGGGCAGTGATTTTATATGTTTTATAAACTGAAGCAGAATGCTCATATTGTGATTTTTTTTAAATCCAAATTTCTTCACTCCTTTCCCTTGAATATAGTAAAATGGAATGGAAAACTTAAAAAAAAAGTTATAAACTGGAGATAAGATTAAATGTAAAAAGCTAATAAAAAACAAGGTTTCCTTATTGTATGGAGTAAATATGAAAAAGTATGGGGATCCAGGCCAGAATTCACAACAGACAATACATTTTTCAGTAATAATTAGAGATTGCCATCAGTATTGAATTATATTAAAATATTATGTTAATAATTGTGTACTTTCTTTGCAAATTACTTTCGATTTGATCATTCAAACACACAACAAAAACGACTTGTTTATATGAATAGTACTATTGGGTAACTGTATCAATGTTAAAGTACTTTCATGGTAATTTAATGCATGAATGTTGATAAAGCCTTTGCTATTCAGTTAGACAATCACTGCTGAAACAGCCGCACACAGCCCTGGAACCGACTCCATTGAAAAGAGACATTTGTGCAAAGAATGCCAGCCAAGCAAGGAGTCATCAATTGACCGCTAAGAACAACACCAGCGACATTAATGGGCCGTTTAGATTTGTGCTACTTAGATTACAACATAGATCCACTCAGCTACAAAAAGATGATTTGGCTACCAAAATAAAATATATTAATTTTGTGTCTGAAAATTGTGTATGCTCAGCCTAAAAACTTTTTGGGGCAGATCTGTGATGTTTCCAGTCTGTTTCCCATTCCCCTCTCGATCTATTTTTGTATAATGTTTTCATGTAATTTGAGTCTGTGTAGTTCCCACCAAACTCCAGAGCATGTTGTTCCTTTGGGAAAGGGAAATAACCTTTGGTTATATTGGAATGTAAGGTTATGTTAGTGCTTCCTGGGAACTGACAAAGTGCTCAGGCCCCCACCATTCCATAACACACTGATTAGGATATTGTTTATGAGTTGTCTCTTTCACAAATATGTATCTAACCAAGGTCTCCTTATTTATATTATCCAACATAAGCCCCTCAATCACTAAACAGTTCTGTATAAAATTCTATGTAATATAAAGCAATAAAATGTAACACAAATGTCCTTGTCTTCCTACTGTTTATCTGAGCAGGTAATGATGATAATACTTGGTAAGTCACTCATTAATACAAATATTTTTAAATAATTCAGTTACAGATTTTGCTTATCTGTGGTGGATTCAAAAATACCCCTGCATGGGTAAAAGCAGTGCTTATCCAAATAAACAGTTGTTGATGATATACCTGAAACCTATTTGAATGTGTGCCTGCTTATTTAGCTGTTTCTGTGATTTGTGACCATAACTGTTAAATAACTAACAGATCTTGTGAACTTGGGAATTCCAAATTGAAAAGTGAAACAATGGGTGAAGTATAGGGAAGGAGTATTTTATACCAGCCCCACTCATTTGAGAAGGTCTCTCCAGTTCATGGGCAACACCACTAGTTACAAAACCTAATGGGACTTTACCTTTCTGTGCAAAGTAAGCAGAGAAGGCCTCCACAAAAGCAGAGCTCGCTGGAGCTGCAGAGGTGAGGGCGTGTGTATAAGAAGGGCCGCAGCTATTGTCCGACTCCTTGGTCCCGAGGGACACGATTCTCAGACCCTGTGCTGTGCAGTTCGTGTGAGTCCTGCACTTCAACACGCTAGAAGACATGTCGGAGAAGGTGCCCCGGGAGCACTGCCGACACTTCACGTCTTCCACCGCACTGCCTTTCTTCTTCACACCGTAGCCTCTTGGGCACTGCGAGTGGGGCCTACAGGTGTCCTTCTCTCTGAAAAAGTGAGGGGGGCAAGTGCACTCGCGGTTGGACAAGGCAGAGCAGGGCGTCTTCTCCGTGAAGGGCGCTCGGCAGGGCTTCCTGCAGGGGTGGCACCTCTCGATCCCGTTCTCATGTGTGGTGTAGGTTCCATTCCGACAGGGGCTGCAGTCCCTCAGGTTGGCCTCTGTGCAGTGCTTGGAGACATAGGTCCCGGCAGGGCACTTGTCACAGATCAGCGTGGTCCCTGTGCTCTGGTCGGTGTGAAGGTACTTCCCTGCAGGGATAGAGTCTTCAGCCGCACTGGGCGTCTGCTCCACTTGAGCAGAAACATCACTGAAGAACACGAACAGCTGAAACCACAGAAAGCACAAACATGACCAAGAATGAGCTGTGAGGTGGCATTAAAAAAACATGAAGATTTGAAAAGATGGATAAGTAAAATAGATAGCTAGAGTAAACAATCACATGAATGTCAAAAATGTCTTGCCTTAAATTACACATCAAAGGAAATGCATTACATGTTAAATAAAATATTTAAGACAATACCTAAGATTTTCTTCTTAAACAAATAACAATGCAATAATCTATGTACTGTCTTTTTATTATTATTATTATTATTAGTAGTAGTAGTAGTAGTAGTAGTAGGATTACTACTACTACTACTACTAATAATAATAATAATAATAGTACTACTACTACTACCAGGGATGTGATAAAGCATTTGATACAAAAAATATTATTCATATAGAGAACAATGATCAGATACTAAAAACAACTTGTCCCTCTAGCAGTTTTCTGATGAATGTGATAGGCTGAAGTCTTTTCATTTCCACATGTCAAACAGGTTATATGTAGCTGACTTAATGGTATTACAATATTAAATTGCCTTGCAAATGGAATGTCCAGTAGAAATCATCATTGTCAATATAGTCCATTGTTGCTAGTGAATGACCTTCTTCTGACTTTAACTGACAAGCAGTCTTTCAGCACCACAAAAGGACCACTGAGCTGATTTCTGCTTAAAACAGCTTTCTCCCTAAACTGAAATACATATCAAAAGCACATAATATACACAAGTGCACTTACCATTTTAACCCATCTTTATTTACCCTAATGTGTGTGATTTTCTGCTTAGACATTTCTTGTTTGTATCATTTTTTTGGTTCAAATACAGAAGGAAATGATGATGCTAGAAGCATTAGACTGCAGTGTCTGCAGGGAGCACTGAAACCTACAGCATCAGTTTATACACCAAAACCACTTTCAATCTGTTGATGTGGGCTCACTATGACCTAGCAAGGAAGCAGATAAACACGATAAGTAAATATGCTTAATAAAGGAGGCGGAGCAAGACTTACTTAAACTGTATAAAAATAATCAGTGAAAAAGAGTTCAGTTTAAGGTAAATGTATTTGCCCATAAGATCTGAAGTGTTCAGATTCTCAGTACATCACTCTTGAAAAGTCCTTTTGAAATGTCAAGCCTGGTTATCCAGAATCAACCTCACTGGAGCTGCATGTGCTGTTTGAAGCTGTTTCAGTGTTTTAGGAGAGTCAGCTCTATTGCCCATGAATAGTGATTAGACAAAGTTGGGCTTTCACTTGGAGCAGCCATTTCACCAGCAGCTGCAAAGGTACAGAGGCTGGCATACTGAACAAAAGATACAAGTCTCCAAAGTCAGGAACCGATTGGGGCAATACTCTTAATCAACGATACTTCAGTTTTATAACCCCAATTCACTTAACTGTGTTCCTTCACTCTAACAGAGAAATCATATTACTTTCCTAGTTTCAGCTTAAATTGCTCTTTCCTTTTTCCTAAAAGGGCTTAACTGCTTGGCTTAAATCTGACTAAGAGCAAACGATGTGGAAAAGTATGTGTTGCTCTGGCTGTACTGTACAATACTTTATGTATTGGATTCATAGAACATTTTGTCAATAAGTTTTTAGAAGTCTTGTTAGATGTAACTCTACCTAATTTTGAGCTACAGAGATGCCTATGTACCGTGTTAAGCACAAAAAACTTGGACATGTGCTGACCTGATTAACGGTTACCAATTCCCCCTGCCTCCATCCAAAAGTCTATGGAAAAACTAGAAGAGTTCTATGTGCCAAACCAAATTAAAACTTTGCACTGTCCCACACTACCCTATTGCTGTTTAATATGTTGTCAGAAGCCAGTGTCTGCTACTGATAAATAATAGTCTTTCAACAGTTTGATCTGTGACTGTTTGGTCTATGCTTATGCCTAAGGTCTCATTTAGGGCAGAAACTGTATGCAGATAAGAATGCGAGTGGTGTCTTCATCAGGTCAACTCTGCTAAGCAGATCCACTATTGGCATTCTGTCAAGAGACATGCTGTTCTCCAAGAATCCTTTCTGAATGTAATACAGTGATAAAATGTGGAAATCAGTTATGTTGTGCACATTGAAGGATTTCTACTGAAGGCCTACTTTGAAAACTGCCACACTAGAAGTGCAGAAAATTAATCTTAGGGCTAGGTTATTACAAAAAGATGAATGGTGCTTGATTCTAAACTGGTAGACACACTATTTTGTCTTTAATATTTGTTTGTATACTAGATAACAAATATGCATTAATACCAATATAATATAGCTGTCAGATGGGTTGTTCTGAGACCAAGGGCTATATTATAAAGCTATCCTAACTGTAATACTATATAAATATCAAAGAGCACATTGGTCTTACAATAATCAAACTTACTATTTTTTATTCATCTACAATTTTCATTCAGTTTAATTTCTATGCAGTTTTTAAAAGAACCAGAACAACAATGAAAGCTCAACTGTTGCGCATTACCCAGCATTATAGTTTTGTAGTCAAAATGAAACAATGAAACAATACAATTTAAGAAATACATATTGTTAATTGCACTATACTCATTCTATACTATACTATCTCTTTTCAGGGTTTGCAAAACACTGATTCAGTCAGAAATTCCATACAAATCAATGAAGTCAAAATAAAAAAATGTGGACACAAGGAATCTTTAAAGAATTTCTAAAAGATTTTCAGCCTAGCGAAAACTAATCTTTCTGAATAAATCACCCAAATAACATTATTTGAAAATGAATGGTGTGAATATGCTTGATTTAAACCATATATTGTGATTTCATGGTGTTGATAGTATTATAATTTGCATTTATATTTACTGTAATATATTGCAATACTTATCTGGTAGTGTTAAAATATAGTAAATGGATAGATAGATAGATATTGTGAGTCTTTGAATGCTATTTATCATTGCAAAATAATGTATGACTTTATGAGTTAAACTGTGTCAATACAGGACTTGATATGAACAGAGGTTTACTTACCTGACATTACTTTCAATGTTCTAACATTTTCATTTGTAAGTAATAGCTGGTCATTTAGGCTATATCAATGAACTATGACATAATTCTGAATGAATGTTTCAGACCAAAATAGCTTCTGACTGAAATAAAAATTTAATTCAATTCAAAAATGCAAATGCCTTTGAGAAGGGAGGGAATCCTGAATTGATCTGGATTTGCCCTTTTGTTGAGGTACAGTTGCTCAACCTTTAGCCTAATCATATTTAGCATCCCTTGGAGCTAACTTTTTTGGTTCTGTGTAAATTACCACCTGCTGTAACTTGTCTATGCTACAATACGAGACAAACACGGTCTGTGAATGTGGCTTTCTGAAAACGGCACGCCTGATTTATCTTTGACAATGCCAAGAAAATGTGTCTTCTTCATGAATGGATGGAAACTTTGCTCACATTAAATGTCACTGTACAGAATCCAACAGAACATAAGCTTCAAAACTTGAAGGAAAGTTTCCATTTGCAGCTTGCCTGGCATCATACAAGCTGGAGCTTTGGAGAGACCACCAACATCTTTTAACAATTAAACAACGCTTTGAAACGTGTCAGGTGTGAAATACAATTTAAAAAAAAAAAGTTAAATGCTTACTGTAAACACACTCTGAATTGACACACCTCACTAAATTAATCCAGGCTGCAATTTCAATGTCTTCTCTGTTTAAAACATTTCACACATGGCCCCCAAACAATTTTCATAAGCTGTCATTTACATGTTTATTGTCACCATTGGAGTCTCTATATGGATCAAGAATTCTGCATTTTGGAATATTATAAGCCATGTGTTATAGGCCTGATTTTTTCCCTACATGCAGTTTTTTTGGATTGCAACATATTTCTTATTAGTCATTGTGCCAGTGTGGTGTAGGATATTAATTTTTTATCTATTCTTCTTCTTCTTCTTCTTCTTCTTCTTCTTATTATTATTATTATTATTAACATATTTGATTTGTTATTACCGTTGTTCAAATGGTTCATAACTATCTTTCCATTTGCTGCGTGCCACATGAACTTTCTCAGGTAAGAGGAATGAGATGATACGTAAGGTTTTGTTTTTGTTTTTCACCTGGAAACATATGAAGCTGAAACTCTTCAAATCATGTCAAATCTAGTAACAGATGTATCAACCCGTATGTGTTTATCCGGCACTGTCCAAAATATTCAAAGGCGTATGTCATGGTGTTTATAATAGGTAGCCTAGCTGAAACACAGATCAGTTGACACTAGCTACATACAAATAAATACAGAAAAAAAGCCCTTTATCAACCATTCGTTACCAGCAGTGGATTCAGTTTAATCAAAGAAACATATAAAACATGAGACATCATTAATAATAATTTTTAAAATATATACATTCTTATCCGCATTTCTCTCCCTACATGATATACATACACTTAATATGTTTATGTACAAACCATGCTTTCATCAAATAACCCATTTTCATTGTAACGTATAGACAAGCAAACGCAAAAATAGCCTCTGTCACTTTAAGAGCGTTTATAAATCGCCCGAGGACCCTGGGGGGGGGACATCAGGGGACGCAGAGATAAACAAAATGACACAAAAAACAGGTCTAATACTTACCATCAGAGACATGGACAGCCTTGACATTTTCCCAAACATTTTACAGCACAAATACACGAGTGAAAATGAAGCCCATTTCTAGAAAGGTCTTAATGCCTGTCATTTGATTTGATCTCATCAAGAGGGTCCCCACGTTACAATTACTGTTATTATTAATATTCAGATTTAACACTGATCTTTCTTCCAACGGCAGTTTTTTAAAGTCAATGTGGCGAAATGAACTGGCTTGAGATAGTACGGGATCAGAGCTTGGTTTTGGAGGCACGGTATAATTCCCATAGCGATGCTGGGCTGAGGAGTTGGTCCAGGTTGCAATGTTGCGAGCCGTCTCTGCAGCAAAGCCCTGAGCGCGGAGCAGGGCGGGTATAGGCAGCATACGTCACTAATGTAGGCAGTCTACGTCACCCGCTCTCAGCAGCCAATGGTCTTCCTGTCTGCGCCGGTACACTGATACAGTTTCTGGGAAGAAAGAGACAGGGGTTTTGGGTAATTTTGAAATTACTGATTTATATATATATATATATAATTGCAATTTAAATATTGTAATCCAGAGAGCATTGCATGGTGGTCATAGCTTCTAGCTTGCCTGTCATCTACACACTGCTGGTCCAACTAAAAACTAGTGATATCATCATGGAGAAAACATGAATCATGTGCAGCATATTATAATATAAACATATTTCTAGGGCTAGAGATTACATGCCTATAATTAACACAAATGAAGACAGTTAGTTTAACTGCCTAAAAGAGGATAGATAGTTGATACATACACTTCTCAGGACTAGCGGACCCAGATTAGGAAAACAAATAAAAATATGTTGATACGAGATGTAGAAACTTAATTGTTTTTCTCAAACCCATTTTTTTAAAATGTACATTGTTAAAGCAAACAAAACAATAAATACAAAAAATTCAGTTGATGAACCTCATTCCAGAGAAAGTTATAACCAGCAATAATGTTTTCTGTTCTGTATTGAATATATTGGTGTATTACTATAGTGTACTACTTTGACACCTACCCACCCCAATTAGATTATTTTTATCCTTTTTTTTATCAGTCATATAAAGTTCTTTTTGAGCGTGGGGAGGACAATACAGTTCAATAATAATCTACTCTAAATGTGATATATGTGACAGAAATTACTCTTATTCAAAGCTGCAGGTTTTGTACAGGTTGCACTTTGTGAAATAAGCCAATCAGATGTGATGGTAGTCTTTCCTGATTGGTTGATTCAGACCTTAGGTGTTTGAGTACTGAGCGGTATGCCAGCACACAACCCTTGCATGTCAATTCCTGATGAAAACACAGGCTGAACTGATATAAAGAAAGGATTTCTTGGAATCTTGACATGTACTGTAGACAAGGAGACTAGTCTACTTGTGACCTTTTGCCTGCCATCCTTAAAATAAAATCTGAAAAAAGAAAAGTAAAAGTATGTAAAATACTGACCTCTTTCAGTGAATTTGATATAATTACATTACATAGTTCAATAATTTGCGATTATGTGACTCAATTCATTTCTGTGATACTGGAATTTATTATTATTAATAAAATTGTATTCACATTAAACAATACTTTTATGTTTCCAACCAATATTCAAAAATACTTTAGTCAGAAATTTAATGTATTTTTACACGTTATGTATAATGCTTTAAAACACATAGATAGGCCTACAACTTATTTATTAATAAAAACAAATGTAAGGTGAACAGATTAGAAAAATTGCATATTATAATAGTAGTTAGCATGTATACACTACAGCACGTCCCTTTTAAAAGACATGGCAATGTTTCTATGACAGGTAACAACAGGAGGCAACAATCTAGTATAATCAGAGAAACCACATTCATCTATTCATCTGCATTTCGGAGGAAATGGTTAGTCTGCATTTTGTTTGCATCACTCAATTTATACTGGTACAGGGGAATCAAATGTTTTAATTAAGCCAGACATACTGTATATGGTCAACTGATTCATATCCCACATGGAATTAGGTATTTTTGAAGCCGCAGAGATTGTCATCTTTGTGTCACTGACACACAAATGGAGCAGAATGCTTCTGGCACTATGAACTAGGTCCATATAAATCCAATGGATGAGAGCTACACCATCTGGCATGCACGTGCAACTGGAGATAAAGGGATCAAGCGACAAAACACTCTCATTTGTGTCTATATTTTCTGCTTGGGGAAACCATAAGCAGGAGGATGACTCAGATGTAAAATGGCCAAGAATGACTGTTCCACTTTATAAAGCCTGGGTAGTCAAGCTAAAAATTAAAATCTAAATTTGTTTTTCATTTTTTGTATTATTTATGGATTTATTTTCAGACACCCTTATGCAGGGCGACAAAATATCTATCTGTTTATAAGGTACTAAGACCAGAGCCATTGCACAGATGTATGTAATAGAAAAAAAGTTACCTTTAATGTACTTTTAACTATACTTTTAACTATAACTCAAAACTGTTATTTTTCATAAACAGAGTCTTGATGTATTATTGTCTATGTGTTTCTTATCATAATTCACGGGTACTGTTGATAGTAATAGGGGATCCCTTGCAAACTAAGACCTTGTGAAAATGTTCAACAATCTAATGTGAAGTGAAAACAAGAGGGAGTATTGCAATGATTAGAAGTGCAAAGACAGCAGTTTCTGTACAATTTAAAAACACTGCAAATGTAATAAAGTAGTCAATTAATTACACTTCACACAAAATAGCATGTGAAGACAATAATGGACTAGGCATATTTGATTAATGTGTTGTTACAGTATTTGAAAAGGATTTAAATTTGTGTACATTTTGCATAAGTTGTGTAAAAACATGTATACACAATATTTGACAATATCTGCAATACTGTTTTCTATATGCTACAGCTGAATGACTGTAGCTCCTCCCTATGCTATCCATGTTGTACAAGACAGAAATTAATTTGATCTCAGGGAGTACCTTAGTAATAAATTCCTATGATCAATTTAACTTGCTGTCAGAACTTGAGATATACAAAATGATTACAGTTAGTTATACCCTTGATATAATGCTAAAATAAAATCATTTAGCAAAACAAATGAAGGTGTAAATTCATTTTTTAATGCATAAATATGAAGCTTTATAAATGTGTGTGTGTGATTGTAATATGTTGAATTCTTTGTATGATTAGGATTCCAGTTTGTAAACCTAGTAAATAAAATATATGTATAATTTAGATATGGTTGTGGATAATCTATTTAGTACACTTCCTAGTACATCAATTTTGCCATGATGGTGCCCTCAGCTGGTCAGTTTTGTTAATTACAAAAACATAAAGCATTGAAGATGCAGAAAGCACATTTATATGGTTCCCATCTAGTCATGGGGAATGTATTCCCATTGCTTACCTGTGCAAGGTACATCATACCAGACTGAAAGGATGAACGTCTAGGGTGCAGGGTAAAAGAAAACCAAAAAGGAATTGTACCCTCACACTTACATATTTTTATTTATTTAACTGGAGACAGACTTTGATCTTTTGCAGATCATCAGGAAGGAGACAATTGTGTCACTGTCCAAATATTTATGGACCTAACTGTAGGTAACACTGTTCAACAAGGTAATGTGATTCCTCATGAATTAATATATGAATATCATATGATTTAAACATAAATAAATCATGAACATCATCTGAGTTCTGGTGTTGAGCACATGAACCTGCACTTACCCTAACTCTAACCCTAACCTTGTTATACATGTGATTAACATAAGAACTCATGAAGTATATGACATATTCATTTGTTTATCCTGTGGTATTCATATATTAATTAATGAGGAATCACGGTACCTTATTGTAAAGTGTGACCGATATGGATAGTAATACTAGTAATAATAATGTATTGAAATATCAGATATGGAAAGAGTTGTACTTAAATACAAATGTATTTCATTACAAA
This sequence comes from Amia ocellicauda, assembly GCF_036373705.1. Taxonomy (NCBI): domain Eukaryota; kingdom Metazoa; phylum Chordata; class Actinopteri; order Amiiformes; family Amiidae; genus Amia; species Amia ocellicauda. The sequence continues at coordinate 41,515,036 of NC_089850.1, read as the reverse complement.
AACTAGATGCACATAAATCCTATTCCTAATGATAAGTAAATGCAATAGAACATAGAAAAATATGGAATGGTTTATATTGTTGTCTTTTTTCTATTAATGTAAAAAATAAAAGCCATTCTCGTGTCCAATGTATTTTACTTTCACCAGTATCTAATGGTATGTGTGTACTTGGATAGGACTCCTTAAGTTGCCTTGACAGCTACTGCAAGATTAGGAATGGGTCAGATCAGATTGACTGTCACTTGTGAGGATGCATTGTGGCAGAGATCCTACACACTGGTTCAGTGTGCTTTTTGTTGTTGCTGCTGTTTTTTAATCAGAATGATGGATGTGGTGGAAGTTACACTTACAAATGTCCAATAGGGCTGGAGTCCATCATACCATTTCCAGGAACTTTATCTGTTTCTGTTGCAGTGATTCTATAATTGCCTTATTTCCTTGAGGCCCATTCATTGTCCTACCACTTTGTATCTTGCATTATTTTCTGTATTTTAAAGCAAATGAAGTTGCCTCTAGGACACTATATGCCTGATTAATCCTGGTCTTACATATAATAAAGTCTAAGACAAAGTCTTGTCTTTGGTACCTCTGACAAAATAGAATAATCATATGTATGCAAAAAAAAATCTAAGACTAGTGGTTTCTGTAGAGCTGAACCCACATGGGGAGAAATCACCCAATGAATGAATGAATGAATTGACCCTTTCCACCATACCCATGTAATATAGACACTTAATTAATTAATTAGCAAAGACCTTACCCAATGTGGTATACATTAATGACAATAACATGATGTATAGTACCAGGATGGTATTTATGATTGGGATATATAATACCACACCAAAATGGAAAATACATTTAAATGCTTTTATAAAAGCATTATAATTATTTCAGTCTTCTGTGCAAGTGGGGGAAGTGCACTTTAAATGTATTAATTTTGTACATCTTATCTTAATATGCTTATAATACAGATTTTATTAGAGCAATTAATAACTAGTTTTTGAATCACTCTAAGATAGAGGTTCTGTAGAAAACACATTATATCATCCAGACTTCCCCATTACTGGTAACACAAAACATTGGTCAGCAATTTAAATGTAGTCCTCAATTTGTAGAGTACATTCAGACCTTTCACTCCAAGGCATTTATCTCTGCTATGATTCACATCTTCTTCAGTTTGTAGCTGAGCTGAACAGACTGGGAAACATTGTTATGTCTATTTTTTGGTGTAGTAAGTTGTGTCATCTTTCACAGCTGAGTGTTCTGCAGTTTGAAGCACATAGCGCTGTTGTCTTTACCTAGATTATTTTACATGATGGCAAATGTGTGCACTTTAAAATAGCAGTACTAGTAGCACTAGTACATATACCATTAAAAACACTATTTAGATCAGAGGACAAATCAATGTACTATACATATGATTACACTCATTTAAAGGTGTATAAGGAATGATGCCACTGAATATCTCTAAATTGTTTTGTAATATATACATATATATTTACTGTAAATATTAATGACGAACTAAACCAGCAAGTCTTTGGGGAAACGTGTGTGCCCTCTAGTGGCAAATATGACAGTAGCATTGAAGTACTGTGTTGTAATTATTAAGGCATGTAGAACAATGAAACCAGAACAAAAAACAAAAAAACAAAGGTGTTGTTTTCTTCACTTTAAACTTATCACTGCTTATAAGCTTGTTAGTTTGTATGGATCATCACTAAGCAATGACAAATAATGAACAACAACTATCTAAATAGAGGTTTTTAAAACAATACAAACATATGAAAGGCATAATATGTTGTGAAAGCAAGAGAAGCTAGAACAGTGGCCTTTAAATATTTGGAATGACTGTGTCTGTAACGTACCTTTTCTAGTGCATGCTAGAAATGACCCCTTAAAATAGCACAGCTGTATTCTGTATTTCTTTATTGTAACTTGGTAAAGATTGGTTGCCCATCTTCACACATTTAAAAAAGGTTTCTGATTGTTTTCTTCCGTTTTCTCTTCCTCATACCTACACATGAAGCCAGATTTGGGTCTATTCTAAAAACACCTGAACTATTTTTGTTTTACCTTTATATTTGGAATTTCTCCAATACATTTCTGAACAATGAAATCTCATAATAATGTCAAGTGACAAGAACAATTTAAGGATATGCAAACATTTCCAGCTCATTTATCATTGTAATTACTGATTGCTGGGGCTGGCTTCAGTGTGTGAATTCGGGTAGTGTAGTTCTGCCAAGTTGCCAGCTTTGTTCTATTTGAATTAGTTATTGTTTCAGCCCAAGGAGGCAGATGCATATCATAATAAAATGAAATACAATTCCCTGACCACATGCTTTATGGAGAAATTAATCTCACAGAATTCACTATTTAGAAAAACCTCCAAACCTTATGGACCCCAAAACATCAATGCAATGAGGCAATCATATACAAACACCATTCTTCCTCCTTATTTTAGTGTCGTTTTGAAGCGAACAATATTATTTTGTGCCATTTTCTTGCTATCTTTGGAATTGTGAAACAAAAACTTTAATTAAATCGGTGAAGAATATTGTTTTAAAAGTCACAGACTTGGGGGGAGAAGTCTTAGTAACTGTAGAAGGCATGGTTTAGAGACACACACCCTCACTCTAGAGGCACAGGTGCCTGTCTCTGAGTTCCCAAACACAACACTGAACCAAAAACACTGACACTCAATAGTTGACTATGAACAATGGAGGTTAACGTGGATCTTACACAGACAAACCTTTTATATGTCCCAACAATCACAGCAGCTTCTGTGGTGAGTAATACAATGAACAGTGAAGCTTCATTGTATTCAAGTAAGCATAACAGCACCACCGGGTGGTCTTGAATATATCTGCTAGTTGTTGTTGTTGAAAGGAATATGTGGTTTTGTGACAATGAAGACAGAAAGCAACGGCTTCTCATTGAAGATTCTGAATTGATTTAATTGTAAATATTGGAATTTAACTCACACTTATAGTGTAAGAAAATAACTACATATTTTTTCTGATCATTTCTGTGATATAATCAGATCAATTGTTTTAGGCTGTCCTGGGTAAAACCAAATGAATGATCTTTAACTCAAAGAGCTCAAAAGCATGGGGAGTGATAACAGGACTATGGTTAAAAAAATCCATAGAGGCAGACTAATCCAAAAGACATCGAATCTATGGTATGATATAGCTACTTCCATTTTCTTAAGGTACAGGAAGAGGAAGACAAACCTCCAGACAAGGTCATGTATAAGTCACATGACTGTGAAGGTGATCACCACTAGGACTGTACTGACTCTTTATCTGACTGCTGGGCAAACAGTGTTTGACTTTTCATGTGTTTTATCAATAAATTACAGCTTGTCAGTATTACTGTATGTAATTTGTTGCTGTTATCAAAAGTGTAGCTTGTCATTTGTGCCCTTAAATGTATTGTTGCAATGATGGTGTATAAAGTAGGTGGTTAAGGGTGATCAAAAAGACAGTATAAATATGCAAAATACCTTAATAAAAGATATCCAGGTTTAACCCTTTTAAAGTTTTTTTAAACCAGGAAATGTAATACGGCACTGGACAGGCTATTGTCCTATAAGGGACACATACTGTATGGACCCAGGATAGTTACATGGTTAGATACAGAAATACATAGACAAAGGTGAAACTTAACACTAGTGTTTAGCACCAGACCATTGAAAACATTCACTAGTGCAATTACTGGTGTTGCCAGGGGCTAGACTGGAGGGAATCACAGGTATTGCTGCACACATGCTGTATCAGATGGCTGCAGATGAGAAATGAAGAATTATTACATTCTCAGCAAAGTTGTTGAACTAAACCGATTAGTCAGGTTAGAATAGGACAGGTAGACATTCTCAGATATGTAGTACATTACTGGGTTTTACAGTTGAGGAGCACAAATAAACTGGTGGTGTGTCTTAGCTTTAATTTGCTATTTTCTTAGAAATTAATTTAACAAATGACAATGAACACATGACTCACTGACTCAGTATGCACTTAATAATTTACAAAAAAGCTTAAAAGGATCAATTTCCCGATTTCTATACTGCAGAAAACGGGAGGAGGGGGATTTTACTCTGTAGGACTGGAACATTACACACACACACATTTTATTTTTTGATTAAAGACTATACATGTAAGACTTAATCAAAACATTTACCTATTTGCTAATATAAAAATAAAAATGACAAATAACATGTTATTGCATTCAAGTTTATAATTTGCAGTTAGCAGGTATTGAATAATCCAGGGATTGTGTTAAAAAGTAGACAAGACATTTTATTGGAACAGTTTGCTAAACATTGCAAAAACCTTTTTAAAGGACAGCAAATGTAAATCATTATACAAATTCACCAGTATTGTTTACAAATGGATAGTACACAACTCACATACTATATACATATTTATGTATTGTGAAGACATCTGACAGACTTTCTTACTCATAACTTAGTAGCAGTTTGTTTTCTCCCTGATTCCCTGCTAATTCACATGCAAACAGGAGTATACAAATGTGAAAATACAAATGTGAACTCATTCTCTAGATGGAGAAAAGCAATGAAACATTCTTACACCCTGAAAACAATGTAACAAACTACCTTTTATAATGTAAGAGTGTGATCCATCCCATTGCTAAAGAAAGACAATGGAAATGTATTTGGCGATATATCCATCAGGGTTAATGACTTTGCTATAAATGGATACAGCCATATAACTTGGGCGCCCATTTCTGTCTTCTAATTAAATAAACAAAAATGCCAAGACATATGTTTAGGGTATCACTATGTAACAATAAATGTCAAAAAATAGTTGAATGTCTACAGTAACAAATACAGAACAACACTGAGACCAAGCACACAAGATGACATGCCTGTCTCTCCAAATAAGCCCTCTCTCTGCAAAATCACATCAGTGTTTTGAATGAGCAGAATCATGCTTATGTTATGTCATAGTATGTAAACGACTTAAACACCCACATTTTTAAAACGTTTTCTTATACTCAAACATGGTTTTATATCGGCGGTATTTAACTGTCTAGCGGGGGTGAACAACTAGGCTATAAAAACTTAATTACACAACATTAGACCCCCATGTCAAGTCTTCAAGTTATATATATATATATATATATATATCCCCCAAACCAAACACATTTCCCCCTGGGCACTTTAAAGCGCCCAAATTTGGGGGAAATCCCGCAATGTGGCGACCCTGCCGGCGAGCCGAGCCGCGCAGCTCCTGGGAACAGCCTCCTCCTCCTCCTCCTCCTCCTCCTCCCGCCGGAGCGGCTAGACGGGCCGCATTCCAGCAGAACAATCTCGCGGGATTCTCCCTGCGAAATCTCGCGGAGTTTCCTGCTGTTTTGTAGATGTGTGGCAGTAAGAGTTTAAAGGCAAGTCTACGAAGGTGGAGACTTGGGGGGATAACTTCCATTGTAAATTCTTGCGAAAACATACCTCGATTCGTCTTGCTGCTGCCATCAAGTCGGAGACAAATGGCCGCACGTTGCGACATATAACGAACCGTGAACGAGTAACAAATTCAACCCCCTTATATCAAATACATAACCTGTACGTAGCTGGCGATCGGGATTGCAAACATCAGAGACAGCGCGGAGGTCCTGCCCTGAAGGACAGTATGGGTAAGTTTCGCATTTATCTGCTGTCCTTCTATTTCATGGGAATAATGGCATGGCAGAGCTGGTAACTACAGTCGCGTAAGACAGCACAGTTCACAGATCAGCCCGGATTTTCTGCTTCAAAAGTGCTGCGACGCAGGCAGGAGGATCCGTGCGCGGTATGTTGTGGATCGAGGGCGATTCCACAGGTAAACCCTTCCCTCGGCATCTGGGTGTCTTTGCTGAATCCAGTGAATCCGTCCGCAGTACTTGTTGTTGTTGTAGTTGTTGTTGTTGCTAACATGTCTAGGCTCTGTGGTGATCCCGTGTTTATAATGTTCAGAGGTTGTTCAAACTCTAGCGCTGCAGTTGTGTAGCTTTACCTGTACCCATGGGTTTGTGACTAAATGGGTCGACACACCTTTCTTTGTACGTCCTTGGTTGGGTTCGTTACTCTCATTTATTGTGCCGATCATTCTGCGAGTCAGTTGGTTCGCTGTATTGCCCAGTATAAAACAATCACGTGTGTTTTCATCCACTGGCACCACAGGCACTCGCGTCAATAGGGTGAGCTGGGAAAGAAAAGTGTGTAAAAGTACCGTGTAAGTTTTTAAGTCGTACATTTGATAATCGGTAAGCTGATCTAATGCTTGATTAACCATACAAAATAATAATAATAATGCTTTGTTAACCGTCCTGGGTTAGTAGTTATAATTATGCACCTTAAACTGAAATAGGCTTTGTAGTGTGGAGTGACTTTTGGATACAATAAGTTTAATTGCAGTTACAAATATATATATATTGCTCTACTTAGACAGACAATTTGAATGGCAATTGCATAGGATTTTAAATGTTGTTTAAATAGTTAATGTAAAATTCTTTATTTTTTCAGCCTTGCCTGCAAAATGACCCTTCTTCTAATAGCATATATCTGCCAGCAGATTAAATGCACTGTTTTGCTGAGTTTGTGAACATTTGATGATGAAAAAGATTTCTTTTTCTTACTCTTAGACATGTACTCTTTTTTTCTTTTTGTTCAGCACAGTTCTCTGTTGTATCTCTTTAGACCAGGGGTTCCCAAAGTGCGGTCTGCGAGGATGTTTGGTGCGGCCCCCCAAAGCCAACCTTCAGCCACCCCTTTCTGAACCGTTACTATAATTGTACAGTTTCTGAACATTTTCTGTTACAAATTGCGCATGTAATTTGGGGGAAAATAATAAAACAACAATTCAACTTAAAAAAATGTATGATTTGGGACATTTTGTTTTCATCTGTGGTTAATTTTCTACTGTGGCCCCCCCATCACATGCAACCTCCGTAAATTGGTCCTCCTTTACCAGACATTAGGAACCCCTGCTTTAGACTATCTGTCAATCTCTAGCCTATAGCCCTACAAAATAGTCTTTTCAACATTATTTTGGTTAAGCATTCTGTTTAGAAGATAATCAGAACTGTCATGTCGTACTAAAAGCATTTAGCCTTTCATGGTGTTTATTGGCTCTCTGATGTTACAACTTTCTTGGTTAAATAAGTATGGCACCTCCAATCTGTATGTGTTTATCCAACTGCATAAAGCTTCACTGTCAGAAACACCATAGCTCTGCATGTTAAGGTAGAAAAGGTAAATGTCTGGAACGCATGATAGATGTATATGGTGGTATCATTAAATTGTTACTTCCTTGCAGTTAAGAAAATGAGTGAAGTCTGAATAGCAAGATAGGTAATGCAACTTTGTCTGGCATGAGCTGGGTTGATGAGTGAGGCTAAAACATTCACTCTAGGTATTTTCACAAAATATTTGTATTCTGACTAAGATTAATCACACATATTCCACTTTTCAGAGAGGCCAGTTTCCTTTAATAATTTGCCGGACTTTCACAGTGTTTAATGAAAATGGATAATTGGAGCCCAGAGAGATAATGCAAGAACTGTAACATTTGTGGAATGTATACACCCGAATGACAAGTGTAGATTACATAAAACAATAGAATGTTTTACATGAATAAAACAAGATGTGCATAGAGACAATGTTTTTGTTTTCTTCTACATACTCTATAGCTAGCTACAACTAGCCTACTTACACTATGCAGTCATGCACGTTATCAGCCTAATAATTCTTCGCTTGATGTAAAATTATGAAACGACAAATCTCCTAGTATCCTATACTGATATAAAGTCTTCTATAAAAAAAAATAACAAAAACATGGATCAACTTCCATATGATGATCATTTAACTGTTTACAAGCATTTTATTCTAAGCATGTTAATCTTGTCATTTCAACTCTGTTCTTATGAAAATAATATTACACAATGCACCATCACTTTGTTTTTAATTGCTTCAAATTTAATCCAAAATCAAAAGGAAACCCAGGAAATAAAATGATATTTTTTAATTAACACTACACTGCTTAACTGGTGGACTGAGATTGATCTTGCTTTAAAAACAAAACACAAACTTCAAAGCGTCACTGTCTGAGCATAATTACTTTGTAGGATTCGGAAACTGCCATCTTGCTTGTTTGTGAAATGATTGCTTTCATGCTGTGTGTCTTGTAAAGCAAAGGCAGATTTTCCTCTGTTTACAACTGCTTCTCAGTTGAATAACGGAGACCTATAGCAAATGTTAGTCTATTATTCTGTATCAAGTATATAGTATGGAGATGTTACCCGTCTTGTTTTTAATTTTCTCACTTGCAAATTTCATATTCAGTTTAAATAGGCCTACATAACTCACTTTTTTTCAGATGTGTACCTTTAATTGAGATAAATGCCTAAGTTACTTAGCTCAAACTGATTATTCATTACACACACGAGCTGTACCATTGTATAAGAAACATTCCTTAAACACATTCAGGCCAGTGTATGATAATATCTCCTTCGAGATAACTGGCATGCCATTAAACTTCTAATTGTATACACTTTAGAATTACAGTTTGTTCCAGCTTGTAAAGTAGCATTTAAAGCAAGCAGTGAAATGTATAGCTTTTAACATCACATTCTATATATGTTTTAGGTGAATCTGATTTCAAAATGTTCCTGAGTTATATCTGATGTTGCATTAACTGCATTGTACATGTTACACAGCAGCCATTGGCAAAGTTCGCAACAGGGTTTTGCATATTATATTTCAATGTGTTAGAGCACTCAGTGTGTGTTTTAGTTGTGGTTTGTGGTTAGATTTGAAACCGATTACAGTATACTTTCTTCTCAATTATTGATTCAAACCATTGCAGATCTGTTTTGGAACTACACATTGTGTTGTTTCTTTGTTTATTTGTGTGAATCTCATAAACGTTCCTCTGCATGGTTCTTCTGCTTTGGTAGAAAATGCAGCAACCTGGACTTAAATAACCCTGCCAGACAATATTTCCTGAATACCTGTCAGTTACTATATAGCCCACACAGCTGCAGTGTTTTTTTTTTTTTTCTTTGCTCTGCAGATGTAGTACTATATCTCAAACCATGACTGTTTCCAACAAACTGAGTCCTATATGATGCTAAATTGTGCTTTTATTAATGCAGCATTATTTCACTGGACTTTTAATGTGGTTATATATTATTAATAGCTATGTACTCAGTGCAAAGCTGTTACAATTAGCATTAGACAAAGAGAGCAACTAATAATGTCTCCAAACGAACTGGAAATACAATGTTAATCTATTTCCTTTCAGTATGTTAATATGAATAAAAATGAGAAGTCTTGGTTAAAATACTGTACATCTATAAAAAAAAAGTGGATTGGACAGATTGCACTGCTGGGAAAAAAAACAGCTGGCAGCCTCCACATCTGCGTGGCCCTGAATTCTTCCCCCTTCTAGTGTATATGTTGGCGGCATCCTGTTAGATGATAAGATTCAAATACAGCCTGTGAGGAAGTACGTAAAGCTCAAACTTTTTATTTATTATTTTTGCTCTTTCTCTTCAGTGCTCTTGTATTCATTACAATCCCTTATACAGCATAAACTCACTCTTCAGTGGATCCTCAGAGACCTTTGTAGTGCTGAATGCCCTCTTGATTATTTCAAGTTGGTAGCACCAATGGTATCACTGAAAGAGGTTAAAGTCAGTGAAGCGTTATCACTTGGCAAATATGTTTTTATGGTTTTCATGTTTTATGTTGAAACTGATAGCGAGCATCTAATGAAGCTTTGAATTATGCATATGGAGAACACGCTTAAGTGTTTAGTCTGAAGTCTCCTGCCACTAAAACCCTAGTTTAAGATAAGGGATATTGGATCAGGAATGTGTGCTTTCATCGTTACTTTGAGATTATTGTTTTTGTTTTGTTCTTTGAAGCTATGTGTTGACTAATTATATATTAGACAGGCAAATGTGGTTTCTTCCTGTATGATTGGGAATAATTGTGCTTCCAGCTGTCTTTACCTTCATACACCCTCTTGGGCTTTGGTTGGTGCTTTGTTGGTATAATAAACAGTGAACAATTCACATTCTGTTTCAGTCCTTTTCATTTATTTTGTGTTCCCAACAACACCGATTTTAAGTAAGAAACTCCAGTCAGCACGGCAGACACAAAAAGTGAAACCTCACAGGTCGAAATTGGGGCAGGAATCTTCCAGTGAAACACTTGGCTATTTCATGATAGTTAAATTATTAAGAGAGTATTTTATATATTCAGAATTTAATCATTTATCATATAGTCATGATGAGATGAGGTGTGCATTTCTGCTTTTTTTTGTTTTTTGGGTATTTTGAGAAAATCGTCTTTGGTCCAAACTTAGATATATAATATCAGTGTGCTTTTCTTTTGTCCTGATACTCAGCAAATTAAGTTTAATCTGACTATAAAATCACAAAAAGACATCTGCTTAAAAAAAAATTACTTTCAACAACATTTTATATCATCCAAGCTTCACCCCAAATTGTCTGCCAGCAACCAGTGAACATATCAGCTGTTCAAAACTACATAGTCACAAACAAAAACGCCTGACACATTTACAGCAATTCACCCCCAATACAAATTCTGTAATGCATATAACATTATGTGAACACATTAAGATTTATAACTTCTAGTGCATTGAGTAATCTATGCTTATAAACCTAATACATGCACCTACATTTTGCACTGCAACGTTTGTCGTTGCCTTTAATACAAAATTACTTTGCACAAATTATAAATGTAATGTTCATGTGCCCATCAGATTTTTGTACTAAATCTTAGCTGACCATGTGGTGCTTCCTTTGAAATATCCTGATATGTGTTAAAATGTTGCCATCCCACCATAACCCACCTAGAATTGCACAGTATTTTCCTTCAGACCTTGTCAAGGTAGCTGGCAATTAGTGGCTATAGTTTCCAAATAGAGATCATATGGATTCTGAACTATGTTCATGCAGTTAATCCTTTAAAAAATGTTTACTCAACATCTGGATAACATTTCTTAAGTCTAAACATTCCTTTAAAGAACATCACAAGGTAATAATTCCATACTTGTAACTTACCATGACTACATTCTTACCTGGGGCTGTAAACATCGGATACAGGTTTGTGTACCTCTGAAAGTTGTGTTTTTGTGGCACCCTTTTTCTGTCTGTCTGTATTACTCTGCATGGCAATTCTAGTTCTGGATACCAAATAAATGCTGCTTCCCATTAGGATGGTAAATTTGGAAAGCTAAAACAGTCAGTGCACAGCTTTCTCCAAGGTTTGTGAAGACTTGAAACCTGTACCTTTACTTGTGGTATCTTCTGCTTTTCTTTGCCCTTTTGTTCTTGCTCTATACAGATGGGCACATTATTTACAGTGCTGATTTTGTACGTTTGCCCACTGACAAAGAAATGATCAGTCTATAATTTTAATGGTAAGTGTATTTTAACAGTGAGAGACAGAATAACTACAAAAAAATCCAGAAAAACGCATTTCAAAAAAGTTACAAATTGATTTGCATGTTAATGAGTGAAATAAGTATTTGATCCCCTATCAATCAGCAAGATTTCTGGCTCCCAGGTGTCTTTTATACAGGTAACGAGCTGAGATTAGGAGCACTCTCTTAAAGCTCCATCATGGCCAAGACCAAAGAGCTGTCCAAGGATGTCAGGGACAAGATTGTAGACCTACACAAGGCTGGAATGGGCTACAAGACCATCGCCAAGCAGCTTGTTGAGAAGGTGACAACAGTTGGTGCGATTATTCGTAAATGGAAGAAACACAAAATAACTGTCAGTCTCCCTCGGTCTGGGGCTCCATGCAAGATCTCACCTCGTGGAGTTTCAATGATCATGAGAACGGTGAGGAATCAGCCCAGAACTACACAGGAGGATCTTGTTAATGATCTCAAGGCAGCTGGGACCATAGTCACCAAGAAAACAACTGGTAACACACTACGCTGTGAAGGACTGAAATCCTGCAGCGCCCGCAAGGTCCCCCTGCTGAAGAAAGCACATGTACAGGCCCGTCTGAAGTTTGCCAATGAACATCTGAATGATTCAGAGGAGAACTGGGTGAAAGTGTTGTGGTCAGATGAGACCAAAATTGAGCTCTTTGGCATCAACTCAACTCGCCGTGTTTGGAGGAGGAGGAATGACCCCAAGAACACCATCCCCACCGTCAAACATGGAGGTGGAAACATTATGCTTTGGGGTGTTTTTCTGCTAAGGGGACAGGACAACTGCACCGCATCAAAGGGACGATGGACGGGGCCATGTACCGTCAAATCTTGGGTGAGAACCTCCTTCCCTCAGCCAGGGCATTGAAAATGGGTCGTGGATGGGTATTCCAGCATGACAATGACCCAAAACACACAGCCAAGGCAACAAAGGAGTGGCTCAAGAAGAAGCACATTAAGGTCCTGCAGTGGCCTAGCCAGTCTCCAGACCTTAATCCCATAGAAAATCTGTGGAGGGAGCTGAAGGTTCGAGTTGCCAAACGTCAGCCTCGCAACCTTAATGACTTGGAGAGGATCTGCAAAGAGGAGTGGGACAAAATCCCTCCTGAGATGTGTGCAAACCTGGTGGCCAACTACAAGAAATGTCTGACCTCTGTGATTGCCAACAAGGGTTTTGCCACCAAGTACTAAGTCGAAGGGGTAAAATACTTATTTCCCTCATTAACATGCAAATCAATTTATAGCTTTTTTGAAATGCGTGTTTCTGGATTTTGTTTTTGTTATTCTGTCTCTCACTGTTAAAATACACCTACCATTAACATTATAGACTGATCATTTCTTTGTCAGTGGGCAAACGTACAAAATCAGCAGGGGATCAAATAGTTTTTCCCTCACTGTATGTGTTCTGCATGAGCTGTCAAACTAAGTTCCTTATGAGTTATTTTTAAAGTAATATGTAATGTTCTTTCATGAAGCCTTTGGCTATAATTGTAAAATTTGCCACATCAAGCTTTCAGGCTACACTAGAATGCAGAACTATAATGTTTGCAATGCACTTTTGCAGTTTCATCATGCTGGTGTCAATATTTCATTGATATTCTCAGTTTGTTTTAAATTGCATATACGTTCACACTGCAGTGAAGATGAAAGGTAACCCCTCTACTTCCTTGGAAAGTAACTGCAGTGCATTTTATCACATCTCTGAAGTCTTGTCAAAGGTCAGCTTTGGAGGGAGCCTAGAGAAGTTTCCGCTTCCCACTGTGACGGTAAATTTATTTTTTTAATAACAGAGTAAGTTGGTGTTGTGAACCCCATTATTTACTTCTTAATTAAACCTGTCATTGCTGTTTACAATCTGTCCTCCTCCACCACATGCTATTTTATTGGGCTTCCTAGCTGTGTCTATTTTGTAATTATTTTAATTTGAAGACTTTTGTGTCAGTTGCTAAATGTGCAACAAAACCTTTATTTAATTTAATCCTGAATCCACTTTCAGTTAACAGAATAGGAGTGATAATTTCTGCTATTTAAAGGGGAACTCCACCAAAAATCCATATTTTCTCAGGTTATTCTATAAGTAGGAACATATTCTGTGGAGTGAGTTTTTCATGTCCAATTCATTCTATAAACCAGAAGTCAGAGATCGGGAAATATGCCGTGACGTCACGGGGGTGCTAACTCTGAAGCTGCTTTGCTGGAAGTCAGTGGGGAATATCAGAAAAGTCATGACAGTCATTAAAAAAAAATTACATTTTATGCAGCTTGCCACATCACCCTATTTTCCTGAAAGATTCATTGGTTTGTAGTTATAAAAAGTTTTTCACCACCCAGAACTGTTGCTATTATTTTACATTATTTTATTCAGGGGACTGCCGTGTCAGCAACAGTGCAGTGTGAATTTCTTCTCCAAAGAAATGTAGGGATGTCAACCCCCTTAAAATGCAGATATAGGGTTCTTTGTCTCAAATCTTAAACTGGTGTCAAAGACCAGTAAATAAGTAAAATAGTTTTGACACAACTTCCTTCAGCCCCGGGTTGAGTTGCCTTGGGGCTGCCCAGAGCTGACCCCATGTTCACCCTGGTGTGTATTCACATTTGCCTTACTGTACAATCTCATATTATAACATCAGGGTTAGGGCTGGGCAATATATTGAGTTTATAAATACATGTTTTATAAATCATTTATAAATGTAAGGTGGGAGAAGGAATGAAGAGGAGGGAGCAAATGTCTCGGTGATATTACTATGGAATAATTTGTGTTAGTTAGTAAATTAATAGTTTTGAGGTTAATCAGGACATGCAACTGCTTCTAAAGTTTCATGTTTATTTTACAAATGATCTTGAATGTTACACTTGCTATATTAAGATTTTTTTTTAAAGCAATGGAAGTGAATGAACACAATAATAAAGTTACCTAGTTTTAATTATTTGAATTACATGCAAAAAACAGATGCCAGACTAAACGCGATCTGTAAGCACACCTGACAATAAGTGATCGCACCCCCTGCTAATTTAGATAGATATAATTTGTATAAAATTAAAGTATAGGCTAATTGTTAGCATTTTTATAAATTGGGAAAAAAAGTTAATGAATGCAGAATGTTTAATTTTCATTTTATTAAAATTAGTTTTCTTAAATTATAATAACAACATTTTGTATTGTCACATTACACAGTGCTGTAAGCAGAATTACTCTCTCTCTCAGCCTATATATATATATATATATATATATATATATATATATATATATATATATATATATATAGGCTATGTTGCATGATTTCTATTACTTGTTATAATCTATATATCTAGATAACAACAACACAAATATAAATATTTATAATGTCACATGTATTTATATATATATAATGTTACATGATTACTATTATTTGTGTTTATCCAGGGTTTTTCCTGGCTCAGAATAGGCCTTTGGGGGGTGACTACGCACGACAGTAAGCATGATCAGTCCGCATACAGTAAAGGCAATGAGTTACCTTATGACAGAAATCTATGCATTTTCTTGTTATTTCTGACCATTTGATAAACAAAAATGTCTATCATGCTTGAATAAATGAAACCCCATTAACAAAACTTTTTTTTTTTTTAAGAAATGTATTCCAACATTGGAAGGGGGGGGAGGGGAGTGAGTTTGAGGGAGAGGGGTGTGGGGTTGGGAGAGAGGAGACAGTCAGTTGTAGAGGTCACATCCTGCTTCAGAGCATTTCACTCTCCTCTTTTTATTAACTAAATAAAATGATCTGACTAGGGCTATAGCTATCAATTAATATGACAATCGATTATTCTATACATATAACGATCGATTCTTCGAATAATCACAACAACAAAAACATTGTTTTATTATCAATACATTCTTATGGGGTCCTGGTGCCAACATGGCATCCTATTCTCGTGTTCACAGAACTCTGTAAATACAGGCCTCTGATTTCCCTGAGGAGGACTAGACATTTTACATTACACTTAACCACTTCAACTCCAGATGAAAAAATGAAAATCCTTCCCAGGTACCAGATTTTGAAAATGATAATGATTTAATGCCTGTAATTGCTTTAAAATATAAATATATGATGACTGAAATACAAAAAAAATAACCAAATTGTGTTTTTCATTAACCCTTTATGCTCCTGTGCACTACATATCCAGGCTCAGTAAAGAGATAAGTACAGGGTTTTGTGAACAAAGAAAACAATGCAAATTCATTTTTTTTTGTTTACAATATTATACTTTTTAATAAATAACTAAGTTTTGTAATAAATAAATAAATCAAATATTAAACAATAGACTGAAACACTAATAATGCGCAATACACTGGAACTCATGGAAATAATAAACAATACACTGAAACGCAAATTAAAATAATACTGAAACGCTGTAATAACAAACAATGAACAGTAATTATCAACTAAAACTCAGTCTCTATCAAAACCTGTGCCATCAGCGTCTTGTTCTGTGCAATATATTGAAATGTTCAATACAATAAGCTTGGAAGACAGCGCTACAGATGTGCTACAGGGCTCTGTGCAGCATTGTGATGGATCTGTCTGCCGCAAACGCTGCTTCATTGCCTTGTATTCAGCACTGTTTTGTACGTATCTCGCCACAGCACAGTATAGCTCTTTATAAAAACTACAACTAAACAAGTACAACTAATAATAAAACTAGCAATTATAATAAAACTATTTATATACTTGTAAAAGGTAAATGGATTGCCGCAATAGACGGAAGACCTATAGATGCGCACAGGTACAGTGAGGGGAAAAAGTATTTGATCCCCTGCTGATTTTGTACGTTTGCCCACGTACAGATTAGGAGCTCTCCCTTTAAGAGAGTGCTCCTAATCTCAGCTCGTTACCTGTATAAAAGACACCTGGGAGCCAGAAATCTTGCTGATTGACAGGGGATCAAATAGTTATTTCCCTCATTAACATGCAAATCAATTTATAACTTTTTTTAAATGCTTTTTTCTGGATTTTTTTGTTGTTATTCTGTCTCTCACTGTTAAAATACACCTACCATTAAAATTATAGACTGATCATTTCTTTGTCAGTGGGCAAACGTACAAAATCAGCAGGGAATCAAATACTTTTTTCACTCACTGTATATGGAGGCTCTAAACAACATGCAATTGGATAAAAACATGGCATGATCGCCGTCCTTGGCTTTCAGTTCACATTCTACAGGATCATCACTGGCTTTGGGAATGACATGAGACTACATGGCACTGAGGGTTTTCATCTGACGTGCGTTCGTACATCATGGTATTGAAGTGGTTAAATGCTCAGTCCTGTGGTCCTCCATAGTGCCCGGAGCCTACATATGTTTCAAACGTCTATATCCAAAATTGTACGTAGAATTTGGCATGCCTGAAACATGCACATAATCCACGTGTCTTCTATCGCGGTGCACGTATGTGCAATATCCCACATGTCTACAGCATAACTTTAAAATTACTTTACATGTAAACCTGAGTTTCCCAGCTTAAATCAATTCATTTGTTCAATGCTGCGACTGTCGGTGCACAAGCATTGGCGAGAAACCAATTGATTTTAACTGTGTGCTTGTATTCAAAAGACACTTAAGTTATTCAGTACCTTTGGGAAATTGTGCCACGATTGAAGACAGCATTACGTGCATTTCGTATTTTGTATATAGACTTTTGCATAGATTAGCATGATAGAAAACCTTACATGGGGAGGCAGGCAGCAAATACAACACTTTCGTCAGTTCAATGTCATAATTAATACCACAGTTGCCCTATTACTAGCAATGTTGCAAAAACTTACCATGCCTTTTGTTTCAAGTGCTCAAGCTTGTCGGATGTGCTCTTTTGGAAAGCTGATTATGATTCACACAGTCCACAAAGCACCGTACAGTTATCATTCGCTCTCTCTTATAAATTCTCCCACAGTTTCGATGCTTTTGCCGGGGTTTTGTTCCGTGCGGTGGCGGCTGCGACGTGCAGGTTCAGACATTTTTCCAGTGAGGCGCATACAGGTGGATGACAAACCAAGTGATCCATTACTGCCACTTACTGCTGCTGGGAATTAAGCCGTTGTTCTCACACAGAGCTAGGAATATGGGCCCAAGGATGTTAGGCGAAAAGGCTAAGATCAATGATATTAATAAGAACAATTTAAGGCAACGTAGCTAAATGACTATTCGGTGGCTGAAATAGGAGTCAACGTATTTTACAAGTCGACTAATATTATTATTATTATTATTTTTTTATTTCTTGGCACTTATCCAGGGCGATTTACAACATAAGTGCAAAAATACAGTTAAGTACAAGGCATCAATCATTACAAATTCAATTTAGCTAAAACATAGCAATTCAAAATAATACATTTTACAAATTCCAATTTATAATTTACACAAGTACAGTAAGTGAGGTCCTACATCCTGGACGGTGAAAGCTAAGTGCTGTCAAGATGTAGGGTCACAGTCGAGGGCTACGGGAAAGGGAGCAAGGAGGAAAACAAATCAAAAACACTAGAAGCATAATAAAACTGTGAAGTGCTATCTAGCAGGGATAGAGGACTAATATTACAAGTACTGTCGGAAAAGATGCGTCTTGATTAAGCGCCGGAATGAGGTCAAGGTCTCTGATGTTTTGTCTTCAGTGGGAAGGTCGTTCCACCATTTAGGGGCCAGGGATGAGAAGGAGCGGCTCTGGAGGAACGAGTGCAGAGGAGGTAGAGTTAGTCTTCTGGCACTGGAGGAACCCAGTGGTCTGGAGGGGATGTATGGAGAGAAGAGGGACTGAAGGTAGCTTGGTGCAGTGTGGTCAAGACAATGGTAGGTGAGGGTCAGTGTCTTGAACTGAATGCGTGCCGGTAATGGGAGCCAGTGGTGGGAGCGGAGCAGTGGAGTAGCGTGTGTGAATCGGGGCAGAGAGACACCAGACGAGCCACACAGTTCTGGATGAGCTGGAGCGGCCGGTAGTAGATGCAGGCAGGCCGGCCGGCCAGGAGGGAGTTGCAGTAGTCCAGGCGGGAGAGGACCAGTGACTGGACAAGTAGCTGAGTCGAGTAGTCGGTGAGGAAGGGACAGTTCCGGCGTATGTTGCTCAGGAAGAATCTACAGGTACGTGTCAGCGTGGTGATGTGCTGGGTGTAGGAGAGCGCAGGAACGAGGGTGACTCCATTTTTAGCGGAAGAAGAAGGAGAGTGTGGTGGATTCCAAGGAAAAACAAGAGATCCGATTTGGAGAGGTTGAGCTTGAGGTGGTGCGAGTGCATCCAGGCGGAAATAGCAGACAAGCAGGAAGAGATGTGAGAGGGGATGAGAGGGTCAGAAGAGGGAAAAGACAGGAAGATCTGGGCATTATCAGCGTAGAAGTTGTAGGAGAAACCATGGGAAGCAATAATAGTTGCAGCCCTAGATCTGACAAGGCCATGGTAGTATATTAGACTACCAACAACCGGAATAACTATACAAGTAAAGAAGAATACTAAACAGGGAAACAGAATTCCAAACATCCGACTTTTGAGTATTGTCTTTAGGCCTTACATAGACGCATGCTATTCTTTACAACAGCTCCTGTCTATGTTGATGCAGTAACTCATCCCAGCCAGCACACTGCCATGGCGTTTTATTCTAGCACTGTCAGTGGCTATCATAGTGCTGTAAACAGACTCAGCATCTATGATTTGTTTCTGAAGGGTAAGGTGTTTTATTTTTTGTGTCAGATTCAATTTTTCTACTTTGTATTTGGTTTTCTTGCTGTATCCCGAAAATAATACTTACCATGACAGCCTGGCATGTGGTATTTGTTTAGTTTTGCATATTTAATTATTAAAGAATGTCTGAAACAAGAAATATTGAGAAATTTTTTTGAAGTTTGGGCAATGCACGATATACACCGATCAGCAATAACATTATGACCACAGACGGGTGAAGTGAATAACACTGATAATCTCGTTATCATGGCACCTGTCAGTGGGTGGGATATATTAGGCAGCAAGTGAACATTTTGTCCTCAAAGTTGATGTGTTTGAAGCAGGAAAAATGGGCAAGCGTAAGGATCTGAGCGACTTTGACAAGGGCCAAATTGTGATGGCTAGACGACTGGGTCAGAGCATCTCCAAAACTGCAGCTCTTGTGGGGTGTTCCCGGTCTGCAGTGGTCAGTACCTATCAAAATTGGTCCAAGGAAGGAAAAGCGGTGAACCGGCGACAGGGTCATGGGCGGCCAAGGCTCATTGATGCACGTGGGGAGCGAAGGCTGGCCCGTGTGTTCTGATCCAACAGTCGAGCTACTGTAGCTCAAATTGCTGAAAAAGTGAATGCTGGTTCTGATAGAAAGGTGTCAGAACACACAGTGCATCGCAGTTTATTGCGTATGGGGCTGCGAAGCCAAAGACCAGTCAGGGTGCCCATGCTGACCCCTGTCCACTGCCGAAAGCGCCTACAATGGGCACGTGAGCATCAGAACTGGACCACGGAGCAATGGAAGAAGGTGGCCTGGTCTGATGAATCACGAGTTCAAGGTGTTGACTTGTCCTCCAAATTCCCCAGATCTCAATCCAATCGAGCATCTGTGGGATGTGCTGGACAAACAAGTCCGATCCATGGAGGCCCCACCTCACAACTTACAGGACTTAAAGGATCTGCTGCTAACGTCTTGGTGCCAGATACCACAGCACACCTTCAGAGGTCTAGTGGAGTCCATGCCTCGACGGGTCAGGGCTGTTCTGGCGGCCAAAGGGGGATCTATACAATATTAAGCAGGTGGTCATAATGTTATGGCTGATCGTTGTATATTGAGATGATTATTAGGTCATATCACTCAGTCTTAATCACGGTGAATGTTTTGCCCCTGTTAAAAAAAAAAACTAAAAAAAACTCAACCTTGGTCTTGAGCAGGAGTAAGTTTGCCCCCCAATTGAGAGCTTAGATCCAGGTTGAAATTATCTGTGTGAATGCAGTGAGGAGAAATTTATTAAAAAAAAAAAAAAAAAAAAACTCACCCTGAGGCGAAGAGGTGAACATGAAGAGCCCTTAAGTGTATTCAATGCATTTAATAAGTTGGCTTGGCCTCCATTGTATCTTACAATGTGAGTAGCACTGCTTCTGAATACAGTAGTATAAACACCAATAAAATACATTTTTAAGAGATTAGTTAAACCGTGCCAGTACATTCCTTACACCCCATCTCTTTTCTGAAGCTGCAGTCATTCTTTGCATTTTGCATACTGTACAATTTAGCCAATCACTCTTGATCATTATTGTGTTTAAGAAATAGGAGACCAGCGATCTGGCTTCTGTGTTTAAAAACAAAACAAAACAAAAACACATAAAAAAACAGTTAAGCCCAGCAATATACCCATTTGATCACATTACTAACTTTTTGCCAGAAACGAGCTATTTGCTAGGTACTTCCACCATGTGTGTGCATATGCCTGCAGCAGACCTCACAAAGATCGCATTTCGGAGCACTTGATCGTGTTGAGAGGAATCTTAGAGAAATGAATGCTATGAAAATATTACAAAAACATACTCATAAATAGAGATAACCAAATGACAACACAGTTTTAATTCTGACAGCTAGCAGTTTCTCCTGAAGTACCAACAAACACCAGTTTAACTTAATGATTTCATATCTTTGCGTTTATGAAAAAAGTTTTTAAATGTATGTATACATGTATAAATTTAAAGTAATTCATAAATGAAATCTGATATTACAATGAAGCAATGAACAACACTGTATAAGGTTAAATGTTTAGTGATGTTTTGCAGGTACTTTGGTTTCTAAAAGGGGGAGTGATTCCAAGTCTGTCAGGGATGGACTGTGGGTTACATGATTTCTCCTGCGAGAGAAGTGCTGGTGGTGATCCACAAATGGTGGGGAAAAAATCCACAAGGAGTTGGCCTAGCACGTGGTTATTAAGTGAAGTGGCACAGTAACATACTTCCTTTGTTGTCCTTTGACAGGTGTTTGTGCTTCCAGTTTCTTGCAGTTTGAGAAACTTTCAAGAGAACCAAACTT
Source organism: Amia ocellicauda (assembly GCF_036373705.1). Taxonomy (NCBI): domain Eukaryota; kingdom Metazoa; phylum Chordata; class Actinopteri; order Amiiformes; family Amiidae; genus Amia; species Amia ocellicauda. The sequence continues at coordinate 41,493,555 of NC_089850.1, read as the reverse complement.
CACACAGCTAGGCTTTACCAGTATAGCTCCAGAGTTAATATTCTCAAATTTTTAAGTTTCAAGTGTGTTCTCTGGGATACGTCTCACATAGAAGTTTCTACATGTCCTTAAACTTTGACTTGTGTTTTTTCACATTATTCTCTGACATCATCTAGAGATGCTTAAGTAGGTTTGTACTTTTCCTTGGCATACATTATTTATAATACATTATAATGTATTGCAAATTAAAATGAAAGTGGTGGACTGTGGAGGAGATGAACTCTTTCTTGTACCTGGTACTCTTAAAGGGATTTACTGCACTTCCTCTAAAGGTCATGTTGGCAGAACAAGAATTTGTAAACTATAAAACAGTGAGAAGATTATTCTTCCGGTTAGTATGTTTTTTTCCTCTATGCCTGTGTTTTGTCTAGTAAGTGTGCTATAAAATCACTTTAATTGAAATTGCTCTTCTTTTGTCTGACCATTGTCATGCATGTTATGTGGTGTAGAATATAGTGAGCGAATGAGCTGGTGCTGCCTTGAAGAACTGTGTCAGTGTGCTCCGAGAGACTGAGCAGCCCACCTGTCTGTTCACATACATCCACACACACCACGCCTGCATTGGCTGTCAGCTGTAGGAAGTGTAAGATAGGGATTTCTGCAAAAACGAACTATATTAGAGGACCCGTGTTTGTGTCTTCTGAGGGCATTTATTCATAGAAAACGTTGATCAATGCTGTTGGTCTTATCTGAGTAGATTTAGTTATCATTAAACTTAATTTTAGTATAGCTAAATTACTCAAAATAATACTTCCATCATCTGTATCCTTGTTTAAAATGTAACATTGCTAAATGTTCTAAGTAGGGCTGTCTCTAAAGACTAATTTGGTAATCAAATATTCTGTCGATTTTATTCTGACGATTAAGTGAGTTATTCGGATACAAACGTTTGCAAAAACACTTTTTTTAATGCTTTATTGCAACATTCTTAATTTTTCAATTATAAAAAGTGTCAATCTGAGTTAAGCATTTATTTGTAGAAGAGAGATTTGTTGTGAGTGTTAACCAGTCAAAAAGCTTTAAAAACAAACATTTGTTGTATAGGTAAAACAAAAAGAAAAAGTCTTAGGAGATGGGGAAAATGGCGGCATGCTGAAAGTGCTCTCTAAATGAGAGTGCTTTTAAGGAAGTCAGATGAGGGATGTTTTGAACATTTTACTGCTTCTGAGACCAGATTTCAAACTTAACTAAGCAATTTTGTTAGTATTGTAAACTTTTATTTGGGTACATTGTTCAGTATAGTACACTATTATGACAGCGATTTGAAGAGGGAGAAGCAGAAGTTTATGACCAGAATGTAAATGCAAGGGGGTGATGGTACAGATTAAGATATTTCTAGTTTATTTCAGCTGGTCAACCTAAATGTCTGAATTCCCTTTTCAACCCAATTACAGAATTCACAAAAGAAAACCGGTAAGATTAAGAAATACACAGAAGTAGTAGTCCGCGATGTACTCAGCATACTCAACTAGGCCTGTGCTGGTGACAGATGTTTGGTATCAATATACCTTTTGAAGAATTCACCGCGGTGATTGGTATTACCGTGGGGGGGCGGGGCAGGGGTGGGGCTTTGTTCCGCTATTCTGAAGCTGTAGGACTCTTCGGTTTTATTGTTCATCCAAACAGTAGAACTAGTTACTACATGGATACAATTAATAATTATACACAGACACAAACAATAAAATACAGAATTAAAAGAACAATGTGCAAATTACATTGCAAATTGTTTTCTTAAATGTTATGACTTAAAATCCCAACTTTAAAAGAAGCATTTTAAGTAGACTTTTTAGATTCAAATACATATTTTAAATAACTATATGTAAATTAATCTGTTTCAATGTTGTTGTTTTTAAGTGTTAACAAACCTGTGCTTTCAGTTATGTTGTGTGTGGAGGTTCCATGCCAAAAATACCAACATGACTGGCTTTAACCATGATCCCATCAGATTTGCAATGTTTCAATATTTGTATTAAAAACAATGTATGCATGGAGCCATCACAAGTTTTTAATCGCAAACATTAAGGTCATCGACAAAAGATTGTCATCAATGATTTTTTTTTTGGAAATCACTACTTAAGTTGTACTAAAAACAAATAGCGCTATAATTAATTATTAATAACATTCACATACAAATTACATAAATAAAACTCCAATAGAGCTATTAATAACATAGTATTCAATTTAGTAGCTACATAAATAAAACCTGATCACTACTCATTTTAATTTGGATCGAATACTTCTAAATGTCCTACAACGATTCCAGGACAGCCTTTAATTAAATCCTACAGTTACCCACTGCAGTCTTTTCAACTCTTTAATCTCACCCCTTTTATCGATAACTCCGGCTACATGTTGTAACTAAGCAGGCTTCCTATAGAAACTATAGAACTACCGGGCATCACTCTGTCGGCGTGTCTGCATGAGGTGCCATTCATGTCGAGCACACTTTCCTCATTCTGCACAGAATCTGACCATTTAGCCAATGAATGCTCAGACTTTACGCAGATTCTGTGCAGAAAGTCACATAGCTCCCAAGTTTTCAAAACCTCAATGCGTGAGATTTGTCACTTAAAAAAGACAGAGACCGTTAGCCTGAGCAGGGGTGGGTGGAGCCTCAATGCCTGAGACTCAGGCCCAATGCGCATGACTTCAGAGCTATATCTGCAAACACAGACTTTCTATCATAACAATACTAAATACTGAGACAAAAATAGCCCACAATGATACAAAACAGATTACTATAATAGGGAAAAAAAGCCCTAATGTACAGTTAGGTCCATAAATATTTGGACAGTGACACAATTTTCATAATTTTGGCTCTGTATGCCACTACAATGGATTTGAAAGGAAACAATCAAGATGTGTTTTAAGTGTAGACTTTCACATTTAATTTGAGGGTAGTTTCATCAATATTGTGGTCCCCCCAGTTTTAGGGGCTCAAAAGTATTTGGACAAATGTACATAATCATGAATTTGCAGTCAATGACTGCCTGAAGTCTGGAACTCAAAATGTAATTCATGATTGTTAGTTTGTCCAATTACTTTTGAGTCTGTAAAATTGGGCAGATCACATATAAAAATGGGTGTAATTCCTACACCGTTCACCCAATTTGGATGTAATTACCCAAAAATTAAAGATGAAATACTACACCTAAAGAACAACTTGATTGTTTCCTTTCAAATCCATGGTAGTGGCGTACAGAGCCAAAATGATGACAATTGTGTCACTGTTCAACTATTTATGGACCTAACTGTATTTTCTGGTGTAGGCATAGGCTATGAGGAATCTAACTTAGAATTAAGCTTTATGCTCGCAGAACTTGTTCATGGAGCGGCCACAGTGGGGATTCAAACCCAGATCTCCCATGCCACAGTTCAGCAACCTGACAACTTCACTAAACAGAGAGGCTTCAGAATCACTACATTTGAAAAAAAAAAAAAAAAAAAAGCCACGGTGAGGCACAGCCCTATATACAACCTGACTGACCGATTTCTCAGCAAAGAAGAACACATCTACACCATTGAACACGTGTTTTCAATCAATGCAAAGGAAGTAATGTACATGTATTGTTATTATGATTACATAGTACTGGTTGTAATAACTGCCCATCCTAACAGTGTATAGCAACAACTTTGTATATCAGCAGATATAACCCCCAGAAAACTATTTAAAATGGTACTTGATATGACCAAAATGGGGTAAATTGAATTTAACATGGGAGTGTATCAGATTATTCATTTAAATATATATGTTTAATCCTATTTGTTGTGTAATCACTTCATTTTGAATATTGATTTTGGTGAGGAATGAACTAACGGCTAGGTAAACACTTGTATTAAGCTAAGATTTATGCATGGCTAATTTTAATATGAACCCATGCCATTGGACTCTGGTGACTTTGTGAGGAAAGACTGTTGAAAAAGGAAGTCTCTCCATGGAAACTGGATGACAACAAGGGTGGTACAATATACCAAATAAGTAAAATTACAACACGAATGGAAACTAAAGCATGTAATCTCCGAACTGGAGGTCATACCATGAACTTATTTTCTATCTACAGTAGACAGTGGTTTCATACTTTAATAATAATTACAATAGTAAAGTCAAGGGGACCAAGTGAATTGGACTGGTTTCTAGTCCAACTAGATTGCTGGAAAATCCTGTTTACAATAGTTTGACCCACTGGACTGTGCTATTCCCTGTCCTCACATTGAGAGAGAGTGTGTGGGAGGGTAGTACTAGGCTATGCGTGAGAAAAATAAAATAAAAAAAACAAGGAAGAAAGATTCTGATCGGAAAAACTGAGTAAAGAGAAGGAAATCATTGAATGTGCTTTTAGCTGTGCTCTAGTGGTTAGGGCTCTGGACTCCTGAGTGGAGGGTCGTGGGTTCAATCCCTGTTGGGGACATAGCAAGGTACTTTACAGTGAAAACCCAGCTGTATAAATGGGTAATTTTATGTAAACCTAATGTGTTTGTTCCAATTGTAAATTGCCCTGGATACAGGCGTCTGCTAAGAAAGAAATCTAATAATGTGCACACTTCATTAAGAATGGTTTCTCTGGGTTCTCTGCACTTTGTTGTAAGCAAGGTTGGAACAAGTAAAACCCCATTCACACTGAAACAATGGATTATTGCCGGCAAAGGTCCTAGTCTTAGCAGACAATTTGCCGGCAATGTGTCTGTATGAATGGAGCAGGAAAATGATTGCTGGGAAATAATTCAGCATCAAGTCCTTGCGTGTCGATGCAGTACGTCAGATAACTGATGTAACCAATCAGAATAGGGGTTCATTTTTTACACCACCACACAAAGGTTAAGCCACCTTTGAACAAGATCTTGTGACCGTTACTAGAATTGGGCCGGGTCCTTAGAAATCGCAGAGGTTGAAAATAATATAGTTAAAGCAATTCAGAGTGTTATAGATGAATCAACAGGTTGGCGTATGTAATGCTAACTATTGTCACACATATGTCAGATGTCATATACCCATAAATCATGCAAAATATATTATCTCTATACAGACAAACGTGTTACCCCCCTCACACTGGGTTAGTTTCAAACTAAATCAGTTCGGTTAGTTTGTTTTGATGTATCAGGCAGTGTGCTGGCTGTTCACACTTGCCTTGTGTACAAACATGCTCAGTTCGTAACTCGGGGGCATTTTCGTGGTTCACTTCTGTGTTTTCTCAGGACTCAGATCATATTGCAATAATCAAGTGAGCTTGATTCTTTTTGTATTAATAAAACACAGGATATTTACATTTTACATGATGAGTGCATATAAGAAATGGCAGCCTAACATGTACAATAACAAATACATATGACGGCAATAAAGTAACTACATGCAGTATTGTAACACATTTGACAGTCTACTTCTGATACAACCAAATACATGGGCGCGTTCACATTGTGCAAGATGTGCGCAGATCTTACCGGGAAAGCAATTCAGTTTCAGAATCTATGACGATTACCTGTATCATGAACGCATCCAATATTTAAACGCACTATATGCAGGTATTGAATACAACAATATTCTGTTATACTTGTGAAAATTAAAATCAGTGCATGTTTCTCTGCTGAATGATGATTGTTTTGCCTATACACTCGCCTAAAGGATTATTAGGAACACCATACTAATACTGTGTTTGACCCCCTTTCGCCTTCAGAACTGCCTTAATTCTACGTGGCATTGATTCAACAAGGTGCTGAAAGCATTCTTTAGAAATGTTGGCCCATATTGATAGGATAGCATCTTGCAGTTGATGGAGATTTGTGGGATGCACATCCAGGGCACGAAGCTCCCGTTCCACCACATCCCAAAGATGCTCTATTGGGTTGAGATCTGGTGACTGTGGGGGCCAGTTTAGTACAGTGAACTCATTGTCATGTTCAAGAAACCAATTTGAAATGATTCGACCTTTGTGACATGGTGCATTATCCTGCTGGAAGTATCCATCAGAGGATGGGTACATGGTGGTCATAAAGGGATGGACATGGTCAGAAACAATGCTCAGGTAGGCTGTGGCATTTAAACGATGCCCAATTGGCACTAAGGGGCCTAAAGTGTGCCAAGAAAACATCCCCCACACCATTACACCACCACCACCATGTTCCATGGATCCATGTTCTCATTCTGTTTACGCGAAATTCTGACTCTACCATCTGAATGTCTCAACAGAAATCGAGACTCATCAGACCAGGCAACATTTTTCCAGTCTTCAACTGTCCAATTTTGGTGAGCTTGTGCAAATTGTAGCCTCTTTTTCCTATTTGTAGTGGAGATGAGTGGTACCCGGTGGGGTCTTCTGCTGTTGTAGCCCATCCGCCTCAAGGTTGTACGTGTTGTGGCTTCACAAATGCTTTGCTGCATACCTTGGTTGTAACGAGTGGTTATTTCAGTCAAAGTTGCTCTTCTATCAGCTTGAATCAGTCGGCCCATTCTCCTCTGACCTCTAGCATCAACAAGGCATTTTCGCCCACAGGACTGCCACATACTGGATGTTTTTCCCTTTTCACACCATTCTTTGTAAACCCTAGAAATGGTTGTGCATGAAAATCCCAGTAACTGAGCAGATTGTGAAATACTCAGACCGGCCCGTCTGGCACCAACAACCATGCCACGCTCAAAATTGCTTAAATCACCTTTCTTTCCCATTCGGACATTCAGTTTGGAGTTCAGGAGATTGTCTTGACCAGGACCACACCCCTAAATGCATTGAAGCAACTGCCATGTGATTGGTTGGTTAGATAATTGCATTCATGAGAAATTGAACAGGTGTTCCTAATAATCCTTTAGGTGAGTGTATAACAATATACAATAACACAGTGTGACGTCCCCTAAATATCCATCTAGGAGTAGGTTACTGCTACTGCCATACCTTTAAACATAGGGTGCTAATTTACATAATACATTAAATGAAGGGAATTGTTTTATAGCAATTCGTTATTTCTGACACTTATTTTCTCACACAAACAAAAGTACAATTAAATGAATGAAAAATGACTCGCTCACACAGAGCATCTTTAGATAAAATTGTATGCTCTGATGTATTAACTTTAATTTGCATTATATTCCATTTAGAAACAAAATGAGAGAAATGCCTTTTGTAACACCCTTGATGAATATACCCCAATATAACAATAAGTAAATTAACAACTGGTAGTGTACAGGTATTTGGGTGAAATGTGGAGTTCATTTTCTTTTTGAAGAGAAAGTGTCCAGTGTCACATTCAAGTTTTCCAATCGAACTGAACTCTGTTATTTTGCCAAACGGACTGAGACTGACTCTTTCATTGTCTCAATTTGTTTCGGTTCGTTTGCCAATCGAAATTTGTTGTTCAAATGCTCTGTGATCGCTGGGTCCAGTGACCACACCGCAAAAACACACAACCATACAGCCTGATGAACTGCTCATAGCGTGAATACACACCTAGATTGACGTATCGTTTGTCTTTCCCTCCTGACTAGTTCTTGGTAGTGAGTCCGAACCGAACCGAACCGGCGCCCTGGTTAGAACCAATAGCCCAGTAAACATAATGGAAGGAAAATAGCAAAACGGGGAAATGATTGAACTTGTACAAACACGTCCAGAATATGGGTCCGTATCGTCTCTCTCGAATCCACAGGCTCCATAGCGTCTCATTCCCAGGGCCACAGCGCTCTTGCCGGCAGCCTGTTTTCTGTGTGAATGGGTACTTCCCGGCAATTTTCCAGCATTCAAAGCCAGTGTGAATGGGGTACAACAGGAAAAAGGCTTTTAAAAAACCTAGAAACCTAACTAGGTTAAGCTTTTAATGTTTTGTACTCTGTTTTGAATCTGTAACTGCTATCTTTTTTTTTTTTTTTTTTTAGTGCTCCAGTGTACCCTAGAGTACAGGAAATTAAAAATGCCTGAAGTATTAAAATTGTCTTTGAAGAAGAATTGACGATTATTTTGTCATTTATTTGATATGCTTATCTCTGATGTTAATTTGAAGGTATTGTAGTGTCATTGTTTGACCTAAATAATCAATACCATTACTCTTTATGAGTAAAGTTGCATGTAAAAAAACAGTAAGATGAATAATGGATAATCTCCTGTTTTAACACAAACAAAATTAAGAGAACACATATCGTGGTTGCTTTATTTTTTCTTCTGGATAACTGGATTAAAAATATGCACACAGTATACAAATAGAAGGTGGCCTGTTTCATGTTTTAATGCTGTGTAAATTGTTAGTGAGGGTGACAGCACAGGAAAAGCCATGGAGAAAAGTTGCCGTTTACCATATTTGATTTAAATGTGATCTGAGGGAGTGAGTTTACTGTTACGCTCACATGCAAATTACAGTACATTGAGCACGTGGTTTGGCTTAACTGAAGAAAGTAGTCCAGGTTAAATATAGATGCTAATTTAAAAGAGTTGGCTGGTTTATGAAATGCAGCAAGGGGAAATATGAGAACCCTTTTGCTTTGTAGCTTTTAGATTTCTTTATATACCATTTCTGAAGCATGAAGGCAAATGTGCTCAGCACTGCATGAATGTGTTCATGGTCCGTACAGTAAGTGTATAAGGCTACAGGCCATGCAGATGTTTTTCTGAGAGGAATAGTTTTGTGAACATGCTGTCTTTTATTTTAATAGTGACATCATTTTTAATGTGTTTCATCAGCTATATGGGATTCTGGGACAGATCAGTACCAGTTACCGAATGAGCAAGATGGGCCAGGATCCAAACTGCATTACTGTGTATTTGATATAAAAATACAGCCTGCTAGTTTTAAGAGTTGACCACAAATGAAGGACATGTGTTTTATACCTGATTTTGTACTCTCCAGTTTGTCGGAACGTAGACGTTTTGTTTAATACTGTATTAAGGTATTGTGTGTACACTTCTGAATTGCACAGGCTGAACTGAAATTGCTACTGTTTAGCTGTACCACTAGATGCATTTTTTATTCATCAATCTGCAAAAAGTACATTTTGATTATTTACTGTAGCACTTTTTATACATAAATGCTTGCTGAGCAATGGAAAATGAAATGTAAGCATAAGCAGATCCAGCCTTTAAGATTTTGTTGGTTGCCCCACCTACCTTCCACTAATATTTTATACAAACTTTTTTTAATGTGTAGTAGTCAAAATAAATACTTTATTATGTACATTTTTCATTCAAGCAAAATAACAACATTGCTTCTCCTTGTATAGGCCGTGTTACATTATTTAGGCTACATGGTTATATTCAACTGTTGTTAAGAGTTTTAAGAAAAGCAAACAAAATGGTGTTTATTTTGCACTGTAGGTCTTGCATATTTGTATTTTACAGTATTCTATTATTTAGCCATTATTAGCGTCTAATGTGTGTCCACTGTCTATATAAGACAATACACATTAAATCAAACTTTGCATGAGCTTCGTAAATCTTCTGGATGATCTTTTCCTAAAATGTTTATTTTTCCATATAATTATATATTTCCTTTATATATAGAAGTACAGATTGTAATAGATTGACTTCAGTTTGTTATAAGATACTCCATTGAGGGGTTCTGTGATGTCATGAACTATGACACCATGAGCTAAAGTAACTTATAAGCCCCTTTCCTTCAAAGTCCTGTGTGCAGATATCTGAGGGTTCTGTAACTTGTCCTGCACTGCATAAGGGAGTCTCGCTTCATTCAAAAGAATTGTGCCTGAATTTCGCAAGTTCCCTTTTGTTTTCAAACGCTAAACACTCTTTATCATTAAATATAACCCAACACAAGACATTATCAGATGTAATGGTAAAGTCCACTCACATATGAGGCTGAACGTTCCAGGCACTATAGACTTTTCACAGTAAGCTGCAACATTTGTTTCCTTTATTACAGACATCTCGCTTATGATACCGTATAAAATGGTTACTGGATGCAGCAGCAGTCTTGAGTGGAGTCCTCCAACTTACAAAAGGCCTTACAAATTTAACTAGGGTTACATGGTATATCTATACAGAGGTTACATATAAAAATAAATCATAACCTCTGTATACCTATAGGTTTCAATGAATCATCAATTTTGCCCATGTTTGTACTCTTTTATTGTACCATGCAACCTAGTGACATTTAAAAGCCTAGCAAGTATGAGTGCTCCATTCAAGTCTGCTGCTGAATTTTTCCATCACTGATAACAGGACTTCATACGGTAACTGTATTCCTTTTTGAATCACTTATCATTGGGGTTGTCTTTTACAGTACGTTTTTTTTCCCCCTGACACTACATTTGTAGAAATCTGGACAATTCCAAAGAGCTGCTATGTCAAGGTTTAAACACTGCAGATGCATTTAAAAGAAATGAAGAAAATCCACTGCAAAGTATTTCCAGGGGATTTTGCATATCTTTCTCTTAGACGCACTGTTAGATGTTATATACTGTAGTTTCTAGTCTACTCTTATCTGTTATAATTATGTGACAACTAATACGGTACATTCTGCTCTAGAAATTGAACTTAAAAATACCCACAAATCCTGGGAACAATGGCTACATTTTCATTTTAAAAGCAACATTCCTGCCATCATGTGTATTAACTTTGGGCAGGGATGGTGTACCTGTGGCACGCAGAGCCGTATAGGTTTGCCACGCAAAGTGAGTGACTGCGTTTTTTTTTTTTTTTTTTTGTCAGTCAGTCAGTATATTTGGCAGTGACGGCATCGCCCCCAAGTAATTGAGCAGTGCTCATGTTATTTTCTGAATATTCATGTTTTAGGTCAGGTTCTTGTGCGCAGGTTTTTGCAGTTATGTGCAGAACTGCAGAATCCACCGCTCCCATTGATGGAGCTGCACAGATTCGCACAGAACTGAGAACGAGATCATAATGTTATTATGACTATGTTGCTGTGCTGATGCACTCTGGTAGCAGGAGAAAGATTAAAAAAACTGTAAGTCTGTCCTGTCCTGTGGTCAGCAATGGACGTGTTTGTTGAACACGCGGGGGGAAAGCATTTTGTTTACCATTATCTTAGGGCTGGACGATATGGACCAAAAGTCATATCTCTATTTTTCCTCTGAGTGGCAATATACGATATATATCTCGGTATTATTGATGTGGGATAAATGCTCAGTTGTAAGCCACCTACATGTGAGATGTCACAAACACCATTATTTATAAGACATTGATCAAAATAGTGCAAATGCAGGGTTCCTCTTCCTGTTTGAGAATACACACAGCTGTGTAAATATCAAAATGTAAATACAAAAAATTACATTATATATAAAAAAAAAAATCTCTGACAATACTCCTTCAGTTGTTAATACAATAAGAGTGATTGAAAAAGTAAACATACAGGTTATCCTTTCCTGCTGAACAAGATACACAGCTATACAAAATATAAAATGTAAATAAAAATCTTAATAAAATATATTAAATAAAAAAATGCATATTAAATAAAAATATGATACATCTCTCTGAGAATACCTCTTCTGTTATTTAACATAATAACGAAGACCGAACAAATAGTGTAAAATACAGGTTTTCCTTTCCTGTTTAACAAACTATATCTGAAAATAACCATGAATATGTAAACAAACTATAAACTGGACTACTTGCTTTGAGAAAGTAGTTTCGTTTTCTACTGATCTGAACACTTCAACAAACGACCAAAACTTTCCTTGTGTGTAGCTCCGTAGTTCTCTCACAGGTTTTGTGCAAGGAACACTAGCCTATCAACAGACTCAGGCTTGAGAGATGCCCTGTGGCAGGTTACAATGTTACCTCTGCAACTGAAAACCCTCTCAGAAGGTGTGCTGGTGGCTGGGACACAAAGATACTTCTTTGACAAGTGGCTCAGTGCTGGAAAGAAAATGTCATATTCCTTCCACCACTTGAGAGGATCTGTATCACTCTCTACACTGACTGACTCTAAGTATCTTGAAAGTTCATTTTCAATAGCCTGCCTCTGTGTCAGGTTGGTGCTGCTGGTGGCTGTGCTCTTCTTAAAGAAGCTTGCGAGTGTCTTCTTCTTAACTGGTGGTGACACAAATGCTGCTCCCTCTTGGTCTGCAGACATGGGCACAGTGGGCACAGCTGGTACAGCTGTGTCAGGCTGAAAGCATCTCTGATCAGCCAGCAGAGACTCCGCCTCCAAGACAGCTTTGTGCTTCAAAATGTCGATCTTGTCACTTGAGACGTACTTGGTTTTGAACCTTGAATCCACAAGTGAGGCCATGTCCAGTAGGTCACTAGTGGCTGGGTCAGCATACTTTGTGTTGAGATAATCCACAATGGTGGTCTTGATGGATTTAGTCAGCTCACTATCTCCCTCATCATGTGCCAGGAGACTTGTATTGAAAAGATGAAGCACAGGTCTGACATACGAGAGAGTAACATAGTCCTCACCAGACAGAGCATCTGTGAAGTCCTGAAGTGGTTTGAGAGCCTTCTGGACCGCCTCTAGAACCTCTATATCCTGCCAGGTAAAGACTAGATGCCTGGATTTCTTGTCAGAGGACAAAACTTTGGCAAGGGCGCCCTGCTGCTCCAGAACCCTCTCAATCATTTGCTGCCTTGTTCTGCATCTCGTAGCAGACTCAGTGATTAGCAGGTGAGTGGGCAGACCCAGCTGAATCTGAGTTTCAGCCAATTCTCTCCTTTTCTTCCAGCTATAGGAAAAGCTGCTCAATATTTTCTTGCACAGGGAAATAGCCCGAGAGATGCGGTCATCATCCATGCCATGTCCTGTGATACAAAATTTTGAAAAATCTTTTGAATGTTTTATTTAAATTTTATTTATCTAACTTTTTATTTAATTTTTTAAATTTATTTAACGTAACAAAAACTTTAATATGTGCTGACATCACTTAAACCAGTCCCTCTCTTCAAAATGTATATTATATATATATATATATATATATATATATATATATATATATATATATATAATATTTATATATTTGTATTATTTTAAAACTGTTAACAGTCAACTCCTTCAGGATACTCACCAATTGCAAGATGAAGCCGTTGACCAAAGCACTGCATCCTCAGCCACTTAGTCAGTTGCACCACTTTGACAACGTTGGTCCCGTTGTCGGTTGTTATTGCAACCAGTCCCCTTTCGTCAAGTTTCCAGCTTGTAAGGGCATCCTGCAGGGCTTCAGCCATATGCTCTCCGGTGTGGTCTTGGGGAAAGTAGCTTGTTTGGAGACACGCACTTTTCATCTCCCAGTCTTCAATAAAATGTACAGTCAAGCTCATATATGGCTCGCATGTTCTGCTCGACCATAAATCTGTTGTCAGTGCGTAGTGCGTCACTTTTGCTAGCCGGTCGGATAGTTTTTGTCTGACTTCACTGTACATTTTTGGTAGTGCTTCTCTTGTAAAGTAGTGATGGCTGGGAAAATCGTATCTTTGATCCATTGTTTTCAGCAGCTTTTTAAAGCCAGGTTGTTCAACTGTTGCAGCAGGGACCATATCTTTAGCAATGTGGTAGGCTACTGCCTCCATTATATCTCACCACTTAGCACTTTTCTTTTCATAGGGCACACCCCGAGTAAATGAAGCTTGTAAAGAGGTTTGTTTTGGCGCAGAAGGCTTTTCAGTTGGACTTGCAACAGCACGACCTCCACGAAGTTTAATACATTACTCGTACTGTAGTTTATGTCGCTGTTGTAAATGGTGAAAGAGGTCTGTAGTGCTTCCAGCACTTGTTGCAACATGTTTATTGCACTCTCTACATATCACATTGCTCTGTTGCTCATCTGACCTTTTAAACCCGAACCACTTCCAAATGATTGAGCCATTGTTTCTCTTTTTACAAACCAGCTCCTCGTTGCTATCTTGCCTTGTAGCTGTATCGTCCTCCATGTTGCGCCAGAAAACGTGAGTGAGTGAGGGCGGGGTTATGTGCAGAGTCTGAGAGCAGAGACGCAAAAACTAGCTCTCTCTCTCTCTCTCATATATATATATATATATATATATATATATATATATATATAATTATAGAATCGATGTTAACGATATTGTCTCGTCCTCTATCGCTTTTGAAAATATATCGATATATCTCCAAAACTCGATATATCGCCCAGTCCCAAGTTATCTCCTATATCAAATTGAGAAATGGCCACTATCATTCATATTTAACACTCCAACAATTTAAAAACTTCATAAAGTTGGCAAAATAAACTGTAAATTTTCAAAAATAAATAAAGTATGCCTTTGATTTGTAGAGTACATTTGTGCACACTCATACTCACGGTAGATTGATATCATTCCATTCTTTTTTTTCTTAAAACATAAGTGCCATCCATCTTCGAAACCGCTTATCCTGGTGAAGCCGGAGCCAATCCTGGCAGGCACAGGGCGCAAGGCAAGAATACACCCAGGATGGGATGCTATCACTGGGAAACAAACACAAACACACAGGGCAATTTAGAGAGAACATCAACCTAACAGAGGAAAACCGGAATGCCCAGAGAAAAGCCATGCAGACATGGGGAGAACATGCAAACTCCACACTGACAGGCCCCCGAACCCAAACCTGGGACCCTGGAGCTGTGAGGCAGTAGCACTAACCACCGTGCCACCCCATAAGTGCCACACAATGTAAACTAATCTACCAGTTTTAGTTATTTTACAAAATATAAAAGCAGTAGATATTAAGTAAATATGTGTTGAAAAAAACGTGCAAGTGCAAACAAAACACAGAACAATATGGAAGGGTTACTAATGCAGCCAAATTAACAAACCTCTACTTCTTGTATGTAACGGCAAGGTAATGGGAGAATCTGTGGGACTAAGTGATGGGGGTAGATTGTGATTATAATGGGGTATTTAAATGTACTTTAGCATTATAATCCTCAAACTTAATGCGTCTTGAAATGTGATTCATGCATTTTACTGCACTGTAGCAATACTGCAACTTTTAAATGATGTATTCATTGTATGATGCACTTATTCTTTATTCTTATTTATGTTGTGACATGCTTTGGCATGGTGTTCCACTATATACACTTAAGATTGATTGATTTAATTTGAATGAGGATTAAATATTCTCATTGTCCAAAATAAAAAGGGACATATTCCCAAAATAATCGAGCTAGTGAAGTGCTATTACTGTTGCTTTTTATATATGTAAATTGACAATCTGTGAGCAAAAATTGAATCTACATATTTATAATCTTTTTTGGGAAGAATATGTGCCTCTTCATTCAGCTTCATACTCTGCAGCAGACTCCAATTAGCAGACTGGAGCTGCACTTGCTCTTCAGACTACAGAGGGATACGGGGGTGGGTTCAAGGTGGGGGGAGGTTGGCAGTGGATGCAGGTGGCAGGTTGGTGGGATGGTTCTATCTGTTCATAGTTTTTAGATTTTTCTGTATTGCGGTTTGTTTTGTTGGCATGTTTGCTTAATAACCTAATTACAACAAACAACATATATAAATATTGCTTATTGTTTATTGTATAAACTTTTATATCCCTAATTTATCATTGGCACCCTTTGGCACTTAGCAAAGTATACAAACCAGACTTTATTCAAAAAGGTTCACCATCCCTGCCGTAGGGGAATCAAATTGCAGCTCCTGTGATTCTCTCCATTACTACTTTTAATTAAGCAATTAAGAAGCTGTTTGTATTGGTAAGGACTGTATTTTGCACTCTATATAACTGATTTCTCCTGCCTGTTTCTTCTAGTTGAGGTTGTTGTGGAGTATGACTATGAAGCCCTCCATGACGATGAGCTGACGATACGACTAGGTGACGTGATAAAAAATGTCCGGAGGCTAGAAGAAGAAGGCTGGATGGAAGGAGACCTGAACGGGAAGAGGGGCTTATTCCCGGACAACTTTGTAAAGGTAAATTTCACGCCTGAGATTTTAAAGATTTTCGGTTTCCTTTTACTGGATCTAAGTTTGTATCGGAACATTCTTTTAGGCTTAAATCTATAAGCACGGAAACTTGCAAATCTGTGTCAGATCTGTTTCAACTGCTGTCACACATCTGTTTAGATAACTTTCACTTCCACAGCAGCTACTTTGAAGATCTATCCAAAGCATCATTATCATGTGCCTGTGAACTAGAGCAAAAGTAAAACAGATCTTGGAAAAGATCATGGCAGACGAGTAAATGTGTTAATTAAAATAATTTTCCATAAAACACTGTTCACACTTCTTCTTTTATCATCTTCAGAATTAGTAACAACTGACAAGATATATTTTAATCTTGTGTTAAATTGGGAACACTTTGCATATGCTAGGTATTTATCCATTTCTGATTTACAATGTTCTTGGAGACAAATCCAGTCACATTATTAAAATTAAATTCAAATGGTTTTAAACATTTCACAATGCACCGTGGCACAGACTGCAGATTAACTGTATTGGCTAATATTACTTTATGTGCAGAGGTATTTGATAGTCCTTGGAGAACAAACAAAATGTGCAAAACATACCTATTTTGCATCTGTAGACTTAACAGTAACTACTGTCATGCATCTTTACCAGTTGATCAGTTTTTGTCTTGTGCAAATCAGTAATTTGGAGTAGATATTCCCTTTTCAGTTGACTTGCTGTAGGAATTGCTCCTGCATTTATTACCTTTGTTCAGTAATACACATTGTTTGTGAATATCCATTCTTTCCAGGAGAATATTGGTGTAAACAATTGGTGTAAAATTGAAAATAATATCTTATCTGAGTTCATAATTTTCTTTCCTTCTGGAGATTGCCATTTCATAGCTGTCACTCAGCCTTTTTGTTGCTGTATTTTTTGTTGTTGTTTTATGATAAATGTCAGTCTATTGTTTATGTGTGCATTCACTACATTAAATGCTTTTTGATTGCAATATCTTTTTGACGCCATGTTTTGATCTCTTACGTATGACACCTATATACTTCAAATTTGAATGCATCAATTTATTCAGTTACCATTTATACTAATAATTTGTTTATTTATCTAATTGGTCAAACTGTGTTGATTTTTTTCAATTGTGAATTTGATTACTATAACTAGAATGGCTACAGGGACATCTAGGGGATAGAAATTGAATTATAGTTGAAAAACAAGTTGCATAAAATTCAGAGCCCTAATGTTGAGCCCCATCTTTTTCTCTTATCATTTCAAGTATCATATCATATCAAGTTGTCCCAGATTTTAGAGGAGATTCTGAGCTGTATTCCAAAAATGAGTTGGTACACTCTCTAGTCTATATTTTGAAGATTCAATATTTATTTATTTTTGTTTTTATTGAAGTTATATATACTGACAGTAAAAATAAGGGCAATGCCTATTCTCTGATTAACAGAAGTAGTATGAAGCTCTGTAGATAATGCACCACAACTTTTAATTTTCAGTGCAATGTAGACATGTGCCAACTTAATTTCTATAGAGTTTCAGTGTTGTATTCTGGAGCAGTATAAATGCTGTACCATAAGCAACTTGAAGGCAAGTTTGAAGCCTGAGATCACACTGAACTTTGTTCCCTGACAGTGTTTGCTTTTTTTTTTTTTTTCTCCTTATTTAAACCTATGGTAGGGTGTGTTCTCAGAAAAAAATGTCTGAAGACTTGGTGAGTTTAACTTCCTACTTCAGGTTCCACGTTTCATTCCTGAATTCGGGGATTTTATTCAGTGTTAGTTACCGTCTACTAAATTAATCTGCACACATTTATACCTTTGTTTTTAATAGTTATACAAGATAAACCTATGAACTACAGTCAAGTCTCCGATTTTAGACTTTGCGTTGATTATACAGTCGTAAGCATATATTGTTCCTTTTCCTATTTTGTTTGTTGACACAGTGTCAAATAATGCTGTAAATTGAACTTGACGCGTTTAACTGCTTCGCTGCTTGATTATTTAAATACTTTGGGTTTTTAAAGTGGACAGTAGCAGGCCGGCTTCTCTACTTGTCTAAACAAAAACTCCCCAGCTTGCTGTTTAAATAGAAGGGGGAGTATTAATGCTGGAGAACACACTGCTATCCATAAATGTTGAAATGGGTGAAACTGGGTGAAAGCAAGAGCTGTATGGAATCCTGCATAGAGTGTAATGGTTGTTGTTGTTGTTGTTGTTGTTGTTGTTGTTGTTATTTCTATTATTATTATTATTATTATTATTATTATTATTATTATTATTATTATTTATTTATTAGCAGACACCTTAGTGCAAGAATATCTGTAGACATGTAAACTTGAGCTGGTTTTATAGAGCTATATAGGCCTACTTGATACTGATATTGAGTAAATTTAGAGTTTGGTCTTGCCTTTGGTTGTTCTAAGATTAAAGAAATAAGATATGGCTTTAACACATTTAAAAATAATCATTTTCTTGCAGTTCTGATCTAATATTTGCTCATATAAAAATTCTGATAACAGAGGATGTGAAAAGTAAATATAAGATGTGAGTTCTGTTACACATTCGTCTACCCACGTGTTTTTGCAAGATGTTTTGCTGTTGTCTGCTGTGATGTGTTGTGTAAGAGTATTTATTGTATTTACTTTTAACACTGTTATAAAAGCAGAACAGCTCTTGTAATTTAATTGAGATTCAGCTAGTCTCTGATTTCCTGTTGAGAGAGCAGCATACACACATCCAATTGTACTACCATTCCTTTAAGAAATATATATATTTTATGTACTTTTTTAGATTGGGAGTTGAAAAATCTAAACCTGGGGAATTTAAGTATTTTCCTATAGGAAAATACATGTTTTTAGATTTGGATTCATAATACCATTTTCAAGTTACCCATTCAGATCATTGCAAGACCTTGTGTAGTATTATTATAATACTTCAGATCAGCCGCCGTTCAGTTCCATTTCTAAAAGACGTGATGCAGGGTGAAATTCCAGACTCCATTTGTACATTCTTGTGAGATTCCTGTCAAGTGAAATTGACCTGGCTTCATTCCCATTCCACAAGATCTGGCTGCTTGCCTTAACGTCTGTGGCTGATGAGTTGGCGGAGAGAAAGACAGGTTACAACATGAAGTTACTAAGTGGAGTACTGAAATGAATCCTTCACCAGCCGGACTGATTCATTGAATTATTCAGAAATGCCACAAAGTTTGCACAATCTGATCAGAAGTTCACTCTGAGAATTTGTCCATACTCATATTGAAAGTGAACTTTTTCCAGTAGAAATATAGTGATTTCTGTGTCTGGTTGTGACATCTATTGAAAACGACCCTGCAAGGCAGGCATTTGGAATACTTATTAAGATTTGTATCTCATTTGTTGCAGGTATAGAATACTATTATACTTTTGTGTTGGAAAGTTGTCTTTTGGAAGGCAAACTATTTGTTAAAATACTTATATAAGAACATAAGAAAGTTTACAAACGAGAGGAGGCCATTCGACCCATCGTACTCGTTTGGTGTCCATTAATATCTAAGTGATCCAACGATCCTATCCAGTCTATTTTGAAATGTTCCCAAACTTTCAGCTTCTACCACATCGCTGGGGAGTTTATTCCAGATTGTGATGACTCTCTGTGTAAAGAAGTGTCTCCTGTTTTCTGTTTTGAATGCCTTGAAGCCCAATTTCCATTTGTGTCCCCGGGTGCATGTGTCCCTGCTGATCTGGAAAAGCTCCTCTGGTTTCATGATTTTGAAGACTTGAATCAAGTCCCAACGTAGTCTCCTCTGTTCCAGGGTGAAAAGGTTCAGTTCCCTCAGAGTAGGCCTTTCCCTTCAGACCTGGAATAAGTCTGGTTGCTCTCCTCTGAACTGCCTCTAAAGCAGCGATATCTTTCTTGAAGTGTGGTGCCCAGAACTGTACACAGTATCCAGATGAGCTCTAACTAGCGCATTGAACAGTCTTAACATTACTTCCCTTGTTTTAAATTCTACACTTTTGACAATATACCCTAGCATTCTGTTTCCCTTTTTTATTGCTTCCCCACATTGCTTGGATGATGAAAGTGAGGAGTCCACATAGACTCCTAGGTCTTTCTCATGCGTTACTTCATCTAGATCTGTACCTCCCATAGTGTAATTATAGTGGACATTTTTGTTACCTGCATGTATTACCTTGCACTTGTCCACATTGAATTTCATTTGCCAGGTGTCAGCCCACAACTGAATATTATCTAAGTCCCTTTGAATAACCTGTGCTGCCAAGATTGTATCTGCTGAGCCACCTATTTTAGTATCATCTGCAAATTTGACAAGTTTGCTAACTATCCCAGAGTCCAGATCATTAATATAGATTAGAAAAAGCAAAGGCCCTAGTACTGATCCCTGTGGAACTCCACTAACAACCTCACTCCAGTTAGAAGTGACTCCTCTAATTGACACCCTCTGTTTCCTATACATCAACCAGTTCATAATCCATCTACTTACATTACCCTGAATGCCTACAGCTTCCAATTTGAGGATCAGTCTTTGGTGTGGAACCTTATCAAAAGCTTTTTGGAAATCTAAGTATATCATATCATATGCTTTCACGTGATCTAAAGCTGCAGTTGCATGTTCAAAACATTTAAATAAATTAGTAAGACATGATCTGCCTCATCTAAACCCATGTTGACTACCTCCAAGAATCTGGTTTTCATTTGAGATGCTCCTCTATTTTCTGTCTAATCATTTTTTCCAACATTTTACAGGTGATGCAGGTGAGACTGATTGGTCTGTAATTTCCTGGCTCAGTTTTGTCCCCTTTCTTGTGGATTGGTATGACATTTGCCGTCTTCCAGTCAGTGGGCACATCCCCTGTTCTAAGTGTCATTTGGAATAATTGAGTTAGCGGCCTATAAATAATTTCCCTCATTTCTTTAAGTACTGTTGGAAATATCCCATCTGGCCCAGGTGATTTGTTTGTTTTTAATTCTGCTAGTCCCTTTAGTACCTCCTCCTCATTTATCCTGATCTCTCTTAGGGTTTGACTGGACTGATTGTCAACCTGTGACATGTCATCTGTTTTTTCTTTTGTAAAAACCTCTGTGAAATACTCATTTAGAATATTTGCTTGTTCGTTTTCCAAGATACCTCAATTTTTGCCCTTTATCTGTTTCACCTCCTCCTTTATTGACCGATTGCTGTTGTAATATTGAAAAAAGCTCTTTGCATTGGTTTTAGCTCCAAGAGCTATGTTTCTTTCTATTTCCCCTCTTTGCTTTCCTGATCCCTTTCTTAAGATCTCTTTGCAGCTCAACATATTCTATGTATTTTGATTCATCACCATCCCTTTTGTATGTGCTATACAACATTTTCTTCCTCTTTATATATTTTTTGCATACCTCTATTAAACCATTTTGGCCAGTGTTTTTTGTTCCTCAATTTGCTAAGTTTTGGTACAAATTGCTCCTGAGACTCAAGTAGTATATTCTTAAAATATACCCATCCATTTTCAACTGACTCTGTATCCAGTGTGCTCCAGTCTACCTCTTCTAAGTGCCATCTCATACCTTCAAGGTTTGCTTTTCTAAAATTGTAGACCATTGTTTTAGACTTGGACCTTGTTTTTTGAAAGAATGCCTCAAAGCTAACCATATTGTGATCACAATTTGCCATTGCTTCTCTAACTACTGTCCCCCTGACTCTATCTTGGTCATTTGAAAAGATCAAGTCAATACATGCGCTCTCTCTGGTTGGTTCCCTGACAAATTGAGTTAGAAAGCAGTCATTTACCATCTCAACCATTTCTATTTCTGCTTCTGTAGTCCCCACTGGGCTTTCCCAGTCTAAGTTTGGGAAATTGAAATCCCCCATTATAACAGCCACATCCTTGCTACATGCAGTTCTGATTACACTGTACAATGCAACATCTTTCTGAATATCTGAGTTTGGTGGCCTGTAACACACTCCTACCGCTAATCCTCCAGATCTCTTGTCCAAAAGTTTCACCCACAAAGATTCTGTTCCGTTACTGGGATCTAATACAAGTTATTCTGCCTCAATGTCATTTTTCACATATAATGCTACCCCACCCCCTCTTCGATTTTGCCTGTCTCTCCTAAACTGTGTGTATCCTTCCAACTTGTATTCATCCCCATCATTTTCTGTAAGCCATGTTTCTGTCACTCCTACAACATCATAGTCACACGCCAGCACTGTGGCTTCCAAGTCTAACATCTTGTTCCTTATACTCCAGGCATTGAGGTACAAACATTTCAGGACTTTCCTACTAGCAGTTTCCCTTGGTTTTCTTTCCTTAGTGGAACATCTCCCATTGTCAGAGCTCCCTGCCCCCCTGGTTCCTAGTTTAAATGATTCTCAATTTCACTGCACATATGCTCTCCCAATGCATTAGCCCCCCTTCTGTTTAGATGTAGACCGTACAGTTTGTACAGGTCCCATCTATCCCAGAAGAAAGACCAATGCTCCATAAACCTAAACCCCTCTTCCCTACACCAAGCTTTCAACCACGTGTTAAACTTTCTAATCTCTGCCTGTCTCCCTGGCCTGGCACGTGGTACCGGAAGTATTTCAGAGAAAACTACTATGGAGGTTCTGCTCTTTAGTTTTGTTCCTAACTCTTTAAATTTGTCTTGCAGAACCTCTGTCCTACCTTTTCCTATGTCATTGGTTCCAATGTGGACCATGACTAGTGGATTCCCCCCTGGCTTTGGCCAGTAGCCCGTCTACTAGTTTAGGGAGATCTGCAACCTGAGCACCAGGCAGGCAAGATACCATGCGGGTCTCCTTGTCACTAGAACACACTGTGTGATCTACACCTCTAAGAATTGAGTCTCCTACTATAACTACCTCCTTCTTCTGGGGGGGAGTGGGCACCATGGTGCTCTGGTGCTCAACTGCCCCCCCATCACCCTCTGAGCTGTCACTGTCCAACTCAGTGTCCAGCAGTTGGAACCTGTTGGGCAATTCAAGCTCTTGGGGTATGTCTAGGGGTTGTGCACGCCATTTTCTGCGGTTACGACCTACTGTAACCCAGCAGTTCTCTACGCTGTCCTGCTCTAAGGTCTCAACTCTCCTAGGTTTTGGCATGCACACCATCTCTCTCATGGGCTGATTGACCAATTCTTCTATATCCCTAATACAGCGCAGATCGACAAGCTGAGCCTCAAGATCACTAACCTTGATCTCTAGGATTTCAACCTGCCCACAACGTTCACAAATTAAGCCTTCTTGGATGAGTTCATCCAGGAAGGCAATCATTCTGCAAACCTGACACTGTAGTGGCCACATGCTTCTAAATGTTACTATTTTTTTGTTTTTGTTTCTTTATACTTCTCTTCGTTCCTGCTGCTAATCAACTGCCTAACTTTTGTCAGCGAGAAACAGCACAGCTCAACAGCTGCTTTAAGTTGCTTTTGTCTACCTACCCCCAATTCATACCTAACTGGCCTCACCTGGCTCCTCCTGCAACAGAATTCCTGCTAGTCCTAGACAGAAACTCCCCTCTACAACCTGTTTACTTTCACCAACTCGGCAGCTGAACTACAGACAATGCTAACGTCAATTTAAGGCAAACTTAAAACAAAATGAGCAATGCTAAGACTATTCTGAAACTAGTCAAACAACAAGATGGCTACCTCTCACCTGTACTCTCCTGTCTCTCTCTGTGGCAACTTGTAAATACTTCTGTTATAGTAGTCTAATAAGTATTTTAACCATCAAGCACCCCAAAATTGTTGTTACTTTAATAAAGGATGTTCAACTTGTTTTTGTTTTTTTTGTTTCCCGTTTGCTATTTAAAGTCTCCTCGGTTGTGTAACAGCCCTTGTACAAATTCTTGGCCACAAGGTGGTGTTCTTGGCAGACTAAAGGGAGGATTTTTGTTTCTCACTCTCATTTAGTGTTATTCAACTATGCCAACTTCCCTGTAAAAGGATGAGTGATTTCTCTTGATGCTGAATACAGAGTGCCTCCTTATTTATCCATAAACTCACATCTGTCAGACCTCATGGTAAATCATAATATACCAATATATCAGTAATGTTGTGCAGTCCTAAAAACTGAACTATAGTTGAAAAATGTGCATTTGTGGCAATAAAATATACATTTTTTTCTTCTTCATTGATTATGTGGAATTGTGTTTTAAAGTAATGAAGTATGTAAATGTATTGATTAGCAAATGCACTACTTAGCTACTTATTAACGTACCTTACGGTTATTTCACAATATGGTACCATTGCAATATACAATCAGTGTGAATATTAATGTAATAGTTTCCCTTGGACTGAGATGGATAAAGAATGTGGAATGGGAAGGAAGTAAAACAAAATTAAGCTGATAGTGATTGAAGACCATGACTGATTTCAGGATAACAACTCTGAATTCCTGGTTCTATGAGGCAGTGAATTACAAAGAAGCTGGTGTACAGTAAGCTGCTCACTTTACATATCCTGTCCTTTAACTTAAAACCTTAAAAATAAGGTTTCTGGTAGTGAGTGAGCATATTATTAGGCTATTTAGTGTTCCTGATGTAATTTTATTTATGCGTTTATTTATCAGGAGATCAAGAAAGAGACTGAACCGAAAGATGAATCCCGTCCGATTCGGAGAGAGAGATCTTCAGGCAACGTGGCAAGTCTCGTACAGCGAATGAGCACATATGGGTTTCCAGCTGGAGGATTCCAACCGCACTCGCAGCCCAGGAGTTTCAAAAAGAGTAAGTACCTTCAGCTGGCAGCTTTCGAGGGAACTCAACACTTATGTGGCCTTTTTATTTGTCTAAAGTGAAAGGGAGTAGGTTTTATATAAAGGCTTAATTATAATATTACAAGGTATAGTTAGAAGGATATTTTATAGTCTGCCCATAGGTTGCTAGTAATCATATTCCTTAATTATTTTAAAGAAGGACATCTGAATGATATGTATATGTGTATGTGTGTGTGTGTGTGTGTGTGTGTGTGTATATATATATATATATATATATATATATATATATACACACAACACTACAGATTTATTTGATCAGTATCAAGATTATATGTGCAGTTTGTTTGCTGTATTGTGTTCTGGAGCTCAGCCTTTTATGGTCAAGAATTATACAGTGTCTGATGTCTGAAACGTGCTCTCATTGAGTTTTAGTCTGTGCTAGGAGTTTCTGTGATGTCACTCTCGGCAGGCTTTTGGTTGCAGTCACAGACCATTTGCAATTGCTTGCTGCTAGCCAATTGCAGATACAGAGCAACACGTTGCTAACCGCTGCAGGAAAGCAGTGCTGGTACTGCATTTAGAGGCTAATATTGGCTTTTGCATCATCACCTTGAATAAACTTCTATTAACCCCATTCATATCAAACACTAAATGAATTACACCAAATAACACAGTTTCAACTGAAGGGTGTGAATACCAGCTGCAGACCCCTTCTCCTATGTATTATGGTTTTGTGCATCCTCATCAGGAAAATGTAAAGTGTTTGTTCATTATTTACTCTGTGTCAGTAATGCATACAAAGAAAAAGTGGATATTAAGGTTGAACACCCTCTTTCAGAATAGCTGCTGGCATTAGACTTTCATTTCTGGCAGTATTTTGAAAACTGAAGAGTTGCGATAAAATAGCAAGAGACTCATGTGTGGTAGAAGGTTGATTCTTTATTCCAGCAGCTGCAGGGGAGCCTGACAGGAGAAGTTTCCTCAGACAGTCTCAACAATTCTAAGTTACATTTGGTATTTTATGGGTTGTGTTCAAGACAGAGTAGTCCGTTCTTTCCTTCTTGATTGGCAAACAAGCTATTGCTAAGCAAATTGTAACTAATTAACAAGAGACATTTAAATTACTTACTCCTATGACTTTATGAATTAATAACATCTTGGTCAAGGATGCTAACACAGCAAATTTTGTTAAACAACAAGATGTAGTGAAACAACAGAATGCAGAGCCTTAGAGATAAGATAGCTATATTTGAAATGAGAGAATCTATACTGTTTGAGGGAGGCAGCCTTAACCAGGTCCAGAGTAACAGAGAAACAGAGTCAGCTTTTAAAACTCTAGGAATGTGAAATGTGTCTAGAAATATTAAATTTAGTTCTAGAAATATTACATTTAGTTCTTCAAAAACCTTATGTGGTTCTACTCTATAGGTCAGGGAGGGACCAAAGGCAACGGGGTACTCTGGTTTTGTTTCCACCTCAGATTTTAATTGTAACACTTAATGTGGATAATCGGTCAGATCAGCTGTCATTTACACATATCAAACAGGTGCTATTTGAGAGGTACATGTAAATCCTGTTGGAGGACAGTAAAGCTATAAGCAAAAAACATTTAATTATATATGCATATATGCCACTGAAATACACCAACATTGGCAAGACTCCAAGACTTCTTTTTTATTTTTAAACATGGCACCAAGTATTGGAAAGCAGGTTCTTGTTTTCCTTTTTTTATGTTGAACTTTCCCATTGGCAGCTGTGTTTGTTTAAAGAGGTGTGTCGTCCGTACAGATTACCTTTCTGAAATGACAAATAGGGGGCATGGGCTTACAGCAAGGAAACGAACCCATGTCTCTGCAACAACACCACACTTGAAATGGGTGTGTATGACCTGTAAAGAGTTTTTCTGATGGTTCTCTCTTAACCAGCACCATAAGGAAAAGGTGTTTTTTTATTTTTATATAAATTTCATGTGATTCACATTTTATTTGCAGGATCAAAGAAGAGGCAATGCAAAGCTCTCTTTGAATACGTGCCACAGAATGAGGATGAGCTGGAGCTGAAAGTTGGAGACATTATCGATATTAATGAAGAGGTATCTTTTTTTTTTTTTCTCTTTGCTCCAGTTGTTTTGATTTTGGCTCTGCTTAGTGTCTGACATCGATGCCTGTTTCTGGATTGCAGTAGTTGTGTGTTCTATACTGTATTTTGTGTGTGCGTGTGCGTGTGGAAGTGGAAGAACCTCTAGTGACCTTTGTCTAGTTTGAAGTTTATTTTTATTACAATACTTATGTAGGGTGCATTTGAAGCAAATGATTTTTTGGATATCTAATGCTTTAAGTTAGTAAACACAGATATTCAGTTCTGTTGCTTTTTGTGACCAGTAGAAGTTAGTTATAGTGTTTTCCCATTAGAAATTAAATATTTCAACATTATTTTATTTTACACAAGATGTGAGCAAACAATTGAAGCCCTATTTCTTAAAACAATTAGGAAAAAAATGGCTTAGCAATAAGACATTGTGGGCTCTAGCTAAAATTAAAAGAGCATCAATAAATGGTGAAAAAGGTGAAATTTGTATCTTGCATTAATCTTCATTTAATCTCCTTATTGAAGTGGAAACAAAGATACTCAAACAGACATTTAGGCATACTTGGTAACCCTTGCATTTTATTAACCATTTATTAACCATATCAGGTAGCTGTCTGGCAACTTCATATGGGCAGCATACTGTAAAATGGTGTTCATTTGAATATATACAGAAGAGGTAGGCCTAGTGTTAATTTGGGAATTCATCAACCTGTCCTTTCCAGGTCGAAGAGGGCTGGTGGAGTGGAACGATGAATGGAAAATCTGGATTGTTTCCATCTAATTTTGTCAAAGAAATTGAAGTAACCGAAGACCATGAAACGAATGAAGTTTCAGATGAACCAGGTAACGGGTGATGTATGTATGTGGATGATGTGATGCTGGGAGTGCTGACAGCTACTTTACATTCAGAGCACTTGTGTGTTTTGCATTTTGAATTTTGATCTTGTTTTAATGGAATTGCACTGAATTCAAATTCTAAAACCTGCTGTCGATAAGAGTGTTCCAAAAAAAAGAAAGTGAAATATTTCATCAATACATACATTTAATGTTCGGAAGAAAATAAAAACATTTATAATTTTAACACTATCCTGATTTTGAAAAAAGTATTTGAAAGAGGCCTTTTTTCTAATAAAAAAACAAACCCGGAAGACCATATCCTTTATATTATTGATAAAACTAAATAACTGAAAAATATAATACAGTTCATTGTATTGTTTTTGCTTGTGTTTTGATCATTTTAATTGATTAGCTAAACATATTGCAGTTTTAAAGCTTCTTTCAAAGCGATATTCCTTTTTCTTCCCCTCTTCAAAGACTTCCTCCTTAGTCATTTCATTGAGATTTGATCTGTGACTTGGGTTGCATGTTTGACTTTAATTCGTGGTCTCTCTCTTTACCTCCAGAGATCATGATTAAAGACAGCCTCTTAGTAGCACCCAGCACCCCTACCTCTCCACTCGCCTCTCCCGGGACTGGTAATGGAATAGCTCAGCCAAAAAAGGTCAGAGGAGTGGGCTTTGGAGACATATTCAGAGAAGGATCAGTTAAGCTAAAAGTACGGTTGCCCAGCTCCGAGTCTGAAGAGAAGAAGACGGAAAAGGTATGGGAACTGAAAGTGCATAAAATTGAAGAAAAAAACAAACGTTTTGTGAAAGTTATTCAATTATGCATTTTAGCAGGTACTGTTTGACAAAAATGTCTGGCATTTGAATTAATAGCCTTTTTTCATTCTTATTAAATCTAAAATATGTACATTGAAAGCATGCCATAATTACCTCACAAATCCTACCTGTTAGATTTGTATTTATTTATTTGAATTGTATATAGCAGCTGCACTATTCGTATTAAAAACTGAGCAGTTATGGAAATTGGAAGAATGTTTTCTGATTTGCACCTTTTTTGTGTGTGTGTTCTTTATTTTAACTCTATAATCAAAAAGGAGGAGTCTTTATGGAAAATATATATATGAAAAAACAATGAAAACAAAGCCTGACATCTGTCAGCTTCTGTGGAGTAACATTCCAAGTTGCTCAGCATGTTTGCCTCATTTTACTACTCAAACAATGCAAATAATACATTTGAGTAGAACTTAAAAAAGAACCAGGGACATCATGTGTATTTTTATACGTGTGTATTTTTTCACATTGAGAACTAAATAACTTGAATGTGTGTGTATCTCAGCCATAAAACACTATTAATTAAATGTGGGAAAAGTATACTGATTTACTATACATTTGTGAACTATATTACATGGAACAATTTTGTTTTAATAATTTAATAATTCATGTACCTAAATGAAGCAGGCAAATAATATCCCTCTGGATCATTAGGAAATGGAGCCTAGATTTCTGTAATTATTCACACTGAAGAAGGATAGATGTGAGTCATGAAAGTTGAACTTTAGAATCGCAGAATCACAGAGTATCACTTACTTTGGAAAAACGCCCAGTGGGCAGCTTTTGGCCATGATGATATTTTATGACGATTGACGAATATGATAATTACAGGTTTTTCACGTTTAAAGGAAAATCTGTAATTATATCTTGGAGTAGTGTTAGAGACTTGCTTTAGCGTTCGCATTGTGGCCTGACTGCTTTTTATTTTTGGAACCAATTGTTTGTGTGGCTTTTGCCTGTGGTTTTCAGCTGGACCTATTTTAGGTGTGTACCTTATAAGACTGTATGCACACTGTTCATTATGCACATGCTTACATGTTCTCGTGGCATGTCTTTTTTTTTTTTTTTGTATTCTTGAAGCAAATACATAGATCATTCAATACCCCAGAACCATATTGTATTGTTGCTATTTCCCCCCACCATTTTAACCACAGTGGTCCCATCCCCACTATACCCGTGCTTGATAGATTATATTAAATTAGAAACTAACAATTAAACCAGTCAATATCTTTCCTGATTACATTACATTAATATGAACTAGTGATTTAAACCTATTGCTGTCTTGGCGTTCTT
Organism: Amia ocellicauda; assembly: GCF_036373705.1. NCBI lineage: Eukaryota > Metazoa > Chordata > Actinopteri > Amiiformes > Amiidae > Amia > Amia ocellicauda. The sequence goes on along the minus strand of NC_089850.1, from coordinate 41,463,953 downwards.
ATAAGGTACATTTGCTTCTATGTCTTCCCACAAGCATGCTCACAATGATGAACCGCTGGATTTCATACATTTTCACAAATCCTCAATAGTTACATAGCTTTAGGTATTTTCATGGCGTACAGTGTTTCACCTTCACCTGCCCAGGCATGGCATATTTTCATATTTTATTGTTTGTATTCATTGTCGAAAACTCAAATTCAGAACTATCCAGGCTATAACAGCGTTTCTATGTCTCTGTTTGTTGAGTTAGTAAATCCATCTGTGGTTTGCTTCATTTTAGCCACTCCCATCATTGCCATCTGCAAAGCCTGCCCATTTGAATATGACAGACTCAGTTAAAGTAGATGGGGAAAGCAAAGCTAAAGGTAAGTGAAGATGGTGTGCGAGGTGAAGATATCTCATCTCACTGCTTTTAAGTTTATTGGCATCTATTCGGATTGAAGGTCTGAGTCAGTACCATTTATTTTCTAAACCTTTTATTACATAAATCTGAATTCCTTTTGTTTTCATCCTTCTGGTGCATTATTGTTTTTTTAATGATTTATAAGTATACAAGAGCATCCTTTTGAGAAGTGTCACTACTGATTGATAGGAGCAGTACTCTTAAACTCTGGTCTTGTCTGGAGAGACAAGGTGAAAAAGCAGCACCATTATTGCTAATTTATTATTTGACTTAAAATACAACAATTTTAAGAGGAAAAAAAGCAACGTACATGGATTTCAGTTAAATCTGCTAGCATTACAGCTGCAATACCTTGTCAGGATATTATTCGTGTTTTGTATGAAAATCATCTTCTGTAGTACCAAGATGTAGTTAATATCCTCCTCAATATATTTCAAATATCAAAAACATAAAAAATAAAAATAATAATACAGGATAATACTTTTTTAAGTCATTTATTTGGGTGGTGATGCTCCATATATGCCAGTGGTCTCTGGTAAAATACCTAATGTGTACATTTAATGAAAGACCAAAGTAGATTACTGTAAATCAAAATTTAAATGGTTTATTTCAGTGTTGGGAGCTGTAAATAAATGGTTCTGTACTGGCCTCTTCTGGCAACTCCTTGGATTGACCAAGTGCTTACTTTATTCAGTGTAATGATTTCATCAGAGGACACAGTGCCAAGTCCTGCATATACAGTTTATTAAAGCACTTAACTGTATTAGTATGATAATGGTTAAACCTTTATTGGTGCTTCCAGGAAGGATTGAACCCTGGCCAATTCTGAAGTATGCCATTTAAATCTTTACATTTGATCCCAGAGAAGCTTCAGTGCATATTATGTGTTAATTATAATCCTTTGTTTATTTATTTATATTAATAATTTCTTAGTACATGCCCTTACAAAGTGCCACTTAGTTTTCTCAAGATACATTTTTGAGGCATTTTAAGAAAGAAATACAGTTCAACCCAGTACTGATTTATCCGTCTATCGATCTTTTAAAAAAAACAAGAAACCCAGACATTTGAAAGTACTCTGCATTTAGATCTTGGTGTACAATACAGGCACATAAGTAAATGAGAAATATGTGTGTATGAGTGTGAAGTGCATGTGGAAAATAATGTCAAGGTTTGCCTTTATTCTATACAGTGAAAGAATATTGCAAGGTCCTGTATCCCTTTGATGCAACGAATGAAGATGAGCTGAGCCTTAAAGAGGGGGAAACTGTACACGTATTGAGCAAAGTAAGTGGCAAAACCACATTTATCCATTCTCTGTTTGGAAATATCTATACTGGTCTGGACTGTGTGGAAATGTCTGATACTTGACATGTCAATACAGTATTTTGCAAGCTTGAAATGTCTGTTGCCTCTACTTATCGCCTTCACAGTTGAGCCGTTTAGGATTAAGTTCTGTGTTTTTGTTTTTATATAAGAAATAAGCTATATATCATGTAATACTATATACAGTACTTCTCCTACATGCCTGGTAAAAAAATTTTGAGTTTCGGGATCTTTCGTTTAACCTTTTTGACAGCAGACAGACTTTTGAGCTGGTATTGACAAATGCCAACAATAACAAGAACATTTAAGGGAATGAAGCTTTGTTCTGAAACCACTTATCGGCTGCCACAACTGCATGTGACTTTTTTTCTTAAAAAAAATCATTTTGATTTCTTCGTATGGAATATACTCACCTGCAGATCGTGTTTGGTGACATAATTTGCTTATTGTCGAGTGCTCCCCAGTCACTCCCTGCTGTGACGTGGTTTTGTTTTCTACTGTGAAATGTGTACACTGTATAAGGTTCTTGTACTTTTGATTCTAATTGTTGTAATACATTTCAAGATAATTGTTTGAAACATGAGTGATAACACTTCTGACATACAATTTCTAAGCATTACAACCTTACTCGATCTGTAAAGTACATAGCATTAAGCTTGGTGACGTTATTCAGCTGTGTTGATGATAGACGCTGTTTAACCTCAAGTATGGAAACCTACTGTTTGTTGGCAAGCTCTCAAACCCTGTACTTAGGGCTACTTTTAGCTCTGCTATGGGATTGACTCAAGCTGGTGACTTTGATATTAGAACATTAGAAACACTCCTTGATAGCATTAGAAATAAGGCTGCAAATTAAATCTTTCCTATTTTATATGCATTTAATATAAATGTATATAAGAGCAATTACAATATTTTCTGCAACTGTGAGGTTTTGCTGCAAGTACATTTTGATGAAAGGACCATGCCTGACTCTCTGCAAGACCATTTCTATTTAGTTTTAATTTTAGGTGTCAGTGTTCTCATGTTGATGGAAGAGCACCATCTAGTGTCCATGGAGTGCAATTCCTCTTGCCCACAAACTTTATTTTTTAATTTTTTTTAAGCATTTAAATGTTCTACGATTACAGAAAGCGCATCTGAAAGCGTAAGGTAGCAAATATTCCAAATATGTATAGATTGCAACTGCAAGCTATTTCAATTGCATATCCTTATTTTATGCTGCCCATTTTTACAATATATACACTAGATAGTTGAATTTTGGATGGTTTTGTTTTTATTTATTTTAGGATACAGGAGAACCAGGCTGGTGGAGAGGAGAGGTCAATGGTAGAGAAGGGGTCTTTCCTGACAACTTTGTGGCCGCGATTACTGAGACAGAAAAAGATGTAAGTCATCTAAACCTTCTGCTTTGTTCAAAAAATTCTTCTAATGACCAAAAGACATCCTCGCAAAGGTATGGGTTAAGAATATTCAATGCTTTTTAAAAAGTAAACAAGAACCCAAAAAACTATCAGAAACCCTAAACAGCTTATTTTAAGGCTCTTTGCCGAAGCCATATTCCCATATACTGATCACAGCACAAACTTTGCTTACTATTATTTCATAGGTCTCATTAGGTCTCATCTGTAGGTTTAAAAAATGTTTTGTTATTCCCATTTCTGTTTTTGTTTGACTGCACATTTATATGTAAAGTTCCTGTTCATTATACCCAACTCTATGAACAGACAATCGGTTTGTTTTGGACCACAGATTTGTTGGGGATGTAGCTTTATAATATCAACACTTCTTAAAAATGTACTTGACGGCCTGCAGTGGAATTTTTTCAGCAGTTTTTCTTTGTTTTAATGTTCTAATAATTAATAAAATAATGTGTCTTTTAATACACCAGCTGCATGTATTTTGAGCTAATAAACAAAAAAATACTGCTTTTCTTTATATTCCAGGCAACCATACCGAAAGTATCTACAAAAGTGTCTCCAAAAATGGAAGCCGAAGATGTATGTATTTTTGTTTCTCTTCATTTTAAATATACTACTTGCAATATATTTGCTCTATGTAATAAATATAGACTGGCTTATAGTGACAATAGTGTAATAAATTCAGTGTTTCATGTTGAGAGCAGAGGGCAACCAGGAACATATAATTTATAGTAGTTTTCCTTTCAAACACAAATTTCACATTTTTATTCAATAGCATTGACTTATTACTTACAATTTATGTATTTGTAGTTTCCTTTTTTTCAGTTCTGAAATACTTAATTTAGGAAAATTTAACGTCAGGTAAATCAGAGAGAACAATACAAATTGAGGAGGTCATGAATTTGTTTTGTATTTTTCATGTTTGAAGTGTGAGCTTTCTCCTATTTTATTGTTTTAAGAGTCCTGTATGAATTCCATCTTGTGTCTTTGTCAGCGACTCTGTAGAATCCATTAGATGTGTATAATGAATAACAGAACTCAGTTTCGTAAAGCAATAAAAAAAAAAGATAAATAATTATGGAGATGTAGGACAGGAAGTTTCATAACCCGCAAAGAGTATCTCTAGAAAAAGGGGTGAAAAGCTTTTACCATGTCTTCGTTGTTGAATCTTTAAAAAGGCAAATTGCAGTCTTAAAATTATCACAGAGGATGAATGAAGGCCTAATTTCTATACTATTTTCTTCATATGGTACTCACTGTTCCTTTACTAACATTGTCACTTATAATTAGCAGCATTGCTTTTAGCATCACGTTTTTTTCTGCTTCAAACAATGTATTTTCAAGGCTGATGTTGTTGAAAGAATGTATTGGTTATATCATCTCCTGGCCTTTATTCTCGGTAGCTGGGAACTAAAAAACAATTAATACAACATTGTAATGTTTTGTTTGTTTGTTTTGTGTTGTTTTCAAAATAGAAAAGGAATTCAGAAAAACAATCGGGACTGTTGTTTATCGATTTTGTCTGTAATTGGTCCTGGTCTCTGTGAAAATTGTGGGTTGAGTAATTACCACTTTGCTAAATTGCGGACGTGCAAGTGCAGTACTCCTTTGATTATCCCAATATTCTGATTTAGTATTGATTTCCAATGAGAAAAGGTGGGCAATAAGTCCATGATTGTCAGTGAAAGCTGTGGAGTGAAACCTAGTAAATGTCTGTCCCTCAACAATGTGTGATGCATGCAATCTTACATCAGCCAGATCAACAAAATGACACTGGCATAGCTGTAGACTGAAATACAAATGCATATGTTTGCAACCTGCATCTATATTTATGAGGATATGATTTTTCGATCCTTGTAATGTTTTGACCTTTCTTTTCCAGAAACCAAAAAAGCCACCACCACCAGTTAAAAGCACAGGTATGTTCATTAAATGCAGATATTTACAAGAATAAATAGAGACAATTTTTTGTGTGTGTAACTTTCTCTAGGTATGTGACGTATGAATATGTTTTTGCACTCCCTAGTGTATGATGTGGGTTTCTCACAGAAAACACTCTTTCTAACCACATGTTAATGTCTATGAGGAAAGTACTGAAAACATACAGGAAAGACTGACTGGTTTCACAGGTAGTTGGACTGGACTGGTGTTATTTGACTAAAAACCTAATGGGCCTAATTATTTATGCCTGAATAAAGTGACACTCAATAGTGACATGAATCTGTCTGAATGAACCACACCAAGATTCAATCAGTAGCTTAACACTTCACTTCAACCACATATACAACCTGGTGTGGGTGCTTCATAGTGCTCTTCCATCATGAGAAGCCTCTGACAAAGAGAAAGCCGCTGTCAAGTACTGGGTATAGTCACATAAGGTTGGTGGGTTGGTCAGTGTTTTATTTTAATCCAGGCTCATACTTCCCCCACCAGCTTATTAATTAGTTGGCTGTTTGTAGCAGTAGGTAGGTTGTGACGTAGACCGGTTTCAATGGGCCTTTGTTGTGGTACTGAAACCAAGATCCCTTGGGCCCAGAATCTTGACTGACTTTTAAGCTCATGTCAAAATTTTTGAGAAACATGCCTTCTAAATAATATGTTAAGTTAAGTAATTTTTAAACCAAATATCAACAGCTTGGGGTACTAAGGGAAATACAGTTTGTGAGCTTTTTTGTAAAAATGCAGGAAACATTCACTACCTAATTTGCTGACTGTCATACAACACCTTTTGAAGTTTATACTGTGCTACTCAGTCATCAATTAGTTTTGAGGTAGTCTGCTGTGTGATGCTTGTACCTGATGTTTCTTTTCTGCTTAAACAGGAAGTAAGCACAGGAGCATGCATACCACAGTTAAGATTTTCAGATAAATGTTAATTAGATTTGAATTGCATGTTGCAACTGTGACCGGAATCAAGCAGTGAAAGTGCAACATAATTAAAGGAATGTTTCGATTTTCAGCTCCAAAGCCTGAAGTCCCAAATAATGAAAAGAAGCCTCTTCAAGGGAAACTTGAGGAGAAAGGTAAGCTTGTGCAGGATTTTCTCTTTGAAAAAGACACAAATGCTAAAGCGTTTGAAGTTTACAGCAACTGAACCATGTTGACATGTGTAGGTTGTAACCTGCGACTAATTTTAAAGAGATTATGTGAATGTCTCGTCAAATACTCACTACACAATTTTTTTTTAATCAAATCCTTTTTATATATAGTTTTTAATTTCCCCAGGATCCTTGATATATTTGTCTTACATAGGGTCAATGGTTAAAGTGACATGGTAGAGTATGTTTTTAGTTCCTCGTGAATTGCTGCTACTGACATAAACGTATTTGTTTCTATTGACAGACGATTCGGTGTGTGGTTTTACTTTGTAGAAAATAAAGGATCCTTTCAAAAGTGCTTTTGATAAGCAGAACATGTGGGGAAAAAATAAAACAGGCCATCTACAGACGATACAATAGGTTTTAGTTCAAAGTGTTTTGAATGTGTCTGAAGATTTAAAATGTATATATCTATCTATCTATATCTATATATATCTATATATATATATATATATAATTTTAGTTTCTTGATGTAATGCATTGATCGCAGGGATTTCTGATTTCTACAGGAAAGGGTTACAGTTGTATTTGGTGCAAGCATCCTGTAAGTTGTGCTGACCTATTTTCTTTCAGTTCTTTTGTCTGAAGTTATTTCCCTTTCACCAGACAATGGAGAATGCACTATAGTTTATTTCTTCAGCTGAAAAATAGGCTTTGTGTTTAGAATAGATTCAGTAGCAACTTCTTCACCCTTTCTTCAAGCCATTTAAATTACATATACATAAAGTGTCTTACAAAATATCTTTTAATAATGTAGCATAATTATGGTATCACCTTCAACTGAAGTGTTTTCAAATAAGAAACAGTCCTATTTATGTATAAAACTACTATTTTCCTAAAAGCTTGATTAGATTAAGCTACTGTTTTTTTGTTTTTGTTTTTGTTTTTGTTTTTGTTCCTCCCCCTGTTTTTACACTTTGAGAGAAATTGCACAAGCGCGTAAACCGGTAATTCTTGGCAGGATATTAAATATGTGTTTATGGTAAATAAACATGTCTACTACAGCATGGTCACAATCAATGCTCATTAGTGAGGAATGGCAGTAGCTGAGGTGATCATTACATTTATTATCTCCCTAATGTGTTTCAAAGGACTAACTTGATTTAAAAAAACTACAAAAAAAAACAGACCAGCTGGTTTTGAAGTTGTGACAGTTTATCCATGTATTTTGTAGAATCATATTCACCTCACAACCTGTACTGCACCTGGAGATCCAAATACCCCTGTCCACTGAGACCTGTACCTTTTGTACCCGATTTTTTTTTTATTTTGGTTTAGTTTGCTTGCATTATTTAACAAAGACCTACCTAGCTACACGGAGAAGTACTTACTGAAAGTGTGCTGGCAGGATACAACTATAACACTGGCTAAATTACATGTTTCTCTGTAATTGTGGGTTGTTTATAAATTGCCACTTTAAGTCGAAACATTTGATTGTTTATCAAAATATAATTATATTTAGTGTTAATAAAACGTATAGAATAACATTCTGTGTCACACTGGAGACAAACTAGACTGCATTATGGTATTATAGCATTAAAAAGATCAATGCATGTCTTCATTATTTCCCCTCTGGCATTATTTAATCAATTAATCAATTTAAACAAATTAATTAAAAAATGTAATTGGATATTTTGGTGTTGGTGTTTTGGCTGTTTTTCAGATGTGAATAGTGAGTCATCCAAATACAGTACATAGTGATAAATGGACAGAGGGGGAGAATATGATCATGATGCTGTTATATTAATTATTTTTTCTGTTTTGAAAGACTAGGTTGAATTAAGTCCTACCTGAAATAGACTTGACAACAACTGGGTTATAGTAATTGGTGATCTGTGATTCTGTTTTAGGCCTACTGTTCCCTCATGTACATCAGTGATTTAAAATTTGGTACAGATCTGGACCAGAACTTTGATCAACCTCAAACTAGGTGGTCAAGACAATACAATTGGCAGCAACTTATTCCCTTGCTTTCCAACAGTGTGGATTAAGTGACTTACTATGGCACCAAGGAAGGAGAGAAATCTATGAATTCCTAGTTCAATAGGTCTGTATATCTGGCTCTCCAGCTCTTCTTTGCCCTGAACACCCACTAAGCTTAATCATAGATAATAATATAAAAAGAGGTTTTTATAATATATAATATATATAATAATATAACTAGAGGTTTTAAATTTACCCCATCCTCACTCCACAGTCACCTGAGCTTAACTCTTTTTAAATCATTTTGGATACATATGAAAGGAAATGAAAAGTTTGAAACACCACAAATAGTTTTAGAAATTATAGGTTGAACTTGAATGAAACAAAGCTCACAGTGCTTTGTTCGTAGCTCCAAGTGCTAAAGTGTCTGTGGTATTTGTCAGACAAGTTTTCAGTTAAATGACAAAACATTCTTTGATGTGTTTTCTTTTTTAAAAGCTAATTACTACACACATCGTTAGTGTTTATTCCTCATCTTTTGTTATATTTCAGTGCTATATCTCAGTGTTCCTGTAATGTTTAAAGTATTTATAGTGAAATGTGTTCACTTGCACCATTCTAGAAAGTGAGACAACGAAAACGGTGCCAAAAGCATATTGCACTTTCAAAGATAGAGTCTCTGGGTGACGTGTGAAACTCTGGCTTAACAGCCCTTCAATTTAATAGCATTTCAGATTAAAGGTGTCCGTTAAATTACTCCATTCTAAACTAAAGTGACACGGCAAATTATGCAGAAAGCTATGGTTTACCCTTACCCTTAGGTTTTTACCACATTTATGATGTGACCTTTTAATTTGTGAGCATTTTTTTATTTACCTGTAATTTCCTACTAATAGACATGTTTTTTGTGTAAATATCTGTCTTTGATACACGTCTGTGCTGTATTTCTAACAAGTTAGTAGTTATCTTGTCCCTTTTGTTTTCTTTCAAGGATTCCCCCGAACTGTAATATGCAAATTTAGTTTCCTATCTTGGATAAAAACAAAGCATCCGTGTACTAGATGTGATTCTTTGTAACTGTGAAGGACACATCAGTAATCTAAAACAAGGAAATCTGCCACATGACCATGCCCTTGCAAGGCTCTGTGGTGCCATTTGGAAGTGCCAAAAAATACCCCACAAAACCGCCCCCAATGGTGGGTAGAAAGTGAATGCTTTGTTTCCTGCTTGTAATTAAATCCTCAAAATAAACACTCAAAGTGGATTATTTTCACTAAATGGGGATTGCATTTTCTTACTACTCCTAAGGATTGAAAATGTACTTCCTAATACCTAGAAAGGATGCGTGTTTATCAGTTGTGGACTCAGGTTGCTAGTCTAGCCCCGTTGGCTGGTATAGTATTGTTCAGTGCACAGGAGAAAGGAACCAATATACCAAATTAGACCAAACAAAGTGTGACAAAATAAAGGAGAGTGTGTAGGAATGTGTGTGGTGTTTATTGTGCAGTTTACACTGTAGTGTACATTTTACATGTGAAATGGAAACCAGCACCCCAGAGACTTTTTCATTAAGACTACAATTATAGACATGTAATATAATATAAATTTAATGTAATATTCCTCACACCGCTCCTTGCTGTAGCATTGTTGCTCATTGTCACAATTTGGATATTTTAACATTGACCCTCTTTGTTAAATGGTGCATACGTATGAGACGTTGCAACTTTTGTTACAAGATTTCAAAAGGCAATACAGTGGATAGTCTGTTACTAATTTAAGTATATTTTTACTTTTAACCTACTTTCTGTGATAAGTTTGTTTACTTGCAATTCAATTCCTCACTGATTCAGATTACGTCTCTGCTGATTATGTTCTCTAGACTTCGCTTTTCACCATGCCATCTTTTTTTATATAATCTTAATGTTAAAAATACAGCAATATGTGTTTTCATGTGAGTAATGTGTCAAAATATCTGTATGCATCTTGTAATATATTGTGTTTATCAAGGTCTTTTCATCATGATGCATCCTAAAATGCTTTACAGTAGCTATATATATATTTCTTATTCCATCCATCCATCTTTGAAACCGCTTATCGCGGGGAAGCTGGAGCTGATCCTGGCAGGCATAGGGCGCAAGGCAGGAATACACCCAGGATGGGACACCAGTTCATTGCTGGGCAACACACACAGACACAGAGGGCAATTTAGAGAGACCAATCAACCTAGCCCGCTTGTCTTTGGACAGTGGGAGGAAACTGGAGTGCCCGGAGAACACCCACGCGGACATGGGGAGAACATGCAAACTCCACAGAGACTGGCCCCCCGATCTGGGACCCCAGAGCTGTGAGGCAGCAGTGCTAACCACTGCGCCAATGTCTTATTTTAAGAAATTTATTTTGTAATGTTGTGTATAGAATCCGTTCCTGATGGAAGGCAAGGAAAAACTGAAAATTAGAAATGTATGCTAATATATGCATCCCTTTTCTCTGTAGGAGACAAGCCAGTACCAGATCACAAACCAGTAAAACCTGCTGCCCCTGTAGTTCCACCCAAGAAGCCAGTGCCGCCGCCTGGCAAGGCCGGTATTCTGGCCAGGACTGGCACAGCTCCACCCAAGAGGCCAGACAAACCGCTCTTACCTCCACCTGGAGCCAAGTCAGTCTCAACTTCACTTTATTTAGAAGAAATGTACTGTCTGATTTTGTTGTTGTTAGTTGTCTTTGTTTTGTTATTTTATGTATCTGTTTGTTTATTTCTGAAGAATTGGAAGCTGAAGGCCAGAGAAATAATATGCTTGAGCAAAATTATTTTACATTGTAGTGAACTGAAAAGTTTCTCCTTTTCCCTTTGGTTTGTGGTAGTAAGGCTTAAGTGTTCTGTGTCTAATGCTCAAGCACCATGTCAAAACCAATTGAACAGCCTATTTTACTAGACTCCTTGTCCTACTTGCAATACTGCATAGCCTGACTGCTCTGCCAGACACACTCTACTCTGCTGCTCGCCTGGTAGTTTCTTTGGCTTCATGCTTCCATGTAACACTTCTGTCACTACCCTCCCAAAATCTCAATATTAAGATTCTTTAAGTCACCATGAATAAAAGCGTATCAACAATGATAACATGATGTCACCCCATAAGTGTGCAACTCTGGAGTACAAAGGTACCCAAGTGAATGACAGACTGACTTTCTATAGGCTCAAAATTAGGATTAAAAATACGGGTGTCGTAGTTTTCTGTGGTTAAGATGTTCATTTTCCTGCTTTGTAGGCCAAATGGAGAGGTGCCTTCTACTCGACCAAAGTCAGATTTTGAACCAATACCACTCAGCAAACCAAAGACGTTGTCTGGTGATTGGGGAGAGAAAGCTGCTGAAATGGGTATGCCCTTTAATAAGCTGGCCTTAAACTGCATACACATCATCTTTTGAAATGTATTTAAGAAAGGGTTTTGTGTTCACCTTTTCTAATTTTTTTTTATTTCTCACTTCTATCATATGTTGGACGGATAAATAAGAAATGTCAATGAAGTTCAAAAATTATATTCAGTAATGTATGTAGTTATGATGTACTTATAAATATGGTAGAGTAAAAGGCTTTAAATTGGACTTCTAACAATCTCCATATGTTGCTAATCAGCAATACATGTGTGTATATCAATTGCTTAGGGGATAGTATTTTAATAGATGTGTAAAGAGATTAATCCCAAATAAATGTTAAAACACATGAACAAATAAGGATATTTATAACCACCTCTATAGTATCAGAAACTATAGGATCCTAAATGACATGTATAGTTCTTCAGTTGTCTTGCATTTAAATTTGGTGAATCTAGTATTTGCCGTGCCGTGTTTGGTATCTTGCAGAGTTTTGGATGTCTCGGTCAGGACAGAAAAGCATAGTGAATTGTATAACAGGAAGTGAAACCTTGTGGGTGGTGAGAAGGAATCAATACACAATATGTGTGCCAAGGGAAGCATTCAAAACATGAGTTCAGTTTTAACAAGACTTCAACAAAGACAGTATGTTATGTTAGCAGAGGTTTTTCTTTTTAACAATATGACTGAAGTGTTAGGCCCTCATCAGCAGGTGTTAAACGATCTCTGTTTCTTGTCAAAACTGTGGGTGTGTTAATTGAAATAGAATTCGATGTATTTTTGCTACAGCTTGGCTCAGTTATCTTCTTGCTCTTTCCCTTTGGCTCAGAAGATTTTGGCTTCTGTTAATAAATGTTTAGCCGACATGTATCTAGTTGGGAATAAGCCCATCAATGTACTGTTTTTGTTCTTGTTATTTTTGTTATGGCAGAAAAGACTAATTGGAGGTAAAATGTAGAGCAAAAAACATTTACCTACTATGACATTCAATAACATCAGAGGAAATTTGTACACATAACCAATCCCATACATGGTTTCACATAATAATTGTACAGACATATTTCCTATTTCCAGCCCAAGCGTCCTTGGGTCTGAGTTTTATTTGTTGAGCCTAAAGTAACTCTGCCTCTGGGCTGCCTTTTTAAGCATGTTGAATACTAGAATCAAATCCCAATATAATCTTATCTAAAACTAGACCACATATGACCAGCCTTTCCGAATATAATTTGGACAATCCCCTTCTTAATTGGTAATATGTAACCTGTAAAACAACATTAATTGATTTAAGTCTTAACTGTCCCATGGTAGGATTTCAAATTTCATAAGGTAGTTTGACTAAGCATTTATGGAAATGCACCATACTAATTGCAACATGTCTGTGTGTGTCATTTTTGTTTTTGTATTTGAAAAGCCTTCATCAACATCCAGCACTGTAGAGTGGGTCCCATTTCCCACCTCCTTCAATGCTGATACTTTGTATTTGATTTTATTAACTTTTTTATCTCCTGAGATTGGTTTGCATGACCCATTATTGCTTTTCAAGTCCATAGGTGCAAAGGGATGATTGAAAAATTGTGTACTGTTCAGAAATGTGTGAAGAATCTAAGCAATAAGTAATAATTCCTCCAGGATGTTTTATTCAACATGAATGGAAGCTTGAGATTTCTCAGATGGTGTGTTGAAGTAACACTTTATGGAGGATGATTTTCTGAGAGAGGCAGTTAAAATCAATACAAAGTGCAACCAAAAGGTCGCTATTTTATCAGATAACAGTGATTCATAAAAGGCTATGAACTAAAATGTCTTAATTGCTTAACCTCTCTACTTCCAGGCAAAGTAATTATTTGTTATTTATATAACTTCATAATAATATTACATTACTAATATGAACCTTGAGAATTTTAGTTATGTTGAAGGGAATATTGTTGGGAAAACTACCATGACTGAAGTGTTTTATAATGTCTCTATTAATCCTTATATATATATATATATATATATATATATATATATATATATATATATATATGGGGGGAGAGAGAGAGAGAGAGAGAGAGAGAGAGAGAGAGAGAGAGATTTTATAAATATCTTATAACTCATGTTTTTATAGTAGTCCATCATGAAGTAATCAGCATGTCTTCAGGATATTCCATATTCCAGTAGAGGAAGTACAGTTTGTATTTAATTGTAATATGCTCTTTCTTGATATAGATCTAATTAGTTTTGATGAGCTCAGTTCTACCTCAGGAAAGCTCTCCCACCCAACCACAAGTCGGCCAAAGATGCCAGGAAGGAGGCTGCCGACACAGTTTGCAGTGGGCAGTTCTGTAAGTGCCTTTGTCAGACTACAAACACTACAAAAACTTTGACTACAAACACAACAAACAAAAATCACAAACCTTTTAAGATAAGTTATGAATAGAAAAGGTCATGAAGTTGATCAGAGCCTGCCATTTTTCTCATTACCAAGTGATTCCATTACAGCATCAAGCTTATTTGGAAAGATGTCACTGTTTGAGCCTCTGCATTGTGCCCTGATGATTCAGTCCATACGATAATAAATATGTAGCCCTGTTTTTGCTCCAGCATGTGACTCTCAATTTTGCGTTGATTTACCATCTTGCATTGCACTTTCCCCCAAGTTGAAAGGTAGTCCCGAGCAAAATGATGAGTTTGCCTGGGTTGAAATTTGATATGTGAGTGTGACCACAGGAAATCTGAGAGAGGCAAAGAGACAAGTGTGAAAATGTACTTATTTTTGTTTATTTCCAACTCTGATGCTTGATTTTTAAACCCTTGTGTTCAATTAACTTTTAATCATTTGATTAAATAATTTTTCTTGCGGTTTCTTTCAGCCAAGCAAAGAGCTTAATGTGGGAAAAACTACGAAGGTAGAGGAAGAAGAAGCTGCCAGGCCAAACTGCCTAGAATTAAAAAAGGTAAAGTCGAGTTAATTTATGAGGTTTTACTATCCTTGGTCAAAGGACAAGGTACAGAAACACATTGTTTGTAAAGAAAAACATTATAATAAACTCGCAGTAGCTGATGACTGTTTAGATTTAAAAAAATAATTCAACAAAGTTATAGCATATGAGCAACTTCTGGTAATGAACTTTGAGAATTAACTTGAGAAGTGCTTTTTACTTGATTGGGAAATGTGGCAAAATATATTCAATATGAAAAAACTGTGGAAAACCACGTAATAGTGACAAATTTGAAATGAAGAACAAGGTAGTGAAAAGATGTACACAGCACTGAAAGTAACGCATGTCTTGTCACAGTCAGTTAATGAGCTTGAGATATAGCTTGTGGTACAGAAAAAAAGGTTAATTATTCATTATATTTTAGAAGGATTAGGTCAATTTAAATAAAATAATGAAGAAGGTAAATTCATAATGGAACTGAATGCAGAAATAACCCGATTCTGATTTTACATCTTTGCAATGTTTGATATGATATTGCATGACATACTTTTTTGAAGTTAGCAAATTCATATTGACATGTACTAAACAGCCCATGGTAAGATTTTTATCATATCTGGAAAGCTTTTCACATTGTGTTAAATCTGTATTTAGCTTTTTCCCCTTTCTTTGTCTTTGGGTATCCCCCTAGGGTACTTAAACTGCTACTAAAAATATGTTAACTTAATCTTGCAGAATATTTTCTCACTCATGTACAAACCACATCTGATGCCTAATATTCACTCTGCCAGCACTTTATTCTTGCCTATTTCTTCCAAAACGCACCTTCAAGCAATTAGATGAGAATAGACAAGGACTAGAGGATCTTCAAATGTTTTTTAGTTTCCTGCAAGGTTAAACATTAACATTGCAGTTCAGTATATTTGTACATTTTGATATAATTCAACATTGAACTAGGAATATGGCGAAGTTCACAAATTGAAGGATCTTGAGTACTGTAGCTTTTGAGCTTTAACAAACACACATAAATACTTATACACTGCTCAAAAAATTAAGGGAACACGTAATCATCACAGTATAACACCAAGTCAGTTAAACTTCAGGGATATCAATCTGTCCAGTTAGGAAGCCTAAGTGATTGTGAATCAATGTCACCTGTTTTGGTGCAAATGAAAGTGACAACAGGTGCACTGGAGAGGCAACAGCAAGACAACCCCCAAAAAGGGAATGGTTTTGCAGGTGGTGGCCACAGACAATTGCTCTCTCCTTATCCTTCCTGACTGATTCTTCTCTAGTTTTGGGTTTTGCTAGTGTCCTTGTCACTACTGGTAGCATGAGACAGTACCTGCAGCCCATTCAGGTTGCACAGGTAGTCCAGCTCCTCCAGGAGGGCACATCCATACGTGCCGTTGCAAGAAGGTTTGCTGTGTCTCCCAGTACAGTCTCATGAGCATGGAGGAGATACCAAGAGACGGGCCGTTACACGAGGAGAGCTGGACAGGGCCGTATAAGGGCATCAACCCAGCAGCAGGACCGGTATCTGCTCCTTTGTGCGAGGAGGAACAGGAGGAGCACTGCCAGAGCCCTACAAAATGACCTCCAGCGGGCTACTGGTGTGCATGTTTCTGACCAAACTGTCATACTCCATGAGGGTGGCATGAGGGCCCGACGTCCTCTAGTGGGACCTGTGCTCACAGCCCAGCACCGTGCAGCTCGATTGGCATTCGTCAGAGAACACCAGAATTGGCAGGTCCGCCATCAGCGCCCCGTTCTCTTCACAGATGAGAGCAGGTTCACACTAAGCACATGTGACAGACGTGAAAGAGTCTGGAGACGCCGTGGTGAATGTTATGCTGCCTGCAACATCATCCAGCATGAACGGTTTGGTGGTGGGTCAGTGCTGGTCTGGGGAGGCATATCCTTGGAGGGTCATACAAACCTCCACGTGCTAGCCAACGGTACCCTGACTGCTGTTAGGTACCGGGATGATATCCTCAGACCTTACGCTGGTGCAGTGGGCCTTGGGTTCCTCCTGGTGCAGGACAAGGCCCGGCCTCTTGTGGCGAGAGTGTGTAGGCAGTTCCTGGATGGCGAAGGCATTGATGCCATTGACTGGTCCTAACATTCCCCAGACCTGAATCCAATTGAGAACCTTTGGGACGTTATGTATTGGTGCATCTGACGCTGCCAAGTAGCGCCACAGACTGTGCAGGAGCTCACTGATGCCCTGATCCAGGTCTGGAAGGAGATCCCCCCGGACCCCATCCGCCGTCTCATCAGGAGCATGCCCAGACGTTGTCGGGAGTGCATACAGGCACATCGGGGCCATACACACTACTGAGTCACATTTATGAGTTGCCGTGATGAAATTCACGCAAGTTGGAATAGCCTGTGATTTCAATTGTTTACTTTGATTTTCGGTGTGAGTTTGAATCCAGCCCTCAATTGGTTGGTGATTTTGGTTTCCATTGACCGTTGTTACGTCATTTTGTTCTCGACGAATTACACAATGTACAGTAAAGATTTTAATCTTTAATATATTTCGTTCATCGAGATCCGACGTGTGATTAAGTGTTCCCTTAATTTTTTTGAGCAGTGTATATGGTGTTACTGACCCATTTGGAAGGAGTCTGTGCTGTCATATAATGTGCAGAGACCACACAAGGCCCCGTTATCGGTTTCTGACAGTGTTTTGTATTGACTTCAGCTAAATATCAAAATTCACGAATCTAAAACCTTGGTTATTTTCATAATACTTCCCCTGAATATGGAGTAAAGAAAAAAACATGTTTAAATGATTACAGGTACTCTTGTGTAAGAACTCTGCTGAACTTGCGCCGCATTTGTTCTAGTTTCATGTCCAGCAATTTGCAAATATTAAAGTCTGCTTTCAGAATATTGGCGTTCAGGCCCAAGTGCAATGTGCAGATTTCTATATAATGTCATGCCTATGTTGTCTTTTCCACATAGCCACCCTTGCCGACCCATGTAACACCCTCGCCGACCCATGTAACACCCTCGCCCTCAAAACCAATCCCTGCTGTCGTCTCTGTCTCTGCGTCGGATCAGAAGCCAAAAGCCGAGGCAGAGGAGGACAACCAATCCGAACTTGAACATCTCAGGACGCAAATCAATGAGCTGCTACATACTGTAGAATTGATTAAGACACAGCAGAGGTAAGTACAGGGTGGTTGTATTGCAGTGTTTATGTATGTATATCTATATATAGATAGATCAGGATTACTTGTATTCATGGATTCATCACATTTTTTTATTGAATGCCTATTTTCTTGGAATAGTAATTATAAACCATTGTGAAATTGTTTACTTTTCCCAAGATCTGTTATTTTCCACAGTGTTTTAAATTTAAATTTTAAAGGCAGATGAAGAAATCTCATTAAATGGACTGAAGTTCTCATTCTTTTGGCGAAGAAGTTATTGAACTTCATTCAAATTTTAGAATGTACAGATAGTTACTAAAGTTTGGGGATTGTATTGCATTATATGCTTTGACCCTCGTTTTATGATTTTTTTGTTGACATTGGTGTACATGTAATAGGCATGCATTGAATGAATACTATCCTCCCACTAAGAACAAATAAGCCTTGTGCCGACATTCTTTCTTGCAATAAAACAGCACTACAAACTTGTATTTTTTCTGCTGTAATAGTAAAAATATTTGTATCCAGTGAGAGGTGCAGTTCACTAAATTATGGTAAGGTACAAGAAATAACTGGCATTCATGAATCACTTACCATTAAATGTCGTAACCATCAGTTTCATACCGGTTTATGAATAAAATCAAATCTATCTTTACCTTTCTCAGGAGAGAAATTACTGACCTGAGAATTGACTTGGATGAAGAAAAGTCAAAACGAATTGCCTTACAGGTAAATCAATATTGTATCGTATGCAATCTTTTGAAATGTCCTATGCCATAGCAAATTAGATTCATGCAGTCCATGTCTTGGGGATGAGAAGTTGTTAGCCTTGTGCATTGACCCTAAAGGATTCCTGAAGAATACACTGTTCTCTCTGGAGTTTAAAAGTCATGACGCTGCAGGCATCCTTACTGAGCCTGCCACAGCCAGACAGGGCAACCAAATATAGTCCGCTCTCATTTTATATAACTCAACTTGTTGTGTGGCCTTCAACCTTGTAGATTGTGCTTATTATAGACAATTAGCCAACTGTATAGTCGCTAAAGCTTACAAATCTGTGTGTGAAAAGTTCTGGACATATGAGATGCTTAACATTTTTTATTAGTTTTATTTATTTTGCAGTAGCTTTATTTTTTGTTTGTTTATTGTTGTTTATTTATGAAAGTATCAATTGAGAATAGTCTTGAAATAATTCAGTGCATCATTTTTTTACACTAAATTGTTTAACTATTACACCTCCAAACGACCTAGATGGTACAATATGGTAACTTTAAAATATCAAGGTGCATAGTAGCTGCAGCATTGTCCATTTGTGTCGAAGTTTTTCAATGAAATGGCAACAGATGATGGTAAATATCTGCTGAAAAGTAAAGAAAACATAGAATAGCTTTTGATGTTAAAGGTTTTTCAGATCAACCTGCTTTTGATCTTTAGTGAACTCACCTGACTCATGGAAATGGTTTTTCTTCTGTTTTTCCCCCTTTGCAGATGGAAATAGAAAAGTTAAAGAAGGCTGTACAGTTGACATGAGGTCTGACATATCAGTCACCATCAAGAACAATTTGCTGTCATATTGGCAACCATGGAAAGACAACTGGGAAGATATTGTTCGCCTAATTATTTTAATAATCATTGCTATATTCCACATTTGTAAGAAAAACAAAAAACAAATTTTGCACATAATAGGGATTTTCTAGATCTAGAAAGGTGTAATTGAATACAGATGTAAAAAGATTATTGCCAACAAGAATAATGGAGGCCTTACTTACTACTGTGCTGGACTTGCAATCTCTGCCTTCATTGCTGAATGGCTAAGGTTTGCTTTCAATACTACTGAATCTGTATAAAGGGAAAGGGGATTCTTAGTTTTTTTTATTATGAAATGCTGGTAGCTGATTTTAAAATGCATATATGCTATAACTGCAGTTACAAAGTATCTATATTAGCCTCTATAAATATTATTAAAGGAGATGATATACCCTTATACTTGTAGCAGTGATGGATTCAATTGCTTTGTAAAAAGGGATATATATATATATATATATATATATATATATATATATATATAATAATTTTGTTTTCTAATATTCCTATCCAGGGTAACACTATTGTGCCTGTATAAATCCTAAAATACAAGTGTTAACATATATAAAATATAGTAAAGGCTTGAGATAATTATACTGTCTACTAATACTTTTTTAGGTAGAAACAAAAACACACTCGCTCCTTTGTCCTTCAGATAATGTGAAATGTTTTTTCAGAGCATCCAAAATAAGTGTATTTTCCTGAATATAAGTCCAACACCCCCAAAAGAAAAAGAAAATAACAAAAGACTCATCAGTGGTTTATAAAATAAACATAAATATTTGAGTTTGATTGGTGAAACCACTCCTTTTTGAATAGATTATTTTGCCTTACAATTTCAGTCCTCAAGGAGAAAAAGGGCTCTGCCAAATTGGCGCTGGCATGTTAACCACAGTCATCAGTTACTTCACATATACTCAATACAATGCTTTATATCCTTTTTAGTTTTTTCTAAAGCTGGTAATTCTGCAGGTTTGCTTAACTAATCTATAAATCTTTCATGCTATTCTGCCCATTCAGAGCCTAATCTTTTCTGAGCCGGTACATTTTCATGAGAAATGAGAATCTTGTGAAATCCACTAGTCTAATAATTGGGATATAATGCACCCCCCCCCCATAAAATAAACTACATTGCCAGATAAAAGCAAACCAAGGCAGTTCTAGGGTTATAACCTTTGTGGGAAAAGTTGATAATTTGTTTAAAGGCATTTAGAGGATAACTACTGATAATCTAGGCCATCCTTGTACATGGAGTTTATAATAAACAATATTGAGAGAGAAGGGTTTTTGACTGCCAGTGACATTGTAAGTATACACAATAATGTGTTTTGTTTTGTTATGATTTTGACACTATATGAAATGTAATGGTTAATTATTTTAGGGTGACTGACATTCTCAAGAAAACTGCTTCAAGGGGAAGCCTTAAACATGAACGATTGGTAACATTAGCGCTATATTTGAAATTGGTGTCAAAATTACTTAGATTGGGCAAATCAGTAGTTGTGTATGTAAATAAAATAAAGTGATTGCTACTGTTGTAGCTTTGTTCATCATATATTGAGATTCAAATGCAGATGGATAGTTTATTTTTGCCTGGGAGGTATGTAAATGGCAACATGCAGACAGCCTGTCATGATATACTCTGAATGCACAAACTTAAGTGATGACCCTGATTTGTACCTCCAATTAAATCTGCACTCCATTGACAATGGCAGTGGAAAATGATGGGGACAAATGGAATTTTAAATGAAAATCAGATATGAAATATGCTACTGTTATTTTCTATGATTATTAGTAACCTAGGTTCAGTCTGGCGGAGTCTATGTGATCATTTTGATAAAGATACATAAAAAGGAATATTGCTTCTTTAGAAATGTACTTTCTATTTCAAGTATCTCCTCTAGGTGCTTATTTAAAATAACCGCAAACCTTCAGGTTATCACCTCCAGGTTTTCAACTAGCTTCTGTCTATGGTTTGGGATTATAGATTGTCTTGTTTTAGACATTTAAGATGGTCTACAACTCAGTGTCATACAGGACTCTTGAGGACATCGGTTTACTGATTACCTTGCAGTGGTGAGATTTGCTGTGAAATTGCAATCAGCTGCAAGATGAATGCTTGTTTGGAAATACTTAGCATTGGAAGGTGAAATAATGATTCTTAGTTGTTTCCATTTGTATGCCTTGGCCTGTTCTGCTGCATTGCTAGCAGTTTAGCTATATAGTTGTTCTGGATACTGGTCTGTGCTGCGTTTGTTATGAATTATGAATGATTGATAAATGATCATCCTTATGTCCTCAGATATCAGCAAGTTTTGTAGGTGCCCCCTTAGTTGTGAA
Organism: Amia ocellicauda; assembly: GCF_036373705.1. Taxonomy (NCBI): domain Eukaryota; kingdom Metazoa; phylum Chordata; class Actinopteri; order Amiiformes; family Amiidae; genus Amia; species Amia ocellicauda. Next base: position 41,442,410 of record NC_089850.1, on the reverse strand, counting down.
CTAATGTGTAGGGGTCATTTCTGTATCCCTGACCTTGTGTGTGTGCGCGTGTCTGTTTGTGTACTACCATTTCTCTCTCATTATGTTTTCTTCGTAATTAATGTAACTGGAAGTCTCTTTCCATAGTAAGAGTTGAAGCAAATAAAATCCAAAGTAGAAAAAATGGTTTACTAATTTTCTGTAAATTGTGTTCTTTTCTAAAGCTTCTATTTTAAGAGAGATTTCATGGTGCTCATTTTGGTGGGCTGGGTTGTGTGAGAGAGATCTCAAAAGTAGCTGACCGTGTTCACTTTAAAACCAATTTAATGAAGACAATCCTTGCTGATGGCGATTATGCTGTCGTGCTTCCTGACTACATTGCCTTTTTCTTCCTGTTGGAGCAATAAATTACATTCCTATAAACGTCTGTGTTACTTGAACAGTTCCCTTTGTCACACAGTTGATAGTATGATTCAAACCATAAATATATGATGTCACCCAGATAACATTCAAAAGAAGCATAGATTCCTCAGCTTCTCTATATGAATTAAAGGGACCTTGGGCTGAAAAACATTCCATTTTATAATGTAAGTGATAGATTATTGTGACGCAATACACATTTAACATCTATCCCCAATGATTGTGTTTACAAGTGCTGTAAAATTGCATGAATTATTGTTTTCAAAACAAATAAATCTTGGATTTATGCAAGTCTTGAGTATCTATTTTAGTTATTGTTCTTTTTATTTTGTAAGTGTGTATGATTTTTTATAGTTAAAGTGAATAAGTATTGTTTCATTCAAGTAAAACCCTATATGTATACTCCTCTAAACATCATTAAGAGAATGACAGCCTGGCATCAAGAACCACACCATCACCCTTTGCAAAGGGGAATGAGCCCAGGGAGTTTCTGCAGCTGTGACTGGGGCAGAGGCGGGATGTGAAGCAACAGAAAATAGGGGGGTGTTTGAAGAACCACGTATTTATAGTTTATTAAGTGGATATGAAAATATAGAATTGGGGTTGTCTACATTTATAAATTCCAAGCAAATAATTTTCTTTCCCATGTAGTTAATTGTGCAAATACATTTGGGGATGAGGACTTGTCTTCCATTCCCAAAGACAGAGTGAAAATGTCATTTGTGTTTTTTGGTTTGAAATTGTCAGAATAAACGGTTAACAAACCACTTATGGGGAAGAGATCTTTCAGATGTAAGATTATTTGATAAAAACAATCTGATTAAATCATTTGTATCTTATTAAATAGCATGAAAGCCCACAGAATCACAAGACAGATGTATTTATAGCGGCAGCTAACCAATAATGATGGGTGCAGAAACCCTTAATTTCTGTGTGAAATGTGCATACATTACTTTTTCTGCAAGCCTTTCATGCTTCACAATGTATTAATGTAGTTACACATTTTATTCAATGACAATATTTATTATGATATTCAATGTATGATGCCCTCCTACAGAAAATAAGAGCCAAAAGGGGAAAAACACAAATAGATCACCAACTGATTGGTTTTAAATCTTTCCAATACATTTCTTTGAAGTGCTCAAGGTCATGGACAAGGCAGTAGCTGAGAGGTGGAAGGGTTAATATTGGACATGCTGAGTCACATACCCCCTGCAAGGAGTTCCCCTCTTTTGAAATCCCTCACACGGGTTGAGGGGAAATATAAACCTTTATATTTATAATTTAAATTTTTCCCCCCAAACCCCTCGACAACTCTGCAGCACTAGTAGTACCCCCCCCCCCCCCCCCCGGTGCAGGGTCACTGTGGATCAGGGGGTGTGAGCCTATAAAAGGTTTAGGATGATGATTGTTGCCCACACATACTAAAGGAATTTTTGTACTGGAGGGTTGTTTCTTAGTCTACAATACCTAAGGAAGCATATTCACACTTTTAAGTCATGCACTTTATGGGGAACGTAATACAGTGAAGAATATTAATTTTCATTAGTACAGAGCTTAAAAAGATCATGTTACTAGCATTAGGTCACAGTGTGGTACTGCTTCTATTGTAATACAAAGGCACTTCTGTTGATTGCTCTGTTAAGTAACAGATTTCCGGTCACTGTTTTTATTGTTCGAGAAGGCTGCAATAATACATGTGATAATTAACTGTGGAAAATGAATGTTTTTTTTTTGTTTGTATTTTTTTTGTTTCTCTTTCCCAAGAAATCACCCAAACTTCCATCGCTTACAAAATTAAATGACAGACTAATCAGAACAACAGTTTCTTGATCTTCTGGCCCAGCGGTATTTCATCCACTCGAACCAATCTGTGATTTTCACTCTGACCACTTTTATAACACCTTCAGTGTCTATTAAAAGAATGGCATGTTGAGTCTAAATCTTGTGCACTTTAGATTACATCAGTGACATTCACTAAAAGACATCTGACCTTCACGAAATAGTAACCAGGAGTCTGAGACCGAAATTAGAGTTTGTAATAATAATAATAATAAAATATAGGCAATGTGTTTTTTGCATTGACTATGCATTTAATGGAATGCAAAATTTGATTTATATTTGTAATCCAGCTTTTCAATGCTTGTGTTATTAAAATAAAAATACTAGTCAACACATCCAAGGAGATGGGCAGAATGTATTTAAAATACACAGCATTAATATACATTATTATTATTATTATTTATATTGCTGATGCAATTTCTGTGCTTTAGTTAAGTATTTCCTGTTGGCTGTTGCATGAGTGTAATTACTGGGTTGCTTGCACAATGAGGCTTCCTGCTAGGTGCTTTACTTAAGCTTGTGGTTTCTCAGCAAAAACTGATGCTCAAGCTTTTTTTTGTGGGTTAATGATTTGAGACATTTGAGACATACAATCACATTTCATGCTTGTTTTGCCACCAGCTTACAGCAATCTTCCTGAACTTCTTTGTTACACACATTTGATCCATTCATATAATTACTAGTGAGAGTCCAAACATTGCAATATGTGTTAAACTGGTGCACTGGAAATCTGCTTAATGTTACTATTTGCACTGTATCTTTCAGTGCAATGGCATACCTTAGTGAATTGAAAACTTATAATAATGTAACTGGACGGCCATATCACATTTTTGATATATGCTCTTAACTTGTTTTACTACCCATTTTTGCATTTAGAATAGTGTTTTATTGTCTTGTTAATTTAATAAAACTGCTGTTTGGTAAGATGTATTATTATAAAATCTGAGTGATTGTTGTGTGAGTCGCATTTCTCATGCCTTAGGCAGGAACTTGAAATATATAGAACTAATAGTCACATAACCAGATAGCCAAAACTGCTGTTGTGGTATTATCTAATGTATATACAGTGAGGGGAAAAAAGTATTTGATCCTCTGCTGATTTTGTACGTTTGCCCACTGACAAAGAAATGATCAGTCTATCATTTTAATGGTAGGTGTATTTTAACAGTGAGAGACAGAATAACAACAACAAAATCCAGAAAAACGCATTTCAAAAAGGGAGTGCTCCTAATCTCAGCTCGTTACCTGTATAAAAGACACCTGTCCACAGAAGCAATCAATCAATCAGATTCCAAACTCTCCACCATGGCCAAGACCAAAGAGCTGTCCAAGGATGTCAGGGACAAGATTGTAGACCTACACAAGGCTGGAATGGGCTACAAGACCATCGCCAAGCAGCTTGGTGAGAAGGTGACAACAGTTGGTACGATTATTCGCAAATGGAAGAAACACAAAATAACTGTCAGTCTCCCTCGGTCTGGGGCTCCATGCAAGATCTCACCTCGTGGAGTTTCAATGATCATGAGAACGGTGAGGAATCAGCCCAGAACTACACGGGAGGATCTTGTTAATGATCTCAAGGCAGCTGGGACCATAGTCACCAAGAAAACAACTGGTAACACACTACGCCGTGAAGGACTGAAATCCTGCAGCGCCCGCAAGGTCCCCCTGCTCAAGAAAGCACATGTACAGGCCCGTCTGAAGTTTGCCAATGAACATCTGAATGATTCAGAGGAGAACTGGGTGAAAGTGTTGTGGTCAGATGAGACCAAAATCGAGCTCTTTGGCATCAACTCAACTCGCCGTGTTTGGAGGAGGAGGAATGCTGCCTATGACCCTTAAATCTTGGGTGAGAACCTCCTTCCCTCAGCCAGGGCATTGAAAATGGGTCGTGAATGGGTATTCCAGCATGACAATTACCCAAAACACACAGCCAAGGCAACAAAGGAGTGGCTCAAGAAGAAGCACATTAAGGTCCTGGAGTGGCCTAGCCAGTCTCCAGACCTTAATCCCATAGAAAATCTGTGGAGGGAGCTGAAGGTTCGAGTTGCCAAACGTCAGCCTCGAAACCTTAATGACTTGGAGAGGATCTGCAAAGAGGAGTGGGACAAAATCCCTCCTGAGATGTGTGCAAACCTGGTGGCCAACTACAAGAAAAGTCTGACCTCTGTGATTGCCAACAAGGCTTTTGCCACCAAGTACTAAGTCGAAGGGGTCAAATACTTATTTCCCTCATTAACGTGCAAATCAATTTATAACTTTTTTGAAGTTATTCTGTCTCTCACTGTTAAAATACACCTTCCATTAAAATTATAGACTGATCATTTCTTTGTCAGTGGGCAAACGTACAAAATCAGCAGGGGATCAAATACTTTTTTTTCCCTCACTGTATTCTGAGAGAGGCAGAATTAATTTGTCCAAAGACTTCAGGAACAGGGACATGGCAGAAGGCACTGTCTCATTAATAATGAATGGACAGTCAATGTGTATTACGTTTCAATGAAATAGAAAGACAGAAACCATCTATGGCAAATATACATATGTGCTTCTATGGCAATATAGTACCAAGCACAGCAATTTGAGCAATCTGATTATTTGACTGTTAAAGAAGATATAATTTTATATTTGCATGGCCATTTCAAGCAGATATGTTTTCCTGTGGCAAAGGTCTCTGGTACCTGAGGATAGCTGCAATGCAAGTTGATGTACACCAGAAATCTGTAACCAAAAGCTCTAACATCTGGGATTGTCTGTGAATGAATGCACTCCAATACAATGAAGCAGTCTCTCAGGAATGATGTAATGAGGCACATATTATGAAATAACACCAAGATAGTTGATATAGACATGCAGGTTTCTACAAGAAGCATGGAAAGCAAGGTATACAGCATTAGTATTGTTGGCACTTTAGTCTCCACAGTATTCAGGTGATTAGAAATCATGTAACATCCCATTTAAACAATTATCTAATTTATTTTCTACATTTCATCCCAGTACTAGAACTGTATTATAAATCATAGCAATGAGCAAAAACATGTTTACAGTTATGGTCAATAGTTAATTATTATTATTATTATTATTATTATTATTATTATTATTAGTAGTAGTAGTAGTAGTAGTAGTAGTAGTAGTAGTAGTAGTAGAATTTCAATGAAAAGTAAACCTGTTTTAATTTATTTCCAATATCAAGGACTTTTATTAAGAGTGCTTGGTGCCAATGGTTACAATCAGTTAACGATCTAAACACAGATATATTAAAGTAGAGGAATATGACCAAATAAAGATAACACCAAATGTGAACTCTGCAATAATGTCACAAGTTGTTCTTAATCAGATTATGAAATGTATCACGTACTGTGTTTCACATAACTGTGAACAACATGCATATCTGTTTTGTTATGATTTGGAAATGTCATGGCTTTTGATTTTTTTCTTTTTTTCTTACCCTTACTTTTAATTTTAGACATTTACATTTGACCCATAGTCTTTCTCTGAATGTCTGATTTCTGTTATATTAGTTGAATTATGTATTTAGTATATATCATTTATATTTTCATTAAAACATAAATTACATCGAGAAAAATAACACTGCAATTTGTAGTTGTTTCAAGAAACAGTGCTAATGTATTATTTATTTTAATTCAGGGCTGTAGGAACAGGAGTTTACATATCGAATGTATGTACATATGTATTTCTTTATTTAGAAAGTGCTCGGAGTCTCTGAGGAAATCCTGAGGGTTCTGTGGGAATGCCAGTGCTTATGGGCATTAAATAAATGGTGTCATAAACTCTTTGAAGCTTCTGGTCATGTAAAAGAAAAACTAATTTCACATTTTTTTACAAGGTACTTTTTTCAACTACATAGGGAATATAGTGCCTGAAATAGCCTTTTAAAATTTTGGTTTACCTTTACAAACTGAAGAAAGCAGACCCAAGAAGCAGTGTCGATCATAATGAAGTGCTCAGTGCTTGGTCATGTGTGACACTCTCAACCACTGCTGAGATTAACCGCAGTTTTACAAGACCTCTATATATCTAATAGGCTTCCCCCAAGATACTTCTGAACCATCAATTGCAATTGTACTTTGTAGCCCAATTCACCTGATGTCAGTAATGAACACCTCCATTATCAATCACAATTGCAGGTCATGTGTTCTTTGTGTAATTATGAGATAATCTGCGATGCAGATGGCTTTGTGATTTCCAGGAATTTCTTTATCAAAGCCTCTGCTGCACATCTTGGAATAGTCCACCAGACTGCATTGAAGTATTGGGCAAACAAGATAGAAAATTATGCACTGCACGTTCAAAACAAGCTGTGTTTTAAACGCTTCGAGGAAGGGCAGCCTTCAGTCCTGAATTCCTCAAGGTTACCTCCTGGCTACCACGTACAGTGTTGTTTTTTACATAGGTGAAAGGTGGGCATACAATTCTGCAAGATGCTGGAGGCTTTCATTGTCTTTGAATGTTTTTTTTTTTTTGCAGCTAATTAAGAAACACAATGACATCCAAAGTACAATGCCAAATGCTATAATTATTTTATTGACATGTGCATACTACACTACAATTTTATTTAACTTCCAGTGTAATTTTAAGTCATTTATATTGTCACTAGTTATTCTGCTTTATTAATGTTATGCTGTATTATCCATTAACACTTCAGGTCCGGATAATTACAATACAAGCCCTTTAGACCCCAGAAAGAACTCCTGTTATAAATGATGTTCAGATATTTAATATTGTTGTTAACATGTAAAACTAAAATACTATATCGTGATTTTTGCTTAAAAAGTATTCTCTACATATTTCTGCCCCTTAATTTGGATTAAGAGACTAATTTACAAGAACACTAAGATCCTATATGGTCATTGTACATACCTGCATGCAGAAATGTGAGTTTGGTGATTAATTTCAATTTAGTAAATTATGCAAAATTAATTGATGAAACCTAACCCACTGTAAAATATGTAAATAAATAATTAAATAAAACAAATAAAATAATGAGGAAAACAAACCTGAGCAAGAATTCCTACCAAGGCAGTTGGATTTTAATAAATTGAAATTTCTTTAATTTAATTACCTATATTGTATTTAATTTATTTACATATGTGTTAGTAAAGTGAAAGATTAATAAACCTTACAGTAAGCATTCAGATGCTGGCTCAGTGTCAGATGGCAAAATGCCCAACATCATGTGAAAAATAAGAAGTGTGTATGACCTCTTTTGTGTCACAAGATAGTGAAGTTGGCCCAAAGGTAATTTTATTTTGCCACACAAATTAATTCATTTGAAAGCCATGATTTCCTGTGTAGAAAAAACATAAAAAAGTCTGTTTGAATATCATGCAAAACATGAGAAAGCTGTTATACATACAACACACAGGGTAATGCTGACTATTTTAATAATTGTAACACATTCAACCCCATCAACTACAGGAAGGACTGCAATGATTTAGAAAAATAGTATCCTTGTCACCAAGAACCGTATAAGATCAATCACACTGTCACGCTGTGGCTTCTGTTTCTGTGGTATTAGTTTTTCCAGGAAACTAAACTGAGTTCTACTATCATACTCTACTAACAGCTGGATAAGCATGAAGGAACAAAACAAGCTTTATAATTTCTGTCCCCTTTTATGTTCTTATAATTGAAAGAGAAACTATGGAAAGAATTTTAACAAATATTTGGATAGAAGCATGGTTTGCACACATCTCAGGAAGGATTTTGTCCCACTCCTCCTTGCAGATCCTCTCCAAGTCATTAAGGTTGCGAGGCTGACGTTTGGCAACCTTCAGCTCCCTCCACAGATTTTCTATGGGATTAAGGTCTGGAGACTGGCTAGGCCACTCCAGGACATTAATGTGCTTCTTCTTGAGTCACTCCTTTGTTGCCTTGGCTGTGTGTTTTGGGTCATTGTCATGCTGGAATACTCATCCACGACCCATTTTCAATGCCCTGGCTGAGGGAAGGAGGTTCTCACCCAAGATTTGACGCTACATGGCCCCGTCCATCGTCCCTTTGATGCGGTGCAGTTATCCTGTCCCCTTAGCAGAAAAACACCCCCAAAGCATAATGTTTCCACCTCCATGTTTGACGGTGGGGATGGTGTTCTTGGGGTCATTCCTCCTCCTCCAAACACGGCGAGTTGAGTTGATGCCAAAGAGCTCAATTTTGGTCTGATCTGACCACAACACTTTCACCCAGTTCTCCTCTGAATCATCCAGATGTTCATTGGCAAACTTCAGATGGGCCTGTACATGTGCTTTCTTGAGCAGGGGGACCTTGCGGGCTCTGCAGGATTTCAGTCCTTCACGGCGTAGTGTGTTACCAGTTGTTTTCTTGGTGACTATGGTCCCAGCTGCCTTGAGATCATGAACAAGATCCTCCTGTGTAGTTCTGGGCTGATTCCTCACCGTTCTCATGATCATTGAAACTCCACGAGGTGAGATCTTGCATGGAGCCCCAGACCAAGGGAGACTGACAGTTATTTTGTGTTTCTTCCATTTGCGAATAATCGCACCAACTGTTGTCACCTTCTCGCCAAGCTGCTTGGCAATGGTATTGTAGCCCATTCCAGCCTTGTGTAGGTCTACAATCTTGTCCCTGACATCCTTGGACAGCTCTTTGGTCTTGGCCATGGTGGAGAGTTTGGAATCTGATTGATTGCTTGCTTCTGTGGACAGGTGTCTTTTATACAGGTAACGAGCTGAGATTAGGAGCACTCCCTTTAAGAGAGTGCTCCTAATCTCAGCTCGTTACCTGTATAAAAGACACCTGGGAGCCAGAAATCTTGCTGATTGATAGGGGATCAAATACTTATTTCACTCATGTAAATTAATTTATAACTTTTTTGAAATGTGTTTTTCTGGATTTTTTGTTGTTATTCTGTCTCTCACTGTTAAAATACACCTACCATTAAAATTATAGACTGATCATTTATTTGTCAGTGGGCAAACGTACAAAATCAGCAGGGGATCAAATACTTTTTTCCCTCACTGTACAATACGAGTCTCAGATTCTGCTCTGCTGCTATGTTTCAAAGCATGTCCACAAATATTTAAGGGATACACAATTTACACAACTACAAACATTTGTGTGTAGATTATTTGAAAATAATCATGTTGGGAGAAAATGAAATATGCATCAAAGTAATTTCCTTTTGGAAATGCAATGACTGTACTGCTGTATTTAAATGTAAGTATATGCTTATTTTTTGTATACATTTTTTTACTCAGTGGCTGTAAAATACCATTACAAGCATTTGGGGGAATATGCAATAATGCATTATTTATGTACTTTAATTTGCAGTCAATCTAGGGCAGACACTAGGTAGTAATTGTTTTTGTTCCCTCCAAGATGAATTATTTCTTTCTGAAGGGGTTCCAGTAACAAATTGATGTGCATCAATATTTGCGTCATAAGGTTTCTGTTTAACAGACCCTTTCTATTTCTTGATATACCCTCGGGATATCAGTCTTGGAATGAAACCACATCAAGGAGCAAATTCCTATGAACGGGTTTCTCACATACATGTTACTTGCCCCATTGAGAAGTGGCAGATCAATTAAAATAACAGTATTTATGGTTTGATTTCAAAGTGAAGAATTTCAAATATATCTTTCTTGTAATATTGCTATTCCTGCTTACAGTATTAGTCTCTAACTGGTCACTAGATTCTGAGCTAAATCAGGATATAGCATCACACTTTTTGCCAGTTTTGAAGGAGCCACATTTTATTTTGTTTCCTTTCTCCTTTGAATCGGTTCTGTTAGCTTGTTGCAGGGAAGTGTACTGTCAACAGGCATTTGTATATGTTGTTGTGGCACTCAATGAACTTCTTTGTAAGACACTTAGACTTGTAATTTCACTGATTATCCCGACATGAATTCCAGGCTTGCAGTTGAAGTAGAGCTGCATTCCACAAAGCACCCTTTGCTGACAAACATATTTATGGGCTGTGAACTCCAAAGGGTTAATAGTTTTTTTTTTGTTTCCAATGCATTAACTGAAAGTAAATCAGTGGGTGTCATTTGGTTACCCTTCTTACAAACTGTTCAGCAAAATTTTCACACACATTTTTAAAAAAAAAACTGAAGCTAAATACTGGTGAGAACTCCTACCAAACATCTTAATCTCCTGCAGCTATAATACAATCATGAATCATACAATTATCTAGGACGTTTGCATTACACACAATAATTATTCATTTCGTTAGGAGTTTATCATGTTATAAAGCACAGTATCTGCTGTATCACAAGGGTCTACAGAAAATACCATCAATTTACTCTCAATATTACCCTTATTATTTTATTTTGGTTAATGTCTTTTACTCCAACCTTAAAGAGGTAACATATTTCTTAAAAGACACTGCAGTGATTATAATTAAACTATAAGGTGGTCAGAAACTGTGCCATCCTAATGCTTATGGGTAGCTCATCTCACTGCTGCTGAGCCTGGGCTTTTGGACACCTGAGGGAAGGCATGGCTATAGGGAGAGACAAGAGACTGGAGGTAGGATGGAACCACTCTCATTGAGAAAAAAGGGCACTTTTAAAACATTGTGGGCAATTAGGGGAATCACATCACTGAGAGAGAGAGATGGATATCAGGGTGTTTTGTGGGGGAAGGTGTTGGATCAATGGAGATACAGAGGTCAGCAGAGGAATGGGACTAAGGGCTTTAAAGAGGTCTGATTTCTGTCCAGAAAATCATCGTCTAACCTTAGGTAGGTAGTGATTGTACTACCATGTTGTGATGGGGGGTAGGCCCATCCCTTGAATGTAAAAACTGAACCAATTTAACTAAGATTATTAGCAAGGCAAAAGGGGTTTAAATAAAGTTTGTACTTATCTGTTGTGAGGGAGGATAAGGCCAAGCCCAAGTACAAAGGGGAAATGTGGAACAAAGTTATCTTGTGGCTTATTGTTCTTTGGTTTGGGTTGAACAGGTTTGTGTGAGCTGCCATGTTTGTTTGGGAATGCTGAGCGCTTACAGGGGCCATCTTGGTGAGGGGCAATATTGGATTTCAACAAATAAATTATATATATTTTTTGGAACCATATTTTTCGATCTACAACTTTTCCTGTTTTTTAACACCTGACCCTTAGTCCACAACATGTTATTTTCAACCTAAATTTATACACATGCATTATGCATATGTTACACTGTTCAGAGTTATGCATCCCTGGTCTTAAATATTCCCCATTATGGGATGGCAGCACTATATATACATTTTCATATGTATCCATGTATAACGTTTGCATAGTTTTTCTACCGACACACACCTGTGTTATAGTATAATCTTGTTTTTTGCTTTAAACCTGGTATGATTAAGTTCATTTTGAGTGCTGCTATTTTTTTATTAAGTTACACTGAAAAAAAATACAAATGTTCCTAGGAAGTAACAATTTTGTCCCCAATGTCTTATTTGGCCTTTTTTGAAAATCACTCATTATATGTAGTTTAATGTATGTGCTGTTTCTAAGTTAAATCAATAAAAACCTTGACCTTGTATAACTACATTACAGCTAACATGGCTGTATTTTAAATGTCATTACTCTGATATCCAAGCCCATAGCTGTGACCCAGAAGCCAGTGAGTGAGATTTACAAAATAATAGAGAAATGCACTTGGATGAAGGTCAGGCAGCCAATTATTTCTAGCCAAGGTGTTAAGGCAAGCTGTTACTCATCCATCAACACACATTAAACAAACACAGAACAACAGACATAAAAACAGTAGGAGGGAATGGAAGGAAGACATTCCATGTAACAAAAATACTGTACTATTAAACACACACACATACATACAATGAATACATAAATAAATATAAATAACAACTGCACTAGACAGAACTGTTTGGAAGTCGGTCTTACCTGAACCCAATTCTGTCAAACCTCTCCAGGACAAGTTGGAGTAAGAATGGTTCAGGACACATGGACAGTTCATAGTTCAGTTCACCACTATAAATAATTCTTCACCAATATATTGATATATGTTATATATGTTTAACTGTACTTAAATAAATAAATACATCTCTTTATTCTGCTGAGCTGGAGAGTCTGTTTTCAATGAAAGAAACTGCAGTTCATTGAGATGCAAGTACATGAGGGTGCTAGCTGTCTTATTTATTGGGAATCTATGTTTTTCTGCACTTGACCCACGTGCCCTCTGTGTCGTTTACACAGCATGCTATTTTATTACTGAAAGGGGAATGAGCTAGAAATCAAAAATAGCAATCGTACATGTGAGTCAGAAGGCTTGAAGTAAATGGTAGTAGTGTAGTCCAATCTGTGTGGTGCATGATGGAAAGTGTGCCGCAGTAGGCCGTTCGCTGTTACATTGCTAATTGAGGTCCCTTTATCATAAGAGTTCTGTGGTATAATCGATACTATTACCTACTAGCTAGTTGTCACCATTTCTTGTCATCTTAAGATACTATTTAATCATCTTCAGTGCTGTATACTCATAATTCCTTTTGAGCTGTCTTTTAAATCCTTCATTTTTTTGTAGAATATGTAAGTTTACTTTTATACGAAATTAATAAATAAATACTTACATAGTTATTAATATAACAAAATGAATCAAAATGTACTCTTATGCTTTCATCAGTGCTTGATGCAAGTTTTGCATTATACAGAATAAATAATCCTCTGTTGAGCAAAAGACCTCTTCAAATATTATGAACAATTTTTAAAACTTAAAATGTACTAATAACTAATGTAAAATAGTTTGAATTATGACTCTCATTTAATGTCTTATAATGGATATACAATATATTATTGCTTAAGAATGGGCATTTATTCCTAAATTCACTGTTTGACTGTTGTATTTCTCATCTATATTCAATCCAAAATTGCATTTATTTGTGTTGTGTTAAACAAAAACCTCCTGAGGAGTGGATAATCATAGGTATAGCACAATGCAGTTTTTTAAAGGATAACGTTTGAATTTTCATTTGTTCATTGACAATGTGTGACTTCTTCTGCTTCAAGCAGTCGGAAAGCATACACAGTGCTGAGTTAGTATACTGCAAAAGAATGGCCATACCATTTTCTAAACAATATGTATCACTGTGTTTGATATAGCTGAGCACATTTAAAATGACAGTCATTTTAGTGCTTTCAACAACAGCAGCCTGAGTCTGGTGGTTTATTTTTGTATTGTCTGAAAGCCAAAGGATTCAAAGAAGTTGATCATTGTTCAATTGAAATGTAAATAATCAAACAAAAGTACTGTATGATTAGTCTTATGACACTAAGGAAAATGTTGGAAAAATTCTTACCAGCTGAAAGCCCCGAGCAAAATACTGCGGCACTTCAACCAAATGCAGCATAAAATCTCATCACAGACTTCATTGTAAAGCTGAGGATGTATTGTTTCCCACTAATCCAGAGAAGCATTAATAATCTTGGAAATATTACATTTTAGTCAGCCCTGCCTACCAGTAAAAACAAAAACAAAATAAATAGCTAAGATGCAAAAACAGCAAAAACAAATCCCAGTATATCCCCAGCCAGTCTCTTTTATCATGAAATAAATACATGCTTTAACTATCAAGCTATTTTCTGTATTTTCTTTTTCTGTGTTCCTACAGAAATAATTGCTAAACCAGTTCTTTCATCAAAGCGCTGAAGAACAGATTTCATCCTACACTTTAACAGGACTACCAAACTGAACCTTTGGGAGCCCCAGCATGAATAGTATTCTTAACATTGGTGTAATCATAGCTGGGAACTTTCAAGTATCACAACTGAAATGTGAAAAGTTCCTTTGCATCTTCATCCAGATTTTTGATCTACAGTTCGTAGAGCATTCTGAACACCTGATTTCTGGAACAGATCAGACCCAGACAGGACTAGTAAAAGACACGTGACAATATTTATGTCAATATTAGACGTATGCAGGTTCATACAAGCATAATTTGTCATTTGAATGCCACACTAAACCTCCACCTCAGTTACAGCGATACTGCTGCCATGGCCCTTAACCCAAAAGAATAGAAACCTGAAATAATTCTTCTGCCTCCAGAAGAAACTACTACTAATTATTATTATTATTATTATTATTATTATTATTATTATTATTATTATTATTATTATTATTATTATTATTATTATTATTTCTTTATTTCTTTATTTCTTTATTGGCAAACGCCCTTATACAGGGCGACTTACAAAATATAAGCACAATAAAAAGTGCAAAAATACAGTGCAGTACAAGGCATCAAACATTACAAATTCAGATTTACATAATACAGTGCAATTGAAAGCATTATACATTTTACAATTTTTTGTTGATTTAGTATACAAACGCACAAGAAGAGGTACATTCAGAGCTTAATCCCATTCAGCAGTTTCTTATAATAGTAATTTAATTTATTTCTAAATATATTTTGGGCTTCTACTGACGTCAGATGAGTTTGAATTAGCTCTACTCTAATAAAAACAGTCAACATTGTGCTGCTTTGAACAAAACCAGAGGGATGTACTACGAAGCGAGGTAACTGGCTAATCCAGGTAAATTCAGGAGTAACTTTGCGAGGTCAGGTGTAACTTCCCGGTTAACCCACACTACGAAGGTGGGTAAGTTTTACCCGAGGTCTGCACTCATGGCAATATACGCGCATCTCTGCACTGCTCCAGCAGGGCATGTTCGTGCTTAACTCGATGTCACCCTATATAAGCACCGCCTCTCCGCCCACAGTCTTGTCGAGAAAAATGCTGGCACATTTGGGAGACGCAATGGACATTGGGCCTGGGTTGTGAGAGGCTCACTCCGCAGGCGAGGGTGTTTAGAGACCGTGCAAATCCTCTATCTTACCCCGATGATGCTCTCTATGAAAGATATCGATTCACATCTGCGAGAATTCAGTGTCTTTGCTGCTTCTAGAGCCAGACGTGTCAATGCCACTCGCCGGAGTGATGCCCTCACTGTTGAGCAGTGTGCCTTGCTGTGCGGTATTTTGCCAGCTTCATGTATCTCATCAGTGATGCTGAACCTCTGAGCAGGAATACTGTGTGCCGTGCAGTTTGAAAGGTGGCACTTGCTCTCACTGAACTGCTGGATGCCTGTGTTGTGTTCCCTGGCCATTTAAGCCTTCTAAAGATCAAAGAGGCTTTTTATGCGATCGCAAGTAATTCACAATATAAAAATACTTGGTCTATTTTTAATATGCATATGCTGGGCCTATATGCAGAACACATGTTTTCCATAGGAATGCCCAGGTGATTGATGCGATTGACTAGGAAGTCATTTCACAGCATCAGTGTTTAGGTATTTGATCATATCATATTTGATCTGACATGTAGGCTAGTCTACATTATTTTCTCCTTAAAACTTTTAAAGACGCATTAGGTAGTGAGCCACGACCAAGAGTGGATTCCCGAAATATGTGTGAATCATGTCCAGTTTTCTCTCTATGCCTTTTTTCTGTTTGCTGTGAACACATGAATAGGCTACTATAGCTACACAGCACATCTGTACTGTGTATTAATGATGAGCATTATTAATACACACCACTTGATAGAGTATTTTTATATTTCATCCGGACTTGTTGCGGTGCGCTTTCCACTGGGGCTGCAGCTGAAATGATTGTTAGAATGAAGTTATTCTTAACACAATAGCATTAAATTCATACAGGTAGCCCTACAGCCCAGGTGCTTTAGTAGATCTTAATTCATTACCAGTGAGTAGCAGGTCAATTTCAGAGATGTAGCCCATGTGTAGGCTATGATTGAATTATCCTAATTGTTTTCACATATTTAGATAGACTATTTTACGTGTCCTTACATCTCAATCATATTACAAATAAAAGAAGAATCCGTAAGACAAAATAGAGAACATATGATAAGAACACTGTTCTTACGAATTGACTCTGTCGGCAATGCGCTGCCAACGGGCCTCCCTGGCTTTGTTGGCCGCCACGGTGTTAGATTGAGCCGCTAACCTTTCTTTAAACCCTCATATCTGACATTATCAGCTTCATTATTCTGGGGACAGTCCAGCGCACAGACACTGTGCACACACTGAGCATGCACACCCACTAACTCCAGTTCAGTCACATCGAGTCAACTAACCGGCATCTTGATCACCGTCGCAGTGCCGTTTAACAGCAGTGCAGGCAATCAGAGTTTGTCAACCTGGCTTTCCTTGATAACCCCGAGTTAACTCTGAGTAGGTTAAACTCGCTTCGTAGTACACCCCTCAGGTTATTAGTTACTTGTATACAAGTTGCTGATCTACAGACTTCATGTTTTTAATCTGCTACAAAAATTCAGTTTTTTTTTTATTATTCATTGTGATTGTGATTGTTGTTTTTGAATGAGATATTTATATTTTAAAAATTGAATAATGCAGTTGCCGATCTTTTGTAAGATTCAACAATGATTTAACAATATATTAATTTATGGATCATTGAAAGGAATAAAGGGTATATTCTCGAAATGCAAAATATTTGTTACTGCATCAAGAAAAACATAACATTTTAACCAAGCTCAGAATTTGAAAAGCATTAGAAAACATTATGAGAATTCAGTAGCAATCAGAGCTTACAGCTAAAGGAAAAATAAAATAAAACATAAATTTACTTTAGAAAGGAGCAAAGAGATTAACATTTTACATATTTACAGTTTTAATTGTAAACCTTTTAAAATTAATTTTGAACTGTTTGAACTCTTTGAGAACAAAAGTGAGAGCTCCTTGTTCTGTTTATTAAATCCATTGTTATTGTCAACAGACAGCAAAGCTGTTAGGACAGGCATATACTAATTTTAATTGAATAGCATTTATTACATAAAACATTTATAATTATGTTATATGCTCTTATTCATCATCTATTAATATTATATAGAATGTTAATTTACTGCTAGTCATGTAACCAGATTATATCGTATTACCATCCAGGGAAATAATGTCTGATCCAAAAGATCCTCTCTGTCTCTCATCCCCTTGCTCTTTTGGGCTGATTGCATGTTTCCTATGTGACAAGGTACTGCTCTGGATTTCCCATAGTCTGTAGAAGTCTTGCTCTGTGTATGTTGGGATGATGCATATCTAAGGGACTCAACATTTGTACATATTTGTAGTTGTTGTTCATATGCAAGGGAGAATTGAATTGGATCACTGAGCAGAGCGCTGTGATTCTGCTGTGACCCAGCATACTTCTGCAGAATTTATTCTAGGATGTGATTTATTCAGTAAACTTCTTTCTTTAAACCTTTAAACCTCTAAACGTATTCTTAATGTTGTTTCTTTAGGGGGAAAGAAAAGGTTTTTCAAATGACCTCTTATTGTTACATCACATAATAAAACTGTCCCTAATAATGTGTTTGTATGTATCTGTTAGGCTATTCTTATTTTCCACACACGTTAAACTAATCGACTGTAAGAAGTTACTTTAAAACACAGGATATATGATGCAATAGCCTGTGCAATCTGTTACACTCAAACAATCACATCCAGTTGCACAATTTTCAAATTTGTTTAAACAGACTAAAGGAAATGCTCAAAACATCCTATCACAGGAAATAGTGCAGAATCAGATTTTCCCAGAAAAATATCTATACAAATCAATTAACTTTCAAATCTACACTGTATTTGTTAGAATACAATCAATGAGCTGGGCTGTAGCTACCATGCAGATCACACATAAAATACTTTTTAAAATGACGATACCACTCAGTATCAATGGCGTTAGAAGATCAAGCTTAGTTTCAAGTCCTGGTGTCAAAAGAGAATTGTCTGTAGATTTGCAAAAACACAATGTTCCCTGTAGTTCAATACAGTCTATGGCTAAATGTAATATAACTAAAATTGTATTTTTTTTTTTTTAATTGAACAAAAGACTGCGCAGACCTAATATGGGAAACAAACATTTGTGCTTTTCAGGTACTGGCAAACCAGCAGCACATTAACTACCTGTGCCATTGCAAAAGTGAAATATAGCAAACAGACCTTCAATCACATTCATCTTTACATCCCTCTCACATGAGATTAATGTAAACAGATCTTATTTTACTGTCAGTAAAATGTCATTGCAGGTCAAGCTGTGCATGTTATGTGATGGTAAAAGATTAAGTGTGCACTTTTGACATTTCAGGAAAAAACCAAGATATTATTCCCTTATGTTTTAAACCGCACGAACCCAAAACTATGTGCGAGACTCTGTTAATGCACTTTCATGGTGAAGACCCTACACTTGTCAAAAAAGTGCTCCACATATATCCATTAAAACTGCAAATGGATTTGGCATTTAATCTGTGAAACATTTCAATATTTTATTTCTCCCAACCATAATTCCCATGCGATGTATTTTGCTAAACCTTTCAAGCTCTTAATTCTCCAATTATGCGTGATATAAAGCAAGTAATCTGTAAATATATATACACTATATTTAATACTATAATACTTAATATGAGCAAAGTCAGGACAAACACATGCTATCAGTTATTCCACATTGTGTTCTGCTATACACACTCTGATTGGACAAACCAATCTGAAATAATTAAAAACAGAATAAGCAGTGTATTCCAACTGTGAATAAGCTGACTGTGTTACAATATGTTATAGTGCCCCTAACAATTTCCTAAATGTCTGCTGATTTGAAGAATATCAGTACAGGTTGTGTTGCTGACCTAAAAACACAGAGAAATCTTAATATGATCCTGCTACATGCAGCACTGTATCTGCCCGAGACAATGGATGTCTGCCAGTCTTAAAACTGATTCTAATGCTATTTTGTTGATTGCAAAAATCAGGAAAGCACTTTGGGTGTATGATCTTTTTATGGTATCTGAAATTGATTCGGCAGTGTCTGGGTTTTGTCTTCTCTCAGATGAACACCAGATTCGGCATTTGGACAGATTTTGTTAACCTATTGTTGGAACCCCAGTAGTTTTAAAGTCATTAGCAAGTTTTTAGATGTTTGATATTTGTTCAAACTAACTCAATTCCTTAACTCAGTTTCCTTCAAGCATAATCAATGCAGATGTGACCTCGTTTATTACAAGATAGGATGCTTCCTGGCAATACTGTTCTTCACCACAAACCTTTAACTTGTTGACAACTTTCTCATGTTTAAATCCACAAAACCACACACAAACCAATATGTTAAGACAGGATCATTTAAATTACTCAAAATATTAGCTTAATGCTTCACCTATATTAGAGTTAGTCAAATAAATCACTCCTCTTAGCTACAGACTGCTCAAAGCACATATCATCAGGATCTTTACACAAACTAAGGCAGCTCTGCATACAAAACCAATGAGTTCAATGATTCATCCATGGTGATGAATGAAATCCAACCACATTATATTAAAGAACATTGAAAATACACTCACCTAAAGGATTATTAGGAACACCTGTTCAATTTCTCATTAATGCAATTATCTAACCAACCAATCACATGGCAGTTGCTTCAATGCATTTAGGGGTGTGGTCCTGGTCAAGACAATCTCCTGAACTCCAAACTGAATGTCTGAATGGGAAAGAAAGGTGATTTAAGCAATTTTGAGCGTGGCATGGTTGTTGGTGCCAGACGGGCCGGTCTGAGTATTTCACAATCTGCTCAGTTACTGGGATTTTCACGCACAACCATTTCTAGGGTTTACAAAGAATGGTGTGAAAAGGGAAAAACATCCAGTGTGCGGCAGTCCTGTGGGCGAAAATGCCTTGTTGATGCTAGAGGTCAGAGGAGAATGGGCCGACTGATTCAAGCTGATAGAAGAGCAACTTTGCCTGAAATAACCACTCGTTACAACCGAGGTATGCAGCAAAGCATTTGTGAAGCCACAACACGTACAACCTTGAGGCGGATGGGCTACAACAGCAGAAGACCCCACCGGGTACCACTCATCTCCACTACAAATAGGAAAAAGAGGCTACAATTTGCACAAGCTCACCAAAATTGGACAGTTGAAGACTGGAAAAATGTTGCCTGGTCTGATGAGTCTCGATTTCTGTTGAGACATTCAGATGGTAGAGTCAGAATTTGGCGTAAACAGAATGAGAAAATGGATCCATCATGCCTTGTTACCACTGTGCAGGCTGGTGGTGGTGGTGTAATGGTGTGGGGGATGTTTTCTTGGCACACTTTAGGCCCCTTAGTGCCAATTGGGCATCGTTTAAATGCCACGGCCTACCTGAGCATTGTTTCTGACCATGTCCATCCCTTTATGACCACCATGTACCCATCCTCTGATGGCTACTTCCAGCAGGATAATGCACCATGTCACAAAGGTCGAATCATTTCAAATTGGTTTCTTGAACATGACAATGAGTTCACTGTACTAAACTGGCCCCCACAGTCACCAGATCTCAACCCAATAGAGCATCTTTGGGATGTGGTGGAACGGGAGCTTCGTGCCCTGGATGTGCATCCCACAAATCTCCATCAACTGCAAGATGCTATCCTATCAATATGGGCCAACATTTCTAAAGAATGCTTTCAGCACCTTGTTGAATCAATGCCACGTAGAATTAAGGCAGTTCTGAAGGCGAAAGGGGGTCAAACACAGTATTAGTATGGTGTTCCTAATAATCCTTTAGGTGAGTGTATATTGTTTTGGCCACAAATAGTCACCCTTGGAGTGCATATTTGTTCAACTCATTGATATTTTCAAATGAAGTTAGATATCTATTTCCTAAATATGATAAATGGTATATCAGAATAAACTCACATATGTCTCCATCCTTGACTTAACCTCTGACACCATGGTGTACATCAGATACTTGGTGTACTGTGGGTTCACTGTCTTCCGAGTTCTTGATTGTAGTTTAATTACAAAAACATAACTCTATGCATTTCCATTCAACTACAGAATAATAAATATAATTTCCTCATATACTGAAGTTGCAAAATAGCCTGTTTCAAAATACAAACTACTACTACTACTACTACTAATATTATTATTATTATTATTATTATTATTATTAATAATAATAATAATAATAATAATAATAATAATAATAATAATAATAATAATAATGACAAGGTCATATATTTATTAATTTTGCAGGATCACATACATTCCTATTGAATAAAACAAGTAGATTTTAAAGCAAATTCCAATGCTGATAAAGTGACTCTTACATGATTTATCCAAAAGACGAAGGACTGATTGTCAGATACTGACAAGAAGTGGGTGGACAAATCAAATCATCTATAACACAGAGCTAACATGCTGTCTGGTTCACTTAATATGCTGTCAGTTTTGAATACTCTTCATTTTGGTTCATGGTAAATGGTTTCAATAATCATCAAGTATGTTAAATTCTTTCAGTTGTATGGCTTTATCCAATACAAGTCAAATATTCCAAACAAGTACATGGTTTAAGACTCACACTCACAAAAATAAATTTGTATTTTTATTTTACTTATAAGAATTAAAACATTTACTTGCATATTACTATGAATTACTATTATTTACTTTTCATTACTGCATATTTACTTGGATGTACTTGGATTGCTTACACCAATAACTGGATTACTTGAATTTCTTATCAGTTAATAAATCAAATGACTTAAGTAGTGAATTGTAGTTTTTTTTTAAGTCACTTCACTTATTATATTAAACATTAATACGTATATATATTTACTTACATTTTAAATTGCTACAAAATATTGTATATTAATAATAATAACTTGTGGAATGCACTTTTTTAACATATATGAGTAATTTTATTTAGTAATTTAATAACAAACTATTATTATTATTATTATTATTATTATTATTATTATTTGAGTGCATGAATAATGAGACTACCATGGTTTCATACAAAATCAGGGTTGTTTGTTCTTGCTTCATCAACAATCTATTTGCACTTGTATGTGCTAGTGAATACATGATACTAGAGAAAAAAACAAACTATTATTTGGCATACAGCTGATGCAGTCGTGGAGAAAAAAGTATTAACTTTGTAGACATGGTTGAGTGCATCATTCATCACTGGAATGGAATATTTTGAAAGGATTGAAAATGCCAGCTCTTTCTGTCAGTGTTGTCAGGTCCAGTCACACCTGCCCTCCTGAGGTCTGCAGTCCCTCTCTGTGATACACATGCTGCTTGTCCTATTGGCTTCCTTCAGGCAGCGTGAATGGGAGGTATATTATTCCTCCACTATGAAGGGAGCACATGTGACTTATCGGTTTAAATGTGGAGCACTTCAGAGAGAGTGAAAAAAACCAACAACATCAAAAAAAAAAAAACATTTCACTTGGAAACAGTGCGCAGCATGAACATAGCCTGCAAGTCAGGGACTTGGTAAATGGAAAATTATAACTAACAACGAACACATATACAAATACCAAGAGCAAAAATTCAAATACACAGGAGGACCTGCCTATGACTATTAATATCAATACTATTCCTAATAGTACCCACGAATTTGGAATCTGATTATTGGATCTGCACAGACGAATTTAGAAGAGACGTCTTTTTAATCAAGGAATGTTTCAGGACTCCAACACAAAGGTAATAATTTATTTTACATTCTCACATAATAATAATAATAATAATAATAATAATAATAATAATAATAATAATAATATGTTTTATCAATGACAGTCGATACTTTCCAAGACGTCGGGAAGTTAACTTATTTGCTGACTGTCAAATGTTTTTTTCTTGCTTTAGGTTTTGCGGGTTTCATTAACGTTTAATATACCCATCTAATCTAATTGCAGTATTCTAAGCTGGTTTCTGTATTTATATCATGCAAAAAGCAATGAGTGATATTTCCAATTATGGTAAATAAGCACTACAGTATTGGTGAATCTTTAAATTTAAATTAAATTACTTGGTATTCACATGATAAGCGTAACCATTTGTTTTTATAGATAGTGGTTGTGAAAGAACGTATTTCAAGTAATATATGTACACCTTTTTTCAACAAATCTGTTTTACCACGCATTATATTTGAGTGTAATGACTGACAGTTGTAGACCTGGGAGTTGCATTATATTGTAGACTCCTGTCACCTCAACACATCTCTTCTTCACTGAACACAGTAACCTTTAACAGAAGGCATGTCTAGAAGGAGCAATTAACATTTACCAGGCAGCTATATTCATTGTCTGCATTTACACCTTCTCAAGTTCATTGGAGAACATCAATGACATAAGAAAACTTGTGGGCTGAGTTAAAACAACTATATTTGAGTAAGCTTGGGTTCACTGGAAAAGAAGGGTCTGCACCAATATGAAGGCAAAAGGATGTTAATCAAAGTATAAAATGCGAGGAAGTTGCTACTATTGCTGACTTGTGTGTGCGGGGATGCAGTGGGGGGGGGGGGGGCACAGAGTGTTGAAAAATGCAAGGTGTATCTGTTTGCTGATATGCAGAATGCCATGAAAGTCTGGTATATGCAAATTGAGTTTGTTTACTATTCTGCATACAGGTTCATTCCTATATTTTATATGGGGATTTGAATGTTACAAGGTAAAAGATAGTTACTGGTATTTCATTTATTAGGATCCTGCAGCAGGACGAGGTTTCACTAAACCAGGGGGAAGAACTTGGTTGCGGGTGAGAGTGGGTTGGGAAAAAATGTGGTTGTGGTAATTTGTGGGCACTGACTAAACAGACTCTTTCATCCATTTACCAAGAATAATCAGGAATTTCCTCATGTCTGACTTGTTTATTTATTGTATTGAGATCCCAGTCAATAAGTTGTGCATTCTGAGTCAGGGTGCATTCCAATGAAGACACTGAATAGAGAGCGGGGATCTCGAGCGGTCTCACTGGAGCACCTTGTTTTTGCTTTGACCTTCTCTCATAATTGCTGAGGTTCCCTGTTCCTAATTGGGGTCAATTCAGGTCAGTATAGGAGAATACATTAGCGTTCTGTTTTAGTTTGTCAGCCGTGTCAGTTTGAGACAGAGGAAGGTCTATTTGATGTAGAAGATAGCAGAGGTTAATCCTCAGCATTTCTTAGTATGTTTTTAGGGAGCACTTCAGCAGAGATGCATTAGAAGCTGGATAGTTATTGGTCATGTTTTCATGTATTGAAAAAGTGAATTAAAAAATCAGCCAGACAACATGCCTTTTGCTGTTTGAGATGTTCTGTCATGAAGTTGAGTATGGGTTGAAGTATGAGTGCCTGGTTCATTAAAGTAGATATATGATCATTTTCATGTGGTATTATATGAAGGAAAAATAATGACAAATGAAAAGACATTGGCCTTAGTATAATAACTTGTGTCTGTGTGTGGTGTTGCAGGTTAAAGTGGAAATTGAAATGCTAGCAAATAGTTAGACAATTTGGGGGACAATTCTGTACAGGGCTGTAACATATATTATAGCTCCTCATAAAAAAATGGATTGTACCTGTTTTATCTAGTTGTAATCAAAGGTACAGATGTGTTTCTCTATACTGTGCAAGAGACAGCTGCTGACTGTGGTAGTCTTATTGAAACCGACAAGAACAGAATCATAGCTAAGGAATTCAGTGGTCATGTTGCAGTGAAGAAACCTATTCATTAGAGTAATCAAGCAGAAGAAAATACTTTCCTTATGAATTATTCTGTTTAGAATCACATTTGAGTGTGATGCTCTTGATAGCTCCTGCTTACTCACACCATTTTAAAGATGTACAAATACTTTCAGCATGTCATCCTGAATTACATTTTTCACTCAGGGCTGCAGAAATTTGAAATGCTTAGTGCATATCCCCCTGCAAACGACAACCTATTTGCCTATTTGTGTCATTAGCTTCCCTTGTTACATCAAATAGTAGCTCATGCTGTGTGTGTGACTGCCATACTTTTGATGCAGCTGAAGAATTTGTTTACTCAATTTTACTTAACCTCCCATTAACTTCTTCAACTTAATTTATACCTATGTGTTTTTTTTTTAACATGGATATTACTCACTTTGTTGCCAGTTTTGAGACAGTTGTGTTGCTTTTGTACATTTAAAATAGCGAAATCCTATGTTAACCAGCAGGAATCGCACATGGTTCTTTATCTTACCGATTACCTGGTGAGATTTCACAGTACAGCCCAGAGCATAAGCTGTACCCAAAAACCACACACATAAAAACCCTGCTGGAATATGAATCTTCCCTCACAGTATTAGGTAGTATTAGAATAGGAAGTATTGGACAATTAAATATCCTCTCTGGTATATGATTTTGAGGCAGGCATTCCTTAGGGCTGGCACAGTGGTGCTGTGGTTAGCGCTGTTGCCTCACATGTGCTCCCTGTGTCCACATTGGGCTTCTTCCCATTTCTAAAAGAGTACTTTAAATTGCCACTTGTTGTTGTGTGTGTCTGTGTCCCACAATGGCCTGGTGTCCAGCCTGGGGTGCTCCCTGCCTTGTGCCCTGTGCTTCTGGGATAGGCACTGGGTACCTGTGACCCTGTTTGGGGTTCAGTGGTTTCAGCTTCCCACAGTTGTTTATTACATTAGAAACTCCACAGACTCCATCCAGAACTTCATGCAAAACATTGCAATGTGTTTTCCATGTAAATGCCAAATGCTATCATTGAGACAGTTCATCCTGTTCTAAGAGGAAGTCCTGTTGACTTTAAATTGTCCCATCAGATTAGCCAAGGTCAGATAAGCATGAGAAAATGTGCATTTGGAAAACAAATGATATTCAGCAATGTGTAGTAGTGGACTCAGTAGTGGACAGAGGGTTGTGGGTTCCATGTGGGGGACACTGCTACTTGAGCAAGGTACTTTATCTAGGTTGCTCCTGAAGAAACTCAGATGTATGAAGTGGTAATTATATGTACAAATATTGTGACATATTGTAATAATTGGCTGGATAATGGTGTCTGAGAAGAAATAAAATTATAATATTCAACCAGGATCTATTGAACACTTTATTTACTTCTGTTTAACACAATTTTTACTTCTGTAGAAAAAAAATACAAATACAAAAATTGAAATATTGTGACCTCAGCTAAAAATCTTCTGTCTGAAAAAAAAACAAATCTGTAATGTGAGGACAATTTTCATTGTCATCCTCATCTATAGAATACAGGGAGTTTATTGTTTACACAGGGAAGAAGGTGAATTTAATTATGGCAAACACAAGGGTCTGATTCAAGGGCAATTCTTTTTCACTCTAACATAAAAACAAATGTCTTTTTTCATCTCATTCTCTGTCTCAGATTCAGGGGGAAAAGGTTGACACAGTTTAGAACAGTTGCTACTCAGGTAATAGCAGCTTGTTTGATGATCACTGAGTGAACAAAAACACATGAAGGCCATCAGTTCAGTTTTTGGATTCTGCTTGAGCTGTTGGGAGATGTAACACATTTCAACCTATGAAACTGATCATTAACAGTATGAAACCTGGATTGAAGGGGTTTACATTAAAACAGTCATGATTTTGTCTGTAAATCTTTGTATTGGAAAATAAATCAGATGTACTATTGCCAGTGTCTACCTATTAATATTGTAAAGGGAGCTCCATGCATTGCCGTGAAGATTCGTGCACTCAGGTCTTTTATTTTGTGTTTTGAGGTGAAGAGTGTTACAAAACTATGCAGCTGTGTGTACACACAAATAGAAGATGCTTATGGAGTGCTTAGTTTTCTGTTCTTTGAGCTTTTTATCTTCATCTGATACACTGTGGTCCATTCAGTTTTTATTTAATTGTACTGTTTAAATATCAAATAATTTACAAAAAGTTTCAAGAAAACTTTCATTACCTAAACCAAGTAATAATCTGAATAAATGAAACACGTCCTGTGCGAGTTAAACATAATTTGGTCTCAGAATGAATGTTTTAATAGCCAGAAAAATACAAACAAAAGTATTGACAGGATTGTGCAACGATATTTGTTGTACACAAGAATGGATCAATTATCATATTTTGGGGTAGGAAAATGTCATTGCTTTGAAAAATTGTTTTGGTAACCTAAATATTTCTTCTTCACAGGATAATAAAGTATTTGATTGTAGGGTGTATAAGAGGGATGTTGGCAGCTGCTCTCTAAATGTTATCTATTAAATGAGGACAGAGATCAATGACCTGAGCCTGTATTGGCCATCGTACTATGCAGTCTTACACCATTTCAATTATTTGATATTTTTTCATTGTAGCATAACCTATTTGTTCTGACCTTATGGTTCAACACCTGGATCATTCAAGTTCTATATGTATTTATGGTGATTGTATTAATTAATCAGTTATCACTCATGCACTTTTTGGAGGGTTCATATTTTAAGTGTAATAATAATAATTTATATTATTATTAGTAGTATTAGTAGTAGTGCATGTCATGATCCCACAGGTTCTACTCCAGAACCTCTTTAATTCCCTTCAGGGTTTTTTAGGACCTGTGCAGGAGCTTTGAGGGTCTCGAAAGATTCTACAGGATGCTGCACAGGATCAAACAAGTTTTTACATGTTATTGGGAAAGGAAAAGAAAGGATATTCAATCCCTGCTTGGTTTGGAATGGTAATATCAGTTGTTTTTCCCTGCAGGCACAATTTTGCACATAAGTATGGATCTGACTGACAATCAAACATCATCATACACAGGTTATATTCCACATTATCTTCTAAGAGATGACCCATTCTCCTCCAGACTGTCAAAGGAAGCAGACATTGTAGCTGCACTCTACATCTGTGTTATAGGTATGTGCTTTGAGTATTGTGGGAGTTACTTTGTTGTCAATTTCCTTTGGAGCCATCTAACTTGAGTGATGTTTGTTTTCTTCCATGATAACACTAAGTGTCCTGATACTGTTTGAATATTTCTGAACATAAGAGTTCTGTGATGGATATGCTCAGCCTGGCACCCTGTGTTTACTGGGTTTGACTCCAGCTCATTGGTTTAAGTGGTTAATGAAAACAAAGGATAGATATTCTAGAACAATTCAAGCTTTGTATGCAACATTCTCCTATGGTTGGACCCCCACAAATTTATAGTTTCTCCTGAAGAATGCATCCCAGCTAACAAATTGCGTTCTGGCAACAGTGTATAAAGTAGTTTGGTTGTATTCTGGATTTCAGAAGTATGATGTCAGAAAAATATTGTAGAAATGCATTACCCTGATCACATGGTGTCATTGTTGCACAGTAACATGCGTCCAGCTCTGGAATATCAATACATACATATCAAACACAATTATATTATTATACATGCATATACACCGATCAGCCATAACATTATGACCACTGACAGGTGAAGTGAATAACACTGATAATCTCGTTATCATGGCACCTGTCAGTGGGTGGGATATATTAGGCAGCAAGTGAACATTTTGTCCTCAAAGTTGATGTGTTAGAAGCAGGAAAAATGGGCAAGCGTAAGGATCTGAGCGACTTTGACAAGGGCCAAATTGTGATGGCTAGACGACTGGATCAGAGCATCTCCAAAACTGCAGTTCTTGTGGGGTGTTCCTGGTCTGCAGTGGTCAGTACCTATTATAAGTGGTCCAAGGAAGGAAAAGCGGTGAACCGGCGAATGGGCGGCCAAGGCTCATTGATGCAGGTGGGGAGTGAAGGCTGGCCCGTGTGGTCCGATCCAACAGACGAGCTACTGTAGCTCAAATTGCTGAAAAAGTTAATGCTGGTTCTGATAGAAAGGTGTCAGAACACACTGTGCATTGCAGTTTGTTGCGTATGGGGCTGCGTAGCCGCAGACCAGTCAGGGTGCCCATGCTGACCCCTGTCCACTGCCGAAAGCGCCTACAATGGGCACGTGAGCATCAGAACTGGACCACAGAGCAATGGAAGAAGGTGGCCTGGTCTGATGAATCACGAGTTCAAGGTGTTGACTTGGCCTCCAAATTCCCCAGATCTCAATCCAATCGAACATCTGTGGGATGTGCTGGACATACAAGTCCGATCCATGGAGGCCCCACCTCACAACTTACAGGACTTAAAGGATCTGCTGCTAACGTCTTGGTGCCAGATACCACAGCACACCTTCAGAGGTCTAGTGGAGTCCATGCCTTGACGGGTCAGGGCTGTTTTGGCGGCAAAAGGGGGACCTACACAATATTAGGCAGGTGGTCATAATGTTATGGCTGATCGGTATATAAAGCCTAGTGTGTTAGATGGTTTTCATTTAACTTTAAGTAAACTTCACATTCTATATTTTTTTGCTATTTGTCAAATTCTTTCTCTGGAATTTTTAAATTACATTTTATTTAATTTTGCAATCCCCTGATCTACAGTCTACAGATTATTATTATTATGATTATTATTATTATTTATTCATTGGCTTCATTCATTCATTCATTCATTCATTCATCATTTATTCCAGGGCTACTTACAAAACATAAGCGCAATACAAAGATGTGTTACACATGTTCCATTGATCTGTGTTCACTTTATTACAATGTTGCCACAATGATATTTGGTCAGGAGGACTGCAGATTATATATAACTAACATCAGAAAGTAAGGCTACTTAGTAAGTTTGCAGGCTTATTGAAAATGATCTTAGACATTTAAAATATATATTGTAAATCTAATATCACATGGATATACTACAATTCTATATTTCCTGGAACTGCCTAGAAGCCCTGTCTTCAATTCCTAGAACTTGGCCAGCCATATTGTCATTGACAGAGACGCACTGTTTTCACAGTGCTGGCAAATATCTGATAACCATGACATCATTACATTCTGATAAACAACTTGTGACTGAGAATAAAGACATGGAAGCTGGCATTATTAAGTTCCATAAATACTTATAGTTTGGCTTTAATTATGCGGTTTGTCTTTTGAATAAAAAGGCATGTGTCTGCTATATAGCCTTTGATAATCTACATTTTCATTATTGACTTTCAAGGTCCAGTTTATTAAATAAGCTGAATAAGGCCATCATTACTGCTGCCCTGCTAAAGCCTTCTGTTCTTATTATAAAAAAGCAATTTCTTTTGTTTGCCTCAACATACCTTTGCTGATTTGCTGTAAAAAAAAAGTAACAAATTAAACCCAATTAAACATCACATTAATTTAAATTCATAGATATACAATTATGAGTATAAAATGCATTTTGGAATAATTAATTAATTTCTCTATAACCATTTTATTTTATTTATAAGTGACTGTAACTCTGTTCTTTGTACTGAGGATGTTCATGTCTTGGAAATTTGTGTTTTGGGTGTAGTGTGTATTCTCTCTACATCTCTGAACTTGGGAGGAGCATATTCATAATCTAACAATAGGAAAAAACTTTTGCTTATCTCTTTAATTTCCCACTTTTCAAGAAAAACATTAGGGCTTTGATTGTAAATGGGATAAAAGTGCATATGTATTCCATTTGGGATGTTAATATAAAGGCATAACGGAGCACAGTTTCATAGTGGACAGTGCCTTTTCACTTTACACTTTGGGTATTAAAAGTGAAAACAGCAGTATGTGCAGCTCATACTATTTTTTGTTCTATGGAATAATAATAATATGGAATGATTTGCGAATTATGATGCATTTTATCTGAACCTTAGCAATCCAAATTTCACACTGCAATATAAATAGGAACCCTCCAGGGGGCAGTACAAGCCTTACAAAGGAAACCAAAGAAAGACGTTTGCAGAACTAACAAATGTATAGATAGACAGATAGATAGATACATAGAAGGTAGGTCATATAGGCTATATATGAGGATATAAATATTCCAATTGCCTACACATGTTTTTTCATCAACAGCTGAGGGAAAAAATAACCAATTTGAAGGAATGCATCAGCCAATTTCTATGCCTTTATAATGCATATCATGTGATAAACCCAGAATGAAAGAGATAATTATTTATTTTTTTCTTGAAGCAAATTAACTGCTTTGTTCATGAATCAGGAAATTCAGCTGACACAATCAAGTACAAGGCCAAAAATTGTCTCCTGCAGGATTTGAACAGAAGAAAAGCAAAAAAAGATTGTGTGGACAATATGCATGTAAGGGCATGTACTTTAGTTATTACCTCCAGAATGCATTGTTTGATATGTTGAAATGTGCTGCCTTAAATAGATCAACAATAGCACTATTCACATGTTTATTTATGAAAATGTAATTTGTGAGAATTATATTAAAAACTGGATTTTCATCATTGGTATCCAATTCCAAAGGAACAAAGGTACCCACACAACACACACACACACACACACACACACACACACACACACACACACACACACACACATATATATATATATATACAGTGACGGAAAAAAGTTTTTGTTCCCCTGCTGATTTTGTATGTTTGCCCACTGACAAAGAAATGATCAGTCTATAATTTTAATGGTAGGTGTATTTTAACAGTGAGAGACAGAATTACAGCAAAAACATCCAGAAAAACGCATTTCAAAAAAGTTATAAATTGATTTGCATGTTAATGAGGGAAATAAGTATTTGACCCCTTCGACTTAGTACTTGGTGGCAAAACCCTTGTTGGCAATCACAGAGGTCAGACGTTTCTTGTGAAATAAGTATTTGATCCCCTATCAATCAGCAAGATTTCTGGCTCCCAGGTGTCTTTTATACAGGTAACGAGCTAAGATTAGGAGCACTCTCTTAAAGGGAGTGCTCCTAATCTCAGCTCGTTACCTGTATAAAAGACACCTGTCCACAGAAGCAATCAATCAATCAGATTCCAAACTCTCCACCATGGCCAAGACCAAAGAGCTGTCCAAGGATGTCAGGGACAAGATTGTAGACCTACACAAGGCTGGAATGGGCTACAAGACCATTGCCAAGCAGCTTGGTGAGAAGGTGACAACAGTTGGTGCGATTATTCGCAAATGGAAGAAAGACAAAATAACTGTAAGTCTCCCTCGGTCTGGGGCTCCATGCAAGATCTCACCTCGTGGAGTTTCAATGATCATGAGAACGGTGAGGAATCAGCCCAGAACTACACGGGAGGATCTTGTTAATGATCTCAAGGCAGCTGGGACCATAGTCACCAAGAAAACAATTGTTAACGCACTACGCCATGAAGGACTGAAATCCTGCAGCGCCCGCAAGGTCCCCCTGCTCAAGAAAGCACATGTACAGGCCCGTCTGAAGTTTGCCAATGAACATCTGAATGATTCAGAGGAGAACTGGGTGAAAGTGTTGTGGTCAGATGAGACCAAAATTGACCTCTTTGGCATCAACTCAACTCGCTGTGTTTGGAGGAGGAGGAATGACTCCAAGAACACCATACCCACCGTCAAACATGGAGGTGGAAACATTATGCTTTGGGGGTGTTTTTCTGCTAAGGGGACAGGACAACTGCACCGCATCAAAGGGATGATGGACAGGGCCATGTACCGTCAAATCTTGGGTGAGAACCTCCTTCCCTCAGCCAGGGCATTGAAAATGGGTCGTGGATGGGTATTCCAGCATGACAATGACCCAAAACACACAGCCAAGCCAACAAAGGAGTGGCTCAAGAAGAAGCACATTAAGGTCCTGGAGTGGCCTAGCCAGTCTCCAGACCTTAATCCCATAGAAAATCTGTGGAGGGAGCTGAAGGTTCGAGTTGCCAAACGTCAGCCTCGAAACCTTAATGACTTGGAGAGGATCTGCAATGAGGAGTGGGACAAAATCCCTCCTGAGATGTGTGCAAACCTGGTGGCCAACTACAAGAAACGTCTGACCTCTGTGATTGCCAACAAGGGTTTTGCCACCAAGTACTAAGTCGAAGGGGTCAAATACTTATTTCCCTCATTAACATGCAAATCAATGTATAACTTTTTTGAAATGCGTTTTTCTGGATTTTTTTGTTGTTATTCTGTCTCTCACTGTTAAAATACACATAATATTAAAATTATAGACTGATCATTTCTTTGTCAGTGGGCAAACGTACAAAATCAGCAGGGGATCAAATACTTTTTTCCCTCACTGTACATATATCAAATCCATTGTGGTGGCGTACAGAGCCAAAATTATGACAATTGTGTCACTGTCCAAATATTTATGGACCTAACTGTATATACACAAAAACATACTACCATGTCTGGTACTTTTGACAAAAGTTACAGCTCATTCTGAACTCTCAGATTATTAACATCCACTCACCCACTGTGTGTTATTTTTTAGAAAGCAGGATAGCTTCCTTGTGTTCTGTGTTGACTGGAGACATTGTACTTGAGCCAAATAAAGACTAATGTGGATGGTCTTTTATTCTCTGGGGAGCTTGTTTTCTCCAGGAACATCCACTTCATGAAAACAAAGTGAAGGGTGTGGAAAGCAATTTAAATGAGCCACGCATACAGCCAAGAGCAAGTTCTTGTGTTTGTCAAATCGAAGCTTTAATCCAAACTCCAGTGTCAAATTTCAATTCCATCTCATGATTTTACTTTAACAGAGGATGAGGCACTTTCATTGGTGGGTGGGTCAAAGTAGTGATCTGTGTTTTCTTTCTTTAAATTAACTGATCCCTTACATTTTGTTATTTTGTCTCGTATTGTGTAGGTATTATGTCATCTGTAGGCAATGGATATGTGATTTATATGTCCTTCAAACGGAAGACAAAATTAAGGCCTCCTGAACTGATGACCGTGAATTTAGCAATCTTTGACTTTGGCATTTCAGGTAATTATGTATTTATTTATCTCAGAGACAGTATACATACACTCACCTAAAGGATTATTAGGAACACCTGTTCAATTTCCATTTCTAGGGTTTACAAAGAATGGTGTGAAAAGGGAAAAACATCCAGTATGCGGCAGTCCTGTGGGCGAAAATGCCTTGTTGATGCTAGAGGTCAGAGGAGAATGGGCCGACTGATTCAAGCTGTTAGAAGAGCAACTTTGACTGAAATAACCACTCGTTACAACCGAGGTATGCAGCAAAGCATTTGTGAAGCCACAACACGTACAACCTTGAGGCGGATGGGCTACAACAGCAGAAGACCCCACCGGGTACCACTCATCTCCACTACAAATAGGAAAAAGAGGCTACAATTTGCACAAGCTCACCAAAATTGGACAGTTGAAGACTGGAAAAATGTTGCCTGGTCTGATGAGTCTCGATTTCTGTTGAGACATTCAGATGGTAGAGTCAGAATTTGGCGTAAACAGAATGAGAACATGGATCCATCATGCCTTGTTACCACTGTGCAGGCTGGTGGTGGTGGTGTAATGGTGTGTGGGATGTTTTCTTGGCACACTTTAGGCCCCTTAGTGCCAATTGGGCATCGTTTAAATGCCACGGCCTACCTGAGCATTGTTTCTGACCATGTCCATCCCTTTATGACCACCATGTACCCATCCTCTGATGGCTACTTCCAGCAGGATAATGCACCATGTCACAAAGGTCGAATCATTTCAAATTGGTTTCTTGAACGTGACAATGAGTTCAATGTACTAAACTGGCCCCCACAGTCACCAGATCTCAACCCAATAGAGCATCTTTGGGATGTGGTGGAACGGGAGCTTTGTGCCCTGGATGTGCATCCCACAAATCTCCATCAACTGCAAGATGCTATCCTATCAATATGGGCCAACATTTCTAAAGAATGCTTTCAGCACCTTGTTGAATCAATGCCACGTAGAATTAAGGCAGTTCTGAAGGCGAAAGGGGGTCAAACACAGTATTAGTATGGTGTTCCTAATAATCCTTTAGGTGAGTGTATGTTCAGTATATTAAGAATGCATGTTGTAGTTAAACTACTTTACCATCAGCTACATAGTAAGTGGACATTCATTTATATTTAAAATGCCCACTGTTTCCATGTTTTATCTGTCCCCTGAGAACATCTACCAAAACACAATAGTGTGTCTGTATTTTATATTTCTTAATTTAATAGCTATCATTCCAGTTTACTTCAAATGCACTAATACTCTATTGCCACCTGTTGAAAGTTAATAAGATTAATCCAATAGCGTTCAATCAAATACCAAAATAGAGAAAAGTACATGTGTTTGGCATAAATGTAACAATTGTCATCTTCCTTACGCACACTGACATATTTCTCCCCAGACAGAGGCTGACCTCATTCTCATGTCTCTTCAAATTATGATTAGACACATCACAGTCAATAATGACCAACGCTCCACAGTTAAGTCATGTTACTGTCCTGGGCAAATTAACCAATCATAGTAATGTTTCGCCAAACATTGCAATGCTCCTTAAACAAGGGAAAAACAAGATTCCTATTGTAATTGTAATTGTAATTGTCACTTTGAATTGCGCTTATATTTTGTAAGTCGCCCTGGATAAGGGGGTCTGCCAATGAATAAATAATATTAATAATAATAATAAAAATAATAATAACACGCTACTTGAGTGTGTTTCTTATTAATGTCAAAGAAAGTCACTATTAATCAATGACAGTTGTCTTATGTATTAACACATTTGTATCAAATTAATTTTCCCAACTTCCCCATGTTTAACATTTAGTAAACAGTATGCGTTAAAGTAAACCAAATCAAACACATTTTTGTTTCAAGACGTGTGTGTGCATGTATATAGTATGTATTGCACTAGGAGTCTGCAGTCTTTTGACAGGGCAGGCACACATTTCGTAAAGGGATTTCCGAATACTCCATCATGAAACAACATTTAAACTTTCAGGTATACATCTGAACAGGGGGGAAAGATGTTTTAAACGTAATCATTTTACAAAATTCTGAAATATTCTATAGACTCCTTTAAAATGCAGTGATGCAAACAGCTAACAGACTTTCACTGGGAAAAGACCACTTATGAGCAATGGCTGGACACGTCAGCGATGTCATTGATGAGTTCTGAGTTTTTCCAGAACTCTGCTGAGGGTATTGGCCATCAGATTGATGTAGGAATGATGCCATATTAAATGAGACACTTTTTTATTTTAAATAAAGTATTTTCCTACAAAACTTTTGTCTTTCTTGCATACTGTGTTGACAGCTGGAAACATAAACCACTTCAAATATACTAGCTGTCCTATTACTTTTCGTCATGTGGTCTGCATATATATTATACATTTCACATACCCACTGTAAAGCATGAGTTCTCTACAGAGACACAGAGAAAGTTTTTGAATGTTTCTTCATACTTAGACCTAATTAAAACAGATGAAAAAAGCATACTTGAAATTATTCAATACTACTGATATTCAGATATAATTAAATTGTACAGACGCTTGTCACATGCAATGGGTCATATGTATTGAGAAATGCTAATGTTGTTTTCCGTTTGTTGTTTTGCAGTTACAGGAAAACCATTCTTTATCATCTCAAGTTTTTCCCATCGCTGGCAGTTTGGATGGGAAGGCTGTTGGTTTTATGGCTGGGCCGGGTTTTTCTTTGGGTGTGGCAGCCTGTTCACAATGACCGCAGTCAGCCTTGACCGATACTTGAAGATCTGCCACATTAGATATGGTACGCTCCCAACTTTTAACACATTTATGTTTTAATGCAATTTGCACTTTATATGTAATGTCTGTGCTTTTGGTTTGTACATTGTTATCATAATTATGTACTACGTAATTATTATACTTTACTAGTATCAATAACCACCATTCCACCATTGCCCACTGTATTTGAGACTGGATTTATGTAAATTAGATTTACATTACATTGCACTCACAGTACTTTGTGCAGTGTATTTAGCTAACTGAATCTAGAATGGTGGTGAAGAAGGTGAATGTGGAATAAGGACTGTTTTATACATAAAAATGGACAGTTAGGTATTCAGTGATGGTTGGAGTCTCCCTTCAGAAATATTCCTTAAGCACTTGCTCATAATAATAATAAGTGTAAAAACAGCACTGGCAAATATTCTGAAGTCTATTATTGCATTAAATCTGTTTTGTTTTAGGTTTCTGCTAATTTACTGTGAAATAGATGTTTGTCCCTGACACAATGATCCCTCTTACACACTTCAGGTCAGAAAGGTTAGAATCAAAAACTGATTGTGTACAAACTGCCATAAATAGCAGGCTTCCCTCTACAATGACAAGAAGATATGAGTTAATACATTGTCTCTAGGATTTGACAGTTCCTTAGGGTGAACTATCAAGCAATTCATGTACCCACTCTGTCTGTGAGACCTCTTTAACAAACAGAACACTATTAGCTGCCATTAAATATCTGACACAACATCCATTTCTACATCTTCCATATATAGGGCATTGTTTTCTGTTCAGAGATGCCAATGTGTTAATCAAGAAAGGGATTAGTGTGAAGGGGATTGAACCACACTGTACTTACCCCCAGTCCATCTGTACAGTATGTCTCAGATCCATTCTTGTGACCTAAAATCGTTGAGCAACGTGTACTACTCACAAACCCATCACTTTAACAGTGGGACAGTTGCTTACTTTCTTTTAAAATATATATTTCAGGTACTTGGCTGAAGAGACACCATATGTTTCTCTGCTTGGGGTTCATCTGGTGCTATGCTGCCTTTTGGGCCTGTATGCCATTGATCGGATGGGGGAATTATGCTCCTGAACCTTTCGGCACATCTTGCACTTTGGACTGGTGGCTCGCACAGTCGTCAGTGTCTGGGCAGAGCTTTGTGATGTGTATCCTGTTCTTCTGCCTCATCTTTCCCATCATGATAATTGTATTTTCCTATGTCAAAATCATTTTCAAAGTCAAAGCCTCTGCAAAAGAAGTTGCCCACTTTGACACAAGAAATCAGAATAGTCACATTCTGGAAATAAAATTAACAAAGGTATTTTTATCCTTTTCATTTAGTTACTTTTCTAAAATAAAAATAAAAACAGGAACATAAATGTAACTTCTATTTATATATGGCATAAATGCAAGAAATTTGATAAACGATTATTCCGTTTCTATCCTCTAGGTGGCAATGCTAATCTGCACTGGGTTCTTGATTGCCTGGATCCCATATGCTGTTGTGTCAGTCTGGTCTGCCTTTGGGAGTCACGATTCAATTCCTATTCCAGCATCTGTAGTGCCCACTTTGCTAGCCAAATCATCAGCGATGTACAACCCTATCATATACCAGGTCATTGACTGTAAAAATGCCTGCACGAAGTCATCCTGTTTTAAAGTTTTGAAGAAACGGAAACTCTACAACACTTCGAGGTACTGTATTTAAACTTAAAGCTGTCTGAGGAAAATCTCTGTCACACACACTGCCATTTTGTAGAATCTCTTTGTAAGGTTTCAGAAAATCTCTTTTTGCGGAATTAAATTATTGAAGTTAAAAAATTATCAAAATAAACCTTTTCCTTTCAAAACATGTTAAAGAGATGTTTAAAGAGATCCTGGTGAATAATATAATGAGCAGGGTAAGGGTCCCTTTAAATGTATGGACAACAAATCCCACAAAGTTAACAAATAATCTGAAACTTCTTTACTGGAACCCACATGTTTATTCACTTGTTTTAATGTATCTTTTCATGTAAAAACATTTAAAATCCTAATTTATAAATTACTGAGGAGGTGAGTGTGTTAACCAAAACAATCTGGAAAGTTACAGTCAAGGAATAATTAAATCCCTTCTATTTAATTCATGTTAAGATACACGTCATGCCAGTTAAACCTGATGTTGCCTAAAGGAATCTTTAGATTTTGTTATTTTCTTTATTTTAAAATAATCTTTATTATAAGGTGATGTGGTAGTATTATTTTATTATATCCTTAATATTTTTCTACAGGTTTTATTCAATTTCTGCAGCTGTCAAAGGTTCACCAGCAACTGAATCCAACATAGAAATATGAGGAAAAAGATGATCATCTCTGCGGCCTGACAGACGGCTAATGTCTGTGAACCTGATCCTCCTCTAATTTAGGCCACATAGCAAACTTGAACTACAAATGTTTAATTTCTTCCACACTGTTAAGAAGC
The DNA here is from genome assembly GCF_036373705.1 of Amia ocellicauda. Lineage (NCBI taxonomy): Eukaryota > Metazoa > Chordata > Actinopteri > Amiiformes > Amiidae > Amia > Amia ocellicauda. The sequence continues at coordinate 41,403,470 of NC_089850.1, read as the reverse complement.
CTGATACTGTTATTTTTCTTGCCAGGTAGATTTAATACAGGATTGTTTGTGTCTGTATGCCAAACCAGCAGTAAAAGCTAATTATTTTGTTTGTTTGTGTTTTACAGTTTGTGTAGATTATCATGTACCGTAAAGTCATGATTGCATGAATCGTTTGTGTGCCCACAGTCATCTTAGATTCAGACGTCTGTGTCCTCTCAATATAATACTCAACTCTTGCAAGGGAGGAGGATTTTTAACAAGCAGGAGTTTCATACTGTGCTGTTTATTTATAGCTGACAATGATGACCAGGGGGAAAAATATACACCAAAAAGCTGCATGAAGGCTCATAACAGCAGAAAGTGCCTTACGTGCCAGAGAGTCTTGTGAGAATTCAAGAATGTGATTTCGAAAGGGTCACTTTCTCTGTCTTTGTGCACAAGCCATGCTGAGGATGTCCTCTAAGAGACACAATGAGACCTGAACAACTTATTAGTGTACTGTACTGTAAGAATAGGCTGCCTGTATCAGCTTAGAGGTTAGGATTAAGGTTAGGGTTAATATAAAATATTGCTCTCAGATGGAGGATCTCATCTCAGCACCCAGTGGGAGTCAGGGAGTCATCCCTTATGACATGGAGATCTGTCTTTCCCCATATGCTCATTTCAGCCGACACCATGACACTTGCTTAAGCCAACATACCATTCTCTGCAACATGACTGCACTTGCTTAGTAGTAAACTGAAGAGAATCCTGATCAATCCGTGATCAGTCATCAGAAACAGTGTTCAGCTAATTATGGGCATTGTACACCAAGAGGTGAAAAGAATAACTATCAAAATTGGTCACTGAAACTGAAAGCAGTCTAATTGAACCGTGCCTGTTTTTGATTTGACCTACAAGGCTGATCCTTAGCAAAAGTTGAGTAGTGTATTCAGAAAAACAAATACTCCAGGAAATTGTTATTTTGTGGGATGTATCTCTAAAAATGTGTCAAAATTTTTATGAAATGTTGACCTGGGAGTATTTGTATTCACTTTAATTTCTTACTTACTATCTTGTACATACATTCTTATTTAATATATAAAATCTTGACAGTTGACAAAAACAAATAATATGATGCAATATATTTTTTCCATAATTCGTTTTATTATTTGTCACTGATGCTGTCAACCACTAAAGGTAAAATAATTGTTATATTGGTAATGTTAATTCCTGTGTAGATCCATTGCATAGGGCCGATAGATCAAAAGGTACCATTTTCAGAACAGGTACATTTTGAGAATTTGAGAACTTTTACAAAGGATATCTATCACTTTGTCTGCTATACGCTCTTGTAACTATCCACCCAACCCAGTGTGGTAGGCCACTTATGGTTACCTGGTATATTAGCACCTTAGTACTTAGTATCTTAGTAGTATTGTTTTCATATAGAATAGTATTTTCTTGAGATAAAGCTAGCTTTGCTGTGGATTTATCACTGTCAATTAATGCCACCCACAACTTGCTGAAAACTGGCAGTTGAAAATCTGTCAATTTTTTTATTCTTAGCTTTGAATCCAGTTCAGATGAAACAAAGAAGGTTTAATTCCTTTGTCTTTACAACTCAGGATCGGGTCCTGTTCCTGCTCAAGGGCGGGGCGAGCCGAGCGCTGATCTGTTTATCACCACACACCTGGATCGGATCATTTATGTTTTAGTACAACCAGCCACAGGAAGCGGTCTGACGGGGTGACCTATGTACATTGTGCACTGCATGAGTTACCGCTATGCCATGAATGTGAGGATCCAGTGCCATAAGCAGTAACATGGTTGTAAATGGTGGAGTACCGTAAATGCGAATCACTGTGAGTCGAGGACTGCCTGTTCACTATTTTTGAATGGATGAAGAACTAAATATTTAAATGAAACAAAATGTTTTATTTTTGTAGGATTTCACTGCAATACCGTGTGTGTGTAGGTCTGAACATGTTTTTTACAAGCTTATATCTTTATACCATTTTTATTTTTGTTTATCTTTATTGAAAATGTTTATGTTCATGGGATTTAAACTGTAAATGCATAGGCTATTGGAAATGAAGAGAGGACATATCTGGGGGGGAAGAAACAGAGGCTTGACCTATGTCTACTTTTTGCAAAGCAATTGCATAAAACCAAACTGGCTGAAGTTAAATCTTTAGCATTATAAAACAATTTTGTCTTCACATTGTACTCAACCCTTAGTGTGAAAATGATCTTGAATATATAGCTAAGTGTGTTATTTTCTATATATTATTGTTTTGTCCAGTTGCAATCACAAAAAAAAAGCTTCACATTTGCAGCATATTAATCTGAGAACAAATGCTGCTTAAATTAACCTGCTTTGTTGTTATGTTTAAAATAGCCATAATAACCACCTTCATGGTATGGGCTTTACAGATTAAAGATAACTGTCTTATAACCTTGTCATGACATCCAAAATAAATACATTAACTTTGCCACATATTCCTGGGAGCATTTTGCAGTGTAGGGCAAACATTTAAGTAGTGGTTAAATAGGAGCTACTTTGGGTACATCTCACTTTGGGTTCCCCCACAAGGCAGATTCAGGTTAGATAATTGCAGCTTCATGGGGAAAATTCTGTTCCTGCTCAAAATCTATTTATTGTTTAATTGGTGTTATGCAGAGTCTCAGGTTGTTGTTTTTTTAAGAAAATCCTTCATTGCTGTGATATATTTGTGTGTTGAAAATTCATACATGACAAACTGTTGCTCATTGTTTTCAGAATTATCTCTGACATCACAGCGAATGCAGTGCAATCAAGGGTAATGGATGGACCTTGTCAAGTTGACCAAATAATCTCTCAGGAAAGGACAGTGGGATCTATTCATTAATGCTTTGGTCTCGTAATGTCATATTTGTGTGACTTTAAAGTAAAGTAAGATTTTGGTTATTGGGTAATCCTAGAATTATTTCACATGGAAATTGAATATTTAAAAATTCATTAGGTCACAGTGTAGCAAGATACTATCAAATGACTGCTTTTAGGACTTAACAGTACTATAAATGTAAACACATTCACAACTCTACCATTGGAATTACAAAACAATGAATTTGTGTATGTGGCATATAAATCAAATATAATTTATGTGTAATATAATATTACATTATTTTGTTTGATCATGGGCAAAGAAGAGCAGATACACACTGCATATTACAAGTAAAACTTGTACACACAAGTACACACACACACACACACACATATATATATATATATATATATATATATATATACCTTTGTGTTAATAGTAGTGCATGGATTTGGTTTGGTCACTTAGGTATTGAAATTCAAACAATTCACAGACCGCTAGTATTTCTATTATTTTGGGAGCTTTAAATCTATGCAATGTATATAATGTATTTTGATGCTGCCATCACTGAATATGACTGAAGAGATTAGATGAAAAAAAAGCAACAATGTTAATATATTAGGTCACTTAAGGTGTGATCTGTATGTAGTTTGAATACAGTTATTTTTATATGATTCTGATGATGGAAAAAATATTAAATGTGCAGTCATTTATGCTTGAGAGAAGCATATGAATTGTAATCATTGAGAAACAGAAGAGAAATAATTAATGTTTTGCTGCCCAGTTTAATCTAATGATCTCCAGAAGCTTTGGTAACCATACAAAACACAGATTTGTTTGCAATTAAATTGTAACAAGTGCTGGGATTAAATCAAAACTTTGACCCACCCGCTAATAGCAAACTAAAGAACTGTACTCAGTTGCGGCTTCATTTTTAGTAAGATGCCACTTTCTTCTAATCATAAATGTAACCGCTATGATGTACAGGTTTGTAGTTTGCTATTAGTGGGTGGGTCAAAGTTTTGATTTAATCCGGCCCAAGGTGTTTTATGGAATGAAAAATAACTTAATACTAGCCAACACATTTGTGAATAGCATCTAGTCTGTCCATAAATTGCTACACTTTTAGATGGTATAATTGATAAAGCCAAATTTGAAAATATGTGCTGATTAAAAACATTGTTTTATATAATAGTGTTCTTGTACTTGTAGTTGTATTTAGATGTAACTAATCATACAACCGTGTTGTTGTACAATAAAATATGTATGTTAATGTCCAATATTAAGTTTTCATTAGCTATATTACTTATTATTAGAATTACACACTAAAGTTTAAATGCCGACAAAGCTGTTGTATCACAGTTTAGGGCCAACACTTCCTAATTTCTTTTCCCTCATCATTTAGACAATTGACCTACATAGAAAACCTTCTGAATCATTCATCTTTTCTTTAGTTAATTTTATTATAAGAAATTGGTAGAGCTATCAACTATCCTCTCTGTTCAAGGCTACAAGATGATACCCGCCTCTACCCCTATAGAAAATAAATGTGTGCATAGTGTTTATACAGTGAGGGGAAAAAAGTATTTGATCCCCTGCTGATTTTGTACATTTGCCCACTGACAAAGAAATGATCAGTCTATAATTTTAATGGTAGGTGTATTTTAACAGTGAGAGACAGAATAACAACACAAAAATCCAGAAAAACGCATTTCAAAAAAGTTATAAATTGATTTGCATGTTAATGAGGGAAATAAGTATTTGACCCCTTCGACTTAGTACTTGGTGGCAAAACCCTTGTTGGCAATCACAGAGGTCAGACGTTTCTTGTAGCTGGCCACCAGGTTTGCACACATCTCAGGAGGGATTTTGTCCCACTCCTCTTTGCAGATCCTCTCCAAGTCATTAAGGTTACAAGGCTGACGTTTGGCAACTCGAACCTTCAGCTCCCTCCACAGATTTTCTATGGGATTAAGGTCTGGAGACTGGCTAGACCACTCCAGGACCTTAATGTGCTTCTTCTTGAGCCACTCCTTTGTTGGCTTGGCTGTGTGTTTTGGGTCATTGTCATGCTGGAATACCCATCCACGACCCATTTTCAATGCCCTGGCTGAGGGAAGGAGGTTCTCACCCAAGATTTGATGGTACATGGCCCCATCCATCGTCCCTTTGATGCGGTGCAGTTGTCCTGTCCCCTTAGCAGGAAAACACCCCCAAAGCATAATGTTTCCACTTCCATGTTTGACGGTGGGGATGGTGTTCTTGGGGTCATTCCTCCTCCTCCAAACACGGCGAGTTTAGTTGATGCCAAAGAGCTCGATTTTGGTCTCATCTGACAACAACACTTTCACCCAGTTCTCCTCTGAATCATTCAGATGTTCATTGGCAAACTTCAGACAGGCCTGTACATGTGCTTTCTTGAGCAGGGGGACCTTGCGGGCGCTGCAGGATTTCAGTCCTTCACGGCGTAGTGTGTTACCAATTGTTTTCTTGGTGACTATGGTCCCAGCTGCCTTGAGATCATTAACAAGATCCTCCCGTGTAGTTCTGGGCTGATTCCTCACCGTTCTCATGATCATTGAAAATCCACGAGGTGAGATCTTGCATAGAACCCCAGACTGAGGGAGACTGACAGTTATTTTGTGTTTCTTCCATTTGCAAATAATCGCACCAACTGTTGTCACCTCCTCACCAAGCTGCTTGGCGATGGTCTTGTAGCCCATTCCAGCCTTGTGTAGGTCTACAATCTTGTCCCTGACATCCTTGGACAGCTCTTTGGTCTTGGCCATGGTGGAGAGTTTGGAATCTGATTGATTGATAGCTTCTGTGGACAGGTGTCTTTTATACAGGTAACGAGCTGAGATTAGGAGCACGCTCCTAATCTCAGCTCGTTACCTGTATAAAAGACACCTGGGAGCCAGAAATCTTGCTGATTGATAAGGGATCAAATACTTATTTCACAAGAAACGTCTGACCTCTGTGATTGCCAACAAGGGTTTTGCCACCAAGTACTAAGTTGAAGGGGTCAAATACTTATTTCCCTCATTAACATGCAAATCAATGTATAACTTTTTTGAAATGCGTTTTTCTGGATTTTTTTGTTGTTATTCTGTCTCTCACTGTTAAAATACACCTACCATTAGTGGGCAAACGTACAAAATCAGCAGGGGATCAAATACTTTTTTCCCTCACTGTATATATATATATATATACACTCACCCAAAGGATTATTAGGAACACCTGTTCAATTTCTCATTAATGCAATTATCTAACCAACCAATCACATGGCAGTTGCTTCAATGCATTTAGGGGTGTGGTCCTGGTCAAGACAATCTCCTGAACTCCAAACTGAATGTCTGAATGGGAAAGAAAGGTGATTTAAGTAATTTTGAGCGTGGCATGGTTGTTGGTGCCAGATGGGCCGGTCTGAGTATTTCACAATCTGCTCAGTTACTGGGATTTTCACGCACAACCATTTCTAGGGTTTACAAAGAATGGTGTGAAAAGGGAAAAACATCCAGTATGCGGCAGTCCTGTGGGCGAAAATGCCTTGTTGATGCTGGAGGTCAGAGGAGAATGGGCCGACTGATTCAAGCTGATAGAAGAGCAACTTTGACTGAAATAACCACTCGTTACAACCGAGGTATGCAGCAAAGCATTTGTGAAGCCACAACACGTACAACCTTGAGGCGGATGGGCTACAACAGCAGAAGACCCCACCGGGTACCACTCATCTCCACTACAAATAGGAAAAAGAGGCTACAATTTGCACAAGCTCACCAAAATTGGACAGTTGAAGACTGGAAAAATGTTGCCTGGTCTGATGAGTCTCGATTTCTGTTGAGACATTCAGATGGTAGAGTCAGAATTTGGCGTAAACAGAATGAGAACATGGATCCATCATGCCTTGTTACCACTGTGCAGGCTGGTGGTGGTGGTGTAATGGTGTGGGGGATGTTTTCTTGGCACACTTTAGGCCCCTTAGTGCCAATTGGGCATCGTTTAAATGCCACGGCCTACCTGAGCATTGTTTCTGACCATGTCCATCCCTTTATGACCACCATGTACCCATCCTCTGATGGCTACTTCCAGCAGGATAATGCACCATGTCACAAAGGTCGAATCATTTCAAATTGGTTTCTTGAACATGACAATGAGTTCACTGTACTAAACTGGCCCCCACAATCACCAGATCTCAACCCAATAGAGCATCTTTGGGATGTGGTGGAACGGGAGCTTCGTGCCCTGGATGTGCATCCCACAAATCTCTATCAACTGCAAGATGCTATCCTATCAATATGGGCCAACATTTCTAAAGAATGCTTTCAGCACCTTGTTGAATCAATGCCACGTAGAATTAAGGCAGTTCTGAAGGCGAAAGGGGGTCAAACACAGTATTAGTATGGTGTTCCTAATAATCCTTTAGGTGAGTGTATATATATATACACACACACAGTACTGTGCAAAAGTTTTAGGCAGGTGTGAAAAAATGCTGTAAAGTAAGAATGCTTTCAAAAAAAGACATGTTAATAGATTATATTTATCAATTAACTAAATGCAAAGTGAGTGAACAGAAGAAAAGTCTGAATCAAATCCATATTTGGTGTGACCACCCTTTGCCTTCAAAACAAGATAAGTTCTTCTAGGTTCTTCTAGTCAGGGATTTTGTAGGCATATAGTCAGGTGTATGATTAAACAATTATAACAAACAGGTGCTAATGATCATCAATTCAATATGTAGGTTGAAACACAATCATTAACTGCAACAGAAACAGCTGTGTAGGAGGAATAAAACTGGGTGAGGAACAGCCAAACTCAGCTAACAAGGTGAGGTTGCTGAAGACAGTTTACTGTGAAAAGTCATACACCGTGGCAAGACTGAGCACAGCAACAAGACCAAGGTAGTTGTACTGCATCAGCAAGGTCTCTACCAGGCACACATTTCAAGCCAGACAGGAGTTTCCAGATGTGCTGTCCAAGCTCTTTTGAAGAAACACAAAGAAATGGGCAATGTTGAGGACCATAGACACAGTGGTCGGCCAAGGAAACTTACTGCAGCAGATGAAAGACACATCATGCTTACTTCCCTTCGCAATCGGAAGATGTTAAGCAGTGCCATCAGCTCAGAATTGGCAGAAAACAGTGGGACCCTGGTACATCCATCTACTGTCCGGAGAAGTCTTGTCAGAAGTGGCCTTCATGGAAGACTTGCGGCCAAAAAGCCATTCCTCTGACATGGCAACAAGGCCAAGCGACTTGACTATGCACGAAAATACAGGAACTGGGGGGCAGAAAAATGGCAGCAGGTGCTCTGGACTGATGAGTCAAAATTAGAAATAATTGGCTGCAGCAGAAGGCAGTTTGTTTGCCGAAGGGCTGGAGAGCGGTACACGAATGAGTGTCTGCAGGCAACAGTGAAGCATGGTGGAGGTTCCTTGCAAGTTTGGGGCTGCATTTCTGCAAATGGAGTTGGTCTCTTCAATGCTGAGAAGTACAGGCAGATACTTATCCATCATGCAGTACCATCAGGGAGGCATCTGATTGGCCTCAAATTTATTCTGCAGCATGACAACGACCCCAAACAGCAGCAACAGTCATTAAGAACTATCTTCAGCGTAAAGAAGCACGAGGAGTCCTGGAAGTGATGGTATGGCCCCCACAGAGCCCTGATCTCAACATCATCGAGTCTGTCTGATTAGATAAAGAGAGAGAAGCAACTGAGGCTGCTTAAATCCACATAAATGTGGTTAGTTCTCCAAGATGTTTGGGCCAACCTACCTGCCAAGTTCCTTCAAAAACTGTGTGCAAGTGTACCTAGAAGAATTGATGCTGTTTTGAAGGCAAAGGGTGGTCACACCAAACATGGATTTGATTTAGAATTTTCTTCTGTTCACTCACTTTGCAATTAGTTAATTGATAAATATAATCTATTAACATGTCTGTTTTTGAAAGCATTCTTACTTTACAACATTTTTTCACACCTGCCTAAAACTTTTGCACAGTACTGTGCGTGTGTATATATACATATTAGAGGTCGCAACTCTGAGCGTGGAACGTTCGTTCTCAATGGGAGACCAAAACTGAGTGCAGCTGTAATATCACTGTCAATGTATAACTCGCTATTAAATCAATCATACATGAGCCAACATCAATATACTGTAACGGGTTGGGGGGCTCGTCACAAGAAAAGGCTGTATGTAGGCGGGGTCTGGTCTTGAAACACACAGTAGGAAGGCAGGCAAAGGGTACAAAACAGGCTTGCTGTTGTTTTATTGCTTCCCTAAATGGCAGGCACAGTGTCAAAAGCAAAACAAAACCTAGCTCTGTCCGAGCACTAACTAAACATAAACAATCCCTAACTACAAAACAAACAATAACAATAACAGTAAATGCCCGGGTCGGTGGAGCTGAACACCGGGCAAACAGAAGAACGACAGGGGCAAGGCAGGTTCGTAGTCACAGTCCGTAATCAAAGTTCGTTACTAGTGGGAGGTTGTCAGACAGTCCGGGGTTTAAGAGGGAGAATGGTCCAGGTCCAGAAAAAGGGTCGTAAGCCAGTGAATCCGTCAACTGTGAACTTATCCGCTCTCGCTCTCGCTCTCGCTCTCGCTCTCGCTCTCGCTCTCCTGTGCACCTTGCTACCACAGCCAAGCATGCACACACTGGTTCGCTTCCTTCTTCCTTTTATAGGGGAAGTGGTGGGTGGGGCTATGGCCATCAGGAGCCCTGCTGGTTTCTGGGGTTTAGAAGTCTTGGAGGAGGGGTTTTGTAGTCTCCTCCACTGAAAGACCCGCCCTGACCCCAGCCTTGCCTCTGACACTGCCACAATACCCAATGTATGTAAAAATACAACTATTTAATACCTCATGTCAAACATTATCTTGTTCCTTTGTCTTTATCCCCCTTCTACCGGTAACTTAAGAACACCCATCCTGATGGTCATGTGTCTGGTGTTGCGCTGCAGGAGCCATTTGTTCTGCCAGGCCGCACCGAAAATTTTGGTCGCTCCCCTTCTTTAAGCCAAAAGTCTCTGTGAACCACTGTGATTGGACCCATACACTGTCACTCATTTTAAAGTAGAGGGTTTCACCAAATAGGTGTGTTGGTGCTAGATAAACGGTTCCCTTTCAAATCGAAAGACAGCCATTACCGAATGGGAAGAGCCTTCTGACCTATCAATCATTGAAAGCAAGTACCAAAGCTGCCCAATAGGGGCCCTGCTGGCAGGGAGACCCGCCCCCAGCATCTGTGAAAAGTCTCCTCCTGACTGCAGCTCCCTGCCATTTTTTCTTTCACCTGTCAGTGAATGTGCTTTACTGCTATTCATTTGCGATTGCCTTAAAACTTGAGAAGTGTACTCACCTGCTCTTCGGAGTGCGGTTTGAATTCTTGCTTCCTGTATTATAATATTCTCTTTGGAGCTTGGACTATGGTCCTCCTTATTATTATTGTATTATAATAATAATAATAATAATAATAATAATAATAATAATAATAATAATAATAATAATTATTATTATTATTATTATTATTATTAATTGCTTCTCTTAGGAGGTTAGTGTGCGGTAGGAGTTTCGATCGGAGCCGGCCTCGGTCCCTCCACAGAGATCTATCTCCGTGCGGCCAGTGAAGGTAAAGGAGTCAGCAACCAAATATGCTGATCTCCAACAGGCTAGACAGCAGCCACAGCAGCGCCTATGGGGATCCCAGCAACCCATCAGGCCATGGCCGAGACAGGGGAGGCCCCAACCCAGGCCGCAACAGTCTAGTGGCTGGCAGCCTGAACAGCACCGCAGAAGCCAGCCGCAGACGAGGGGGAAAAACAGGTTCCCCAGCTGGAAGCCTAAGGGCAAGACAGACGCCCGACAGCCCCTGCGAACCTGCAGGATCATCCCCGAAGGGACGCGTCCGACATTTCCAACCCCACCCCCCCACCAGCAGACCGACCGGACTCGACCAATGGCAAGCCTGCACCCAGGACTCCTGGGTGCGAATGACAATGACCTGCGGATATGCCCTCCAATACCACTCTGGGCCCCCCCCCTTCAGAGAGGTGCTGCCCACTACTGTCGGATGTCCTGAAAGGGCTCAAACTCTCTCTCAGGAGATCGCTATGATGCGGGAGAAATTAGCAATACGACTAGTGGCCAACGAAGACTCTCGAGCAGGCTTCTACTTGGGGTACTTCCTGGTGCCAAAGAAGGACGGAGGTTTCTGGTCCATTCTTGATCTGAGGGGCCTCAACATGTTTCTGAAGAAAAGACAATTCACATGTTGATGGTGCAGCATATCCTCCAGTCTGTCCGGCCGGGCGACTGGTTCACATCGAGTTGTTGGAGAAATGCCTTCATTCAGAAGGGCATTGACTCTCCGGCTGGTCAAATTTCAAAAAATGTTGGGGCTGATGGCGGTCGTCTCGAATATTCTCCCCTTGGGCCTGCTGCGCATGCGCCCATTGCAATGCTGGGTAAACGCCCACAAGCTACACCCAGCGAGACACAAACACCACCCACTGACAGTGACCGTGGCGTGCTGGTAGGCACTGTCCTGGTGGAGAAACCGGAACAATCTGCACCTCGGCTCCCCCCTCGGATGCCCACACAGATGGGAAATCGTCACCACAGATGGCTCCGGTACAGGCTGGGGCGCTGTCTGGAATGGGATGGGAGTCAAAGGAGTATGGAGCAGTCTCTGGTCGGCTGCACACATCAACGTACAGGAGCTGCAAGCGGTGCGACTGGCGCTGCGCCACTTTCGCCATGGTCTGGCAGACAGACATGTCCTGGTTCGGACGGACAACACGTTGGTGGTGGCTTATATCAGCCACCAGGGGGGCCTACACTCCCCCAGACTACATCGTGTGGGGTGCAGACTTCTCCTGTTGGCGCAAGACAATCTCCGCTCCATACAGGCGATACACCTGCCGGACATGTCCAATACAGCAGTGGACATTCCCTCCAGGGGAGGTCCGGACAGCTCAGAGTGGAGACTGAATCCTCAGGTGGTGGAGCAGATCTGGAAGAGGCTGGGACGGGCTTGGGTCGACCTCTTTGCTACACAGGCGATGACCAGCTGTCCGCTGTGGTTCTCCCTGGCGACGGGAGGCGGCCTGCTGGGTGTGGATACCTTTGCTCACTCATGGCTGCAGGAACTGCTGTATGCCTTCCCCCTACTGCCACTTCTTCCACTGACACTGGAGAGGATTCGCCAGGAAGGAGCTCGAGTTCTCCTGATCACCTCCCGGTGGCCGAGACAATTGTGGTTCGCAACGCTGGCACAGATGATCAGCGCGGATCCATGCCAGCTTCCGCTTCAACCGGGTTTACTGAGTCAGGCAGAAGAACTGTTGTGGCACCCCAACTCAACACAGCTGCAGTTGTGGATTTGGCCCCTGAAAGGCACCATCTGATGTCTCTGGGGCTGCCTGTGAATGTTGTGGAAACGATGCAATTGGCCAGGGCCCCTCCACCAGGGCCCAATATACTTACAAGTGGTCAGTTTTTCAGAGAGGTGTGCAGATCCACTTCTTCTCGATCAAGGTAGCTTTTCTTGTAGCGATAACATCGGCAAGGAGAATTAGTGAAATTCATGCCTTGTCTGTGGATAAAGCCTGTCTGATCTTCTCGGGAGGCAACGACAGAGTCACTCTCAGGACGAACCCAGCCTTCCTGTCTAAGGTCGTGTCAGTGTTTCATATAAATCAACCTATTGTCCTGGAGTCTTTCTATCCCCCTCCACACGAATCGGATGAGGACCGCAGACTACACACACTCTGCCCTGTCTGGGCTTTGAGGTGCTATATGCGGAGGACTGCGCAGAGCCGCAAATCCGACCAGCTGTTTGTCTGCTATGTTTCCACCACTAGAGGGAGGGCGGTTTCAAAACAGCGACTGGCGCACTGGGTGGCTGACACGATCTGGCTCACATATGAGACTGCTAATGTCTCCATGCCTGAACACATCTCAGCGCACTCAACGAGGGGACAAGCCACGTCGTGGGCTCTTTTTCATGGTGCCACACTGCTAGAAATGTGCAATGCTGCGACCTGGCCCAGTTCACAGACCCTCACAAGGTTCTACTGCCTCAACTTGGCGGACCGGCTGCGCCCAGGCTTGGGCTCCCAGGTACTTAAAACTGCTAGCCCTCAGGCGCCGTGAGGCTCTGCTATCCTTGTCATTGTGGGTTTAGGCTTAGTCAGGTGTCCAGACTCGCGACAACTCTGGTTTAGTCTTCCCATTCGGTATTGGCTGTCTTTCGATTTGAAAGGGAACGATAGGTTATTATCATAATCCCGGTTCCCTGAAAAAGAAAGACAGCCATTACCTTTCAGGGGTCGCTTGACCAGATGACCTTCCTGATGAAGAAATGGCAGGGAGCTGCAGTCAGGGGAAGACTTTTCACAGACGACGGGGGCGGGTCTCCCTCCTGCCAGCAGGGCCCCTATTGGGCAGCTTTGGTACATACTTTCACTGATTGACAGGTCAGAAGGCTCTTCCCATTCGGTAATGGCTGTCCTTCTTTATCAGGGAACCGGGGTTATGATAATAACCTATCATTCAGTAGAATTACAAATAGGTCACATTAATTCCATTTACCTCATGTTTTCAAAAGGTAAATCACTCAGCACCAAGCAGACACTTATATGATAGATTTGTGTGTTTGTCTATATTACATGTTGATAGTTGTTTTTGGCCATACCTCTGACATATTTTTGCTATAAGCGTTAAAATAAGAGCCGCACCCATCCATTTTGAGTCTTTTTTCCGAGTTCTCAGTCAGTCTGTTTACAGTGAATCCAACGGAGATGCTGCGAGCCGAGACTCACAGCATAGAGCCGAGCTGCCATTCAGTGCATGGGATTTATGGGATTTTTTGTTTGTTTTAATCCCAGTTACACACGTTTTACGATTAAAATGGAGATGGTTCAAATTAAGTTATTTTACATAAATATAAACTTACTAAATGCAAATGTGTAAGATGTATTAATCATGAACATGCCCAGTTGTGCAGGCTTTTACGGCTGTGACCTACAGACATGCCCCTCCGGTGCTGCCTCTTCCCACTGATCCAATGGCGCTGCCCAGAAGAAAACCAAAGCACGTGTTTTGACCGAAAAGCTTTCTTTGTAAGGATCAGATGCAATCAGACGCCACTGCTGGACTTGAAACTGAACAGTTATGTGTACATCAGTTCAAAGTACATAATTGTAATATCACTCGATGCCATCTACTGTAAGAGGCACTAAGTACAAACTTTATGCTTGGTGTGTCATGGTACAGTACTTACACACAGGGTTCGAATTATGGGGGGGATTTAACTCCCCTAATTAAGACTTGGACCCCCCCGAAAGAGCTAAAAACAACAGGCTGGGGGGGTTAAAACATTTATATAACATAAGCGCTAGCATGATGGAAACACCATCTGCACCCGCCCCCCCACCCTAACACCACTGCGGACGAAACATCGTCTGCAACACATTGCCACCGCGAGAGGCTTTAGACAACTAGAGGAGCTGCGAGAGCATTTTCAGGTTGTTTTGTCCAGATTCTTGATTTAATACAGCGAAAATGTAACCACTCCCACTGTAAAGTTGTTAACTACTTTACTTTACTTTACTTTAACCAGCCGCTAATACCAAACTACACAACTGTACATCATGGGATTTACATTAAAAATTAGAAAGTGTACAGTGGAGTAGTTTTTTACTAGTGGCTGTGTGAAAGTTATGTTTTATTCTCTCGCATTGTGCAAGAAAGGAGCTGCGAGAAGGTCGTTTTGCGGCACAAATCGGGTTCGATTTAATACCGCGATAGTTTAGTCGCGCGATTTCCATTCGTAGACATGTGCTAATGCTTCTGCGAGCGACGGGCAGCACGAACATTTTTGATTTAATCCTGCCGTAATTTATAATTTATTTTTGGAAAGTTTCTGCCAAATATATAGGTGTGTTAGTACATTAGGGAGACATTGTGCAATGGATTATGAGTGTCTACCCAATAAAGGTTTCAGAGTAAGAAAAACTTAGGGAGACAACAATATTTTAAATAGTTATAATTCTGTTCTGTTTCATTCCAAAATCTAAAAACAGGCCTTTTATCAAAGCATAAGCTGTTTATAATAGTATAATTAATCAATTTTGGCATATACACATGTGTCTCCTTATGGTCCGAATTTTATATTCTGTCTCCATAATAAATTTTACTATATACCATCTGAGATTTCACAGTGGCTTCAGGACTTTGATATAAGATAGTGGCAGTTAAAACATGCAATGCTGCTGAAAAAAATAAAAAATGCATTTGACCAAAATGGCTTCACTCTTCATATAATCTCAGAAGGAAATTGGCTGTTTTAATCTGATGGCGTTTATAATGAGTACCAGAATGGTTCTCCCGAGCTGCAATTAATTATATTTGAATTAGACATGAAATGTCCATTCTCTTTACGAGTAATAGATAAGAAGACTAGATAAATGAAGGATAAATGTCTTATTTTATATTTGTGAATTATTGCACTATTTTCTATTTTCTGACCATTTGGTCATATTACTATGTCTTCATCAGCCTTAAGACAACACAGTGACCCTGAACTGAGCCAACATTTTTCCATTAGAAGCCTCAGAACTGACATTCACGAGATACAATGCAGAAAGGAGGAATGGTTGGTTTGAATGGAGTCATGGTCTATGAATTTACATTGATAGTAATTATACACCAATCAGCCATAACATTATGACCACCTGCCTAATATTGTGTAGGTCCCCTTTTTGCTGCCAAAACAGCCCTGACTCGTCGTGGCATGGACTCCACTAGACCTCTGAAGGTGTGCTGTGGTATCTGGCACCAAGACGTTAGCAGCAGATCCTTTAAGTCCTGTAAGTTGTGAGGTGGGGCCTCCATGGATCGGACTTGTTTGTCCAGCACATCCCACAGATGCTCGATTGGATTGAGATCTGGGGAATTTGGAGGCCAAGTCAACACCTTGAACTCCTGATTTATCAGACCAGGCTACCTTCCTCCATTGCTCCGTGGTCCAGCTCTGATGCTCACGTGCCCATTGTAGGCAGTGGACAGGGGTCAGCATGGGCACCCTGACTGGTCTGCAGCTACGCAGCCCCATACGCAACAAACTGCGATGCACTGTGTTTTCTGACACCTTTCCAGCATTAACTTTTTCAGCAATTTGAGCTACAGAAGCTCGTCTGTTGGATCGGACCACACGGGCCAGCCTTCGCTCCCCACGTGCATCAATGAGCCTTGGCCGCCCATGACCCTGGTTCACCGCTTTTCCTTCCTTGGACCACTTATGATAGGTACTGACCACTGCAGACCGGGAACACCATACAAGAGCTGCAGTTTTGGAGATGCTCTGACCCAGTCGTCTAGCCATCACAATTTGTCCCTTGTCAAAGTCGCTCAGATCCTTACACTTGCCCATTTTTCCTGCTTCTAACACATCAACTTTGAGGACAAAAAGTTCACTTGCTGCCTAATATATCCCACCCACTGCCATGATAATGAGATTATCAGTGTTATTCACTTCACCTGTCAGTGGTCAAAATTTTATAGCTGATCGGTGTATATGTATTTATTGTATTTCACAGTTAAAGAAAATAATGAACATTCTTAAAATATCTACTATTTGTATAGTATACATGTATATGTATATAGTTATCATATAGGTAATTTAATCCCTTAAATTACCTTTCTCCAGCATCAAACTGATTTCTATAAACCATCTACGAAACATTTAGGTAAATGTATTGGACCTCAACCTAATTTCTTCTGAAGGACATTATTCATTATTAATTACTATGTCATTAGCCTGCAAGCATTTCAGTGTAGAAAATCTGATCTTCCTAAATTAAGGACAAATAAGTAATGCTCTTGATAGCAAATTCACTCAATTAAGAAAATAAAGGTAAAGGTAAATAAATACATAATAATATGTATTTAATTAGTAATTTTTGATGTTGAAATGCTTTTAACAATCAACTGAATGCGTACATATTTCTCTTAGAAGCACTGCACCTTAACATTTTACTTCCAAGTTTGCCCTTGTGAAATTGTGACATGAGTCCATATTGTACTGGAAATGCACAATAAAGATTTGCTATGTTAAGAAGGAAAGGCATTTGTGAAGCTTGCATAGGCATCAAGCATATATTTTCCTTAGAGGTCAATTGTACAAAACTAATGTTTTTAATATATATTAATGTAAACAAATATTAAAATGTTCATATTTTTGTAAAGATATTTAAATACATTTCCCTTCAGGTTCTCATGAATGAAGAATGGGAATCACTTCTCATGAACTGTCTAATGTAGTACCATGTAGTATGAGTGTTGATTCCTAATGATAAGATCCAAGTGAGTAGTAACAAACTGGAACAGAAAATGCTTTATCCCATTTTTTGTTCAATTATATTGTAATGATCTGGGACTGGGGGGGTCATGTGGGGTATGTGTAGATGTGTTTGTGTTCATTCTGTTATGTTAATGAAACTGGTGTTTAGTTACTTCCGGGGTCGGGGGTTGGCCCCGTGCGGGAACACGGGGAGCGCCGTCATTGGGGGAGCCAATCACGGGGTACAAACTAATAAAGAGGGGTGCCCCACTTCCCACGGGTTGTTGCAGTTGTTGTAGAGTGTGAGAGAGGGTCACTCCAGCATCAGAAAAGCCTTAGCGCAAATAAAGTTCTTGTTGTTTGCATCCTGCACCTCCTTTCTTATTTCTGCTCAGAGTGGTGGAACCGTAACAGAGCCGAGAGAAACGGTAATTGTTACAATACGTACCATGCTTTGCATATAATTTATATAAGTTTATTACAAGGAAGTACTCTATATTGAAATTAAATGAGAACTGAACAACTTTCAAGGGAATTGAATTTGGATCAGCACAGCAATCTGTGGTCTTTACAGCAAGGAAATGAAACAAAAAAAAATTAATCTCTGCATTGGATAAGTTAATAACTCATCCTGATTTAGGTTGGGATTAAATAAAAACTTTGACCCACCCGCTAATAGAAAACTAAAGAACTGTACTCAGTTGTGGCTTCATTTTTAGTGAGATACCACTTTCTTCTAATCATAAATGTAACTGCTATGATGAACACGTTTGTAGTTTGCTATTAGCAGGTGGATCAAAGTTTTTAGTTTATCTGGCCCTATATTTGTTTCCAATCCTTAATGTTTGCCTTTAACAGATTATTTATTTATGTATTTATTTATTTAATCCACTCAATGTGCAGTGCACAAACCTCATACACTGGATGTGTTGGCTTGGAAGTTACGCATCCATATGCCTGTACATATTCCATAAATATCATCCAGACGTCTCCATGCTTTACCTATTCCTGTAAATATTTATAATTGCAATTATACCAGGGGTAGTCAATAGGCGGTCAGCGGGCCAAATCTGGACCGCCAGACACTTTTGAATGGACCGCGAGAATAATTTTAACTTATTATTATTGTTGATTTTTGTTTTTTTTGATTGTTTGTTATGGAGGTTTGTTGCACTCAGTGCTTGTTATTGTATGGAACGATAGGTTATTATCATAACCCTGGTTCCCTGAAAAAGAAAGACAGCCATTACCGAATGGGAAGAGCCTTCTTCTGCCAATCATTGGAAACATGTACCAAAGCTGCCCAATAGGGGCCCTGCTGTCAGGAGAGACCCGCCCTCGGTGTCTGTAAAAAGTCTCCTCCTGACGCAGCTCCCTGCCATTTCTTCATCAGGAATGTCGTGTGGCCGAGCGACCCCTGAAGGGTAATGGCTGTCTTTCTTTTTCAGGGAACCGGGGTTATGATAATAACCTATCGTTCCCTTTCAAATTGAAAGGCAGCCATTACTGAATGGGAAGACTATACCAGAGCTGTTGCAAGTCCAGACACCTGACTTAGCCTAAACCCATAATGACAAAGATAGCAGAGCCTCACGGCGTCTGAGGGCTAGCAGTTTGAAGTACCTGGGAGCCCAAGCCTGGGCGCAGCCGATCCGCCACGTTGAGGCAGTAGAACCTTGTGAAGGTCTGTTGCCCGGACCAGGTCACAGCATTGCGCAGTTCTTGCAGTGTGGCGCCGTGAAAAAGAGCCCACAACGTGGCTTGTCCCCTCGTTGAGTGCGCTGAGATGTGTTCAGGCATGGAGACATTAGCAGTCTCATATGTGAGCCAGATCGTGTCAGCCACCCAGTGCGCCAGTCGCTGTTTTGAAACCGCCCTCCCTCTAGTGGTGGAAACATAGCAGACAAACAGCTGGTCGGATTTGCGGCTCTGCGCAGTCCTCCGCATATAGCACCTCAAAGCCCAGACAGGGCAGAGTGTGTGTAGTCTGCGGTCCTCATCCGATTCGTGTGGAGGGGGATAGAAAGACTCCAGGACAATAGGTTGATTTATATGAAACACTGACACGACCTTAGACAGGAAGGCTGGGTTCGTCCTGAGAGTGACTCTGTCGTTGCCTCCCGAGAAGATCAGACAGGCTTTATCCACAGACAAGGCATGAATTTCACTAATTCTCCTTGCCGACGTTATTGCTACAAGAAAAGCTACCTTGAGCGAGAGGAAGCGGAGCTCCGTTGTGGAGATGGGCTCAAAGGGAGCACCGCTCAGTCCTTTCAACACTAATTCCAAGTCCCAGGCTGGAATAGTGTCCTTTATCAGTGGTCTCAAGCGTCTTGCACCTTTCAGATACTAGATCCTGGGAGACATTGTAAATTTTATCATGACATGCCGAGATAGCAGCCAGATAAACTTTCAACGTGGATGCAGATTTCCCGTCTTCAAGCAGCTGTTGCAGGAAGCACAGGATTGCCGATATGGGGCATGACACCGGATCCACATGTCTCTCTAGACACCAGTTCTGAAAAACTGACCACTTGTAAGTATACTGGGCCCTGGTGGAGGGGGCCTTGGCCGATTGCAGCGTTTACACGACATTAACAGGCAGCCCCAGAGACATCAGGCGGTGCCTTTCAGGGGCCAGACCCACAACTGCAGCTGTGCTGGGTTGGGGTGCCACAGCAGTCCCTCTGCTTGAGTAAATACCATCGTAGCGGGATCCTCTCCAGTGTCAATGGAAGAAGTGGCAGTGGGGGGAAGGCATACAGCAGTTCCTGCGGTCATGGGTGAGCAACAGCGTCCACGCCCAGCAGGCTGCCTCCTGTCTCCAGGGAGAACCACAGAGGACAGTGGGCCGTTGCCTGTCCGGACTTCCCCTGGACAGAATGTCTGCCACTGTATTGGATACGCCCGGCAGGTGTATCGCCCGTATGGAGCGGAGATTGTCTTGCGCCCACAGGAGAAGTCTGCATGCCACACCATGTAGTCTGGGGGAGTGTAGGCCCCCCTGGTGGTTGATGTAGGCCACCACTGACGTGTTGTCCGTCTGAACCAGGACATGTCTGTCTGTCAGACCATGGCGAAAGTGGCGCAGCGCTAGTCGCACCGCTTGCATCTCCTGTATATTGATGTGTGCGGCTGACCAGAGGCCGCTCCACACTCCTTGGACTCTCCTCCCATTCCAGACGGCCCCCCAGCCTGTTCCAGAGGTGTCTGTTGTGATGACATCCCGTCTGTGCGGGCATCCAAGGGGGGAGCAGATTGTTCTGGTATCTCCACCAGGACAATGCCTGCCAGCACGCCGCGGTCACTGTCAGTGGGTGGTGTTTGTGTCTCACAGGGTGTAGCTTGTGGGCGTTTACCCAGCGTTGCAATGGGCGCATGCTCAGCAGGCTCAAGGGAGAATAATTGAGGCGACCGCCATCAGCCTCAACAGTTTTTTTTTTTTTTTTTTTTTAATTGACCAGCCGGAGAATCAATGCCCTTCTGAATGATGCCAGGCATTTCTCCAATGACTCGATTCTGTCTCTGGACAGGTAGGCAAGCACTTTCTGAGAGTCCAGCTGCATTCACAAGAAACTGATGTATGACCTCCGCTGTGTGTTCCTCTGCCTGAAGCCTGGAGTCTGTGTACACCAGCCAGTCATCCAGGTAATTCAGGATCCTTATCCCCTTTGTCCTGAGGGGGGCCAAGGCTGCGTCCATGCACTTGTGAGAGGCCGAACGGCAGCACATTGAATTCATACGCCTGGCCCTGAAAGGTGAAGCGCAGGTATTTCCTGTGCGCCGGGAGGATGGGGACGTGGAAGTAGGTGTCCCTGAGGTCTATCGACGTGAACCAGTCGCTCAGCTGGACGGACTGGAGGATACGCGGCACCATCAACATGCGGAAGAGTCTTTTCTTCAGAAACATGCCGAGGACCCTGTAGAACCCGTCTCGGAAATAAGTGGAGAAGTCCACTTGAATAAGTGAATAAGTGATAAAGCAAATAGAACTTTAATCAAGCTGGCTTGGAAGCCCCATGTCAGGAAATTCCTTAAGTGAGGACTTAATGTTTACAAACATGAGTGCAGCTTTATAGGAAAGTGACGTGAAATCTTATGGTCGTTCATCCAATCAGAAGGTCCGGATCTGTTTATGATCTGTCTTCCCGTAAAGAGGTGATGGATCCAAAAAGCAGATGTCTGTCTTTGATGTGCACTAGGAAGATGCGATCCCACGGTCATCATTTACCTAGTGTCAATCGCTCATTAACAGAAACAATTCCTGCCTATCTGGAGAAACGATTAAGTCATAAACAAATTTTCAGCAAACAGCTGTAGGCTATTTCGGCACTGTGTGATCTTTTATTACTGACAGGAGTTTCTAACAAATGAACCTTGACCTTTTACTTAGCCTGCTAAAGCTAATCTGCTCAGTCTGTATACAAGCTACTTCTAATGCTAGTATTAATATAAAACATTATATAATTATCACCAAACACTTTCTTTAACTTTCCTATACAAGTCTTCAGACCCTCAGATCGAGAATGGGCCTGAAACCTCCGTTCTTCTTTGGCACCAGGAAGTACCACGAGTAGAAGCCTGCTTGGGGGGGGGCAATGTGGAATTGGAGGGCATATCCGTGGGTCAGCGTTGTTCGCACCCAGGAGTCCTGGGTGCAGGATTGCCATTGGTCGAGTCCGGTCGGTCTGCTGGTGGGGGGGTGGGGTTGGCGATAGTGGACGCTTCCCTTTAGGGACGATCCTGCGGCTTCTCAGGGGACTGTCGAGGGTCTGTCTTGCCCTTAGACTTACAGCTTACAGCTCGTCCGAGGGCAGCTTGCCCTGGCACCCAGAACAACGGTGGAAAGCCCCCTTTGGCTTCATCTCGGTTAACAGATCCGTGTCTGTCTCCTTCATTCAGACTCTCTCAGTATATCGACAGCTCTCGTGGTAGAAGCATGATGATGAAGTCGAGGTTGTCAACGTCGAGCTCCGAGAGGTCGGCACGGGCGTCCAGAGGTCGAGAGCGGGTCGACGTGAGCTTGTCGAGAGGTCGATGGTTGAGGAATTGATGAGGCAGGTCAATGTCGACAGTAAGGTCGAGGGATCGCCGAGGTTGATCAATGTCGACAGCAGGGTCGAAGGATCGACAAGGTTGATCTATGTCGACAGCAGGGTCGAAGGAACGATGAGGTTGATCGATGTCGACAGCAGCGTTGAGGGATCGATGAGGTTAATCGATGTCGACAGCAGGGTCAAGAGATCGATGAGGTTGATCGATATCAAGCAGCAGGGGCGAGGGATCGGTGGGGTTGGTCGATGCCGACAAGGTTGAGGGATCGACGAGCTGTTTTTGGCGTGTCGAGCGGGTTAAAATCTGCCAACAGAGGTCGAGATCCTAGGATAGAGTGGGCAGTACAACCGCGGGGAGACTGCTCCATGGAGTAGACTCCCTCTCCCCTTTCCTATCGCCACTCGAATCTGTAAAGAATAAAAATGGTACAGAAAGTAAAATCGTTCAGTAGATCTCAGAGGAGGGACCGAAGCCAGCTCCAAGCGAGACTCCTACTGCACACTTACCTCCAAGAGATGCTGAACACACAATAATAATATTAATACACAAAAAGACCGTAGTCTGAGCTCCGAAGAGTGAGAATAATCAAAGGATATAATCCGAAGAGGAACCTAACTCCGAAGAGTTGGGGAGCACACTTCTCAAGCTTTAGGATCGCAAGTGAAACCGTTAGCACATTCACTGGCAGGTGAAAGAAGAAATGGCAGGGCGCTGCGTCAGGAGGAGACTTTTCACAGATGCCGGGGGCAGGTCTCTCCTGACAGCAGGGCCCCTATTGGGCAGCTTTGGTACATTTTTTCAACGATTGGCAGGTAAGAAGGCTCTTCCCATTCGGCAATGGCTGTCTTTCGATTTGAAAGGGAACCTAGTAGCAGCCCTTCCTGGTTATTAGCGAATAGGATGTGACGTATGGGATGTCCTATAGAGCCCATGTTTGTGTTCATGTTAGTTAGTTGATTGCGCAAAGATTCTGGTTCTGCGTCTCTGTATACGTCTGGACTGGGGCAAGAGCTTCACTTTGTACTCCTCAAAAACACAGGTATTCGCTTTGTTTTCCTGATTTCTATAAATAAACAGCTAAATTGCGGATTGTTTGACGTGTGGACATAATTCAAACTTGCCTCCTAAATATGAAAGTGCATACACACGACCAGGGAGGGGGGTCACGGTGCCATTGCTTGTATTCACCTAGAAACTCCTACATCAACAGTGGAAACAGCTTATATCGCATATTTCTCGCAGGTGCACATATAGAAAATGGTGCATCCACACCCGTTATAATTACAGAGCTCCACCGACACCAGAAACCGCATTTAGTTTGCATGTATAATCTCGGTTGATGTGTGATTTTTTCGCTGGTGATGTGTGGTTGTGAAGCAAATTTATGTTTGAGTCCAAATCTGCCAGATTTCATAGATTTCATGGAGAGTTTGAGCTAAGTTTTTCAACTTCGAAATGACTCAGAATCGCGCATTTCAGGTCTACAATTGTTGAAATCTTCTGGGGGACCCCCAGACCCCCCACCCTGAATTCCTCAATCCTCTTTGCCCTCAATGTGTACAATGATAAAGGGAAGTTGTAAAGACTTGAATCGAATAAGACAAAATGCTTGAAAGTTTCTATTATGTTTATCTATATGCCTACAATAATCTTTAACAAATTACAACAATTAAAAGTGGTCTGAAAGCACTTTAATACTTATATTTACATCTATTTAAACATTTTATTTTTGTACTTTGTCAAATGAATGTACTAAATACAAGCAACGGGGTATATTACTAATTCACAGAATTGTGTATGTGTGTTGGAAAGGGGCAATTGGAGGTGATGTGATAAGTTGTGTTTTATTCTCTTGTGTTGTGCAAGAAAGGAGCTGTAAGAAGGTCGTTTTGCAGCGCAAATCGGGTCAGATTTAATACTGCGATAGTTTAGCAGCGTGATTTCCATTCGCAGACATGCGCTAATGCTTCTGTGAGTGACTCACAGTGTGAACATTTTTTATTTAATCTTGCCCTAAGTTAAAACACTGTGATTTAAATAATAATATTGGTTAACATTAAATTAAACCAAATTCAATCCCATCAAACTGTTTTTTTTTTTGGCAGTTATTGAAACTTTATATTCATTTGGAAGAGAACTGAAGTTGAGAAAATTGCTGTAATTTGTGATCATTGTTGTGACTCCACACATCCAAAGACATTTCATTATTAGCCAAGTATTTGCAGGTCAGAGTTGGAGATTTGTCACTGTCATGACGGGAGCTGTTTCTTTATGCCGGTCACATCACCTCAGCATTCTGTCATGTACCTAAAGAAAATATGCTCTGGCAGGCCATTCAGCTTTTCCCATGACTGATGGGTAGGTTAGTTTTGTCCTATACACCACCTGTGAGAAGCGGAGAAGGGGAATAACCATTTAAAAATATGAATGTTTTCATCTCTTGATTTTCTACCAGTGCTCTTCCATTTTCAACCTTCAACTCTATTATTCAGCTATTATTATTTGGTTTCTTGCATCGTGTGCTCTTTCCACAAGAGCACACAATGAAGAAAGAGTTTAAAAACACATTAATGTAAAATGGTTGACACTCAAAAATGTACTGGCCTGTGAGATTATGCTTGGAAATATGTTTATATTTTTGTTGTTGTTGCCTAGCTAATAAAAAATAATTTTCAGACCAATGATCCTGTTCAACTCATTACAGAAATGGCCAAGATGAACAGCAAAAAAATGCTGATTGTGAGAGAACTAAGTTTTTTGAGACGCTTGAAGTGAAAAAATGGTAAGTAAAAAAGTCACCTCAGAACAGGCTCCTCCCCGCTCGCAGCTCCTCACTGAATTAAATCTACAATATGAGGAGCTGCGAGCGGGGAGGAGCCTGTTCTGAGGGCGTAGCTTCCGGGACGGGCGGGCAGCGCGAGAGGCACCGCCAGCCAATCACAGTGTCTGAAATTGATGAGAAACCGGAAGCAGAAGAGCGGGATGGGCCTGCGAGGAGCCGCGATGGGTCAATAAAGCAGAGAAACACAGCGATGTGGTGCTCCATGCTGTGAATCCACAGCATTAATCTCTCCGCTGACACAAAACTACAAGCCTATACTTGGTAGCGGATACAAATATGAGTAGAAAAAAAAATTGATGAAAGCTGTGTAGTTATTATTATTATTATTATTATTATTATTATTATTATTATTATTATTATTATCAGACGCCCTTACCTAGGGCCGGATTCAATCAAAAATTTCACCCACCCGCTAATGGCAAACTACAAACCTGTACATCATAGCGGTTACATTTCTGATTAGAAGAAAGTGGCATCTTACTAAAAATGAAGCCACAACTGAGTACAGTTCTGTAGTTTTCTATTACCGGGTGGGTCAAAGTTTTGATTTAATCTGGCCCCAAGTTGGATCAGTTCAAAAGCTTCAGTATAGATTTGACTAGTCCATTGATGTGCTCTTTTGGTGTGAGCACAAACACTGAAAATATGCATAATTTACATGTAGCACTTGCAAGTACTCTTCAATACATATTGTAAGTTTATTTCATCCTGTTACGGAATGATGCTTTGGGACCATTAAGTATTACTTTTAATGATCAAAGGTATTTTTCTGCATATATGACTTCTCTAGGTTTTCCTTCTCTGGGAGGAGCTCCAGCTTCTCTGTCTGGACTACAGATGCCATATTGTCTATTAGGATTTTTTAGTTAGGTGGGGGTTGTGTTTCTACAGTATTTTCTGATTGACAATAGCTGCAGTATGTTTCTTAAAGCTCCAATGCTAATGTTTTGACTCATAATAAGCTGCAGTATTGCAGGTGTTCTGTAGTTTCATTGTAGCTTCAGGGTTAGAGTGTTATATTTATAAGAAGCTTCAGCGTATTATAAGATGGGGGATGCATTTGGTTCTACATCATTTATAAATAAGCTGAATTATTGCCTCACTAATTAAAATCCTTCAAACTCAGGGGATGATAGGGTTGGTGTATAGTGGTGTATAATCCCCCCAAAATTATAATTATACAATAGACACGCTTGTTGAACTATGAATACAATAACTAATTTCTTAAGATCAGTTTACTAAATGTTAACCCTTGAAACTCAGACAATGCCCCAATATGAAAACTGTAGAACCGCCAAAAATATTCCAGATATTATGTTTTTGTAAACATTTCCAGAAGGATAAGAAAGGAGAATCATCCTGGCTGTACTGTAAAACTATGATACAGCAATATCCAACAAGCAGCTGCTGTTTAAACCACTCATTTGGGTTATTCAGGGGAAATGAGAATCAGCCAAGCCTTCCAGATTGGGTGAAACACATGGGACTTCAGTTCTCGAAGCAGTGAGATGTACATTGAACTAGTTATTCCAAATATATAAAAAACAAAAAAACAAAAAACAGGAATGACTATGCAGTTGAAAAAAATAAGGTATGTGTATAATTTCACCATAAAAAGAAAACAAACAAGAATGTAGATTATGTAGACAAAAATTTAATACAAAATTGATTTGTTTCAATATAAAAATCACTTAGGCATTGTATTTATAGCTTAAACATTGCAGGCTGTATAAAATGTTTTTACATTGAAAATTGATAAAGCATTCAAAAGCATACTTCTAATAATATTCAGACTTAAACATTCCTTAATAAGTTATTAGTTTACTATGATATTTCTTGTTTAAGAATATAGTATCAGTTCAATTTTTTGTCCCTTTATTTACTATGGTATTAATGTAAGATGATCCAGAAGTAAATATTTCATTCTATATAGCCGAATATATGCATACTTATAAACATCAATACAGTTTTGTATTGTTAATTGCAGTTTATGGTCATTTATTAAATATCTATTCATAATCATAAACCTGAAGAACCGTATTAATGGAAGACTATTAAGTTTAGATAATGCCGTTTTCTTCAGGAGCATTTTTAATGCTGTTTTGCTTATAGCACACATGATACGTCATTTCAGCCCATCTTTAGTAATGGAGTGATGCATATTTCAAAGGTCATTTAAGTAACACATTACATAGAATGTGATTTTCATTTACAATGGTCTTATTGCACCTCAGGTCTAATGCTCCTAGGTTCCAGCAGGCATAAAGAAATATCAGAATACATATATATATATATATATATATATATATATATAGATAGATATATATATATATATATATATATATATATATATATATATATATATATATAGATAGATATATATAGATAGATATATAGATAGATATAAATACTCAATGATTATTATTGTATTCTGATATTCCACTTACACAGTACATGTTGTTTTATTCTGGTCTCCCATGTTTAAAGGAAAGCACAATATATAATCAGATGGAAACCTTCAATGGACCAAAGCAAAAAAAAAAAATCACAGCACTGCAGATAAGTTATATAACCTAGTTGAAGCCTTCTTAGTTCAACAGCCTGTGCACAGCTCATTGAATTAACCACCTGCAGTAGCTGCAACCACACAGAAGTGTTGGTGATGAGTAGAATATAAAGAGACAGTGCACAAATAAGTCAGGGATTGATAAAGAGAGGAGAACCACAAAGGTGAGGATAAACATTTGTGCAAACAAGAACCAAAACAAAGTGTTCAAATTCATTTGACCAATCTCATTCTCCTTTTCCAGGCAGTTGCTCAAGTAGCTCTCCCAATGGAATAAACTTCTGGCAGCATCCAAGCTGATGTGTTATGTATATGTATATAAATACAGAAACATATTTGTTTTTAACATTTCATAAAACAGTAAATATTTCATTCTTTTTTTAAGTGAATGGTAAAATGATATGTTCTATAACACCTTTATCGTCTTTTCATCCTAAGGATTGAGTGTTATGGTTCCATCTTAATACATAATACAGCAGCCCTTTAAGGTTTCAGAAAGGGCATCACACTCAGTCGTGCCTGACTCGTGGAGCTTGTTCACTGCATTCAAGAAGCAACGTGTGCTGCTGCAGTACTTAAAAAAATACCATGTTTTTTTATCATGGCTCAAGAGATGCATTAAGAATCCTGGGTTGCCTTTTGCTAAAGATGGAAAATATTTTTATCCTGACTACTTGGTTAATGTTAAATCAGACAAATGCTAAGTTGTCAGGATCTTACAAACAAGCATGATCACTGTCTCAGACTTCAATGCGATGCAAATGAGTACCAGAAGACTGAAGAGAGACTGGCATAATCTACATTCATAATAGATCAATGATAGCCCAGGTGATTGCAAAGCTGGTCTCTTAACAAGGGGGTCTAATCCTGTTTGGAGATTTACACATTGCAAAAAAAAGGAATATGTTGGAAATATATTGTATAACTCACACAGCTATAGCATTGTGTGTCACATATATTAATAGACCTTAAATAAGGAACTTTAATGTAGGCTTATACCTGATCACTGATATAAGTGCTGAATGATAGGGGTTAAATTGATAGTGAAATTCCTATCAATACAACATATATGCTTAGGGCTTTTGTATACATTTTCTTCCTCACAGTGAAAACCTAATTATAGCCTTTAGTGATGATGGCTGTACAGAAGTTATCTAAATAAACCCATATATACAGTTTATATATGTATATCTATATTATATTTACTTATTTTAAAGCATCAGCTATGTCTAAGTCAACCAAAATGGCCGGGTCCATTTCAGATTACTTGGCTAATCAGTTATAGGAGGTAGATGTTCACTGCTTTGATCTTAATTGAATATGCAGTTATTTTCTATTAAATTGCGCAACATATAACTTAACATATAAAGAATCTCAAGACATATGAATTGAACATTTTGATTTAAGCAATGCTAATATATACTAACAGCGTATGTAAATCCCAACCCCCCACAAATATGCATACATATGCTTGTTGAATACTCTGTTACATCTGGCTATGGTCAGATGATTAATTTGACTGGTATTAGTTCCACTAAGCTCGATTGTGAAAGTTTAAATAGATTTTTTGTTTTGTTTGTTTAAAGCAGTTAATAGTTTATTACAACACTGTTAAAGCCAACAGAATATGGCAAGTCTATTAAAACAAATGTCAGTTTGAGTCTAAGCCAGCATGAGAGAGAAATCTAGAAAATTAGAAAATAGATTCTTCATGAAAATATTTGAATGCAGTCTGATATGTATAGTTGTAAGAGTGAAGTTTCATGTATCTTCTTTTCTGCTTCAGTCAAATGGGAACTAATAATTTGAGATTTGGGGCCAGATTAAATCAAAACTTTGACCCTCCCGCTAATAGCAAACTACAAACGTGTACGTCATAGTGGTTACATTTATGATTAGAAGAAAGTGGCATCTTACTAAAAATGAAGCTGCAACTGAGTACAGTCCTGTAGTCTTCTAATAGTGAGTGGGTCAAAGTTTTGATTTAATCCGGCCCTTGATCTATATCTATATAATTCATATTTACTGTAGTGTTTAGTAAGTAGTACCTTTGCCCAACACAAAAACCCTGCCAATTATATGCTGGAGTGGAGTTTGGAGCTTTTTTATTACTGAGCTAAGCTGGAATGAATGGTTATTGGTTATTTTGAACTGGTGCATATAAATGGATAAGAATGATTGGAGATTCAAAAAATATATTTTTATATATATACTTAAAAGAAATGTGAGAATGAAATGTTCAAAAAAGCTTTAGAAAACAGGTTCAGAAAAATGCATGGTTTCTGAAGCTAGCCTAAAAGTAGTTATTTGTATTGCTTTGCACTATTTGTACAAAATGTGAACTGTTATTTAAAAGAAAAAGGCTGAATCTGTATGCATTGTTTAAATTAACCTTAATAAAATCAGGCTTCACAGAATGCACTAGTAGAGATTACTCACCTGTGCAAAGTGAGAAAGCATCACAGTGCAAAGGAAAGTATGGATTCAAGGCCAATGGAGCTTTTAGCTGGTTCTGCTTTGCTGAAGAGTATGTAACACCCAAATAAATGCAGCCAACATGAATACTTTCTTAATGTTTCATTAAAGATGGAGGTGACAGACTACTGCCAGAAGCAGCTACCGTAAGCAGGCCACTGCAAATTCAAATATAACAGTCATGTGTAGATGGGTTTGTTGAAGAAAAAAAAATTATTGTATTCAAACATAAATAACTTATCTGTTTTTTGTTTTGAACTGCCTACAAATCTTTTAACATGTTTACATAAAGCAGAAGCAAATAGAGGAGATAAAATTGTAACAGGCAGGTGAAAGTAAAATGTGCTACATAATTCTTGTCATCAAAGGTCAATAATAATAATAATAATAATAATAATAATAATAATAATAATAATATGTCAAATTAGCTTATATGTATCAATAGCAGGTTTAATTATTTGTTTAAACTGTGTTATAAGTTAACATCTCTTTCGTGGTCTGAAAAACTGTTTTGTTTCCCAAGGGAAGGCAGATCAGAGTAAATGGTGCCAAATGAAAGCATGCCCTGCAAGCAAAATGAAGCACAAGAGCCAGGATCACAGAGGCCTGAGCAAAATGCAAATCACAGTTTCAAATGATTTTCATTCATAACCATTTTAGATAAGCGTGTGGTTCCTGTGTAATTATTTCCAGTCTCATGACAGGTTTATGTACTTGTAATAATAATGACATTTTTAAAAGCTTTCTGAAGTAACAACAGAAGCTGACAGTGGCATGGCTAGTGGTCCGTTCCATTCAATTTGAAAGAAAGACATTCTTGCATTTGAACTTCAACTGAAGAATAACGTAACAATGATTATTATGATATTGGACTATACTCACAGGGCACTCTGCTATTTTACATTTGTATGATTAAATCACTGAAGCATACAAATTAATTATATATTTTTGATGATGTGTATCTTTTTTGAGCTAATGATACATGAATGTGGGATGACATACAGTATATATGTAAAACCAGTACACAATGTTAAAAAGTAAAGTCTGAAAAAACTCACAGTATTCCTGCTAAAATGCAGTATAAATTCAAAACTATTAATCTGACAGTGATTAAACTAAAATATCTTAGCATTTTTTATGTATTTGATATTTTTCATATCTGTATGTAAATTTAACAAATTTCAGAATCACAGAAAATTATAAATAAAGTATGATTAAATTGGACATAATGTATGTTCTGTTCAAGACATTTTTGCTGTCTTCCTTTCTGTTTGTAAGTGATATACTCCTGGCAACAGAATTATGCTTTATTACCAGCCTAGCGAGGTGCAGATAAGTGCTGCAAATGGTCGAGATTTCAAAATAATATAAATGCATAAATAAAAAGAATAGCTCCCACATGAAACAGATTACATCAACAGATATATAACAATCACTGCAAATCAATGTCATTATACTGTGCAGTGAATGTGTCTATAAAGTATGTTATTTTGTAAGACATGACATTCCACATTATATTACTGGCCTACTGTTTTTCACTTTCAAAGGTTTTGCTTATTGCTTATTCAAGTAGGAATTTAAATATAAAAGACTATGTATTAGAAAATAATTAGAAAGTCATTTACAATTATTTTACATACACTTGGTATTGTTTTCTGTATGTTTCTGTTTGCTTATTTGTAAATTATACTTCATCAAATAATAAAAATAAATAAATTAAAGAATAAATAAAAATTCCCATAGGCTACATCTAAAAAGATTCCTTACACTA
The DNA here is from genome assembly GCF_036373705.1 of Amia ocellicauda. Classification (NCBI taxonomy): domain Eukaryota; kingdom Metazoa; phylum Chordata; class Actinopteri; order Amiiformes; family Amiidae; genus Amia; species Amia ocellicauda. Next base: position 41,371,587 of record NC_089850.1, on the reverse strand, counting down.
ATTAGAGGCATGCACACATACAAGATAGAGTCATGCTTTCATAGTCAATGTGGGGAGTATATTAACCGAGTTTGCTTATTGTAGTATTATAGTACATTGTCTATCATGCCTTCTTGTTATGAATGAAATATATATGGCATTTATTAGAAATGCAGTGAATAATAGATTTTTCAGTTAACCTACTCATATCTGCATGTAACTGCTTCCAGTAATATTAATGAGGTCAATATTAATTATTTAGATTTTCATATAAACTTATTGGGATATAGTTTAATTTGAATTATACATTTATATTTATAAGTATATAAAATATTATTTCCCTTCATAAATTAAATCTTAAAACCACACCATGACAGCTTCTGTTCCTGGGAACATTTATTTCTTCAAGAGCTCCAAAATCTTCTTGAAGATTTTTTGAGGGATAGAAAACTATATTATTATTGTTTATTTATTTTATTTAAGTTAATTGCTAAGTAAAGGTTTATTTTGAGCCATGAAGTTTAAATATCCTGTTGTATTCAAAATTATCAAAAGTAGATTTTTTAAATTAGTGGTCTTCTGACATTCTCTGTGGGCAGTGGCAATTTCCATTTCTGTCTGAAAACATCTCTATTGGAAAACACCAGGTGCAAGATCTCTTCTTATTTATAAACTTCTTCCTCATCATATTATTATCATATGTTATTTATTTGTTGATTTATTTATTTATCTTTATTTTAAGTTAAATTCAACCTTCAAACAATTAACCAACCACTTATATGTGCCTTGGTTTGTCTGGCTGAATTTCCTCCCCCACAATACCCTCCCAGACTCCCACTCAACACCCAGCAATGCCATTCCTTATTTATACATGTTCCTTGCTTTAGGACTTGTATTTTGAGAAGCAAAAAATCTCATCCATAGTTAATGATCTACATCCATTACACTGAACATGTTTTAGGAGCTCCTACCTTGATTGGATAAAAAACTCTGCCCCAGGTGTCATTCACAGGTTTTAAACATGCGCAATACCTTAATATGTGTCCTGGTAACTGTCATAACAGCATTTGGAAATCCCTTCATTATTTCCTCCAGGTGGACTATGGGTAAAGCAGTTTCAATGAGCAGAAATGCTCATCTGGGTAGAGTGTCATTAATATAGATTATCTGCTGATGCTTATCAACCAACGCCACACAAACGTTGATTCAGCTAAACGCTGTTATGCAACTGAAATGCATTACATACAATAAGGAATCCAAGATTACCTTGATTAACAATAACCTTTTCTAGAGAGGGACAAATATAGTCGCAGAAATGAAGAGAAAACATTTCAGTCATGCTTTGCTCACTTTCAGTCACAGAAACATCTATACTTGTACTTCAGCTTTTTGCGCATTTGTCAGTCACTTATAGAGGATATTTCTTTAATATTCTTGAAACTCTTTAACTTTCATTTCTGTCCCCAGTGGTAAACAGAATGAGTCTTTCTTCATCAGTCTCCTTCTTTTGGGAAGGTACAATTATATTTGTTTCTGTGATTCTCTCTTGTTGCGTCTCCTTAGATTATTAGCTATAAAACTAACCAATGGCTTCTGAAAAACGGTCTTCCAAGTTGAATGAAAGAGTGTCAAGGGAAAGCAGATCTGGCTAAAAAAATATTAAATAATCAACGTAAAGAAAAAAACTAAAATCTCTGGAATCCTGAAACTGAGGACATTATGTGGGGCAGTACAGAGATATATCATTGTGGCAATCAGAATGGTTATTTTTTAAATGTTTTTAGTCAAATAGTTAATCATCATATCAAACAATATTCTAAGCAGAAACACCAACAGAGAAACATGCACATTCTCACAAGAACATTTTAAAACGTAATAAATAAAATTATATAGACTTTTCTGATTAATTCATATTTTAGTGTTTGTGTGCAGCGGGGACGAAGGGTTCTCTACTCAGGGATGCTCCATTTTTGGGGAGTTTTAGGGTCATGAGTTCCTATCCTATTCTTTGTGATCCGATCAGCCCAATCACTTGTGACCCGTGTGTTGTGCTGCTTTCTGCTCCATGTTTGAGATACGATTCTTCAGATGGCCAAACCACACCCTCTCAAACATTGGTCACATGATCAGGGTTATCCCTGACTTCAATGCATTCAATCTCCTCCCTCTCTTTTCTCTTTGCACGTTTCTTTTTCTTATGTCTCTTTTTAGATGGAGGGAAAAACGTTAAAAAAACAGGTAATATGACAAAGCAGTGTAGTACTGTACAACCAGCGGTAAGAAGAGAGCATTTAAACAGCGTAAAGGTCAAGTTTGAAGGCACAAACACTAAGGGCATCAACCCAATGAGAAAACAACATGTATTTTGGAAAATGGCTGCCCCGTGCTCCTCTAATGAGATCTTTATGCACTGAGTTCGGGTATGCTCAGTGGCTAATACAAAAGTATATAGGTGGGGTGCACAGTGATCCATTGCAAAATTCAAGGTGTAAATAAGGCACAAAATAGATATGCTGTCCATGTCTACATTCCATAATGTCATTAAACCAAGAACACCCAGCTCTACAGATGTAACTGTTAGTATCAACCAAAAGTTGCCAAGAGGATGAATGACTAGGAAGAATGTCAGAATTAAAACAATCAAGACACTGAATCCAGAGGTCAGGATCGGTGAAATGACAGAGGAGCTGTAACGATCCATGAACACAAAGGTGGGGTTAAACACTATAAATTTGATGCTGTTGATGAGAGAAAGGGGCCTAAGCCTATCCAACAATTCCACGACTTCCTCTCTTGTTTTCTCCGTTGTTCTTGCCACCATGTACATTCTGGACGCAATTATATCAATGTCATCCCCGGTTTTGGAAAAAATAATGTCTTCCTTAAAGTGTTGAAATTCTGGCTTCCTTAAGAAGGAACTCTGGAGGACAGTTATGAAATCACTTTTGGTCGATGCACTGATGTTTACTACCTTTAGATACTGAAAGTAATGATCAATCCATGATATTTTATTGAACCCATGACCCAAGGTCTTCAGGTGGTCCTGAACAGTTGTATTCCAATAATCTATCGGCTCATAAATGTAGAATCCAATGACAGGACTGTAGTTGCTAAAGTATTTTTGCTGTGTGAGAGCATAGGATACGCTCGGTGAATCACTGGCTAGGAGGTTGACGATGTTTGACCCATCACTAATTTGTAAACATCCCATAAAAGAAAACGATGCATAAATTAGGTATAATATCACAACAAAAGGCTTGACGTAAGTGTTGGTAATCCATTCGGTGTAGTGTTCTCGTAGAAAGTGTTGAATGAAGTGATTTTGATAAGGGATGCTGTCATGGTGGGTGGAGAGGTCATGCCCGTCACGCATCATGGTCTTGAACCAGGTAGGCTGCCTCTCTAGATACTCTGCAGATGGTATCTTGCAGCAGAACACACTGTGGTATCGATTTTGCTCCAGCTGGCCGGCAAACACCAGACAGGAACCGTAGAATGAAAAGACGTAAAAGTAGTTCACAAGGATTGTAACACACATGTTCTGGCAGAATATTTTGACAGATTCAATATTGGTGAAGGGACTGGCCCCCATCCCAAATGTAATGATGTACAGGGAACTGGTCATAGTATAGCACACCATCACGTCAGCAAAGGCATCTGCTACCCTCTCTTTGAATGGCAGGTTTTCTCTTGTTCTTCTCCATCCGGCAAGAAGCTCAAATACACCTTTTGTTCCATGTCCTAAAAAGAAAAGAATATAGTCATATCTATATTAAGGGTTATATACAGTACAATGCTGCTTATCCATCCCACTGTGGATATGTACAAGTCAGATATGCAAATATCTATAAAAAAACAACATTTCTACATCCATGACTAGATTACTGTACAAAAACAACACTAACATTTTTATACAGTAAGGAATTATTTACTGTAAAACAAACAAATATAAAAGCAAACTAGATAAGTTATGAACAATCTTCCTAGTTTTCCATGGTTAAATTTGCATGTATTTCTTTATAAAAAAAATGAAAATCTGTGGTTTTCCATGATTAAATTATAACATAAATTATAACATAAATAAAGTATTCCTTACCAGAATATATTCAGACACAATATAGAGTTAAACAAAATGGTTTTAAATCAAACGTTAACCATTTAATCAAGGTTGGAGTCCATAGAGAACCATCATTCTCATATATATATATATTTTTTAAATCAATGTCATTTTAATATTTCAGCAAAACAGTAAAAATTGTTATTTGTAGAAAAAAACATGCCACTTGGTATTTATAGTTTATCCTTACTTTAGTCGTCATCATTGTCAACTTTTTGGTTGAACTCGGTTTTGTCTTTTAGATGTTAATTGGTGAGGGCAGTATATCACAGTCAGATGGTAGAAGCTCAACTCTACTTCATAAATACTTGTTTTTTGTACTGGCAACTTTGCTTTTACACTATGCCTTCAGCCAAAAGAAGTTGCGCCATGATGGCAAGGAAAAATGAAATGTGCAGTGTAAGTACTAAAATACATTTGAAAATGCATGGAAAGTAAAAGCAATTTTCATAATTGTATCTACAATAATACATCCCTATTATTTTCTAGACATGTTCCTGGCCCACCACTACACAGCTCAGACTATTGAATGCTTCAATAAATGCTATGACTACAGCACTTCGTGTAGCCACTCAGGCCACGCTTTATTAAAGTGAGTTTTTCTTGTTGGAAGAGGCCTGATTCTTCCTCTCAAGTGCATAATAAATTCCCAGTTGCACTTCTTAGAAAACAATAATTAACTGTATAACCTTACATAAATTTAAAGAGTAAACTGAATTGATTTCCTGGCTTTTAGCTATATTAGACAGCCTTCTAAGTGTAGTTTCAATGAGTTAGTGTTTTATAATTCAGCTGGTGGGGGGGAGGGATAAAACAAAATGTACCCCAGAAATTGCTTTACTTAACTGAATGCATTATTTGTATTTTGCTGCAACATAAGAACACATTAGAAAAAAATGTGCCTTTCTAAATATAGTTCACTACATTTCGATCATTCAAGTGTTCATAACAGAATCTAGACAGACCCACCTCCTGAATGCCTGAAGGCATCCAGCACATTTTCATCAGTTTCTCTATGTAAAAAAATAACAGTTCAAAACCAAGGGATGCGTAGAACAGTTTACTTTTCACTTATGTGACGTGGTACTAGTTCTGTTTTTTTATGAAAAGGTTTTGTTTAACTTGGTCAGTTATGTTTAGTATTTTAAACTCCTCAATTGAATCTGCTCAGTCTCCTTTATTTCAGGTTAAAATATATGTTCGGAAGTAAATTACATTTAGAAGGGAAAAAATCATGCAAGCATGACAAGAAACTAAAATTTTAGTTAAAAAGTGATCACTATCTTTTATTGAAAATATTTCTTTTGATTATGGTTTTATCTTAATTAAATTAAGATTAAAGAATGAGGATGTTAAAGAGAAATGCTCTTCTCAGTATACCCTCCTATTTCATCCTCAGTAAAATTCTTATTTCATCCACGCTTCTTCATGCTTTGAAACTCCTGTTCAAACAGGCTCTCTTCTATTAGAGTTTTCTGTGCAACTCTTATAATCACAGTCATGAATAATTCAACAAGAATGAGGAAAACTATGTTTTTCTCAAAAAGCTGTTCTACAACCATTGAAACATTTATGACATTGATTGCTTCTGATTTGTGATTGAAAATGTTAGAGCTTTAGTAAAAAAATATTCAGCTAGTTACAGATCTAGTGATACAAGGCTGAGTCTTTACATGCATGCAGTCTGCAGATCATACACCGTGATTCCCGTGTGACTTCTGCTATCTTAAAAGGTGCTACAGGTCATATTTGACAGAAATTCTCACTTTAGAAATGTCAGATGCTACGTTCTTACCCTACCTGCTCTAGACAAAATGCATTAACAACTATCACTGCTAGCTCATAAATTGGGTTCCATCTTACATCCCCAGGTCATGAAGTTCCAGGAGGAATGTCTGTCAAGAATTTCACAGCTGGGGTGAAGGGTATAGGTTTGTGCCTTAAATGACTGGTTTTATATATTTGCTAACCCCAAAGAGGGCTGGAATTGGTCTTTACATCTATTCATGTCACATTTAATATTTCTATGATGCCATACAATATGCCATTATGTCTGCTTAAAGTCATAACTACCCGTATTTAGACAGTGATTGCATCACTATCAGATTTTGCAAGGAATATACAAAATTCAACTTGTGTGTGGCATTAAAACATTTTGACAGTGTTATATAAATACCTAATAATAATAATATACATAAAACCATTTAAACTACAATAAATAAAAATATATTGTAGGTTAATAATAATAATAAAAAAAACAGCCAATAATGCTTAAACTTTCAATTTAATACAGATCTATATGCTTTCTGGTCTTCATATTGCATGTTGCAAAGCATATTGTCAGTATTTTATATGGTATTTGATTTAAAAATACATAATTTTCTCTGTGATAGAAATAAGAAATAGTATACATCAAATGCTTGGAGACAAGTGAAACTGCCAAGACCCCTGCTTTATTAGAATATACTGCAGATTGCTTTTTATGCTAACGAGCTTTTTTTGTAGAAGCAATTGTGTAGTCTGTAAAACCACCATTAACATACAGACCATAGAAAGACCAATTAAACTCAAGTTAGAGCATTTTGTGTGCTCTTATTATAATACTTAGTCTTCCCACACACAATGCATTTCTCCAAGACACACTTTGGATTAGGCATATCTGTAAATATTACAATACATATACAACATTCCTATTTCTCAAAGTAAAACATCCTCTTAGCTCTCTTTGGTTACGGAGGAAGAGGGAAAAAGAAAATTAAAAGATATATAAAATAAAATATAATAATAACATACAATGGAAAGAATAGCAAGTATACATGGAACTGTATTTTTGGTCAGTGTTCATTTGGATTGGGCTTTGAGTGAAATATAGTTAAAAAATGATATTTTTAACATGCTAGTCCCCGTCATAAACATAATGATAATTGGCAAGGTTTTATTTTTGTGACGTGAAGTGTAACTGCTATTGATATAATAACATTTGTTAACCTAATCAAGCCAAGCTTAAATTTATAATTTAAGAATAATCAGGGATATCTGAATGTCTGGACTATGAAATAAAAGGTCAGTAGGGTTGCCCTTTACAGTATCATCTACTTTGCACCCAATCAGGAAAACAGGGTAAGTATATTATGTGAACTTAATAGTTGTTACCGAGTCAACAATAAACTGTTAAATACGGCTGCATGGAAGTCAGAGGTGCAGAGGCAGAAACACGCCATTTGCTTGACATGAGGCATAAATCTTCAAACTGGATGAGAAATGGTCTTGAAGATTTTGTATTTAGATACTTGTTTCTTTCTAAAAAATACAGAGAGTTAGCTGATTTCCATGTAAATGATTTGGTATTAGTGAACAGTGACCTAATGTGTACAATTCATGGAGTAGATTTATCACAAACAGTCTGCTGAGACATGTGACATACTTTAACAAGTCGTCTTCAACTAAAACTTTGCACAAGAGTCTCTGGAGGTGCTCACAGAAAAGGATAGGTTGTTCTTTTATTACAGAGCGGCTTCTAGACAGGTGCAATGGGAGACAGTGCTTAGGAGTGCAGTTTGTCATACGTCTCTGTGGATCATTTCTGGCAGAGCACTCTGTGAAAAACCCATACCGGCTGGCAATAAAGCTTCGGCATCCCTCTGCCTGTAACAGCCATGAATCATTTACAAATTTGCTGTTATAAAATTTCAGTGGTGCAGAGGATGAAAACATTTGTGTGTGTGTTGCAATCATGCATCTGGCCAATGGCAAAAGCAAGGGGAACAGCTATTTGAAATAAAATGCTAAAATATTAAAATAATCCTGAAATTGCAGTATCCTATTTGCATCACATATTTTTAAAGGTAATGTGTTACTTACGTACTACTGTGGCAACTCCTTCATATTGTGATTTGAAAAGAGTAACGTTCAAAAGTTAATCAAAATTGCAAACTCATTTACAATCTAATATAATATCTTAATCTCTTAATACCACATAGAAACACTGCCTGAAGTTTGCATTAGGAACCTTGTGGGAAATCAAATTAATGTTTCACTGTGCATTTAAAAGACATGGACATAAGATTATATAAAAAATAAAGTATTTTCATGTACTATGTGCAATACTATAATTTAAATATTGGGCAGGATTAAATCAAAAATGCTCACAGAAGCATTTGTGGCATGTCTGTGAATTGAAATCTCACTGCTAAACTATCGTGGTTTTAAATCTGACCTGATTTGCGCCACAAAACGACCTTCTCACAGCCACAACTACAAAACTACACAACTGTACTAAGTCGCACTTTCATGTTTAGTTAGATGTTACTCTCTTCTAATTTTTAATGTAAATCCCATGATATCCAGTTGCTTAGTTTGCTATTAGCAGCTGGTTAAAGTTATAGTTAATCCCGCCCAACAATACAGTGGGAGTGGTTACATTTTCGCTGTATTAAATCAAGAAAATATCCCTGAAAATGCTCTCGCAGCTCCTCTAGTTGTCTAAAGCCTCTCGCGGTTAAGGTAAAGTGGAAAGAAAGCCCGTCTGGCACAGGTTTGCGCAGGCGCAGCTCCAGGTTTATTCACAGCCTCCGCGGCTCTGTGTTCAGTGGAAATAACTGCTCATTGCTACAGTAAGTACAATACAGGTGTACAGGGCGGGGAGCAAATTACATGTTGCACCCAACATCCATACAAACGAAATGTTGCCTATTGTTCGTGCACAGAGAGAAAATTAGTTGTTCTCTTTCAAATCGAAAGACAGCCATTACCTAATGGGAAGAGCCTTCTTACCTGCCAATCATTGAAAGTATGTACCAAAGCTGCCCAATAGGGGCCGTGCTCTCAGGAGAGACCCGCCCCGGGCATCAGTGAAAAGTCTCCTCCTGACTGCAGCTCCCTGACATTTCTTCTTTCACCTGCCTATGAATGTGCTGACGGTTTCGCTTGTGATCCTAAAGCTTGAGAAGCACGCTCCCCGGTTCCTCATCAGATTATATCCTTTGATTATTATTCGCTCTTCGGAGCTCAGACTACGGTCTTTTTGTGTATTACTATTATTATTATTACGTTTTCAGCTTCTCTTGGAGGTAAGTGTGCAGTAGGAGTCTCACTCAGAACCGGCTTCGGTCCCTCCTCTGAGATCTACTACACGATTTGACCTTTCTGTACCATTTTTATTTCTTGCAGATTCGAGTGGCGTAGGAGAGGGTAGAGAAGTAGTCTACTCCATGGAGCAGCCTCCCCGTGGTTGTACTGCCCACTCTATCCTGGGATCTGGACCTCTGTCAGCAGATTTTAACCCGCTTGACATGCCGAAAACAGCTCTCGGCACACTGAGCTCGTCGATCCCTTGACCGTGTCGACATCGAACAACCCCACCGATCCCTCGACCCTGCTGCTTGACATCGATCAACCTCATCGATCTCTCGACCCTGCTCTCGACATCGATCAACCCCACCGATCTCTCGACCCTGCTGTCGACATCGATCAACCCCACCGATCTCTCGACCCTGCTGTCGACATTGATCAAGATTCTCTCATCCTCTGTCGGTGGATTTTAAACCGCTCGATACGTCCAGAGTAACGCTCGACGAACACCTTGTCGACAACGAACTGTCGATCCCTCGATTCCCTTGTCGATATAGACTACCCTGTCGATCCCTCGACCCTTCTGTTGATATCGACCGTAGAATTCCTCCCTGTGTCCATCCCGTGTCGACCTCGACCAAACTCATCAACCTTCGTGTCCCGTCTACCTCTCGACAACACGACATGCTCTCAACCTCTGGACACCCGCGTCGACCTCTCGGACCTCGACGTCGACAACCTCGACTTAAACATCGAGGGGGGCAGTATCAGAGCTGATGAGTTTGGCGAAGCCCATCTGCCAGAAGAGCGGTCGACCTATTTAGAGAGTCTGAATGAAGGAGACACAAACACGGATCTGTTAACCGGGATGAAGCCAAGGAGGGCTTTCCACCGTTGTTCCGGGTGCCAGGGCAAGCTGCCCTCGAATGATGGACACAACTCTTGCGTGCGCTGTCTGGGCGAGGAGCATATCAGATCCTCCATCCTTACAGAGGAGACCGAGGTGGTGAGTTCCGTGTCGGAACATTTTCAAGGGCCGAGTTTGGAATTTAAAGCCCTGATGAGACGTGCGGCTATGGCAGTGGACATTCCCTGGTACCCCCAGGAAGAGGTTTTGAAAAACCAGTTTATGAGGGAGAAGACCGCTAAGCCTGCGGAGACCCTTCCCCTCCTTGATGATTACATGGACATTGTACAATCCACGTGGAGCCAGCCGGCATCTGCTCCTACGACTTCTAGGCAGGCGGATGCCATGTACGCAATGGCGGGGGCAGAGGCGAAAGGACTGGGATCTTTTCCTCCGATAGGAGACTCGGTGTCCAGGCTGGTTCAGGCGAATGCTATATTGGGCAAAGAACCGATTTGCCCTAATAAACAATGCAGAACAGCGGACGCTATGCTGAAGAAAGCGTATTCTGCGGAAACTTCAGCGGTCCGGGCCAATAACGCACAGGCTATCTTGATCCTGGTTCCGGTCTATGACGGATGTAGAGGAGATGGAGCTAGTCAGCTAGAAGGGGTGAAAATCCCTTGCAGCTATGATTGCAGCCAGATATCTGTGGCCGATGCAGGCGAAGCTCCAGGACAAGGAGAAGTCCGTCCTCCTTGATGTTCCCATCACCCCAGGTCAGATGTTTGGGAGATGGTGGAACTCTATCGAGCGGTCGGCGAAGGCAAAGGAGACAGCGTCCAAGTTCAATGTACTGCCGTTTGGCCTCTCACTGGCTCCCCACACCTTTTCAAAGTGCATGGACGCAGCCTTGGCCCCCCTCAGGACAAAGGGGATAAGGATCCTGAACTACCTGGACAATTGGCTAGTGTGCACAGACTCCAGGCTTCAGGCGGAGGAACACACAGCGGAGGTCATACGTCATGCACTGCACTGGGTCTCACAGTTCACACAGAGAAAAGCTCCCTAAATCCCGGACAGACAGTGGGCTTCTTGGGAATGCAGCCAGACTCTCAAAAAGTGCTTGCCTACTTGTCCAGAGACAGACTCGAGTCATTGGAGAAATGCCTGGCGTCATTCAGAAGGGCATTGATACTCCTGGTCAATTTTCAAACACTGTTGGGGCTGATGGCGGCCGCATCGATTATTCTCCCCTTGAGCCTGCTGTGCATGCACCCTCTGCAACGCTGGGTAAACGCCCACAAGCTACACCCAGCGAGACACAAACACCGCCCACTGACTGTGACCGCAGCATGCTGGCAGGCACTGTCCTGGTGGAGAAACCGCAACAATCTGCACCTCGGCTCCCCCCTCGGATGCCCGCACAGACGGGAAGTCATCACCACAGACGCCTCCGGAACAGACTGAGGCGCCGTCTGGAATGGGAGGGGAGTCCAAGGAGTGTGGAGCGGCCGCCGGTCAGCTGCACACATCAATTGTACAGGAGCTATAAGCGGTGAGACTGGCGCTGCACCACTTTCGCCATGGTCTGGCAGGCAGACACGTCCTAGTTCGGACAGACAACACGTCAGTGGTGGGTTATATCAACCACCAGATTATTAATGTGCAGACTTCTCCTGTGGGCGCAAGACAATCTCCACTACATACGGGCAATACACCTGCCGGGCGTGTCCAATACAGCGGCGGACATTCTCTCCAGGGGAGGTCCGGACAGCTCGGAGTTGAGACTGAATCCTCAGGTGGTGGAACAGATCTGGAAGAGGCTGGGATGAGCTTGGGTCGACCTCATTGCTACACAGGCAACGACCCACTGTCCTCTGTGGTTCTCCCTGAAGATGGGAGGCGGCCCGCTGGGCGTGGACGCTGTTGCTCACCCGTGGCTGCAGGAACTGCTGTATGCCTTCCCCCCACTGCAACTTCTTCCGCTGACACTGGAAAGGATTCGCCAGGACGGAGCTCGAGTTCTCCTGATCGTCCCCTGGTGGCCGAGACAATTGTGGTTCACAATGCTGGCACAGATGATCAGCGCGGACTCGTGGCAGCTCCCGCTTTGACGGGACTTACTGACTCAAGCAGAGGGACTATTGTGGCACACCAACCCAGCACAGCTGCAGTTGTGGGTCTGGCCCCTGAAAGGCATCGCCTGATGTATCTGGGGCTGCCTGTGAATGTTGTGAAAACACTGCAATCGGCCAGGGCCCCCTCCACCAGGGCCCAGTATACTTACAAGTGGTCAGTTTTTCAGAACTAGTGTATAGAGAGACGTGTGGATCCCGTGTCGTGCCCCATATCAACAATCCTATGCTTCCTGCAACAGCTGCTTGAAGACAGAAAATCTGCATCCACGTTGAAAGTTTATCTGGCTGCTATCTCGGCATGTCATGATAAAATTGACAGTGTCTCACCAGGAGCCCATTTCCTGGCGATCCAGTTTCTGAAAGGTGCGAGACGCTTGAGACCACTGATAAAGGACACAATTCGAGCCTGGGACTTGGAATTAGTGTTGAAAGGACTGAGCAGTGTTCCCTTTGAGCCCATCTCCACAACGGAGCTCCGCTTCCTCTCGCTCTAGGTAGCTTTTCTTGTAGCGATAACGTCGGCAAGGAGAATTTGTGAAATTCACAGCTTGTCTGTGGATAAAGCCTGTCTGATCTTCTTGGGAAGCAGCAACAGAGTCACTCTCAGGATGAACTCAGCCTTCCTGCCCAAGGTCGTGTTGGTACATCGGATGAGGACCACAGACTACACAAACTTTGCCCTGTCCGGGCTTTGAGGTGCTATATGCGGAGGACTGCGCAGAGCCGCAGATCTGACCAGCTGTTTGTCTGCTAGGTAGAGGGAGGGCGGTTTCAAAACAGTGACTGGCGCACTGGGTGGCTCACATATGAGACTGCTAATGTCTCCATGCCTGAACACATCTCAGCGCACTCAACGAGGGGACAAGCCACGTTGTGGGCTCTTTTTCACGGCGCCACACTGCAAGAACTGCGCAATGCTGTGACCTGGTCCGGGCAACAGACCTTCACAAGGTTCTACTGCCTCAACGTGGCGGATCGGCTGCGCCCAGGCTTGGGCTCCCAGGTACTTCAAACTGCTAGCCCTCAGGCGCTGTGAGGCTCTGCTATCCTTGTCATTGTTTGTTTAGGCTTAGTCATGTGTCTGAACTCGCGACAGCTCTGGTACAGTCTTCCCATTAGTTAATGGCTGTCTTTCGATTTGAAAGGGAACAATAGGTTATTATCATAACCCCGGTTCCCTGAAAAAGAAAGAGAGCCATTACCCTTCAGGGGTCGCTCGGCCAGACGACCTTCCTGATGAAAAAATGGCTGGGAGCTGCAGTCAGGAGGAGACTTTTCACAGACGCCGGGGGCGGGTCTCTCCTGAAAGCAGGGCCCCTATTGGGCAGCTTTGGTACATACTTTCAATGATTGGCAGCTAAGAAGGCTCTTCCCATTAGGTAATGGCTGTCTTTCTTTTTCAGGGAACCGGGGTTATGATAATAACCTATCGTTACTGAATGTCATTTTATATAATATTTTGTTCAGCAATGTGTCAGTGCTTCGATTATGTTTTTTACGTATTTTATAATGGCTAGCAGACAAAATGTTGGTTTGAGCTGTGAAGTGCACAGTCCTCTCCATATAACACGTGAAGGCCCAAACCAGACATAATGTGTGAAGTCTGCAGACCTCATTCGACATACGGAGGGGGTGGGGGGGGGGTGTAATGACTCCAGGACGATAGGTCAGTTGATGTGAAAAGCCGACACAACCTACGGTAGGAAGGCTGGCTTTGTCCTCACTGTGACCCTGTCGTTGCTTCCAGAGACAGACAGGCTTTATCCACAAACAAGGCATGAATCACTAAGTCTCCTTGCTGAAGTTATTGCTAAAAGGAAGGAAACTCTAGCAAGAGAAAGCAGAGCTCAGTTGTGGAAACACTAAGCCCCTGAAAGACCAGCTCCAAGTCCCAGACTGGAATTGTTACCTTCAATGACAGTCTCAGCCGCCTAACTCCCGTCAGGGATAGTGTTGCCAGGATTGGCTCCTGCGGAGACAGTGTCAAACTTATCATGATATGCTGTGATAGCAGCCAGATAAACCTTCAGAGTGGATGCAGATTTCCCTTCCTCCAGCAGCTGCTGCAGGAAGCACAGCATAGTCGTCATGGGGCATGACACTGGATTCACGTTTCTGGCTAGGCACCAGTTCTGGAAGGCTGACCACTTTAAAACATATCAGGCAATCAGGCGGAAGTGTCGGTGGAGGGAAGCAATTCCCAAGGCCATGGGTGGGCAAGGCGTCCACACCAGGGGACAACCCCCCGGGATTCAGCACAGGGGCACTGAGTCATTGCCTGAATAGCAAGAGGTTGACTCGAGCTCATCCCAGCGTCTCACAGATCTACTCTACCACTTGGGAACTCAATCTCCATTCCAAGCTCCCAGAAAGAGGTCCAAAGCTCTGTTGAACACACCTAGCAGGTGTATTGCCCTGATCAATTGGAGATTGTCTCAGGCCCACAGAAGAAGTTTGCACACCACACAATGTAGTCCAGGTGAGTGCATGCCCCTCTGGTGGTTGATTTAAGCCACCACTGTTGTGTTGTCTGACCAAACTAAGACATGCTTGTACGACAGGACGTGCTGGCTTGCAGCTCCTGTGCATTAATGTGGGAGGGTGATCAGAGACCAATCCACATCCTTATACCCCAATCTCATTCCAGACTGTGCCCCAGCTGTAGTTGGGGGCGTCTGTCATGACGACTCTCCTCCGGTTAGGGCAGCCAATGGGAGATACGAAGTGTAAATTGCTATTATTCTGTCACCGATCCAGTGCCCTCCTGCACGCTGGAGTCATGGTCAGTCGGCAGTGTCTGTGTCTTGCTGGGTGCAGCTCGTAAGCGTTTTCCCAGCGATGTAGCGGACGCATTGTCCTGAGTCTGAGGGCAAGGATTTTCAAGTAGGCTGCTAACAGTCTCAACAGCTTTTGAAAGTAATTAGCCGGAGAGTCTAGCCTCTGCTGCATTGCATGAGGCAAGACTTCAGTGACTCGATCCTGTCTCTGACAGGAGGACAAGTATCGCTATGGAGTTGAACCGCATTCCCAAGAACACCACCAAATGCGTGGGTTTGAGAGAGCTCTGCTCTGTGTGAACTGAAAACCAGTGTAGTCACATGTTGCATGACCTCTGTCATGTGTTCCTCCGCCTGTATCCTGGAGTCTGTGCAACTGGCTAGTCATCCAGGTTGTTCTGATCCCCCTTGACCTGAGAGGGCCAGGACTGCGTCCAAGCGTCCATGCAGGGCACCAGTGAGAGGCCGAACTGCAACACACAGAATTCACTTGGTTCTGAAAGGTGAAGCGTAGATATGTCCTGTGCGTTGGGAGGATGGGGACATGGAAGTAGGTGTCCCTGAGATCTATCGACATCAACCAGTGGCCCAGTCAGAGTGACTGGAGTATACACTGGGCAGTCAACATGCGGAAGTTTCTTTTCTCAGAACATGTTGAGACCCCTCTGATCGAGAATGGGTCTTAAGCCTCCGTCCTTCTTTGGCACTAGTAAGTACCGTGAGTAGAAACCGTCTCATGAGTTCTCTCGGTCCACCTGTCATACACCTAATTTCGCTTGCACTACTGCAATCTCCTGAGCCAGAGTTCTGGGCTTCCGACAGTAGTGGTCAGCACTCCTCTGAGGAGGCGAGGGCCAGAGTGGAAATGGAGGGTGTATCTGTGGCTCACTGTCTTTCGTCATTGGGGACATTCTCCTTGTGGTATAGCCAGGGGGGGTTGCAGGGCTAGCTTCTCCCCTTAGGCTTCCAGCTGAAAAGTCTATTTTTACCCTTGGCCTTCGGCTGGCCTCTGGTATGCTGGTAACTTGGCTGCGCGCTGCCGGCCTGCGGCTGCGGGGATTTATTTAATTTTTTTACACCCACTATATCCCCTGAGGGTAGGGCCAGTCTTCTCGGCTGTTGAAGGTCGACGTACTCCTCCTAGGGGGAGACCAGCGTATATGTCATGAGGGAGTGCATCTGAGGGAGAAGTACAGAACATGAGTGCCTGCTCGCCGGCGATCTCCATCTTGGGGAGAGACTCTCCGGGGATCGCCTGCATAGAGGGAGGGTGAAGCCAATTGCTCTCTAGCTGGGACGTTGATAGCCCAAAAAGGAGCTAAAATCCTGAGGCTGGATTTCTTCTTCCAGCTCCTCACAACAGATCCTGGGTCTGTATGCAGGTTCATATCCACTTCCGGGATGTAGTTGATATCGATGTGTCAATGTCGAGAATGGAGCTTTCGATGTGAGGTAGTGAGGGAGGCACAAGATCGAGTCTCCTGAGAGATACTCTCCCTCCCTGAATAGCTCAATGGGGAGGAGGTGAGATCCATGGATCAAGTCTCAGCCAAGACACTCTCCTCTCCCAGTGTCGACTTTGATATAGGATAAAGGAGGCGTGATTCGAAGATCGAGTCTCAGTGAGACACTCTCCAGTGTATCCTGATATGTCGACGTTGATGGATCTCGAGGTCAATATTGATGTGTCGACGTGGATGTGTCGATGTCGATGGATCTCGAGGTCGATGTGTTGATGTCGATGGATCTCGAGGTCGATATTGATGTGTTGACGTCGATGGATTTCGAAGTCGTCCATGTCGAGTGCAGGGATCTGCAGTGTCTGTCCCGCAATGGGAACTGCTCAGCCGAGCGACACTCTTCTGTGGAGAACAGCAGCCGCTGAGCTCCAACACACACTCAAGAATATCTGAAAGATGGTACAAAGAGGTCATTACACAGTAGAGGAGCCAAATCCAGCTTTATGTGTGAGAAAAACTACTGCACAAAAGTAGTAGAGGATACGCACAGCATGAACAAAACTAAAAGCATGTATCACTGGCAAGGTGAAAGGAGAAATGGCAGGTACTGTGAGGAGGAGACACTTCACAGGCATGGGGGCGGAACTCCTCCTCCTCCCTCCTCCCTAATTGGACAGCTTTGGTACATGTTTTCACATGATTGGCAGGTCAGAAGGCTCTTCCCATTCGGTAATGCTTGTCTTTTGACTTGAAAGGGAAACCAGCTAACACACAATGTTGCTACAATGTTGTAGCAACATAATTCAACATTGTGGCAACGTTGTGTGTTAGCTGGGAAGTGGACACTGAATACAATATTTACATTGATCTGTTATTCACCCAACCATTGATCCACCCGCTAATAGATAATGCCTAGGTAAGGGCGTCTGCCAATAATAATAATAATAATAATAATAATAATAATAATAATAATAATAATAATAATAATAACTACACAGTTTTCATCAATGGCGGCTTCAGGTTTTATTTTATATTTGTTTCTTCTACTCATATTTGTAACCGCCACGAAGTATAGGCTTGTAGTTTTGTGTCAGCAAAACACGTCTCCTCCCCATTCACAGGTCCTCATATTTTAGATTTAATTCAGAGGAACTGAGCTGCAAGATTCCCTCCTGCAACTCTTCCGCAACTTTTCACATTCGCACTTTGCAACATTTTTTATTTAATCCTGCTCATTATCTTTGGAGCATGTGGATTCAATGATCATGCCATTACCTCATTTAAGTGCATGCGGTAGAAGTGAAGTATTACATACCTTAATTAGATACAGTTTTGTTTTTTAATTATGTGCTTTAATTTTTTTCTCGCCTACACTAAGTATTCAATTTACTAATCAAACTGTATTCCTGAAATTTGAAGGTGTTTATTTGCATTGTGTTGTGAAAGACATTTGTTCCCCTATGTGTAGCCCCAATTTTAAGACTTGCCTGTTGGAACCACTCATGCAGCGAGACAGCTACCCCTCACTAAGCACTTTACACACATTCACAGTGTCTTTGTCTAAATATAATATGGCAGTTCTATACAGATCATTAAAATATTAACTAGTTTTTAGACTTGAATAAGATACATATCCTTCCTTCAGGCAATATAACAATATTCAAAGGCACCAATATATTTTGTAGATAAAAACAGGATCTAGATCATTCTAGTCGATCTCCTTTGCAAGCATGTCATCCGGAAATGTATGTACTGTGCTTCTGAACTGTACCTGGTATAAAAAAATGATAGATTGTGAAGCACATACCTTCACTACAATTATATATTTCTAGTACCATTCTTTAGCATTAATTAAGAATACGTAATGAGTAAGTGGGTCAGGCCTTGAAGATGGCATCATTTTTGTATATATATATTCCATTCCGCTGATTTTCCTGAGCTTCAGATAACAATCTGACACTTGTAATTGGACCTGTTCAGTTGTGACATTGACTTTACTCTGCAAACCTGACAGCCTGAGCTGAACAGACTGAATAATAATTTATTGGTAGGACTTTCTCTGCAAACATTTATCTGGATACACAGCCTCACTCTCTTACAACTTTAAGATCACGTAATCTGAATGTATGTTATGGTGGCTGTCAAGTGAAGAGAATTAGCTTCAAGGCTGTTCACAGGTGAGAAGTTGTGACTCACATTTTAACAAAATATTTTTCATTAATTACCCTTTGCATTGCGTTGATCTATGGTTTGGGTTATGAACTTGTTCAGGGTAAATGTAAGAATACTTAAATTTACTTAAATGTACCAAGGTTTACAGCAGAGACTCTGAACCCCACAACCACAAATACCAATTTAATATTCTAAGAATTGTTTCACTTGCTTCCTTTCCATTACCCAGATTTAATAGTTCTACACTGATACAGGCTGGTGTTTTGTTTAAATACTGATCCTCAAACTGGTTTATTGAAATGTTGATGTTATCACTATCTGCACTTGCATGTCTATCATTTACTAAGCTGACATGCATAACATATTCTGTACAAAATGTGCTGCAATATCTCTCGAAGAGAAATGTACATATTTACATACAATCAGAGCATAGACAAAAAAATGTACAGGTCCAATCAGAAGCTTGCATATATGGGGTTAATTATGCACCATCCTTCTGTATGTGAAAAGTAAAGGCTTCCCTTCTCATAGTCAAGGTGAGGACAGAGGAAGAGGTCACAAATTTAAGGCAAGCCTGTGATTGGCTGCATGAGTGCCCAGTGATAACAAACCATCTACAGTAAATGGTGAAACAAACTGCACTGCCTGCAATCATGACTTCCACCAGTACAACAGTGTACACAGAAACAATACAATCTGGTTTTCACAAATCATCCTGCATTTAAATAGGCAATGCTGGTAGAAACTAAGACCTATGCCATAATACTATTATCTAAATCTGGGACCTGCCTTTGTATTTCATAAAAGACAAGTAAGGTTTACTGCTATAAACTAGATAGTAAATTATTTATTAGATCATTTATTTAGGAACAATACACTCACCTTCAAAACAAAACAAAAAAATAAAAATAAAATGTTTTTTCATTTAGAGGAATATATTACTCCTACACAGAGCAGTTTGATCCAAAAAGCAAGCAAATAAGAGTTAAGGAAACAGTGACCTTAATGTTTGAATAAATCAATCAAAGGAAGTATTCGGAGGAAGGAAACACTTTATGCAGGACATAACATAAACACATGATGTGGTTTAAATAACCTTTAGCAGAAGAAAAACACAAACAGCAGGTGTCAAAACAAATTATGTCTAAAGGAGAGATGGAAAAATGTATGAAAATCAATCAATCTTTTTGTAGTATAGTGCAGAGTTGCCACAGAGTGCTTTACACACTGAAATCAACATAAGCTTGTGTTCTTAAGTAAAGTAAACAACAAAATTTGGGTAAAACAAATACACAATTTCTTTTGTTTCTGTTGCAGTGTTAGAACGGCATAAGATCTGATGAAGCAGAACTAAAGAGTCTAACAGGTAATAATGTTCTAATTGTGGTAGAGGATAAGAAATTGGTTTATCTGTAGAAAAATAAAGAGTAGGCTACTGAGAGTGTGTGAAGCCTCTAGCTGGGGTGAAGCAATTTGTGGAATAACATGAATCTGCTCCTGGTGTGTATGAATAGTTTGTTAACTTGTTAGATATGCACAAATAGTGTTAGTGACAAATAGTGTAGGAGGACCGAAGGCAAGAAGGCTTAGAAACTCAAACCAAATTATTGCTCAAGAATTAAAAACATATTTGAAAACTGGGACCTAACAATCTAACCAAAGCTGACTCTCTTGTTTAATTCAAGAATCCACTTCACTCAATTCTGGGATACATTAGATACTAGGCATTATACAAGTCAAATGAGCCAAATGCCCTTCCTTCATTTCATATCCTTTATTTTTATTTTTTTTGGTACTCACTATGGAATTCCATATTAAAGAAAAATCACCATCATTTGTTATTATTTCCCCCTAAAGAACGTGCTGGCATTAGAGTCAAATGTAACTAAATTTAGCCTTGGCAGAAGCAGATCTGTCAAGTCAAAGCTCATATCCTGCTGATTGTTAAATTAAAGATGGATTGTGTTTATATCACAGCATTCATCCCACCTTTAAAGTAACTTTCTGTTTAATCAATAATAGCCCAGTTGCTGCAACATTTTAAATAACATTGCTAGTATAAATTAAGAAAAGAAATGCAGCAAAAGAATGCATGCAAAAGAAAATCCTTCTGTGCCCAAACTATACAATAGAAAGCATTTACAAATTAAAAGAAAATAATAAGTAAAGGGGAAACAAAGAAAATTCAAATAAAGAATCGGTAACCCATATCATAGTTAACAATGGCCTTCCTTCTGCCTGAATAAATATGTTAATGCAATTTCAGATGTCGCTATGAGTAAGTCCCATTGCTTGAAATCTCTTTTACCCAGATTCTTGCTCCAAAGTGACAATGGGAAATTAAAGAACTGGTCGCTTAATGAGATGTAATATTCAAAGCTAAAAGACAGTCTCTATAAGCAGCTTACCTTTAATACTTATAATCTTTTTCTTTCCATAAGATTTTTTTTTCTACCAGCCCAGCAGTTAATCTATATATAATTTAGCAAAAACAGTGCGCATCAGCAATTGAACAGTGTGCGCTCTCCCTGACTTAATTAGTTGCAATTAGTTCTTCTTCTTCTTTTTGCTGTCACAAACCCTGATCTTGGGGGCACATGAGGATTTTGAAGGACAGCCTGTGGATTTACCCATTTGGGTTTGTGTGATTTAACAGTGCGTCTGCACCAAGGTTTACATACCCGCGGTGACACAAAGCTCCTGAGACTGGGCTGTAACTTAGCTTTCATTCCTTCACTTTACCTTCATCCCACTGTATTTTATGCACACCTCTGCATGTCTACCTTTAAAAAGTTTAATTTGTCTAATATTTCCTTAACCTTTCTTTATTAATATTTTAGGTTTTCCCTGCTATTGCCTCAGTGCTGCAGAGTTGCACTAAATGGTGTCTGTATCTAGTTTTATGTGCCTTACCAGGCAGTCCACTGAAGCAAACATGTATGGTCATTTCCCAGTACCCACCAGCTGCGTAAGGGAGCGCACCAATTCGTCCCGCGACAATTCGTCCCCGAGAATTTGCCCAGGCGACAATTCTTCCTCAGTCCTTCTGACAAATGTAATGTACTTATTTGTTATTTTGTCACTTAAGTGTTAAATTCAGTGCATATGGGGATGCCTTAATAGTATTATTATTATTGTTATTGATTTCTTACATTAAGTTTGGCTGAATTCGAATAATGATCCAATCTAAGTGGATAGCAATGACTGAATTTGATTTGATTTGCTATAAGTTAATGTTCCCTGAACCTGTTATTGAAACGCAATTCTAATTAGAATCTAAAATCCTTATTAATCGCCTTCAATTAAAAACATACATTATAATAAATAATACAAAATAACTGTGTGTGTGTATATATATATATATATATATACATACACCGATCAGCCATAACATTATGACTGCCTGCCTAATATTGTGTAGGTCACCCTTTTCCTGCCAAAACAGCCCTGACCCGACGAGGTATGGACTCCACTAGATCTCTGAAGGTGTGCTGTGGTATCTGGCACCAAGACGTTAGCAGCAGATCCTTTAAGTCCTGTAAGTTGCGAGGTGGGGCCTCCATGGATCGGACTTGTTTGTCCAGCACATCCCACAGATGCTCGATTGGATTGAGATATGGGGAATTTGGAGGCCAAGTCAACACCTTGAACTCGTTGTTGTGTTCCTCAACCCATTCCTGAACCATTTTTGCTTTGTGGCAGGGCACATTATCCTACTGAAAGAGGCCAATGCCATCAGGGAATACTGTGTCCTTGAAAGGGTGGTCTGCAACAATGCTTAGGTAGGTGATATGTGTCAAAGTAACATCCACATGAATGGCAGGACCCATGGTTTTCCAGCAGAACATTGCCCAAAGCATCAGACTGGCTCCGCCGGCTTGCCTTCTTCCCATAGTGCATCCTGGTAGCATGTGTTCTCCAGGTAAGCGATGCATACGCACCCGGCCATCCACGTAAAAGAAAACGTGATTCATCAGACCAGGCCACCTTCTTCCATTGCTCCATAGTCCAATTCTGATGCTCATGTGCCCATTGTAGGCGATTTCGGCAGTGGATAGGGGTCAGCATGGGCACCCTGACTGTTCTGCGGCTACGCAGCCCCATATGCAACAAACTGCGATGCACTATGTGTCCTGACACCTTTCTATCAGAACCAGCATTAACTTTTTCAGCAATTTTAGCTACAGTAGCTCATCTGTTGGATCGGACCACACAGGCCAGCCTTTGCTCCCTACGTGCATCAATGAGCCTTTGCTGCCCATGACCCTGTCGCCGGTTCACCACTTTTCCTTCCTTGGACCACTTTTGATAGATACTGAACACTGCAGACCGGGAACACCCCACAAGAGCTGCAGTTTTGGAGATGCTCTGACCCAGTTGTCTAGGCATCACAATTTGGCCCTTGTCAAAGTCACTCAGATCCTTATGCTTGCCCATTTTTCCTGCTTCAAACACATCAACTTTGAGAACAAAATGTTCACTTACTGCCAAATACATCCCACCCACTGACAGGTGCCATGATAACGAGATTATCAGTGTTATTCACTTCACTTCAGTGGTCATAATGTAATGGCTGATCGGTGAATATATATATATATATATATATATATATATATATATATATATATATATATATATATATAGCCTGCCTTTATATATATACATAAATTGCATTAACATATTTATACACTCATAGTTACAAATACTCAAGTGGAGAAGGTATAATGATGGGGTCGAATTGATGTGGGGATGAACTGTCAAGGGGACGAATTGTTGCAGTGACCAATTATCACAGTGCGAATTGACGGGGATAAATTGTCATGGACCGCTCTGTAATATGCCAAAGGATGCAAAATATCAAATGTATCTTCCATCTCTCTCATGAATATAGACAGGACAGACTTTTTTATTTTATTTTACTCATTTAAAGATTCCTGATGAAACATCCTAAACTACTCAGGCAAGCCAAGCCTAGATGTGTAAAACAACTTAAAGACATTCACAGAGAATCACTGTGGTCAGAAACATTATGGAAATATGTATTTTGTTTAGAACAAAAAAGGTATTCTTGCATAGTTTTACTAAGTTATAACCATTTGGCATCTGTTGTTCTGCAAGAAGAGAATTGCTTTTTTTAAACTATACCTCCAGAAATTAAACAATTCTAAAAGGCAATCCATTACTATATGGTTTTGGAGGCCTATCACTGCCGAAAGTAAAGGCCAGATTAAATCAAAAGTTTGACCCACCCGCTAATAGCAAACTACAAACCTGTACATCATAGCGGTTACATTTATGATTAGAAGAAAGTGTAATCTTACTAAAAATGAAGCCGCAACTGAGTATAGTTATTTAGTTTTGTATTAGCGGGTGGGTCAAAGTTCTGATTTAATTAAATTTTGAATAGCTTTTCACTTAACATTTAAAGCTAGTGAAGCATTGTTTTTCTAAGTTTGTAAAATATTTATTGTAGTATTTATACACAATATTTTCACAAACACACACAGTATTTAGAGCAGAATCAGTAAATATATGTCAGAACAAACAAATCAATAATTGCACTGCTTGTAAAATGCATACCTTTCCACACAGAAAGTAAAGTAAAAGTTAATTAAATATACCTTTCTGGAAACCTATGTCCTGAGGCCAGAGGATATTTTAAGATGAATCAAATAAGACACTGGTAGCCAAATGTCTGGTACCCCCAGCAGAGCATGCATAGGAGAGACCTTGTTACTGCTGGGGAAGGGCAGTACAGTGGAGTGAATACTGTAAAAGAAAACTGTAGCTATCTAAATATAAAACACAACGTCCTTAGAGGTTTCGCTGCTTAATGTTATATTACATTTAACTTGCTAATGACTTAATTATTATTTTGATTAATTTACTATGACGGCTAGCTAATCACAACTGCTTGTAATACTTACAGAATATTGACATATACAGGCAGAGTGATTGAACTTCAAGCAAACTCCCATAACATTTGCTTCTGGTTAAAGGTATAGAGTACACTTAGGGATTAGATATTTAAAGAATCCCCCCTTACTACTGTGGCAGTATTCTTTGGCTTGGTCATAAATATATGAATAAAATCATCATACCTTTCATACCATACAAAATAACAAAGTACAATTGGCAAGAAGATATATCCAGGGTTTAAACATTCAAGACCAGCTTTATGAAAAAAAAAGAAATTATATTAATGACCATGAGTATATTTATGATTCCACAAAATGGACGAGCATTCTTTAGATATCGCATCCCTAGATGACCGTCTTCAAAAACACAGCTCATCGATTTAAAAGACAAGGAGTTAATCAGGTCCATGATGTCCTTTGGGATCCCTTTGACACACTGTATGATTTCTATGGTCAACAGTGCAGGCAGCTACAACATCTATCTTACACATGCTGGATATTAATTAATACCACCTTCAGTTGTCTTGCAATGATTAAAAATAAAACATTGTTTCCTGCATTTCCAATTCAATGTTTCCATCAATGTACATATTAGAAATTCATATGTAGTCCGCCTGTGGATACACCAGAATGTGTGTTATTTTCTTTTAATGTAATTAATGTAATTTAACTGTATTTCTCTTGTTAAAGCAGGTAATATATTTCCCCACATAGGAAAGATCAAATTATTCTTTTGTGTTCCCTAGCATACAATCCACCACTGCAGCAAGCAAGAAGGTGATTGACATGCTGTTCTGTCTATGTTAATCAAACCTTCACTTCAAAATTAATGTTATTGTAACAAATAAATGCCTGACACCCATGGAAAACATTGGGTTGTCTTATGAACCAATTTACATTTAAGAACACACTTCCTGAAATTTAATCTGTTGTATAATTGAAAAACTGACTATGATTAACAATGCCAATTGTAGCTTTAAAGGCAGGCAGGAACAGCAGGCTGCCCTATCTATTCATTTTCTGTTCACACCACAGATCAATGGAAAACTTACAAACACATTGTTTTTCACCATTAGGAAAGTAGAAATTTGCCCTTTAATACAAAATGGGAATTCAAATCAAATGACGAGAGACTTATACAAGAACATACAACAACAACAACAAAAAATGAGAAATACAGAATATGGAATTGGAAAATCTTTGGGGAAATCACAGTTTGCGGTACAAGATGAACATAAGGGCCATCTCCATATGATCATTACCTGTTTCTGTAACATCCTGGTTTACACACAACTCATCTCAAAATTATTCCAATCATGACAGCAGTTTCTGAACTGTTTTCTGCAAACAGGCAGCATCTTTAAATAGCTTACAGTAATAGTCAATTCAAACATACTGCAGCAGAAATTCAGTTGATACCATTTACATAGACAACAAAAACATTGCTTCCTTGTCTCCAGCTTTACAGTACCCTACCAGCAACAGAACATCACCTTGCTTTCCCACCCAATCACTGTCGCTACATATGGGACTTGAAAAAGAAAAAGTGGTGTGAATGGAAACCACAAAAGGACTGACTCTACTTTTCCTGTGCACAAGTGGAACCAGATACAAAATGTATTCATTAAGTCTCATTCATTCAATTGATGCAGTATTGTATTGCCTATTTTGGTAATAAGCAGTACAGTCCTGATTTCAGTTAAATGCTCAGTAAGAAGGAGGTGCTGTTTACTGTTATTGTGTGTATGTTAGTAACCTCCAGTTACAGTCACTTACAGTGTATCATGTCAGCTAATCTACACTCAAAAAACCCTAAATAATAATCACAATCTTTATTCTGAACAGAGATATTGCACTGCAGTAGGGACTTGTAGAATTGTATTTACAAAAAGAAGTTAGCTATTCCATTTTAAACCCTAACAACAGCCTAAAACCCAACCTTAACCAACTCCAAAATGTTAAGCTAAGTCGATACAATCTACATCCAGTTTATTTAAGACAGTAGAAAAGCAACCCTGTCTTTAACCATAGCCCTAACCCTAAATAAAACGTAACCATCATTTCATTTAAATGAACATTTTTGCTAATAATGTAAAAATGCTCTCAAAACCACTTAAATGTAAATGTAGGAACATGCTTAATCCAAATTTATACCTAGCTTGCTAACAGTATGAATTCTGCAGTGCTGCACATAATGCTATGTTAGGTAGGCTGGCAAACATCACATACATCACAAACACCACAAACACAATGCCTATACTATCTTAAATATCTAAGAATATGTAGGTGTAAGGCTTTCATTACGGAAATATCAAATTAATTCCAGTTTTATACAATCGATATACTGTCTAAGTGTAAATGCAATCAGTCTGGAGCAGATCTCGACACACATCATCAGTATTTGTCCACTGAGGATGTATGGAATTAGTTCAATGATTAAAACAAGACAAAAAAGTACTTCAAATGACAGCGGCCACTAGTCTCTCATTACCTATAATA
The DNA here is from genome assembly GCF_036373705.1 of Amia ocellicauda. NCBI lineage: Eukaryota > Metazoa > Chordata > Actinopteri > Amiiformes > Amiidae > Amia > Amia ocellicauda. Next base: position 41,344,607 of record NC_089850.1, on the reverse strand, counting down.
GGTAAACATACAGTATAAAAGGATAAAGCCTTATCACTTCAATTAAAAAACTAGTTGGCTTTTTTCAGACCTTTTTTTTGTTAGAATGCATGTAGGAATCATAGAATGTCTCAGCTGCCACAAGTTCAGATTTAGAAAATAAACAAATGCAAAACAGCCTTTATCCAGGGATTGTACCGTGTAAGCGATGAAACAGACATTCACATTTAATTACCTGCTATAGTGGTCTTCAGAGCAGAATACCACATTGTGTACTATAGACAATGCAGGCACACAAACAATTAAATGTTTAACTAATTCTTCCTTGTCTGACAAACAGATTGTGTACAATATAAACACATCTCATGACTCAGGGACAGATATCAACCAAAAAAGAAAAAAAACACGGGTTGCCACGATTTATAATGCAATCTCTGGAGACTTTGATTTATTTACATAATACTAATACCTGCAAGACCAGGACACACACACACACACCGTTAAACTACATTTAAACAATCATAACTTAAAGCTCCTCTGCCTAATGATACTGCATCTTTACATTTACTACATATTTTTATTTTTCAAATTTCTGCACCAGAATTGTCAGATTTATAGAATTTTTCAGTCCACCTTCCCTACTACAATCTCGTCTTGATTATGACTCTGTGTGTATTATGTGGTCTTATTTTCTTTACAGCTACAGTAGATTGGAATTACTGACATCCATACATTTAGAATAAACCGCAAGGCATTTTTTCTCCAAAAATATCTGGGAACTAGTGATTCATGTAATTAGAATATGTAAAATATACTGTGCTTCATCTTATAACTAATATAGGTTTATTATTGGAAGCTTCACATTTCTTGAAGACTCTCATTCATTATTTTTTATGAATTACTGTTTAAACCTATAGAGTTATCATTGACCAGTACAAACCTGAATAACATAATTAAGTTTAGGCTTTTTAAATGACAATTCTGAAATTCATTTACCATTATACATCATTACAGTGGGATGACTGCTATGAAATCTTCTTTGAAGAAACTACAGTCATGAACAACGACATAAATGTTACATTTATAAAAAGATCTGTAACGTGAATGGAGAAACAATGAGTACAAGGACCGATAGCAAAAACTCAGGAATAGCATAATGGGAATTTATGTCTGGCAATTCTGTTAGGAAATGTATGTAAGTCCTGCTAATAAAGCTCCACACAATTAAACCTGCTCTGGAAGAAAAACGAATAATTAGTATAATCATATATGCAATCAACGAAAGCCAAGAGAAATAATTACCCATTGCAAAGAAGGGGATTCCCAGAAGTGTAGAATTATACTTTCCATCTGAAATGAAAAATATCCCTGCTGCAGTAACATTGGCTATACAGATAGTGAGAACTCCCAGCAACCCGAGAAAGGGCTTCCCTCGCAGGCAATCCCTCATGGAGCTGGAGATGGTGGCTGCCAGGAGCACTAGCACCAAACTGACCAGCACTTCACTCTTCGCCAGCACTCCTGTTTTGTGAAAGTCTCTCCAGAGACTGAAAGAGGTAAGGGATTGGATGTAAAGGTGTTCATTGACTGGAGCAAGCCTGTGTATAAGTGTGCAAAACTCACTTTCCCACTTCTCAGAAATGACATCCTGGGAGGCAGAGCCATAGTTGTGGAGGTAGTATGTGATCTGAACAGCTCGGGCAAACTTCACCTGATGATCTCTGCTGTTTGGGACAAGGGTCACCCCCCCCAGCTGGTGGCCAATGAAAGAGATCCTTCCATCCTGAAAAAAAACAAAATTAATGAATATGTGAAGGTCTACAAATGGGGATGTACAGCAGTCATTCAATAATGTTGTGGTAATTCCATATCTGGTTTGTTAATCATTTTCTTGTATGAGACTAAAACATGTTTCATCAATCATTATATTTAGGGAAACATCTTGGAGAGGCCTTCATCCAACAGTTGATTGATATAGGCTGATGATGATGATGATATAGATGCATTATATGTTTACACATGTAAATTATTCACTTTCATGTTTGAAATGAAAGACATCATTGGTTTACAACAGCAACAATTAAAACATTTTACATATACAGTATTCATGCATTAATTTGCTTGCCTGGTTTAATTTAACATGTTTAACATCATAAAACATTTGAAGTGATATTTCAAAGTAACAGTAACTACAAACAAATGTATTGTGCAGTGTAAAAAATACATGTTTTACAGTTGCGGGTCAAAACTTAGAATATCGCTTTTTTCTTGAACAAACAGTCACACTAAGATCAAAACAGTAGCTTGAAATGTGAGTGAGATTGGAATAAAGTAATATGCATTTCACTGGCAGGTAAATATTGTAATGGTGAGGGACATGAAAACCATTTTGAAAAGGCTGCATGTACTGCAAAATAGCTTTTAACTGTTTTGAATGCTTACAAGTTCTCCAACAGACCACAGAAATACCAATTTGTCAAGAGAAACCTGCTCTCATTTTGCATGTTCTCCTAGATGGAAATATCAATGAGATACTCTAATAACAAAGTAGCTGCAAAGAGGGGCTGTGAAAAGCATGCTTCAGATCTACTCAAAGTCACAGATGCTCTGCTTCACGAGCAAAAAAGTGTCAGGCGGAAAAGTCTTTGTGGGAGCAGAGGGATATTATGATCTAAGATGCAGCAATGCCCCTGCCAGGAGTTTAAAATAGAAGTGATTAATGACACCACAATATAAATGAACATCAGCTGCACACTCACTCGAAGGTAATGACAAAAACATTATTACTTTTCTCACAGCATTAATGTATGACTAATATTTGGAGACTTGTAACTTCTAGTGCTTTATCTAAATATAATGATTAAGAAATATACAGTGATTTGTCTTAAAATAAATACAGTAATTCAGCTAACTGGAAAGAGATTATGCTTTGACTGGGCATAAGAAAATGGAGGGAAGTTATTTCCCAAAGTGATACATTAATCTCTCTCTTCAAGAAGAATAGAAAAAAATCAGGTTTAATAAATAGTTAGCTCCTTAACTACCCTACCATCAACAAATAAATACAATTCATAACAAGCAAATACAATTTGTGTTTTTTTCCCCTCCATACTGCATGTTCAACGGTTTTATTATCCTATACCAGTGCTGCAGCGATACATTTAAAATGTTTTTTAAGGGGTTAGTGCTCATACAATTGTAAGGCAATTGGTATCATGAATAAGCTTTGCACATGAAAATAAATTAAATCTGATAGTAAAGGGGGCTTACATCATCAACACAGGAGCCTGCTTGCAGATAGAGAAAACGAATTGGAAATCACACACTGCAGACTCAGTACTGCATTTGATACACTCACAGAGGTATCATCATGAAGGTAGGTACCATGAAAGTGCCTTTGGTCATCATTGTTAATCCTTCAGTGTACGGTTACTTCTCCATGCATAGATGCTATGCTTAGACTACACCACTCTGCATTTAAGACTATACTATTTCCATTGGGTTTACAGTGTAGCACAACGCAGTTTCATAAATTACTGAAGATAAAATCTTTATAAACGCAGTCCATGACGATTCTGCAGGTCAAAAAAATGACTGATCAGACTTTGTATATTTTGTACGCTTGCAGAAGTCATAGAGTTTACAAAGTCCCAAAACACCAAACTAACGAACAAGAAAAGAAAAAAAAAAAACTTTAATTGTTTTGTAATTGCTCACTGGGTAAAGACATGTTTTAGAAGACATGATGTATACAAGTAGTGACAGTAATACTAATACTTGTAGTGGGCTTAGTAGTAATGACATACTATTTCTAAGTAAGGGTTTTGTTTGAATGTAACACAGTCCCCGTCTACCTTGTTTCAAGAAACCTGCCTCGCACCCAATTTCAGCATCCTGGACAGCAACTCTGCAATGAACATTGGCACAGAAAGGATGACGGGCTTACCTTTAGCGTGGTATTGGGGTAACTCACTTGCACCCTGGACGGTGTGCTGTTTGAAAAGGCAGCTTGACGGATGTCTTCCAGTATGGTAATAATATCATCCAAAAGGCATTTCTTATCCCTGTGGCTCATGACACAGAGATGCGCGAAAGTGTAATTGAAGCGTTTATAATTGACCCTCAGATCCAGCACCGCGCGGTGGACCTGCAAGACCTGATCGGCCAGTTCCAGGATGTTCGCCCCCGATTTCGAGAGCAGGATCAGCCTGCCATATCTCCCCGGCGTGTGCAGGTCTGAATACAGCTTGTGTTTGGACTGATCGATGGGGAACAGACTGTTCGCCAGTGTCCTCTCTATTTTAGCCAGGCTGTGAGTCGGAGCAACCAGTATCTCCAGGTCGGTTTCCGTCTTAAACCTGCTGAGGACGGTGGATCCGAAGATGATAGTCAAGACTGCGGGAACAGTGAGGAAAAAAACCGGATGCCTGCTAACAAATAAGCCGAGCCAGTAGAAAGACGATTTGAGCCCTCTGTGTATCACTTGCCGCAGCATCCTCCTCCAGATCCAGCTTGCAGATGCCCCGTTTCTGCCTATGAAGCACATGTGACATGTGGCTCCTTTGCCCCGTTCTGTCAATCCGGTTCACAATACACTACTCCTGTAAAACACTGCAGCAATTTGCAACAAGACAGCCAGATATTGATCACTCGTGGCTTTTTTCCCTTGCTGCTCAAGCCATCCCTCCCCCTTTTTTAAGCATTGATCTGTGATAGCCGGCTAGTATTTGTATTGTTCCTGCTGCAATAGCAGGCAGCCCCGGCAGAAGGATGTGCATGTGTGCCTAGTTCTTCCAACTACACTACCCGTGCTGCCTGATTTATCTTCCTCACTGTAACCATGTGCTGTATGGAAAGGGGGATGCCTGGAAAAAAAAATGCTGATGGGTTATTTTTAGAGCCAGTGGCCTTCAGATAGCACTGATTGGATCAGGCAAATAGGAACATTGCAGAGACGGTTTAACTGTCAAATACATTGGGTACCAACCCATTCTTCATAAGCTCTTCACAGTGTTTTTTTTTTTTTTTGTCTTTGCAACCCATAAAGACCAAAAAGCTGTTAACCAATTACATACATTTTTTTAAATTAATTTTCACATTTAAAATCATTTACAATGTAGATTTAGATGTGTATATTTTTTTAATATTTCAAAAGTCGGTACATGTGTCTGCCATAGACTTTTCTTACAGCTATTTCCACACAGCAATATGTCAGTCATGAGCTGTGTGTGGAAACAATTATCAAAACTATTCTACATATAGGATTTAATAAACTGTATGTGTGGTCACCTCCAAATAAAATTATAAACATTGCATTGAGAGCAAAACATGGAACACATGTTTTTTTGTTAAATATCCACCTTTGTTTTACTGTAGCATTTGTTAAGCTCCATGACTGAAGCATGGGTTAGGTCCTGGTCTGATGAGCACATTTCACATTTTTATCACACTGAAAAATTAAAAGCATGTACAAACACTAGGACTTTCCATCAATTATGCTTGATCAGTTACTAGTAGCATATATGTCATAACACCATAAAGATGATTTCCTTACAAAATGGTCTTCATTGCAAAAATAATTATAAACAATTACAATCACAATTATTATATGTGTCACTCAGGAAACTTGGGGGTAAGATATGGCAAACTAAATGTAATATCCATAAATGCATTGTTACACCTAAGTAAAAAGTAAAAAATTATCAAATGAGTGCAACAGAAATGTCATGATATAGTTATTTTTGTTTTATTTTTAGTAATCATTTGTGAAACAATTAGGTAAACAGAAAATGTGGGTAAAAAAAAAAAAATGTAAAGTTTTGTTAACTCACTGAAACCTGTACAATAATAGTACCAGATGGAAGCAAGATAAGGGAATACAGAATAATGAGTTTTGAAATAAGAGAATGTTTAGTAATGTTTAGTATTTCAGGTTCCATTAAGAGCCCAGCTGGAATGAAAACCGGCAGACACAGGGGGCCTCCAGGACCAGGGTGGGGAACCACGGGTGTGCAGAACATAATGCAGAGATATGTGGTGAATGCTGGGTCACTGGGGGATTTACAAACTCAGTGTTGATTCATGAGGTTCTTGGATCATTGCACTACCAACAAATAAGTAAACTGGATCAAATGGGTACCTCTCATCTGTTACTTTTGTATGTTCTCCGTACTCCATGAGTCAGCCTGGAAGAGCACAGATGAAGGTTGCAAGATGTGATTAATTACTTGAAAATGTGCAGGCTATTAGAGTCCTACAGTTAAAAAGAGATTTTTATACATGCAGTGCTATTCTCTACTGGAAATAAATTGTATGCAAATAAGGCCTGCTATAAATACTGTATACTTATTTGTGTAATTTCTTGCATAAAAAGTAGCAAGGCCTATGGGACCCCCAGATATTATAGCTGGTGCAGATGCACAAAAATGTAGGACACCCCACAGCTAGGGAGGGAGAATGAGAACAAATAGAATAAAATAAAAAATAGGGTAGATTTAGGCACAATTTGATCTGAGATGTTGCAGACATTCAGTTAACTGACTTAGGGCTAGACCAAATCAAAAATTTGACCTACCAGCAAACATAAATGGCACACATGTTCCCTATCATGTTTTGATTTATAAGTAGTAGAAAGTGGATTCTGACAATTCATGAGAACCTGATAGGGTACAGGTTTGTACTTGGTCAAGCACTAAGGGCAGGATTACAGGAGTCACAGGAGGGAATCTCACAGCTCAGCTCCTGCGAACAGGGAGGAGACGTGTTTTGCTGGCATGGCTTCAAGGATGGGCGGGCAGTGCGAGAGGCACCGCGAGCCAATCAAACTGGCTGGAATTGAAGAGAAACCGACGAGTGGAAGAGCAGGACAGTCCTGCGAGAAGCAGCAATGGGTCAAAAAAGCAGATTAACACAGCGATCTGAGGCTCCGTGCTGTAAATCCACAGCATTAATCTCTGCACTGACACAAAACTAAAAGCCTATACTTCGTAGCGGTTACAAATATGAGTAGAATAAAACATAATAAAATAAAAACTGAAGCTGCCATTGATGTAAGCTGTGTAGTTATTATAATTTTTATTATTATTGGTAGACGCCCTTACCTAGGCATTATCTATTAGCAGGTGTGTCAATGGTGTGTTGGGTGAATCACAGATCAATGTAAATATTTTATTCAGCGTCCACTTCTCAGATAACACAACATTGTCACAACACTGTGTGTTAACTGGGTTCCCTTTCAAATCGAAAGACAGCCATTACCTAATGGGAAGAGCCTTCTGACCTGCCAGTAATTGAAAGCATGTACCAAAGCTGCCCAATAGGGGCCCTGCTGGCAGGAGGAAGACCCGCTCCCAGTGTCTGTGAAAAGTCTTTTCCTGACTGCAGCTCCCTGCCATTTCTTCTTTCACCTGCCTGTGAATGTGCTTTATTGTGGTTTGCTTGCGATTGCCTTAAAGCTTTGAGAAGTGTGCTCACCTGCTATCCTCTTCGGAGAATTGTATCCTTAATTTTTTGGCCCTTTGGAGTTCGGACAACGGTCCTTTTTGTTTATTACTGCTTCTCTTTGGAGGTAAGTGCGCGGTAGGAGTCTCGATCAGAGCTGGCCTCGGTCCCTCCACTGAGATCTGCTGCATGATTTTACCTCCTGTACCATTTATTCTTCTCTTACAGATTCAAGTGGCGTAGGAGAGGAAAGAAACAGAGACTATTCCACTGGAGCAGCCTCCCTGAGGTTGGTCGGCTCTATTCCTCCGGATTCTCTCAACCTCTGTGGGTGGATTTTAAACCACTCATCACGACAAAACATCACTGTCGACATCGACCACCAGATCAACTTCAACCAACTTGTCGATCCCTTGACCTTTCTGTAGCTATCGACCGTGGAATTCCACCCCTCGTCCATCCCGTGTTGACCTCGACCGACCTTGTCGACTGCTCGACCACATCCGTCGACCTTTGTGCTCCATCGATCTCTCGACGAAATCACATCGACCTGCTCTCGACCTCTGGACGCCCGCGTCGACCTCTCGGACCTCGACGTTGACAACCTCGACATAAACATCGAGGGGGACAGTATCAGAGCGGAGGAATTCTGCGACGTCCACCTGCCACAAGAGCTGTCGATTTACTTAGAGGGTCTGGACATAGACTACTTGGAGATGGATCTTCTAACCGGGATGAAGCCAAAGGGGGCTTTCCACCATTGTTCCAGGTGCCAGGGCAAGCTGGCCTTGGATGATGGACATGACTTATGCGTGCGCTGTCTGCGTGAGGAGCATTCCCAGAATGCATGGATGGGAGAAGGGGGCTGTGTACGCTACACGGCGTTTACAGAGGCTATGTGCCGTAAGAGGGCCAGGAACTTCCAATCGGCCAGCTGCTGCAGCAGAAGCTCTGCCCACTGCTCTTCTGTGGGCTTGGATCCACGTGGACCCCCTGCGAGTGTCTCTCGAAAACGGCACCACTCGTCTTCCTCTCGAGCTTCACCAGCGAGGGTGCAGTCTGTCTCCCCCTCTCCGCCTCCTCGCAGGTGCTCTCCTGGTCCAGATCTTCTAGACGCTATGCTCCGCAGACTCCTCAATGCCACAGTAGACAGGAAGCGGAAGGGATTGCAACACTGATTAAGCAAGTTGGGGAGATAATGCACAGGCTGCACTCCCAGCAACAGATTCTGAACTCTGTGGTGGCGTGAATTCCGGCGGAAGAGGATGTTCACCGTCTCCCTCAGCTGCCACCAGAAAAAGCACTGTCCCATGTGGCGTCATGCTCGGACATATCAGACCCTCCATCTTTCATGAGTTCGATGTCGTAGCACTTTCAAGGGCCAAGCATTTAGTTTAAAGCCCTGATGAGACGTACACCAATGGCAGTGGACGTTTCCTGGTGCCCCAAGGAAGAGGTTAAAAAAAAAACGGTTTGTGAGGGAGAAGACCGCTAAGCCTGCGGAGATCCTTCCCCTCCTTGATGATTATGTGGACATTGTGTAATCCACATGGAACCAGCCGGCATCTGCTCCTGCGACTCCTGGGCATGCAGATGCCATGTACGCAGCGGCAGGGATGGAAAAGAAGGGACTTGGATCTTTCCCACCGATAGGGGATTAGGTGTCCAGGCTGGTTCAGGTGAATGCCATATTAGATAAAGAACCGCTTTGCCCTAATAAACAGTGCAGAACAACGGACACTATGCTGAAGAAAGCATATTCTGCAGAGACTTCAGTGGTCTGGGCCAATAACGCACAGGCCATCTTAATTCTGTACATGGGTCACTTGTCTATGGTCAGTCTATGGCGGATGTGGAGGAGATGCAGCTGGTCAATGCCTATGACTGCTGAGAGAAGGGGCGAAGGCCATGGGGAGATCCCTCGCAGCTATGGTTTCAGCCAGACGCCATCTGTGGTTGATGCAAGCAATACTCCAGGACAAGAAGAAGTCCGTCCTCCTCGAGGCTCCCATAAACCCGGGTCAGACGTTTGGAGAAATGGTGGACCTCTCTATTGAACAGTCGATGAAGGCAAAGGAGACAGCGTCCAAATATGCTGACCTCCAACAGGCTAGACGGCAGCTACAGCAGCGCCTATGAGGCTCCCAACAACCCAATATGCCGTGGCTGAGGCAGGGGAAGCCTCAACCCAGGCCACAACAGTCCAGTTGCTTGCAGCCTGAACAGTGACGCAGAAGCCAGACGCAGGCGAGAGGGAGGAACAGGCTCTCCGGCTGGAAGTCTAAAGGCAAGACAGATGCAAAGCCACAGTATTGTCCCTGAAGGGTTATTATCATAACCCCAGTTCCCTGAAAAAGAAAGACAGACATTACTCTTCAGGGGTCGCTTGACCAGACGACCTTCCTGATGAAGAAATGTCAGGGAGCTGCAGTCAGGAGGAGACTTTTCACAAATGCTGGGGGCGAGTCTTCCTCCTGCCAGCAGGGCCCCTATTGGGCAGCTTTGGTACATGCTTTCAATGATTGGCAGGTCAGAAGGCTCTTCCCATTTGGTAATGGCTGACTTTCTTTTTCAGAGAAGCGTTATGTGTAGTGGTGCAGATTAAAAACAAACTGCGACGCACCAGCTACAAAACTCATAGTGGTTACATTTACCATTGGAAGAAAATAGCAACTAAAAATAAGCCGCAACTGTTCATTGGAAAATCAGCTGTTTCCGATGCTGATGTAGGAATTTCTATGTGAATGCAAGTCTCCTGTTATGATGCCCGAATTAATCAATAACATCAACAGACATTAATGTGAGTCTTTATTTACAGGTGCACTGCCCATATAGACTTTCTTCTGTCATAGTGGAGCACGAATATGTTTTAGCTCACTGAACATAACTTGTAATATGAACACATTACAAGTAACATAACCTCAGAATAAATAAGTACAGTATTAAGCCACCTGCTTCAACATCTACCAGATTGGTCTAGTGGGTGTAACACAGCATTGGGGAGCTCTGAGTATTGCCAGATGGGGCAGTTTCCCGCCCAATTGGGCTATTTTTAATGCGAGTGTACGTGAAAAAATGGGCTTGGGGGGGTAGATAAAATTTGGGCGTTTTTTTCCATTATTTCTGTTTCTGTTTAACAGAATGAGCTTTTCCCACCAACCCATTCCTGCCTCTAAATGAATAGAATGTGTGTCAATCAAATCTTTCTCAAATTAAATAACAGGTCGTCCCCCTACCAGTCAATGTTTTGCCTCTTATTGGGTAGAATGTGTGTCAATCACATATTTATTTAAGCTACTGGCTGTGTTCTAGTAACTCAAAAAAGTGTGCGTCGGCTGCGGGAGTCTGCCTCTGACATCACCATCTGCGTAGACGTAGCTAGGACAGATTCGAGAGATTTTTGTGTGTAGCGGACTCCACAAGCATGGCAACTGTTGGTTGATCGTCAGCCAACAGACATTGAAAGTCCGCTTTGGACTTCATAAACATATTTAAGAATAAACAAACCTCACAATTTATGTTGTTATTAGAACACTTACAATCCACTCACGACAGCTGAGTGTGAAAAGGGGATTACTAATTTCACAGTAAGAAACCCCACCAGATACTCAAGGAACGTATTTTAAGAACATATTTGTATAACTATCCTGCTTACGGTCCAAGTTGGTTTGGGAATGATATTTCAAAATTCGAGAAGAGCTTTCTTAGCATGACATGACTCGTTTTGCCAGAGCAATTACAAGGGGTTCCAGTGCAAATATAGAGCAGTGCAGAGGGTATAATACAATAAAGGTAAGGACGTTTTTATTTACATTTTATACCATAACTGAATTGTGTTTACTATTTCTCCTTCATAAACAGATTGACAGGCTAGCCTAAAGACAATTAGTGTATTAACCCAAATAAACAGACAAGTAATAAATATCTAGCGTTAATAATATATTGTAGTGTGCCATGGTCTGTGAGTTGCAATATTTTCCATGTTATATGTTGTTGTACTGTTTTTATTGTGCTATATAGATATGGTTTTCTATCAACAATTGAATTTGGGCAGGTTTTTAGTTCAGTCGGCGGGATTTATGTTGTGATTGGGTGGTATACTGTCAATTAAATCTGACAACGCTGCTGAGGTTCGATTCCCGAGCGGAGAGCTCCGTCTGTATACACCTAATTACGCCACTGCTGGGCACGGTGTTTTGATATAAACGTCTATTGCAATTTGTATTATCATCACTTGAAACTGAAAAGTTATGTGTACATCAAAGTACATATTTGTAAAATCACATGATGCCATCTACTGTACAGTACGCTTCAGTATTGAAAGCGCTCCAGCACTCTTCCTCGAGACCAGAAGAAGCGTGTCCTCAGGTGACGTCAGAGCGGACAGCCGCTGGAAAGCGAGTTCACCTTCCTGACTTATATTAAAATGTTTACATTTACTGTTGTTTAAATGTACTGAAAAGTAGAATATTTCATTGTATGGAGTACAGGGGTTGTATGTATGACTGTGGTTGTTTTCAGAATGTCAGTTTTAAAATATCAAATTATAGGCTTTTTATTTTATGTGTTGCGGAATGGTTTAAAGTGAATGTAAATGACAATATACAGTCAGTTGGGTAATTCATTATGTAGCGAATGTATTTCAATTTGTAACTAATTTGTCAGAAGTGAAAAAACAGAAGTGTTCGCATTTTATTTTTCTTCAGTGAGCCGGTTTCGTTAAGTATAGTCGTTGTGTGTGAAGATGCCGCAGAAACGAGTTGTTTGTTTGTATTTGTAAGAGGACACTGAATTAGCCACAAATGTAACTTCATGGCTGCGGGAAGGTCATTTTGCTGCACAAATCGGGTCAGATTTAATATGGCGATAGTTTAGCAGCGCGATTTCCATTCGCAGACATGCGCTAATGCTTCTGCGAGCGACTCGCAGCGCAAACATTTTTGATTTAATCCTGCCCTAATACAAATATACAACTGCAATAAGGTCAAATTTCAGTAGAGAGCAATACAGAATTTTGCACTACAGAATTACGCAATAATAACACTCAGGATAAAAAGAGGAAAAATATAAACATTCTTGCAGCATAGCATTAGAAAACGCAGTCTTGCTGATGTTTTGAGGCAATGCAGTTTTGTTGTGGAGCACTAACTGAAGGGAAGGTTAAGAATCACATGGTCCTATAACATCAACTTCACAGCTGACCAACCAAGCAGGTTTATTACTTTACTGGAAATACAATGAATCATGTTTGAGAAAGGACATTAACCCTATGAGAAACAGACATTCAAGGACACTTCCTCACAATGTGTAATTGGTATCTTCCTTTATGTATCATATGATAAAATCATGCCTTGTTTACACAATATGTGCTCCATTATAGATATTTATAATTATGGAATGTCCTGTGACAACCATTGTCTTTGATATTTGTTGTTGTTTTTTCTTAACATTTATTGACTACATTACAACTAAAACATATTTTTAAATTACGTTTGTTGCCCAGATCACGACATTGTGAAGCAGGTGATCAGGAAACAAAATCCAACCATTGGGTCTGTGGTCAGAGCTGGGATTTGATTTAGTGTTGCAGGCAGGCACACCTCAGAATACCCAATCCACAGATCACCAGATGAGTGACAAACATGCTACAGCATAAGACTCGTCCCCTGACACAAGGGCGTTGTAGTTAGCGGGAGTGATGTGACAATAACTGGTTCATGTGCACAAAACACCCTGTGACACTATATAAAAACAGAATATTTTAAGTAAATATGTATGTGTGTAATGGGATTAGCAGAAATGATTCAATTACCTGTTTAGGAATCACTACATTGAATTGATCTTCTTCACCTTAAAGACCAAGCACTATACTTCTGTACATATTCAAGCCATGGCCAGCTGTCTGCTGTTTCTGTATCCAGACTGCAGATTTTGTGGTTCTGAACTGTTTCTATGAAACATAAGTTAACAGTGCTGTTGACCAGTGATATGTATTAAAAAATGAAAAAGAAAGAAAGAATGAAATGAAAGGGGGTAAAATACAAATGGAGCTGTACAGTTAGAAGTATTGTTCTTTCATTTTAAAATAACTTATATTGAGAAGGGTATTGGTGGTTACACTGTTAAAATAATCATATTTTTTCACAAACTTGACCCTGTGCCAAACCCCAAAGATTTAGTTTTTCTTTTCAGGAAGCCATTTTAAGGCAGTTGGATAACTGGATATTTTCTCCTGGAAGATTAGTTCAAACAAAATATTAGTTCAAAATGTGATGGCAGGTGTGGACCAAATAAAGTACCTGTGTTTTTCTCTCCAATTCCATGTCTCTCTTTGTGTGAAGTTGCTCTTTAACCCACTGCTAGATGATGGCTTCCCCATGATTATTTCACAATCCTCTGTGTTGAGCTACAATCCAGCCTACTCCAACAAAAGTCTTGATTTCATCTCGCCATCCTACAAAAGGCCTTCTTTTGTTTTTTTATTTTTGGTGTGTTCCCTGGGATCCAGTCTGGCATTTCCTTGGTCCATAACTGATCCATTCTTCCAATATGTCAACATTTTCTTCAGTTGATACTGCTATTGGAGTGCTGGAGGCTGTGCTGGCCAGTCTAGAACATTGATTTAATTATCTGTAAACTATTTGGTTCTCAATTTGTATCACATTATGTTATATATTTGAAGGTGCAAGGTGTTCCTATCTCACTGTGCTCTTAAAAAGGGAGCAAACCCCATCTGGATAATGGAAAAGGACCCCATAGCCATTCTACCTTCATAGTACTGTTCTACTAACCTTTGTGGTATAAAATCAATTGTGTCTCCAAAGGTTGAAAGACATCAAACACTTCAATTGCTGGGAAGGGGGAGTTTTTATGTAAAATGGTTATAAGTGCTCCCAAGGTGCCCAATGTTAATTGCAGACGTAAAGACATAAATTGCAATACTTGTACAGCAAGATCATTTTAATTTAAAAAGATATCTAACATTCTTAGCTATTTGAACTTGGTTAAATGTGTGTTGTATTATTATGTATTATTATATGTATCAAACAAATAAATATGTGCATTAACCAGACATTTACATTTAGGCTAATAATTGAAAAATATACAAATCCACCACATTATGAATTACTTTTAGCTAATATACACATATGTATGTATATTTTTGTTTTCTTTGGCATTATTGATTGTGTCGTAAAAGACTGTTCTATATATAAATGGACCACACAGTGGTGTGGTGTACACTGATCAGCCATAACATTATGACCACCTGCCTAATATTGTGTAGGTCCCGCTTTTGCTGCCAAAACAGCCCTGACCTGTCGAGGCGTGGACTCCACTAGACCTCTGAAGGTGTGCTGTGGTATCTGGCACCAAGACGTTAGCAGCAGATCCTTTAAGTCCTGTAGGTTGTGAGGTGGGGCCTCCATGGATCGGACTTGTTTGTCCAGCACATCCCACAGACGCTCGATTGGATTGAGATCTGGGGAATTTGGAGGCCAAGTCAACACTTTGAACTCATGATTCATCAGACCAGGCCACCTTCTTCCATTGCTCCGTGGTCCAGTTCTGATGCTCACGTGCCCATTATAGGCACTTTCGGCAGTGGACAGGGGTCAGCATGGGCACTCTGACTGGTCTGCGGCTACGCAGCCCCATACGTAACAAATTGCGATGCACTGTGTGTTCTGACACCTTTCTATCAGAACCAGCATTAACTTTACAGCAATTTGAGCTACAGTAGCTCGTCTGTTGGATCGGACCACATGGGCCAGCCTTCGCTCCCCACGTGCATCAATGAGACTTGGCTGCCCAAGACCCTGTCACCGGTTCACCGCTTTATCTTCCTTGGACCACTTTTGATAGGTACAGACCACTGCAGACCGGGAACACCCCACAAGAGCTGCAGTTTTGGAGATGCTCTGACCCAGTCGTCTAGCCATCACAATTTGGCCCTTGTCAAAGTCACTCCTTACACTTGCCCATTTGTTCGGCTTCTAACACATCAACTTTGAGGACAAACTGTTCACTTGCTGCCTAATATATCCCACCCACTGACAGGTGCCATGATAACAAGATTATCAGTGTTATTCACTTCACCTGTCAGTGGTCATAATGTTATGGCTAATTGGTGTATAGCACTGCTGCCACACTATGGGTTCCTGTGGTCAGGTCCCCCAACATTGTCAATAACATAGTTGCTGTGGTACATATTATAGTGCATCGTCTGATTTTGTACGTTTGCCCACTGACAAAGAAATTATCAGTCTATAATTTTAATGGTAGGTGTATTTTAACAGTGAGAGACAGAATAACAACAAATAAATCCAGAAAAACGCATTTCAAAAAAGTTATAAATTGATTTGCATGTTAATGAGTGAAATAAGTATTTGATCCCCTATCAATCAGCAAGATTTCTGGCTCCCAGGTGTGTTTTAAACAGGTAACGAGCTGAGATTAACGATTCTCTTAAAGGGAGTGCTCCTAATCTCAGGTCGTTACCTGTATAAAAGACACCTGTCCACAGAAGCAATCAATCAATCAGATTCCAAACTCTCCACCATGGCCAAGACCAAAGAGCTGTCCAAGGATGTCAGGGACAAGATTGTAGACCTACACAAGGCTGGAATGGGCTACAAGACCATCGCCAAGCAGCTTGGTGAGAAGGTGACAACAGTTGGTGCGATTATTCGCAAATGGAAGAAACACAAAATAACTGTCAGTCTCCCTCTGTCTGGGGCTCCATGCAAGATCTCACCTCGTGGAGTTTCAATGATCATGAGAACGGTGAGGAATCAGCCCAGAACTACACGGGAGGATCTTGTTAATGATCTCAAGGCAGCTGGGACCATAGTCACCAAGAAAACAATTGGTAACACACTACGCCGTGAAGGACTGAAATCCTGCAGAGCCCACAAGGTCCCCCTGCTCAAGAAAGCACATGTACAGGCCCGTCTGAAGTTTGCCAATGAACATCTGAATGATTCAGAGGAGAACTGGGTGAAAGTGTTGTGGTCAGATCAGACCAAAATCGAGCTCTTTGGCATCAACTCAACTCGTCATGTTTGAAGGAGGAGGAATGATCTTGGGTGAGAACCTCCTTCCCTCAGCCAGGGCATTGAAAATGGGTCGTGGATGGGTACTCCAGCATGACAATGACCCAAAACACACAGCCAAGGCAACAAAGGAGAAGCACATTAAGGTCCTGGAGTGGCCTAGCCAGTCTCCAGACCTTAATCCCATAGAAAATCTGTGGAGGGAGCTGAAGGTTCGAGTTGCCAAACGTCCGCCTCGAAACCTTAATGACTTGGAGAGGATCTGCAAAGAGGAGTGGGACAAAATCCCTCCTGAGTGCAAACCTGGTGGCCAACTACAAGAAACGTCTGACCTCTGTGATTGCCAACGAGGGTTTTGCCACCAAGTACTAAGTCGAAGGGGTCAAATACTTATTTCCCTCATTAACATGAAAATCAATGTATAACTTTTTTGAAATGTGTTTTTCTGGATTTTTTTGTTGTTATTCTGTCTCTCACTGTTAAAATACACCTACCATTAAAATTATAGACTGATCATTTCTTTGTCAGTGGGCAGACGTACAAAATCAGCAGGGGATCAAGTACTTTTTTCCCTCACTGTATTGGAAACTTCTTAAACATGTAACAACAGTTGAATTATAGGCAGGAAGACTGTATAATGATCCCACAGCTGAAGAACAATGTCAGACAGTAGAATTATGACTGAGGATCTTTGTATATAATTATGAAGGCTGAAGTCCATTGTTAATGTTGCAGGGTGAGGTAAAATATCTTTTGAGCTTTTACAGGTACAGTATATAGTCCTGAATTTAAGTTTAGATATCTTGTATCAATATTAGTTGTATTTGTTTATATTGCTGCTGTTTGTCTTGATAGATACTCTTACTTGATAAACATTTGCAATGGGTTGCTCTTTATTTCTAAGGTGCCAAAATGTTTACCTACCTGGGAATTACAAATTACAAACCTTTACCTCTACTGCAGTTTCATTAATTGTCAGATGCTTAATTTGCCTCCTGAGCATTTTAAGAACTGGAACAAATGTGTTTGATCAATTTAGTACCGGTAGCAGTGTTGTGTAAGTAAGCCCAGTTTGTTGCAATCCGTCCTGGATCGCTTCAGGCAGTTCATATTGTTCATGGAACCAACTTCCAAATGATTCACTAATTTGATATTCTTTTTAATTCTTGGATGTAAGAACTTATATATTGTTTACTGTATATCTCGTATACACTTGTATAAATTGTGAATTTGTAAAATGTATTATGCGTTGAATTGCTCTGTATTATTGCGCTTTGTATTGCTCTTATATTTTGTAAGTTGCCCTGGATAAGGGCATCTGCTAAGAAATAAATAAATACATTAATAATAATAATAATAATAATAATAATAATAATAATAATAATAATTAAAAGCTACTGGCCATCCTTGGCTTAAATGTACCTGTCAGCGGATGTAATCCATTCCTCACATGTTATTGCTTATTTCTCATGCACTGCTCCTTAGTCTTGATTTCTATCTTAGGGCAGGATTAAATCAAAAATGTTCGCGCTGCGTGTCGCTACCAGAAGCATTAGCGCATGTCTGCGAATGGAAATCGCACTGCTAAACTATCGCGGTATTAAATCTGACCTGATTTGCACCACAAAACGACCTTCTCGCAGCTCCTTTCGAGCACAACGCGAGAGAATAAAACACAACTTTCACACAGCCACTACTACAAAACTACACCACTGTACTCATTTGTGTTTCATGATTAGTTAGATGCTACTCTCTTCTAATTTTTAATGTAAATCCCATGATGTACAATTGTGCAGTTTGCTGTTAGCGGCTGGTTAAAGTTGTAGTTAATCCCGCCCAACAATACAGTGGGAGTGGTTACATTTTCGCTGTATTACATCAAGAAAATATCTGTGAGAAAACAACCTGAAAATGCTCTCGCAGCTGCTTTAGTTTTAAACAACTTCGGAGTTGTCTAAAGCCTCTTGTGTTAAGGCAAAGTGGAAAGAGGTTTGCATAGGCGCAGCTCCGGGTTTATTCACGGCTCTGTGTGTTCAGTGGAAATAACTGATTATTGATACAGTAACCACAATACAGGTGTACAGTGCGGGTAACAAATGACATGTTGCACCCAACATCCATACAAATGAAATGTTGCCTTTTGTTCATGCACAGAGAAAATATGTTGTTATTGAATGTCATTTTATATTTCGTTCAGCAATGTGTCAGTGTTTCAATTATGTTTTTTATGTATTTTTTCATGACTTATTTGTTTAATTCACTAGTTTGTTTATTCTGCTTTTGCTTTGTTCGTTGTTCTGAAAACTATTTGATGTCTTAAAAATTGTTTCCTTCTTAACACATCTTTCGTGGGAGTAGTGCCTACTATCGAGTAAATATTAATCCTCACTCGTACTCACTACAACGTTATGTATATTCAGCCTATATTCTCTATAATGAGGGTGTTTCCATGCATAATACATTTGGTATTAGTTTACATTTTTTCACGTAACAGAAAGGTGGGCTGTGTTCCTTTCAATTTTAAAATGAGAAAATGCACTCACCAGTGAGAAACAGCTTATTCCAGACGGGTATATCCAACAGAAGGGCAAAGATAATGCCGTCCAATATCCGTTTATATTAGGTTAGCATACATATTGTTGTTAAAATATATCAGCCAGCAGTTCACGAGTTGAGCATTCACTGTCACTCACATCCAGATACAGCCTCGAAATCCATGTAAGTCTCCTTTCTTACAGTGTATCTGTACCCTAGAAGCATGTGCAGTAAAGCACAGATTTAATGTGTATCTAATGTGTATCAAATGTAGAGGTTTTCACAGGTCCACCCGAACCCGAGGACCCGGGACCCGACCCGGGTCTGTTTAACATTGTGTGTAATACCCGAGTAACGCAATGACTTTACCAATTGACGATTGGCTCTTTTATTTAGAAGGCGGGATTATTCCGCCATTTCGGTGTTTGACAGATGACGTAAACTGAAGTGCATTATTGGCATCGGCGCGATTTTTGAGATATTGTGGTTGGAGTTCGTTCGCATTGTATATCTAAAATCTATGGCAGACACGTCTCAGAGAGCACAGATGATAGCAAATTAGTAATGCTAACGTCAGTGGCCGTGGCACTGAACGAGCAATCGTTATCATAGTTCAAAATGGCAAACAGTGGAAGTTACCGTATTATGCGAGATACACAAAAACTGCAAAGCTGCAAAATCGCGTTTGTCATCTGCCACCGTGACAGCAAGTGGACTTTTGAAGCTGAAATAATGAGTGGATTATACATGGTCTTTCAATCAGCAATAGAGGAACAACATGGATGTTATTTTACCAACTTTCTTGGCAAGGAGGATGGATTGTATGCGTCACGGTCAGGTACAGGAGAGAAGGCTACTAACGTTACATAAGGTAAGACACAAAGTTTTATTTTCACAACTTGTAAATTAACTTGTTAATAGCAGTTAACTGTGGGATCTGTGCCGATTGGGTTCAATCGGGTCTGTGTGTCGCGGCAGGGTCCGGGTCCAGATTTCAAATAATAGATGGGTCCGAGTCGGTTCCAGGTAGTACATTTACGGCATTTCTTGCTTCTGCACGGGTCCTGTGAAGACCTCTAATCTAATGTATGCATTTTGTAATCGAAGTTCAGACATACCAGGTTTTCAATAAATCATGCATCTCTCTATTTGGACTCTCTATACGGCCAAGGGTTCCGATGGCACCGCTCAAGCTGGGCCCCTGTTGTGTCCAGTGTAGCTGGCCTGTGAGAATGCAGGACTTTCCCTGGGGAGCAATGGATGGGGCTCCCAGGCTGATTATCTGGTTCAGGATGGTTGCAAGGTAGGCTGCGAGTTCTCTGATGACTCCCTGACAAATGTGGGGACTGACCTCTGGGATCTAGGGTAGCAAAAGAGGGTCCCTCATGATAAGGGACCAGGCGGTCCCAGTGCAGTACAACTTTTCTTCCACCTTGTGGCATCTGCACCCAGTACACCACCTCACCCACTCGATCTAGGATCTCACTTGGGCCCACCCATTCGCTGTCCAATTTGTGACACCGGCCCTTGCGCCCCCTGGGCGCATAAGTCCAAACATGCTCTACTGCTTCAAAGTCTCTTCCTTGTCCTCTAACATCATGAATATCGTTTCATTCTAACCCCGGCTGCTTGAAGCTGCTCCCGGGTGTATTGGTGTGCTGTCTCCAAGCGGTCTTGTAAGCGTCGAGTGTACTCAGGCCACTTAGTGAAGTAATCCATTGCAACCAGCACAAATTGTTTTCCCCGGCTGGAGACCTAAAAGGAGCCCAGAAATCAACACCCACTCGTTCCAGGGGGCTCCCTGTCCGAAGTGGCTACAACGGAGCATGAGATTGCCTGGGGGGTCCTTGGCAGGCAATACAGGGGTCACAGCTGTGACAGAAATCCTCTACATCTCTCCGACAGCGTCCCCAGTAGTACCTCTGTCGCAGCTGGGTGAGGGTCTTGGCCACGCCGAAATGCCCGGTCCCCACTGCACCGTGGTTAGCTTGAAACACTAGTTCCTTCTATTCCTGGGGCACAATGACCTGCCAGTGGTCAACTCTCCCAGCAGGATCACGCCACCATTTCTGGAGGGCCCCATCCCTCAGCGCCAGGCAGTTCCATAAGGACCAGAGTCCCTTGGTGGCTTCAGACTGGTCAGCAATGTGTTCCCATGATGGCCGTTGGCCCTGTTGTAGCCAGCTGAAGACAGGCTGGAGGTCTGGGTCTCTCTCCTGAGCTGCATGCCAATCCTCCGAGGGGACAATGGAGACTTCCCGGCAGCTGAGTTCCTCCTCCTGCAGACACTGGTCTCCCGTGAGCTCTCCTTCCATGCCGTCTGTGTTACTGCAGTGGGTGCAGTTGGTAGGATGGCAAGGACGCCGGGACAGTGCGTCAGCGTTGGTGTGATGCTCGCTGGCCCTGTGCTGCACTGTGACCTCGAAAGACTGAAGCTGCTCCAGCCACCAGGCTAACTGTCCCTTTGGCTCCTTAAAGTTCATCAGCCAGCGGAGAGAAGCATGATCGGTGTGGAGGGTAAATTGGAGGCCGCTGATGTAAGGGCGGAAGTGACTGGTGGCGGCCACCACTGTTAGTAATTCCCGTCTGGTCACACAATAGCGGCGCTCAGCTTTACTGAAAGATCGGCTGTAGTACACAATGACCTGCTCACCTTTGGGACCCTGCTGTGACAGGACCGCCTCCATCCCATGGTCACGTGTCCACAATGAAGTGCAGCTGAATGTCAGAAGCAGTTAAGACAGGGGCCCTGCTAAGCAATTCCCGCAGCTTGTCAAATGCATTTTGGCATGACTGTCCCCATTCATACAGCATACCTTTCCTCAGCAACTCATGAAGTGGGGCGGCAGTAGTGGCAAATTGCGGCACAAAGCACCTGTAATAGGAAGCCTAAACAATGTGGACAGAGCTTGATGTATGGATATGGTATGGATTTCATGCTTCACCAGAGGAGTTCGGCCAGCGTCTTCGGGTTTACTAGCGAAACTATCAGAGAATTCGGTGAGCAGTAACCACAGTCTTTCCTGGAGTCAATCCTTCTGCGCTCTGTTAGTGCGAACGGATGCTGTGTGTGAGCTGTCAGAGGGCTTGGGCTGCGCGGGGGCGGAGCTGTTCGGCTCCGCTGCTGCTTAACCACTGGTGATTTTTAATGACATTGCTAATACACTTTCACTTACTTCCAGTAACTCCAGGGGAAGTCCTAGGTCTCTCTGGAAATGTAGTTCCTTCTTCTCCGAGTCCATGGTCGCCCCCGTTTTTTTAAGAAAGTCTAACACTATAATCGCTGGGTCTTGTACCGGGGCAACCCATACTTCATGCCTTGCATTGGTTTTAACTCACCAGTTACAGTTTTCAGCCGAACCGATGTAGGTCTCACCAGGGTCCGGACGCTCTGTGTAGTATATCCTGCCTGATGATGGTAATGCTGGATCCTGTGTCGACTAGTGCACAGCAGGGGACCCCCTCGATTTTCACATGGATGCGAATGAAGGCTCCGTTCCCTGTCCTCCCAACGATGCGCTCCTGTCTCCGGTCTCCCGTGGTTCAGCGTGGTGGAACTGCTGGCTCGTGGTACCTGTCTTACATGAGCCCTCCCCTGTTTCACGACATCTGCTCCGTAGGTTCAGCCCGTCGATCAAGTTTCCGACAATTAGCCCTTAAATGCCCCGTCTTTCCGCAGTGCCAACAAACCCTGTCTCTCTGGGGTGGCTGTGTGTCTGAGCGGCAGCTGTGCGCGGTAACCTCAGGTTCTTTGTCTGATGGCTCTCTTCAATCTGTAATCTGTGGCCACAGTGCGCACATTCTTTGGAGAGATATGGCGAGTGCGCAGGCGCGCTGCACCGCAGGGTCTACTGTCAGTACTGCACCTTGAGACACAGAGCGTAAAGTTTTGCTTTTTACAGTAGATGGCATCGAGTGATATTAAAATGATGTACTTTGTACTGATGTACACATCACTGTTAATTTTCTAGTGATGATAATAAAAATTGTAATAGGCGTTTATATCACAACGTCGTGTCTAGCAGTGGCGTGTTTAGGGGGGTCACTGTGCCATGGCAATTTTGAAAAAAATAAACAGGCCCGGGACTCAGACCCGCAGCTCAGACACTCACAGCTCAGATACTGTGTTACACCCGCCAGGCCAATCAGATCGATATGAGTGGGTGGCTTAACACTGTATTTATTAATTTGGAAGGTTATGTCACTTGTAATGTGTTATGTTCAGTGAGCTAAAACTACTTGCGCTGCACTATGACAGAAGAAAGTCTTTATGGGCAGCGTACCTGTACATAAGGACTCACGGAGGAAACAGCTGATTTCCAATGAATAGTTGTGGCTTATTTTTAGTTGCTAGTTTCTTCCAATGATGCATGTAACCACTATGAGTTTTGTAGCCCATGCGTCACAGTTTGTTTTTAATCTGCACCACTACATAACGTAAAGTAGCAACGTAATTCAACATTGTGTTAATGTTGTGTGTTAGCTGGGAAGTGGACGCTGAATAAAATATTTACATTGATCTGTTATTCACAGACACAACCATTGATCCACCTGCTAATAGATAACGCCTAGGTAAGGGTGTCTGCCAATAATGATAAGTATAATAATAATAATAATAATAATAATAATAATAATAATAATAATAATAACTACACAGCTTTCATCAATGGCAGCTTCGGTTTTTATTTTAATATTTTTTCTTCTACTCATATTTGTAAGCGCTATGAAGTACAGACTTGTAGTTTTGTATCAGCGGGGAGATTAATGTTGTGGACTCACAGCATGGAGCGCAGATCACTGTGTTTCTCTGCTTCTCACAGCCTGTCCTGCTCTTCCGCCCCCGGTGTCTCTTCAGTTTCAGACACTGTGATTGGCTCCGGTTTATCTTCAGTTTCAGAAGCTGTGATTGGTTGGCGCCGCCCGCCCATTTCAGAAGCCACGCCCCCAAAACATATCTCCTCCCCATTCGCAGCTTCTCATATGGTAGATTTAATTCGTGAGGAGCTGAGCTGGGAGATTCCCTCCTGTGACTCTTCCGCAATTTATCACATTCGCACTTTGCAAACATTTTTGATTTAATCATGCACTTAGTCTAAGGATATTGATAGTGTTTTCGGCTTGTCCAATAAAAGCCTCCACTGTGGAATAAAAGATGTGTCCTAAAGAATGCAATCAACACTACAAATTCAGGCTATGCCTTACTGCTGTAAAAAGAAACTAACAGTGGAGGCATTAAACTAGAGCAAAACCCTTGAACTGACACACAACACTGAGCTCTTGAATAACAGATACTCTCATTTTGGCTTCAGTCTTATAATGCCATAAACATATACATGGAAACATAGACAGTTGGGCGCACCACGACATTGAGTGATGAAGGTTTACTAATAATGCCGTCTGCATTAATAAAATGTTAGATGAGATTTTGCAGTCGCAGCAGGTTGTCTAAATGTAGTTGCTAGTATTGTAAATATTCAAAATAAATTCAGCTGTGAATAATTAGTAGTTTCCATAAAAGGGTAATTTTAAGATTGTGACTCATACATAGAGAAGGCCGAGCAGGCTGATTAACACAAATATTGTACTTACACATTCCTTTCTTCTAGATAGTTAATCACACAGTTATGGTAACCAATGACGTAAAGAACAAACATTTTTGGCACAAGCCTTTAAGTACATATGCCTAAATATGAGCAAAGCTGTTCTTATCAAGGTTGTTTAATAGATTAATTAAAGGAACAAAATATTGGTCAGTTTAGTTTTACACTTATAAAACACGCATCTTGAAAAAAAGTAGGTTGAGACAATGGCTGGTATTAAATCAAAACTTTGACCCACCTGCTAATAGAAAACTACAGAACTGTACTCAGTTGCGGCTTCATTTTTAGTAAGATGACACTTTCTTCTAATCAGAAATGTAACC
Source organism: Amia ocellicauda (assembly GCF_036373705.1). Classification (NCBI taxonomy): domain Eukaryota; kingdom Metazoa; phylum Chordata; class Actinopteri; order Amiiformes; family Amiidae; genus Amia; species Amia ocellicauda. The sequence continues at coordinate 41,319,677 of NC_089850.1, read as the reverse complement.
GCTATCATGTACAGGTTTTTAGTTTGCTATTAGTGGGTGGGTCAAAGTTTTGATTTAATCCGGCCCAATGTCTTTAGCCACTTTTGCATAAAGATCGTATGAGCATTATCATACTTTCCTTTCTTTTTGATCAGTTGAATGATGGTATATTCAGGAAGAATGTATTCTGATTTAATGAACAGGCAGTGTAGCTTGGTATATCCTTTTTACTCCCAGTGTACCAGTACAGCAATAATCTCTCTTGTTTAAGGAAGGTAAAGAATGTACCATTTTGTAATGACATTGATCTTTTTTATAGCCCAGTGATTATTTTTTTCAGACTGCATTTATGTGATCTGTATCTCATTGAATGCTTTTATTTCAACTAAGTGTAACCAGTGCATTTTTTTAAGATCCCACATGGCACCATTTTAGAAACCAGTATAAACGGATCATTTTGCATGGTTAAACATATGCTCCATCTGTACTGCAGCACATTATCCTTCCATTGCATTTAAATTTAATTCATCTTTCATAATATTTATAGGAAAAATACACTTTTTCCAAGTCACTTCCATTTTGAAGTAGGAAATTAATCTATGCATAAAAATATACTTTCCTTAATGATTTTCCAATGTATCTAATAAGTTCCAAACCCTGTTCATTAGTCCACTTTGTCTTCAAATGTTTTGGACAATACCACCCCCGCTCATGAGCATTAATAAACCAATACAAAAGTAATTATTTTGTCAAAACAAAAGAAAACAACAACAAAAACAGTAACTCTCCTAAGCAGCTTAACTGGAATGTCTCAGAAACATTTTTTTTTCCAATAAACAACAAAATAGTGGAATGCAAAATAAAAAATACCCTCTATCAAACATGTTATGAGTTATTAATTGTTTCCATTCCCACCCCTTAGCAATAAGTAATAGATCTGTAAGCAAAAATCCTTGTAAAGTAAAAAAAATCTAAATTTGTGTTAATATCAGCTAATTCTGACATCCTGTCCTGGTACCTTGACCTGAATTGTACTCTCCCAGGAGTTTAAGGAGAGGGTATGTACTCTGTGAAGCTTAGATAATGAAGCCTTGTTATAAAACATGCATGTAATTTCACTATCTGAAAAGAGGATATTAATGCTTTGAATAAAAGCACCTGTCAGTGTGAAGTCTTGCATTACATCCTCCGATGATTGCTGTAAGGAATACTCCCATTGGAAAGAGCTCTGTGCAAATGTTTAAGGCTTCAATATTCGTTGTTAATCTAATGTAAACTCTGGGTATTACATTTTGTTCAAACGTAATATAATGCAGCTGAGTCTAAAATAAAATTCAGAATCCTTATCTGTACTTCATGTAAATGTAGTTATTATTATGAATGATTGGTGATTTTGCTTATTTATTATTTTAAACAAACCAACAATGTCTGCATTTTACATTTTTAGATATATATAACCTTTTGGTAAGAATGACAAATATTATTTCCATAATTCCTTGAATTTGACTGCATTCAAATTCAATGCACTTTCCACTTGCGTTTTGTAACAAACCATTACTGTCAAATAATGATGAATTATGGTTGGCTTGATGAGTAATACAACATTGCACAATATACATGAATTTAAACAAATATGCAACACAGTCTTCTGTACTTTACTGGTTTGGATTGATTGAGAATGGTTTTATAAACACTATCCTTACAGCTGGGTTTGACCATCATTTAAAAGCATAAAATGCATCATCATCATTGGGCAGAACAGCTGATCAGTTTTCCTACACAGGCTTACTAACAAGGATGGGCCAAAGTTGATAGCCTTTAACTAAAGCTTTTGAATTGTGTAACAGTCACCAAAAAAGAAAACACAGCAATCCCCAATGCAATGGTAATTAATTACAACCACTCATGTTCCTCACAGAAAACTAGAAGAATGTGAAATCCCTGAGCTTCAGGCTATATATTTCAAGGAAAGTAATGTCAGCTCCCTAGTGTATATACTGTGACAAGTAAAATGATTAATGGGTCTGAAGAACTACAGTGGGCATTTAACTATCACCCACAAAATTGTATAGCCTATAGATAAAGATATTTGTGGTGTTTCTTAAAACATTGTGAAGTTACATATTATTCCGATTTCGTTACATGAAATCTCAGAAGGATATGCAATACAGACATTATAGTTTACAGAGAAGTAAATATGAGCCAGTGTAAACAAATTGTTTCTCCTGTCTATCGTACGTGGTTGTAGATTTTTAGAGGCCCACTATAAATCACATTTTATCCTAAAATTAAATTTTCAGAACATCATTCAGAAAGCTGTATTTTTTTTATTTAAGGGCCCAGTAATGTGAATGCCATTGGAAGGATTATGTTACAAACTCACTATTCCTAAAAAGTGCACTTTCATGCTGGATTTAAAAGAATAATATTATTATTGTTATTATTAAATAGTAATAAAAAAATCTAAATAAAGCATCGAGCTACATTACTAGATTACTATAAACTAGTATGGCAACCATATTAAACATTATATGAATTTGTCACTCCAGAAATTTAATTTTATAGCTGACTGACAATACATCTGATGGTTGTTTTATGTGACTTGTGAATCAAAATATGAATTATAACAGTCACATTTCACAATAATGATCACGATTTCCTAATTAATTAAATGCATTAATATCACAGTACGAATCACAAAGAACTGAGTTCTGGTGTTAATCACATGTATAACATTACAAGGTAACTATCAACATCAGAGCTCAAAGCAAGTTCATGAAACGTTCATACGTTATTCCTGTGGTATTCATAAACGAAACCATTGAACTGTCATAGTAAGCTGAGTAGAGACTGTAGTTTCAATATCATTTTAATTTGTTATATATTATTCTTATCACTTAATCTTATCACTATATTTGTCTTAAACTCATGTCATGTAAGAATGTTTTATTCTGCCCCCTTTACTTTCTATTCAAGAAACAAGGACCTCCTTTCATTTTGCGAATACAGTACTACGCAACAGCAGTATGCTAAAATTGGCTGGGGTTTAGTTTGCTTCACCCATGCGCTCTGTGCATCTCTCAGTTAAATCTGTGTTACGCATTAGCTAACATCTCGTACACAGCTTTTTAAGCTGGCTGGAAACTTGCATGTGGAAATGCTTGTTTAGGTATCATGCATGTGCACTGTCAACCAGCTAGTCAATCATGCAATGGAAACACAGTCTGGTCAGCTAGACAGCTTGCAGGCCAAGGTGAGGGATATCTGTGCCAGCCTTGTTCATTACTGTGCGCATGCCCTGAATTTAGTGTTGTCACAAGCATGCAGCACTATCAAAGACTGTAAGGTATATTTTTTTACTTTAAATGTCCTATCATTGTTTTTTTCTACTTGTGCAAAATGCACCAAGGCTCTAGATGATACTAAGAGACCCAGCCACCCCCACATGGTGGAATTACATGTCCCGTTTGAGTCTCTAATCAAACTGTCCCTTCACATCAAGTAACAAGTAACCTGTTGCAATGGGACAAAAATTCTATTATTTCAGAAGATTCCAAAATCCAGTTTCTATTGCAGCAGTTTCTATGACAGAATAAATAATCAACAGATGGACATAATTTACAAATAAGGTATATATTAATATTATAATATTATATTATGCTTGGGTGTCTGCTGTGGCCCGCCGAGGCCTTGTGTGCTTGGGTGGGCTTTGGAGCAGCCTGTCCACTTGCAAATGTTTCCACTCTCCACTGGATCACAGTATTCAATTATGTATGACAGACTCCATGGCATGATGTCTGACAGTTTACATGGGGAGGGTACGATAAGAAAAACATCTCTGCTACTCTCTTTTATTTGAAAATGAGAACCCCAGAGTCTCAATGACACATTCATGGGTCTCTCTGTAAAACACAGCAGGATGGCCAGAATATTTACACTTTTTTCCATGAACAAAAACCCTTATCAATATGCACACTGCTTTGTGATTAATGACCTGTGGTTGTTAACTCTGACAAGTAAGGTGTTTCAGGAAAACTCCTGGAAAAAAAAGATCTGTACAAGAAAAATGGCTCATCAGCAACATTGATGATGTAGTTTGGCATCATTGTGGTCCCTGAGGGCAACTGTCCAAGCATTTCTGAAGGTGTCTTCAAGTTGTGGGTTACTGAAAACCACTGAAGAGTGTTCAGTTCATTCAGTTACCCCCCTCTGTCCCCCTCTGTTCTGTCAGGGCAATTAGATGTTGGGTAGGATTAAAAACCATCAAACTGTGCACCCCTACTACTAGTAATAGTAATAGTACACATTTCACATTTTAATAAAGATCCTGCCCAAGTATAAAAATGAACACCATGGCGACTACAATGGCACTGTCCAGGATATTACAAGAACATAAGTAAAACACTGGCCAAAAACTGTTTTCTTTGAAACAATATACTGTCATTTTTGAAAAAATCTCCCACTGTTAAATTTGTTAAAGCCAGAGGCCATTATACTCTCTGTTTATTGTATATATATATATATATATATATATATATATTTGCAATTTCAGATAAATCAGTTTATTTCTTTTATAAATACACTGACCATTGTTCTGCCAAGCCAAGCTCTGCTGTGCCAAAAGGTACAACTGACAATAATCTTGGCTTACTGTGGACTGTTCAGAAAAATTAGGCTACTGAGGAAAAACCTACAATGCTATCTTCAAGTATGAGGAACAATAAATTAACTTTATTCAGTTCATGGACTGCACTATCAAATAAGTCTTCCTGGAAGATAGCTTATGAAATGACTAGAGTTACCCTGTAGCCCCAAATGAAATAAGTATCTCTAGAATATGTAACAAAAATACAGTATCTCAGGAGTACAGTAGATCCAATTAGGAAATCAGATTCAATTGCATTCAGTTCTGTTTGCAACTCAGTCAAATTAAAATAATTACAGTAATGAAACCGCAGAAAGGTAAATTAATTATCTGTAATCTCTCTAATGCAGCTTATTCATCCACTTAAATAGAGCATGCACAACTGTATGGGATTACTCATAGATCTAAGAGTAGAGCAAATCACATTTTCAATCCTCCTGCCAATTTCAATTTAAAAACTCAGTACTTCATAGTCAGTTTCCATTCAACAAAAAGCTGCCTTCAAGTATGAATTCAAACTTAAATATATGTAATTAATAGATAATTATAAAGTTCTTCAAATAATACTGATGTTCCAAGTTTTCAATTGTTCCCAATACTTGACAGATATAGCTACTACATATATCATAATGTGTTGCAGCTTATTATTATTAATTACATATTTTGTTAAGGCATTTGGCTAAGAAGTAGCACTTTTTTGAAAGTTATTCTATATTTACAATATGTTGTTTATAGCGTGTACATAACATATGATATGCATCAGTTTTTGACATTTTGAATGCACTTTTTGGAAAGCAAAACTGCTGTCCACAGCAAAGTTAAAAAGTATTTTACATTGATTTGCATAATGGAAAAAAGGGAAATTGCTTTCTAATATAATTTAATCATATAAATATTTAATTCAATTTGAGTATAGTCAGATAAATCCTATGATCTTTTCTGGGTGCATAATTCTGACTAATGTGGTGTATACTTAATGTTTACAATAGAGGTTCAAATTTAAACAAATCTTAAATGATTTTTGTACGACAAAGGTGTAATTCACTCTCTTAATCAAGTGAATGCACTGCAGTCCGGGATATGATGCAGATGTGATTTTCCTGACTCAGGCATATTAAATGTGTTTAAATTTCAATTGTATGGATAAATCTACTATTGATTTAGTACCTTAAAGTGCAGAAGCAATTTCCATTAAGTGTTTTAGTAAGAGTAAGAGTCCATTTGTTATCTCCAATGGATGGAGCACAGTGACAAATGTGAATACTTAATTTATGTATTCATTTCTTTATTTGGATGTATTGTCTGAATTTGAAAATGTAGGCAATGATGTTTAATAAAAAGAACCAGAGGTAAAAACAAACAAACACTGAAAAAAACAGAAATACATCCAGTGGCAGCAGATTTTACAAAGCTCTATTTCACATCCTTTGATTAGATAACCTGCTACCCACTTTCCACTTCAAAGACCTACACTATGAAATTATGTAACAAACAATAAGAAAACCACTGAGAAACAGGAGACTCATTCAAATGAGATTAGATTCCAGATGTGCTGAGGTCTCCTGAGAGAACATGCTTTCTAAAGGAATCTATGGTGTGTAAAAATGCTCAAAACTACAAAACTCACAACTTTTTAGTTGCTCAAAATATGATAGCCACTTTAATAAACAGGCATATAAACATATTGTTTATCTATAAGAGCTTTAAGTCGGTGTTCTTTCTTGATTTCAAGTGAATGACATCTCATTCATCCTTACTAGGTCAAAAGAAAATCATTAATGGAATTTAATATCCAGTTTGTCATTGTGCATATCCCATTACAAAATGGAAGAACTATGTCAGATGTATTCAGTTGTTCTCATTTCTGACATCTACTTTATGTGCTCGAACTTTATAAAAAAAAAAAAAAAGCTTTCTTTAAAAACTAAAACAAAACAAAAAAATATACTTGCAATTACAATACAATTAATTCAAGTTATATTTTCCCGGAATTAATCCTATGGAGGGCTTGTACAAATAGTTCTGATATGGTACATATATTTTGACAAAAGTAATATTTCACGGTCTGCATGAATATTACATGGTTCACCCAGGTAAAGTGCAAATAAATTGAATGTTGCACAGGTCTTCTCATTACAAAAGCCTAATAGTTTGATATAAACTGTATGACTGACACATGGCTGAGAGACAAGAATTAGGAGTTTATACTTAAGTGCTTTTGACTTTTAGAGAAATAAGGCAAGAGAAACTTCTGAGGAAAATAAGAGAAAATCTGACTTAACTGGATGACAAATATAAGTCATGTACAGCAGAAAGTTGAAATAATGTTTTGTTTTGTGGAAATACAGGATAAGGCATTAAAACAATTCTTAAAAAAAGGTTCAAATACAGACTTCAGAATTTACTGACAAAAAAAAATCACAGTAACAGTAGGGAACTGTTTTAAATGTAAGTAATATTATTTTGAAACCCTAGAAAATAAGTGCATTATGAAGTATAATTTAGGTACAGAGCAATTCAAAACTGTGACCTAGCAGATTAAAGATTTGTACCTGATATTGGCGAGGGTGCTTTCTAATAATTAAACATAACATTGTGACGTGGTACATGATTGTTATTTGTTATTCATGGGTAGGATTTGGTCTGCAGCTTACATTGAAAATGTGTCTTCATATTTGGCATCTGGAACCCCAACACACATTAATACATATATCCTTAAATTCATAAATACAATGCACAGTTGTTATGAAATAACAAAATCAAATTTTTTTCTTAAAACACACCATTGAGGAATCAATAAGTCCATTGAGCAATTTTATGCAAGAAATGTAAGTAATTGGTGTGAAGATGGCGATGTATTTAGCCATGTCTAATTTACAAAATCCAAATGGTATGCAGTTAACCTTACTAGTTTTGCAAATTATGCTATCCAAATGTATTGCTGAAGAGTGATTGTGTGCTTTAAAATGAGTGATGATCCTCAGAAAAAATAGGACTGTAATGAAGGTATTGTTTATTAAAATTAGGTAATGATGACTCTACACACCGTAGAAACAAGTGACAATATGGTTTGTATTGATGGAGTTCAACTCAATTCCATGATTGCGCAACCATATTGCAACCAAATGCACAAAAAAAAAAAAGAAAGAAAACATTACGTATTTTTGTATTATTTGATTAATCATCATTGAGAAATGTAGTAGAATATGTAGTATTTTAACAAGGAGGCATGTTTGAAGTTAAGTGCAGAAAACTGACTTTGTCACAGACTTATGACTCCTGGATACATTTTCACTTTCACATCTTACCAAAAGCAAAAATGTCAATTAAACCTATATTACATATGTCAGATTAATTTACAATCTGATTCAAAATAGCAAAGGTAATGTACCCATCAAAATCCCATTAATACATGAGAATTGGCTAGAATTGGTGTTTCTCTGGGTGTGGAAATAGCTAATTGAAGTAAACCTTAAAGCAAAACCTGTTTTTAAGAGTATGTATTATGTTCAGCAGTGAAAATGACTCGGTGCTTGAGGCATTATGTGGTGAAAAGCATAATACTGGATCATTAACAAATAATGAGATATTGCATTTTTCCCTATTACAAAAGAAAGAAAAAGAAACATCTCCTAACTAATTTGGATTCTAAGAAGGGATAACACTGTATTGACCCTGACATTAAATAGCTTTACCTTTCTAATTCATCTGAGGAATTGATTGCAGCTGCCACAAGCATTGCTCCCAACATATTTGTACAGCATGAACATTCATACTCCATATGAGAATGGAAAGGTTAGTATTGACTTAAGTCTGTTGTGAGTCTGTACTGAGAGAGATGCAAAGGAGCTAAAGCAGAAAGTTAAAAAGCAATTCTCAATTAAAAAAAAAAGATATAGCCTACATTACAGAAAAATTGAAACACCATTTTCATTCAAGATCATCTTGACTTGGACATTAGATTAAACAAACTTATGTTTATGACATTTATTTATTATTTTTTGTAACATCCAAACAAAGATTTTAACCTAATTCTGACCCAAGCATATTATAATATGACACATAAGTCTGTTGTGGAAAGAGGTTGCTAAAAGGGCTTCCTAATTCAGTCCTTGGGACCCAAGTGGCTTTTAGTTTACATTCCAGATTAGCTTTAATTTACTACACTGACACCTTAATTGAGTTAATTATTCCCTAATTGGACATCTCAAAATGTTTTGAGATCCATACATTTTGTAATGTTAAGTTATACAAATATATATTTATACAAATTTATAGATAACTTGAAATCATATACTTAAAAACAGGAAACAATTAATTAAAAGTTTGATTAAGCAAATTAGTTCTGGATCATCAAGAGTTGAGTGAGAATAGAACTCAAGAACAGCTCCATCCTGATATAATACAATGTAAAATAATGTGTGAAACTTGTATATATTGATTGCCATCCCCCCTTTTCAGATCAGTATATTTCAATGTTTGTGTTTGTATATGTATGACCTGGAAAATGGAAGCTATAGATCGAAGCAAGTGGAAGCATCTTGGGGAGCCTTTCATCCAGCATTGGATTGATAAAGGCTGATGACGATGATGATGATGATTATGATATATATATATATATATATATATATATACACACACACACACACACACAACATTTATATTGGACTGCAAAGTATTACCAATATAGAAGGAAAATGCAGATTGTATAAAGCTGGACTGTTTTGCATGATTAGTTTTGTGCATGTCTGTTTCAATCTCTCCACAGTACAGGCTTAAACAAGACAGGTTACTTAATGAGAGAAGATGCATGTACATGTAGTTCTTTGACGTAGCCAGTTATTAAATTAAATTCTAAATGAAATTTGTGCATTTCAGCGTAACATTCTTCAATCATCTACATCATTTATTTTCCCCTCGTGTTCTTCTCAGAGCTCAGGGCTATGAGACCTTTCAGAATGTAAACTGTAATATTGAAAACACAGCTTTCCTTTTATTACCAAACTGATTTTTCCTGTCCATTTATAAAGCTTCATTTCTGTGGCTATTTCCATTGCATTCATAGACCATTCATTTTTACTTTTGGCTCAGAATTCCATTGAATTTTGTGGCTGAAGTGGTTGTTATATAAAATGTTACAAAATTATTATTCACATCATGACTAAGCCCTTAAAGTGAAGATGATGAAAAATAATTTTCTTTCACCATAGCCACCATGAGTTTACATTTGTCATTAACATTTTACATACATTTTGTTTTTCTTTGGGTTAATATAATGGAATGTATCCATAATGGCAGATCATAAAGGCACTACATAAGTAAAACATAAGTTGTATCACATTCACTATTAATTTACTTTTCTAAATTCAATAGGAAATGCAGATGACTTAATAAGAGTTGACTGCAGGATACAAGCAAGAAATACAAACTGAAAATGAAGGACATGCAGTAGTTTCTCATGCCCAAAATGAAACAGTAAGATGTGGAACAATACAATGATCCAAATATTTATTTCTCTTTCAACACATTTCTGAAATGACTTTTCACATTCTGAGAAGACAGATCAGCTGTCTTGACATTCCATAGTCGTCAATCTGATCAGCTAGGAGAATACATTCCCTTCTCTTCAGTTGTGAAATGGAATGGAAACAAACTAAAACTACCATTTAGATTAAGAAAAAAGGATGGGGGAAAAAAGGAAATTAAAAAATGTCCAGCTTCTGTGAGATTAAGAACAGAAATGTTTAATTAGATGAGTTTGAAAAAAATAACTAAATCCTCATTCGGGTATTTGCAATTTTAGTTTGGTCATCAGGATTCAGCTTGAAAGACATTTAATTAATGACCTTTATCATTCTTCAAATTGTAATGATTTTCCATCAGGCTTTTCTAAGACACAGAAAATCCCAGATCCTTTCATTTTTATTTAAAACCATTACATACACTAGCCATATTAAAACTGCATTTCAGAGTGGTGAAGGCTGGAAGTAGTATAACCTTTCAAGTGGAATATTTCTGCCCTATGGCCCATATAGGTTACTCCTATTGATTACAACTACAATTTGAAATTGGCCTGCATAGAGACAGGCGTATTTTGACTGCAGCTATTTTATACCCTAGTGGTTTTTTTTCCATGGAATTCAAATATCTGTCATTGTCTGTTTATATAGGAAAGGAGCAAAGCGCCTTTGACTGACATAGCCCACACACTGATTTTAAACATAATTCTCTCTCCCCTGGTTTCTGTAATGATGAAAAAATATGTTGAAGGTAGGCAGAATTATCTTGCTTTTAGAAGTGAAAGACTGCATCAAGCAGTACATTGTTTAAAACATACAATAGGGTCCATGTGCTCTAATAATCCCTTAACAGTTAAACATTTTGTGTTGATAAATTACCTTGCCAAAAGTTGAGCTGCCTTTGAACTTTTGATTTATTATGTTATTAAAGCACGCATTAGAACTCTTCAGATGGAAAATAAAGTAAAACAGTTTCAAGAATATAAATAGTTTATTGGATATGTTTTGTAGAGGGGCTGTAAATGTAAGGAATAGTTGTTAATCTCTGCATGATATTCATACCAAATGTATACCGAGATATCACTGTCCATTAAGACCAAAGTAAAAAAAACAAAAAACAATAAAAACTCATAATGTGTATTATGATGCCTAGCCTGCTTTCCTCAGATAAATTGCCGATATTATACATTATAAAATAAATTATAATTGCTATGAATATTTCAACAATCAAATACATAAGATTAACCTTAATTCTCTACATATTTTTAAATCGGTGTGTGTGTCTGTGTGTGTGTAAGTGGAAGGCTGCTGTTGTTATCTATCTATAGAATTTTTGAAAATATTTTTAAGCCTTGTGGTGTGTGCAGTTAAGCAGTAAACATACATCTTTGTTTTTAAAAAGCTAATTTTTGCTAAATTAGAAAAGATGCATTTGAGATGTCACTTGTAGGTCAGGCTAAGTAAGTTAATATTGCCATCCCCAGGGGATTCCTAGATTAACAAGTGGCTATGACATGCTTATTTTTCAAGTCATCTATTAGAGCGACAGTGCCACTGGCACAGCTGTACTGCAGGCATCTAAGCTTATTGACTTTTACAGGATAACCTACTACAGCTCAGTAACTGAGGATAAAATGAAAAAGCAGACTAATCCCCAGGTACTTGACCTTCCTCTACTGTTTCTGCTTTTAGTTTATTTAATGCAGGTGACTCACTGTATTGTTAATATAAAGTACTGTAAGAGATGGTCCATGGCATTGCATTGTGCATGTTTCTCAGATGCTTGAATGATATGACTCATAACCATGAACCAGAATTAATCCTTAGGAACCCAGCTTGACATGATGTCACACACAGAGGTCTGGTAAATTGTGATAATATATTTTTCTCAAAGGCCGTTAAATGTTTGTGACATATAAGTCACACTGGGTTCTTAAGGGTAAAACAGTTTTTTATATTTTTTTATTATTATTTATTATTAATATTTCTCCTTTGGATTATTTCCCCTTTATGTATCTAGTCACCTATTTTTGATCATTAATCTGTTACATGTGTGCTTTATTTGTGTTTGAAGTGAAATGTCAAATCATAACACTGTCGTACTTTTAATTCATTTCACTGTTAATTATTATTATTAATATTATTATTATAAGCAATAGTATATTGTGTAGCATATATTGTGTTCTGGAGCCTCTAATCAGAAACCAAATTAATACCTCAAGGACACATAAACTGTCAATCCCAGCTTCTGAGAAAAACACGACAGGTCTTTCCAGACCCAGTCACTGCCAGTGACAGACATATCAGAGTGTATTAATATTCAAACACCTGGGGGAACAGACTGGTCCCAAGCACAGTTTCCCCTTTTGACCCAAAAGGGGGTTACAGCGTGTTACTCAAGCTTTACTGTAACATGTGGGGGGTTAGGGTTAAGGTTAATCATTCAAGGTTCATGGTTCAATATTTAGAAATGCACACACAAGGAAAATAAAATAAAAAGAAAGATTAAACACAATGTACTGTTTTAGCTGTTAACAAAATCATGATTTTCTTAAACATTTTGATTTGAAAATTAGTGATAATGATTGCTTTGAATAAATATTGCAATGCTGGGCTTGTTAATACCTAAGGCCTTATATTTTTCTTTAGGTTATCAGTCATGACCTTTGCTTTATTCTCTTTATATTAAATTAAACAAGTTTTGCCTTGCCTTGAATGGTATATTGATTAACCGGTGAGATTTGTCGTAAATGGTTATTAATATATCCAGGTTATTGTCTTCAGTATGTTTTGTGCTGAAATGTCTGATTTTTTCTGATACTTCCTTCTTAAATTTACATAACCGTATGTCCAAAATCATGTTTCATTCACTTAATTCATTTATTTCGAAGTAATCTATTTACTATTGATTTGAACTGCAATAATTTTCAAACATCACGCAGTTTATAGTAATGACATTAACCCAAAATACTCACTGGCACACTGTGATGATGTGTGACAACCCCAAATCCAACACGTAAATGACTCTTTAGCTATAAGATCACATTCCTTAATAATAACTTTTTAAGGTGTTAACAATCTTGCCTCATTTTATTGTTAGATTTAATACAACTGCTAAACCACAGGATTATGGTGTTTTATTTCCTTCCATTTCACTGTAAGCAAGGTAGTCACTCAGTATGACTGCTTATATTTTAAAGTCAATGTAAAATGTTTTGTAATCGGTAGGAACAAGAATAACTACACAGAGGGAATGGGAGATCGGATGCCTTATAGCAAGCTGTATCGCAATGTGTTGGATGTAAACAGGATTAACAGGCCCCATTCACGGATGAGAGCCCTGCATTAGTGTCTTCAGCACAATACCTGACCTTGACGTCACTACAGGATCCAATATACCTTAATCAGCACAAACACAAAGCCAGAGAGCTGTATCATGCATATTGATAGCCGTGAGTCAACTGAAGTCATGCTAGCAGAGTTCATTAATTGGATCTATGTCTGATTATATGGTATGACCATTATTAACACAATCATAGCATTCTCTGTTTTTTCTCCTTGAATTACCACTGCCCTGCTCTGAAATGATGGAACGCTCAATAATTGGGATGTCTGTCATGAAATGTCTATTTTCTGCAACCAAACTGCCTTCTTTGTGAGACACAGTGGTGCATTATTTATCATGGAGTTTCTTATATTATGTATGGTATTTTGAAAATATAATTTGTAACTCATCTGAGAACTGGGTCTATATTGAGTTTGGTGAGATCATACTGCAATACCTATACTTCATAGTGTGGCCTCCAGTTTTCTTCAGAGCCCTTGGAAAAGACCTGAGGCTAACTCAGGGAAAGCAATATCAGTAAAATTGCTGTCACAAGTCTTTTTTCGAGATTAAATTTGTTTTATTTCTTGAAGGACTGCAGATTTTGAAGTATTGCATTTCTGTAACAACATGGGAGAACTGTGAGTCTTCTTTGGCATGGTAAACATAATTTATTCACAGAAAGTACCCATATCCACAGATAATTGTATAGTACTTTACTATGCATAATCAATTAATATATTTTAAATACTTATTTAAATAGTGTATACCTTTGATTCATTGATTATTTTCTAATTGCCTCAAACTCCTTGGCAACAAGGAATATGTGTCCCTTATTTTAACTCTAATTTAACATCTCTCACTATATACACCCTTGCCACCAAGTTCTTAAAGCAAATGTCTTATCTACTGTCAAGGCAACTGCACTTTACACTAATGCACTTGACCTAAGGGATATTAAAAATAAATAAAAATAAAAATTGTCCAAACACAGTGTGGGTTTTAGGAAGGAACCCTTATTGCTCGTTGCCTTGCTGATCTGTACTGGTGTATTTGTATGCTACTTCACTAGTCACTTACACAAGTCATCTTGTTTGGTTTCTCTTGTGCAATGGGCATGATTTCTCACAGAACAGTGTTTCATGATGCTTTTCTCACTATTAATAATAGCATAAATCAAAAATGCATTTAAATATATATATAAGTTATAACCATGTGTTGCTGTTTTCACATTTACCCTGTGGGGAAAATCGATAGTTATAATTTTAAAAGATTTACATAACTTCAACAAGCATTTATTGGTTCAAGAATACAGAAATTGCAGGTATAGAAACAATTGCATTAGATAGAAAGGGATATACCATCATTGACAGTAGTACAAATAAGCTTGTTTACCTGAACCTACTAGGAGAACACACGAGTACTGCCTCTCTACAGTGGAGCATAAGAGAGGATAGGAAGGTCTTCATTATGAAATTGTGACTCCAATTGTGCATGAAGTGGAGTACTTTTTATACTCATTGTCATATAGAACAGTCACCAATTTATATAGACATTCTTGTTCCATTGTCCACATCTCTTAGACCAGTTCTAACCTGAAGTCCTAGAGCAGGGGTTAGATTGACTGTTTGCATTTCACTGTTTGTAGTCCCAACTGAATGCAGTGACCATGCTGATCTACATGAGTTGATCACTCAAATGTAGTTCAAAAGATGTTTATAGTCAATCTCCTTAGAACAATGCTCATATCTCTGTTACAGGGGTCTCCAACCCTGGTCCTGGAGAGCCCCTATCCAGCAGGTTTTAGAGGTCACCCTTCTATTGCCAATTTATAAACACCTGGAAGTATTTCAGTCAGATCAGTGAAGCTGTGGTTTGGTAAATTCAGCAATTTAGAAACCATTGAAGCAATTATCAGAATACCTGCAGCCTCTCTGAGCAAGAGCTCCCTTGGTTGTTTTTCTTAATTGATTAATAACTCACATGTGTTCCTAGGATTTAGAAATTGGTGATTTAGGGTGACCTATAAGATAAACTGGATTGGGGCTCTCCAGGACCAGGGTTGGAGACCCCTGCTCTGTTAGTACCTGACCATTTCCAACTTAAATGAACAAGGTTTTACATTATTTTCATATACCTCTGTTATACCCTGTGGTGATGTTTATATATATGTTTTAGAAACCAAATAAAAAAGGAAAATGTGGTTGACCCCAATATTTAAAGTTGTTAAATTATGACTGTGATATTTGGTCTTTCACCAACTATAAATCTTGATGATTTTCTTGTGATGAATGGATTCAGACTTCAACGGTGATGTGAAAAATGACAGTGCAAAGCCATCATTAAAAAGGAGATTAACTGGTTTGTATTAAATCTGTTATTACATTTAAATGAGTTTCCTAATACAGCAATAATTTAGGAGAGCAATAATATAAATGTAATGTCAGTTATACATGAGAGATATATGACCCGTAGACCATGTTTAAAAAACATTTTGAAAATGTAAGGCTTATGAGCCAACACTTTAGAAATAGAATTAAGACTACTTTATAACTAGACTTTTTTTTCATTTGACAAAATTAAATGTAAAGTAAATGTCAAGCAGGGAGTGTTAACTATAATCCTGCAGTATTCAAGTATCAAAGTAAATACTGAATATTGGTTAATTGACATTAGGCACATTGATTCTCCCTACTGTTTCTCCTAAATATATCTGTATATTAAATGTTTTAAGTGTTAGCTGAATCTATACTATTTGTAATGATGCCTGTTTCAACTCCACTGCACATAGGACAGATGTATCTATTGCTTTGTGTTCAGCTCTTAGTTAAACCACCTCTAAGCTGGCCATAAATACACACAGGCACTGTATTTTGTACCGCCTCTTAGTAATTTTACTCTTATTAATTTGGAAGTTGTACATTTAGTTTCTTGCTCATCGTGTACCAGGTTTCAAATGTGTACATTTTGTGAGTTGCCCTCTGATATGATGAGGAATGCATTTCTATTTGGTTTCCTGAATGTGAAAGAGCCGCAGATTAGCCTAGTTGTTGAGTGCAAATAAATTGTCATATAGGCTATGCATTGAATCATATTATAATGCTTTTGAATGGGATTGTTCTTTGATTAGGTTTTCATATGTACAGTGAGTCGCCTTCTGATATGATGGGGGATGTGTTTCTACTTGGTTTCCTTAGTGAAAAAAAGCCATAGATTGCTTGTTGAGTGAAAATACATTTTCACATATGCATTGAGTGATATTATAATGCAGTGGTTCTTGTCCTTTGTGCTTGTGCGTGCGCCACCTGCAGTGATCCATGGTAATCCCATACCCCAATCAGGTCGAGGTGTCATTCGGGGTGTGGGGAATTGCTGTTTTTTTGCTGCCGCACTGGCTGCCAGCTAAAACACTAAAATATTCTGCCATGTCTCACACTCCCTGTTTTCTTCAATGGGGGAGTAGCCATGTAGTGTTATTAACTTGTGAAGTGTTTGGGAGAATCAGGTTTGCAGTGCAAAAATACGGCCACAGAGAAGGACAGAGTCAATCACAAATACTCGAGTAATTATGATAAAATGATGGAAACACTGGAAAAACATGCCCATTTCCACATGTAGGCAAAACCCGAATTTATAGTGCTTTGTAAGTGTAAGGTTATTATTATTATTATTATTATTATTATTATTATTATTATTATTATTATTATTATTATTATTATTAATGCTTATTAAATCATTCAAGTGCTGTCCATATAGCTAAATTGCATTTTAACAATCTTTTGTCCCCTTAATTAGTATGACATTGGGTTTACAGCTCCTCATCCCGAGTGCAATAAACAAAGACCATGTAAACCCCGAGGAGAGGGTCATTTAATCTTTTACTCAAGCATAATGTCTTGAGTCTTAAGTAAGGTTAAAACACACATGGAAACTCCACCATTGTTATACATGTGTTCTGATGTTAACTAATTTGCTCATTACCCTCTAAGAAAAGGGTGGGCACAGTCATATCTAACCTCGAAAAACAAGAAGCAGGGTAGCAAGAAACTCTCAAAGTCACTTATTGTATTGTTTTGTATTAATTTGTTAATTGCATATATGACTCATACTATGTCCTTGTGTGTGAGAAGATGTACCAGGTCAGAAACTCCCTCCCCACAATTCTTTACCACTTTGTCTAAGATCAGTTATCAGAGTTGATGCAGTGTACTGTCCTAGATATGACAAAAGTCTAGCCTCTCAACTTGAGATGTATGTATGACTGAATCAAGAACACTATGCTTTTATATAGCTACATGTTTTCCACCATTTTTTAATTCAAATGTTTAATTAAAATGTGCTGTTATGTTATTATTATAGAACTATTCCTGAAAGTTTAAAAAAATAGGATATTAAATTTAAATCAATGTCTGATAAGATCTGCATACTGGGAAAATTGAAAAAAATAAATGTGCTTTTGCCCTTGAGATAACAGATGTATTGCATTGCCCAGAATACTCTCTGACTGTGTGACTGATGATTCAGAAATATCATAAGATAAAGAAATCAAGGACTAAATAAGGCCATTCAGTAATATTCCACAGTTTTTACTGTTCTGTATATTCAAAAGTAAGTATAAACCTTTCTTCTGGCTCTGGCAATATTTACATATCTACAGTATGATGTTAAATACACTGCATAAAAGGAAATTCCTTCATCCTGCCCTGGCAATGGATAGCCTTATTCATATAAAAGTACGGAATCTTATCCTTGTAGTTTGTCTCTAAGAAACATTTACAGATTCATCACATTTGGGTTCTATTAAGTAATTGTAAAATTAGATTATTTATTCTCAGTTGTGGGGGGAAATTAGTAAATAGTAATCAAGGAGGGAAGAATGTGCTCATTGTACAGCAATCCATTAAACACTGAGAGTTAAATATTGTAAAAAAATAAAAATAAAAAAAAACCTGAAAACTCTTTTGGATTACACTAGTCAAATATATATTAAATTGTGTGTTGTCTTTTGATTGTTTGAATTGGCTCAGTGTCAATTCAATCAATGGTATAATTGATACTCAGTTACATCACTGTATTCTTCTTTTTGTGTTGGAATACCATGCTGTGTAATGTCCCCCTTTTTGAGATTTCAAATGCTATGATAATAGAAATTAGTTTTAAATTCCTGAAAAGATAATACCTACTCTCTGAATTTTCTTTTTAAGTGAGCTCCAATCAATTTTAATAATATATGCTTAACGTTTTTTTTTAATAAACACAGCAAAACAAATGCCAATTTCAAGCAGCACATTCCCTGCAGTCTCCCTGCACTGCAGTCTTTCTGAAAAGAATCACTGGATTCTGGATACAGATTTAATCTATATGGCTGCAGTAACAGTATTATAGTAGTCTATTTATTGCCTTTTTTGAAAACTCATATTTACTTCACCATTAAAACTAAAACTGTATTCTAAGTATCAATGCACCAAAAGCACAATTGCCCCTGTCAAACAATGCACATATAATACAGCGTTCACTTTGATTCCTCCTGAATGCATCAGCCACCACCACTAACATAATAGACCTTGTGCACTGAACAAAATATCTATTGATCAGAACAGGTCTGTTTGACAATATATCCTGCCAGATGTCTTGTACCTTGTCCAAGAGTGCAACAGTATAGCCAAGGCATTCATCCAGACTCATTCGATGTAGTGTAACGGATGTGTCACACTGAACTCTTTTTATTTGTGTTGTTGTTTTTTAGACAGTTTCCCAGCATAGAATCTCTGACACTCACAGTTTGTTTGTTTTATTGGGACTCTTCTTAAAATAAAATCCTTATCCTTATTGATCCTTGTTCCATATGCAGATTTTGTTATGAAGGCTATATATAAACTCCAATCAATCCATACAAGTAATGAATATCATTCATCATCTTTACACCACTGTTTTCACAGTTCATTAAGTTTTCGTCATGTTAAATGTCCCAAAGCATTTTCAATAATTCTTTGAAATCCAGAACGTCATCTCTCTCACTAAGGTAAGTGCCTAGAACGAACACTGTTTTGAAAGTAGTGTGTGTATAGGTTACTATATCGATCGATGTACCTATGCAGGGATGTAGTGTAGGCCTACTAACCACACAATGACCTCCTGACACAATGTCCTAACCACACAATGATCACCCAACACCAAGACTTAACTACACAGTGATCTCCCAACAGAATTACCTCACCACACGATTTGTGCTTCACAGTCCACAGTGGTGTTCTGCAGCCTCTTCTGATGGTTTCAGTTTGAAATATGCTTTATGTCAAAACCCCTAATAAGAGGTCCAGTAAGTGCTGATCAAGGTCTATTTCCTGCTATTTATGTTTTCAGCATCTTTTAAGAAAGTGTCCCAGCATCTGCCCTTGACAGATGATATATAAGCTTAGCAGCAGGTACAATTAGAATGGTTAATGTAGCTTGTAAAATGCCAAATATATGGATGGTTTCGGAGGCTTCACTGATGCAGTGCTGGCCAATGAGCTGTGCAGAAGGATTGTTCAATTCAGACTTGCTGTAACAATGCATCTTATTCTAACACACTCTTGGGTCCAAGTCTATGTTCTTCATGTCCAAGTCTTCAAGAATGGGCTCTTAAGTAGATCTTCAGTGTGTGTGTGGTCTTAAGTAATTTAAGTAATTTAGCAGATGCCCTTGGTTTCTCAAACAGTAAAATATAATGTAGGGCAGTCCCTTGAAAATCCAGGATGAATTCCAATGGATGAGTCCAACATTACAATTAGGGCTGGTTTCACAGACCAAGATAGTCCAAGTTTAATGCTAATCCAGGTCTGTGAAACCATGTGAAAGAGTAAATTAACAGAACTGTTATGTCTGTTTGCAATTTATTGTGTATTTTATAACAACTTGTTTCACTTTTTAGTTGTTTGGTTTAATCTTTAGAATAGCCCAGCAAACTTTGCTATAAAAACATGGTAGCAATATTTTGAAATTGTGTACACTGTAATAATAAATAAAGATAAAGAAACCAGAAGGGGGAAAATCCCCACCATCCACAGCGGCAAATCGCACCCAGAGCATACATCAAGGAATGATCACGATGTTCACATTTTGGATATATTTACCTTTTTATCTCCTTATTTATAGATACTGTCCCTCTTTTCCCTCTTAGGAGTGCACAACCACTAATCACCATCTCTAAAATGTACTAAATGTTCTCAACCCCAATGTCCTATAACACTTGTCAGGCTACTGATATAACTACTGTGGCATTTCTACTGAAAATAGAAACAACATTCAAGGTGACTTTATACTTACATTTAAAAAATGTACTTTTCAGGCAAAGCTGACAAAACCTGTTTGCTTTAAATAAATGTAAAGGTCATTAACTACATCTTCTAGTATTACTTTATGCTAAAAAGCATACAATGTCACATTTATTTAGTTGAAACAAAATAAATAACCCATTCACATTTAAAAGTGAGACTTTTGTCGGGGGTAATAATACGTAATTACCGTCATTATGATTGTGCCCCTGCTATATCCTCTCCTGTTAAGAAACAGTCAGCAACCCCATAGTGAGTTTTTTTTTTTTTAATTATTATTTTTATTTTTTTAAGTCACTGCCCCCTACAGTGTCTCTGAACGTCCCTGTGTATATTGTAACGTGATGTTCCCCAAGAGGGGGTGATAGGAATTGTTTGTGGTCTCACTCTTGAGCTGTAATTGGAGAATGTGCCTGGTAGGCAGGGAAAAGATGGTCGAGGGAGGAGGGGTCTGAAAAGTGAGGGAAGGGAGGGTGTGTGACTGGTACGTTGTTAGAACAGGCCAGGGAGTGTAATTAATAGGACAATAAAACAGCATTTACTGAAATGTTCTCTTTCGAGTCTTTCCTCCCTACCAACCGGGGACTCACTACACTGGCGTCAGAGAGTGGGATCAATGCGGGACGAGGAGGTGCTTCCCCAGTGATCCGAGCGCCTCCGACGGGAGCGAGACCACGCGTGTCCCAGGCTGAGCACTTCGGGAGGCCAGAGCAGGGAGAGATGCAGCAGTCGGTCACCATTGTGCAGCAGCCGCCGAAAATTCCCGAGTATAAGGGTGAGTGCCCCTGGGAGATTTTTGAGATTCAGTTTGAGATAATTGCTGAAGTGAACGGTTGGAATAACGAGAAGAAAGCGGCCCAGCTAGCATCGGCATTAGCAGGAAAAACTCGTGAGGTCCTAGGCAGACTGACCCCTGCACAACAAAAAGATTATCCACAGCTGAAGAAAACCTTAGCATTCCGTTATGGCAAATCACAAAAGAAAGAAATAGCGAAACTGCAGCTGGAGGGCAAAGTCCAATTCGAAGGAGAGTCTATTATTAAGCTAGCGGACGACATAGAGGTGTTTCAGGAAGTTTGTAAGCTGCTGCGCATCCAGAAGACATGCACCACCCCCCTGCACCCTCAGAGTGGAATGGTTGAGCATTATAACAGGACTCTGGAAGTGCAGTTGTCCATCTTTGTGGCAAATCATCACAGAGACTGGGATGCCCACTTGCCACTCCTCCTGATGGCGTACAGAACCAGCGTGCACCAGACAACGGGATGCACGCCGGCTGCCATTATGTTTGGGAGAGAACTCCAGACACCTACTGAGCTGTTGTATGGCCAGCCCCCTGAGGGTTGGCAAGAGGAACCGGGACCAGGGTACGTTTATCGTCTGCGAGATCGCTTGGACAACATCCATGTATTTGCGTGTCATCACATAAAGGGGGAGTCAGACAGGCAGAAGCGGCTATATGACGTCCGATCGTGGGAGACACACTATGAACCTGGGGACAAGGTCTGGGTTTACGTGCCCAGACTGAAGCGGGGCAGGAGCCCCAATTTATCTAGTGCATGGCAAGGCCCATATCTGGTACTGGAGAGATTGTCGGATGTTGTTTACTGGGTGCGAAGGGAAGGGCACAGGAAGCGGATGGTTCTTCATCAGGATCGCCTGGCACCATATCGACCGAAGGAGATCCGGGAAGCTCAGCCTCGGCAACCAGAGCATGAGAGGAGCTCCTCTGTCCTTGACTTGCGTGATCTATTCGAACCCTCGGCTCAGCAAGCTTTAGGTAACTATGACTTGCAACACCCACTTGTCAACCCCAAAACCACGGGGGAGGATGCCATAGAACCTCTGCGGCCCAGAAGGGGTGCCCCACTACATTGTGGCCCTCCGAAACGCTGCCCCTGCTGTCAGGTGCTCAGGCCTGCTCAAGTCTGTCACTGATGTACATTTACTCATGTTTGTATATAGTTGCGTGAGACATGTTATAATTGCATTTCTTAGGGGGCTACAGGGTGGTTTATGTTGGGGATCTGTATCCTTGGATAACATTGTTGTGAAACATTCGGGGACGAATGTATCTAAGAGGGGGGCAGTGTAACGTGCTGTTCCCCAAGAGGGGGTGCTAGGAATTCTTTGTGGTTTCACTCTTGAGCTGTAATTGGAGAATGTGCCTGGTCGGCGGGGAAAAGAGGGTCGAGGGAGGAGGGGTTCTAAAAGTGAGGGAAGGGAGGGTGTGTGACTGGTACATTGTTAGAACGGGCCAGGGAGTGTAATTAATAGGACAATAAAACAGCATTTACTGAAATGTTCTCTTTCGAGTCTTTCCTCCCTACCAACCGGGGACTCGCTACAATATATAGATATGTACCGTAAAACTTCCTATACTCGCCGGGCAGCAGCCGGTCTGAATAGTCGCCGGGTTGATTTGCATGCTCATGTCAACAAAAGCAAAACAAAAGTCTCTAATAAACTCAGGGTTAAGCGTCTGTCTTGTTTTCAGTAAATATATATACCGTATATTAATTTAAAAAACACAATCACTTGTGTGTTTATTAATTTATTTCTCACTTTATATGTATATTGCTGTTAATTGCAGTGATTGAACTGTCAATTTTGACATAAACAATGCATTAATGAAGTATAAAGTGCTTTGTGTTTATTTAGCGAGAGTTCATATCGGCTCTTAGACTGCAAACAGAATTACTGGTATCTTGTTTTCAATCCAGTGGATAGTTCACCATACATTGAATGTGATTTGCATCTTTGGAGAGCAAATTATTAAAAAATAATAATAATAAAATAATGATAAAAGCCTGGCCTATTAGCGTACTTCTACAATGAAGCAATGTTTCCAGGCTCTTCTTACCCTCCATGAGTTCGAGATGTTGTTTTATTTATGAATGTTTAATACAATTGCCGATCTCCAATTGTTGCTGGGGCTTCTTGCAGTTATTTACAATAAACACAGGGGGTGTATATATATATATATATATATATATATATACATAATTATGTAGTGGTCAAGACCACAGGGAAGGGTGAAATCTCCCAATTCCACTCAGTTACAGACTACGTTTAACAGTCAAATGAATTATCTATTAGTACTAAGCTTGGTTCAACACAAATACTTAAATCTTCACTGAGACTGTATAAAGAAATGGTCAAAGCTGGGTAAGCTTTCAGGATTTTGCTTTCCTCTTACTTAAGCTTCTGCTCCTCTCAGCCTTAAGCCTTTCTCACTCCCTTTGCTCTCTCTCTAGGCATTTTTAGAGCCTCTAATTGACCTCACCTGTGTGTCACAGCAGGTGAGCTGTATAATGTATAATTGGGGAGGTGGATTTCCTGCAGACCGAGGCCCTCTAGAGGACTCTATACTGGTACTGCAGGCCCTAGAGGCCTCTTCCCTTTTAACCAGGCCTCACAGGGGAATAGGGGAGAGTCACCAGTGTACATCAGCCTCCATCATCTGCCTATATTGATCCACTGCTGGATGAAGGCTTCCCAAGGTGTTTCCACTCAATTTGATGTACAGCTTATCTTTTCCAGGTCATGCCTGCAAAGTTTGATTTCATCTTCCCATCTGTTTTGTGTATCCATCTTCTAGGTCTTTTTTCATTGGGCTCCATTCAATAGTTTCCTTTGTCCATCTTTGATCTGTTGTTCTTGCAATGTTTTTACGTTTTCACCTTTTCAATGATGTCACATATTTTCATTTGTTCTCGGATCCATTCATTATATGTCGCATATACAATTAAGGACACCCTTTATGCTGCAGTCTGTATTTTCATCATGTAATTGTGCTATACAAAAGCTGTAGTAGGCATAAACTTTAATTACCTGAAATATCTCCAATTCCTTCACAGCTGACAGTAATAAGACATGTATAATTAAGCAATTACTGTATATTAATTACATTTCACATTAAGCCCTTTCCAGTTCAGCTGGAGCAAAGGGTCTAAAAGAATCCAACTCATGTGACTCCAGGAACAACTTTTACACTGTTGTTTATTAAAGAAGAAAAGGAGCTACTCACTTTTTCTGAAATGCTGCAACTGCAATGCATACAGAGATAGAAAAAATATGTTTGTGGGTTGATAACTAAAATGTTCCCACAGTCCACTATTGTCTCATGTTTTACGTAGTCATACATAATAACTACTAATTTCTCTCTTGGAACTCTCTTGGAATGTTAGATTTGGGCAGTCAATAGTGGATCAAGTCTGACAGTAGATGCTGAGAGAGTGATGAATTATAGAGCACAAAGACCAGTGCAGAGAGAAACCCAGACTCTTGCTCCCAATCAGAACCTGTTTTCTAGAGACTATTTGCTGTGCATATTGTCCCCAAAGACATCAATAAAGTAGTTGTTCCCACCTCAAATGTGTCCATAATTTTAAAGCTAAAAAAAAAAAAACACAGAATGGTAACTCTAAATAGCATTCATCAAAAGTAAAATGGGTTCTGTTCATCTGTCTTGACATGATCGGTTTTCTTGTCTCATTGCACCAACACAATTAATGGCAAGAACTAAAGCAGGAGATTAACAGACAACATCCCACTAGACTTCTTTCACTGGGGAAGTTTATACTGGCTGCACAACTCGAAGATTTAAATTATTCATAAGAAAAACAAGCCTTGTAAGCCAATTTGCAGTGTTTCTCCAAGGAAACGCTTTTTATCAGGAAATCTGACCCACTAATTCTGTGAGTCCCTTTATTGATTCACAGTGTTTCATTATGATTGAATAATTTCAAAAATGTTTAAATAGGCAAGACTATATATGCAAATGTCTGTTCACTTCAGAGATGTTTACCAGCATATCAGTAAAGCTCTTGTTGAAAGTTCCACATCAGTTCCACAGGTGAGGAGGTGAAATAATTTGTTTTGACAATTTTTGAATCATGAAACCACACAGTTTCAACCTTTGTCCTTATTTATATGAATATTTGCCATTATTGGCACAAGAAAATCATAAACATCCAAACATAAAAACAGGACAATTTAAAAGTAATTCTAGTATGAGTTAAATTATGTAGCAAATATGCCTTGTGAAAGTGTTAGAAGGAATTTTAAAACGATGTGATTATAATCGTTAATTGTGCTTCAAATCAAATCACAAGACTAGTTATCCCTCGCTGGGGGCAAGATAATGGAATTTAAATATATAAAATCTTTACAATAAGAGGAAATTACACACATAAGCAACATAAGGAGAGCCACCAGAAATATAATTAAAGAAGGCACAACACCATAAGATGATAAACGATTCCTATTGTTTCGCAAACAGTCATTATGTTAACATCCACACACACACACACACACACGTGCACAAATACAAAAGCACAGCACAAGTCAAACATCTGCACTGATTTTGGTGGTTATACAGGAAGCAAAACAGTTATGAATGACAATCTCTGAGATAAAAATAAGGATTAATCAACATGTAGAAGATTAATTGAGAGGCTGAAAGAAGGTATAGAGAGATTATTTTGAAGACAGGAAGGAACAGCTTGGCCAAGTGGTTGAATCTTGATTTGAAAAGAAGGAATAGAAACCAAGTTAGGGGAATTAAATGGATAGAGCCTATTCAAGTCAACAGCAATAGTGCTTGATACATGCTTTATAGGGACGTTTACTAAGAAATACATAAACTGGCTGTATCTTCAGGATGCTCAGCGCCATCTTGACTCACTTCATTGTAAGTGATGCAACCATATTAACCAAGAATAGGACCACGGTGACAAGTCAGCTAGTATCCATCCCCTCGGGGATTTTTTCACAAGCTACTTGTATCAATTTCTGAACTAGTGCCAAAAAGAATGGTCAATGCTAACTGGGTGGAAAATCTAATTGTAAGCCTCAAAATACAAGAAGGGGGCAATACTAAACTGGTCTTACTGTATTATGGAAGTTTGTGACAATTGTAAGTCACAAAGTGCTAAGAAAAACATACATAAAGAATGATAAGAATGATAAAGAAATTACACTAGCTTCTTTTTCGCTTTCTCCCTCCTACAGCTATTTTCTACCTCTATGCCTCTCCTTCACTCTTTCTCAACTGCTGCCTCCACCACCTTCTTCTCCCCTTTCAGCCCCCTTGTGTGGGTCTGACCCCTGCAACTTTAACTTGGATTATAAGCCAATCAGATACCTTGGATCACATGCCCAGTCTTCTTCTGCAGACAACTGATCCAGCCTTTCTTCTTTTCTCTAAAAACTTCTTGGAGATCCCTTAAGAATCAGAATGCTCAGAGGCTCTTGGAATAAGAAAAATAAACAAGCAACTACAAAAGCTAGAGAGGCATAAGAGGCTCCTCTCACTCTGTTGTGAGATGTTTTAATATTGCCTAAAAAATATATAGTTGTAATCCTTGAACTGTCTGATCAGTTTTACTGCTTCTGTATCAGTCACCTTGGTTGTTATTTTATATTTCTAAAAACAACCAAAGATAAATTTATCCTTGGAAGGGTTCTTCATTTTGGTTCCAGGCATCGGTTCCCTTATCCTTTCTAAGCGATTTTCAAGGTGGTACATCACTTATTCCAGAGGAAAATAAGATCAATCCATCTTTGTGCCTGTCAAATTGTCTGCTAGTGTACAACTGTAGGTGTTCCACTCGAACTCGCTCAGTGTCTACACAATGGCCATGGCCGTATCCACCATTGAGGACACCGAGGTCCGGACCTCGGTATTTTTTTTCGAGGTGTATATTAAAAGTCATAAAATAATTGCCTAATAATAACTCTTTGGTGCCGCAAAGATCGTACAACGAAAAGACAACCGACCTTCTCAAGTGACTGCTTGCTTGAGTTGACCAATGAAATGGGCTGGGGGGCGAGCTTTGTGCTCCACTGTGCTGGACTCAGAGCCATAGAGATTTCTCTATATGACTATCGACTGTGTCAACACACCGGGCAGGCAGGCACCTTAATCTGCCAAAGCGTTATGAGGTAACTAGAGAATTGTACTAGTCATCTGCTTGTAGTTCATTGCCATGATTCATCCCCACCCAGTCACACATCATCTGACAAATAGCTCCAGTGCGCGGTCGCGCTTCATTAAACAGTGGCTGTCCATCATGAGTAAACTAGCTAGCTACCAGCTAACATTAATTCCATCCATCCAATGACGGACTGACATTATGATATGCTTTTCTTTCATATCAGTTTGTGTAGGGTTGAAATGCATGTTAAAATGATGAGGTACTATATATTTTTATTTTCATTGCAAGATTATCCTAGCAGAGGCCGGTAACATTTGCAAATAAATATCAATTTACCCTGTGTTTACTTTCTTACACAGATGAAAATGAAAAGACTATATCAATTAAAGCTCAGCTTTGGGAAGGGAAGCAACAGGGAACAAGAGAAAAAGACTGAGAGAAAAAGAAAAAGAGAGGATGATGGAGATGAGAGAGGAAGAGCAGGTACTACCCACTGTGCCCAAAATATGATTAGCATTATGTTACTGTGCTGTTTAGCACAAACAAAAACTGACCTGATCTCATTCAAAAAATGTAGGCAAATTACCACAGAGAAATGTATTCTTTAGTAATTAAAGTGAAGCTTATAGGTTCAGATTATTGGGTACATTATTTTTACTACACTTTGGCAGGAGACACAAGTGAGGAGTCACAAAGAAAGGGACATGCAGTGTGCTACTGCATACTGACATGGTTTTAAAGCTATTATTATCCAACGTCTTAAAATGCACATATGTCAATCAGGGAAATCAATATTCTTCGCCTCCCAACCCCGCTAGCAAACTTAGTTTTTGGACTTAGTTTTTGGATTTTTTAAACCCTGCATACGGCCATGACAATGGCTGATATTTGTAAATGATGATGGACTGAGCAAACATGCAGATGTCCTGGTTTGTGGTGAATAAGGATCCCTGCTCTTCAAGGAGCCCAGTGGATGGCTTGTCACAATGTTCAGGTTCAGGTCCTTTCAACAGCTAGGGCCAACCAGCTGCTCTGACTAAACTTTGAATATCATTATAGTGTCTTTTTGACTCTTCAATAGACACTGCCCTTTTCACGTGATATGGGAATCTCCATTTCCCTTTAGATGGTAATTTGCCATTATGCTATTGTGTTGCTAAACCTGTTATACCTCACTTGATTACCCAGCAGAGTGCATTAAACAATTGTACTGTAATAAAAGGAAAAGTACCAAAGGAAGTTAAGTAAGTGGTCTTTGTATCGTGAGGAAAGAGTCAATTTTAATTTGTGCTAAACCTGAGCAATAAATACGATGATGCCAAAAAGCAACAGCTATCAACAGATTTTATTTCTGTTCCCATTACAGCATTAATTGAATGAATAGAAGATGCTAGCCATTTCTAATGTCTATCGAATTATTATAACTCTCTACTGTTATGTGAAATATCATGATCATAGACCACTAGGTCATCTTAGGATGGAACTGCCTTAAAAATGCCTAAATCCTCACCATCACGCTTGTGCAATATTATACTTACATACATATATACACTACCGTTGAAAAGTTTGGGGTCACTTAGAAATGTCCTTGTTTTCCATGAAAACATACATGAATTGAGTTTGAATAGGAAATATAGCAAAATGAATATGAAATATTGACAAGGTTAGAAATAATGATTTTTAATGGTAGGGTATGCAATCTTTTCCAGAAACATTTTTTGTTATACTGGTTGAAAGTCTCTTCACATCATGATAGCAATCAATACTTTAAGTGGTCTAAATGTAAAACACATCTCTCCTCCTGGCGCTGAGACTCTGCTCTGTGTGTGTGCGCATGTGTGATAGAGGGGGCGTGGCTTCGGAGACGCCTCTGAAGCGAGGCGGGCTCTATGCTTTCAAAACAAGCTTGCTAACTGCTGGCCTCTCAGGATTGCATACCCTAGCTTTAATTGAAATAATAATTGTGTCCTTCAAACTTTGCTTTCGTCAAAGAATCCTCCATTTGCAGCAATTACAATTTGTTGAGGTAATATGAGAGATTTCACACCATTCTTCCTGAAGCACCTCCCTCAAGTTGGATTAGCTTCATGGGCACTTCTTACGTACCATACAGTCAAGCTGCTCCCACAACAGCTCAATAGGGTTGAGATCCGGTGACTGTGCTGGCCACTCCATTATAGACAGAATACTAGCTGACTGCTTCTTCCCTAAATAGTTATTGCATAGTTTGGAGCTGTGCTTTGGGTCATTGTCCTGTTGTAGGAGGAAATTGGCTCCAATCAAGTGCTGTCCACAGGGTATGGCATGGTGTTGCAAAATTGAATGATAGCCTTCCTTCTTCAAGATCCCTTTTACCCTGTACAAATCTCCCACTTTACCACCACCAAAGCACCCCCAGACCATCACATTGCGTCCACCATGCATGACAGATGGCGTCAAGCACTCCTGTAGCATCTTTTCATTTGGTCTGTGTCTCACGAATGTTCTTCTTTGTGATCTGAACACCTCAAACTTTGATTCGTCTGTCCATAACACTTTTTTCCAATTTTCCTCTGTCCAGTGTCTGCATTATTTTGCCCATCTTAATCTTTTCTTTTTTATTGGCCATTCTGAGATATGGCTTTTTCTTGCCTAGAAGGCCGGCATCCCGGAGTCGCATCTTCACTGTTGACGTTGAGACTGGTGTTTTGCAGGTACTATTTAATGAAGCTGCCAGTTGAGGACCTGCGAGGCATCTGTTTCTCAGACAAGACACTCTAATGTATTTGTCCTCTTCCTCAGTTGTGCACCGGGGCCTCCCACTCCTCTTTCTATTCTGGTTAGAGACAGTTTGCGCTGTTCTGTGAAGGGAGTAGTACACAGCGTTGTACGAGATCTTCAGTTTCTTGGCAATTTCTTGCATGGAATAGCCTTCATTTCTCAGAACAAGAATAGACTGATGAGTTTCAGATGAAAGTTCTTTGTTTCTGGTCATGTTGAGCCTGTAATTGAACCCACAATTGCTGATGCTCCAGATACTCAACTAGTCTAAAGATGGACTGTTTTATTGCTTCTTTAATCAGCGCATCAGTTTTCAGCTGTGCTAAGATAATTGCAAAAGGGTTTTCTAATGATCAATTAGCCTTTTAAAATGATCAACTTGGATTAGCAAACACAACATGCCATTGGAACACAGGACTGATGGTTGCTGATAATGGGCCTCTGTACGCCTATGCAGATATTCAATTACAAATCAGCCGTTTCCAGCTACAATAGTAATTTACAACATTAACAATGTCTACACTGTATTTCTGATCATTTTGATGTTATTTTAATGGACAAAAAAATGGCTTCAAAGAACATTTCTAAGTGACCCCAAACTTTTGAATGGTATTGTCACCACTTAAATTGGACAAGACTAGTGTCCATGGTGAGGTGATGACAGGAGAGAGAGGCATATAACATTTTATTTGCTCATTCCATAAGACATTGTTTTTGTCTATTCATTATAGTATAATGTAAAAAAAAATTCTTAGCACAATTAATACTATTCCACAAAACGTCAGTCTGACATTAAGGTTTTTATTGATTTATTTGTGTATTTAAATTTGGGTAATAGGCTTGACTTCTCTTAACAGTACTGATCTGTTCCTCAAGAGCACTATTTTTTCAGAAAATATTATTGAAATCAAATACAGCAATATTAATCCTCTGTATTAACTCTGGGTAAAAACAACAATAATTTTAGAAACAGCAGCAATAAAAGACACATTTCCAATTTACCATATGATATTCGTGAAGACACTTTACACACAAGGAAAAATATGATTTATTAAAAGTGATGATCTCTCCAAGGTTTTTAATATTGATATTAAATCAAAGTAGGCAGCCAAGGCTTCCTGCATCTTTACAACATTATACATATATTCCCTTTTTCCTTACTTCAATATTAGAGCTGTATTTGTTGCAGTTATAAAGATAAAAAGAAACAAATATTAATATGAATAGCCTAGAAACAGGTCATTAGAAAAGTAGCTTTCATTTTTGGAAAGAGCACCATTTTACATTACACAATGTTACTATAAAAATGTCTATTCTACTTCCAAGATGTAACATAACCAAACGTAACGTACGATTAATGTGACAACCAGTTATTAAACGTGGTAACCAAATACTTGTTGTGAATCCTACTTTACACTAATTATTTTTACCAATACTTATTGTTAGTCCTAATTATTTATAACAATACCTATCAAAAGCTTAATCTAACTAACTCCTGCTGTTAATTTTTCCAAGGACATGCAAAGGTTAAGTCACCACTTCCAGTTTCACATGACTGCTATATCAAAACGTAACAATATACAGCTGACACAAATCAAAACCTTTTGTGAAACCACATCTTTTAGGTGACAAACGCATTAATCAGGCAAAGGAATTTTCCTATTTTTTCCAGAACTGCACTCCATGTTCATATCTATGCCATCTTTATATCACACACATGCATCCTCTACTAGATGTGTTTCGCTAATTTAGACACATTTCGGAGGACACACCTATGAAGCATAATTTATTTTCCTCCCTTCAGCATTTTATTCTTTAAGATTAACTATCTTCATCCAAAGCACAGTTCCACAGTTAATTTGTTTGGATATTTTGATCTCATAAAATGGTGATAGAGTATTACACTGCAAATGGATTTAGTTTTTTGCTTCATGTGGTCATTATCATCTTTAATGGACCAGTACAACCTATATTTTGAACGTTATCTTTCTACACTCAGAAGGATCAGTATTTGAAAGATTAGTACACTTCTCAGAATCCCAAGGGTAAAATTAAATAGTATATAGGCCAATTAACATATTGGATCCTGTTACTCAAGCACAGATGGATGTGAAACATAAAACCACTGTTCACCATAATATACTCAAATAAGTCTATAGGATGAAATAATAAAATCAAATTTTAACACGTAAGCTACATAAGGTATCACTGTTTGGCAATTAAATTTTCTTAAATGAAATGTTAGTATTGTGAAGTGCATACAGAAAAGGTTATGACAAGGCCTTAATTTTCACTGATGTGTATCGATGTTAATCCAGCACTGTTCTGAGTGCATCAACCTGTAGAGTAATGATAATGTGCTATAGGCTACAAAATTCATTAAAACCTATTTATCTAAAAGGGACAGGAAAGATTGATGTTCTGACTCCCAACATAAACAAGTGTGCCACAAGTAAGTAAACCAAGTAAGGTTTTACCTTTTTTATGGTTTCTTTGCAGATAAGGTTAAGATGAAATGTAGTTAATTAGTATTAGTAGTAGTAATAGTAATAGTAGTAGTATCATAAGGACCACATAAATAACCTTTCAACTGAAATGCATGTATACATCACTGTGTGGTATCCCAAGGAAGGGGACTTCCTTTCTCAAATTAAAAGAGGGAGTCTATTGCAAAGTCATGCCAATTGTAAAATGAAATTGAGTAACATGATGAAGAGCTGCCATCTGTTGTTTTCTCATTAAATTGGAGCATATGTTAATGTGTCTTCCTGCCTTGAAGAGCTGCTAAGTCAAGGACAAAATTAGATTGCTTCTGTGATTGTTCCCCATATGCTTGACATTCATTTTTATTTTTTGATGATTAAAACTTTCTTCCTGTAGTTCTTTTCAGCCACAATTTGTGGAAATGAAACATCAACCTATGTGGAGCATCAAGACATTTTTTTTTTAAAGCTAGTAAGCATTTTTCAATACTCACATTACCTAATTAGGCTTCTGTAACAATATAAGAATCATTAATAATGCATACCGCTCCTTATCAGAAATGCAGCTATATATAATTACAAAGGAATATCTAGATCCCCACAGTGTTAATTGTAATCTTTGATCTGTTATGGTTTAAGTAAGGTTGTGTCTCCATTTTTTAGACGTGATAAAAACATGTGTAAAATGTAGAAATGTAAGCAAAGGGTTCTATGGATTACAGATCTTCACTCCAAACAAAAACAGAACTAGGTGTTTACAGTGAGGGAAAAAAGTATTTGATCCGCTGCTGATTTTGTATGTTTGCCCACTGACAAAGAAATTATCAGTCTATAATTTTAATGGTAGGTGTATTTTAACAGTGAGAGACAGAATAACAACAAATAAATCCAGAAAAACGCATTTCAAAAAAGTTATAAATTGATTTGCATGTTAATGAGGGAAATAAGTATTTGATCCCCTATCAATCAGCAAGATTTCTGGCTCCCAGGTGTCTT